>NW_018742309.1:1200000-1800000 GCF_001683475.1 Chenopodium quinoa | reverse complement strand
AAGGAGAAGAAGACTACAAAACAACGAAGATTAAAATTGGGGATTAAAATCGAACAATAAGCAATTGATTTTGTTTATTATTCCAAATGAAACATTAAATTCTGAAAAATAGGGTTAACAATTAAAATTTCAAATTGGGGATTTCGATAATAAGAGCAAGATATACTAAATTAATTAATTCAGAGTATAAGACATTAAGACATACCATTGATGCATCGAAGACGGCCGACGGTGTGGCAACAACGACGGCCGAGTTCCTGTGAGGCACTGAGGCACGACAGATCATGGGCAACGGTCGATCTACTGGACTACAGGAGGCCGGTGAGGACTGAGGTGTGAGGCAGCGAAGAACGAAAGATTGGAAGAAGCGACATACTATGTACCGCTATCAGCCACCACCTCCTGACTGTCGCCTTCGTCTACTTCCTCATATTTATTTGCTTATTTTCATGATTTTTTTCGTGATTTTCAAGCAAATATGTGAATGTGAGAAGATGGGGAAAATTGAGAATTGGGGGAAAATGGGGAAAATGAAGAATGGGTAGATTGGGTACTATGAGAATCCGTAAGAAGGGTTGTGAATAAACACATTTTGTTCAAAATATTTGGAGAAAAAATTAGAGGGAAGAAATGCGCGCTTCTAAAATTTTCATGATACAATACATACCGTTGCAATAGCTCTCATTTTTGTTAAAATAACTAGGCTATTGCAACGGTTCTTTAGATCCGTGGCAATAGCTCTACCTCTATGAACATTAGTTTTAAATCCTTGACAATAGCCTACTCTATTGCAACGACAATTATAATTCCGTTGTATTAGCCTTTATTATGCCGTTGCATTTGGTCAAAAATGTAGTAGTGAGTGAAAAGGGTGGGAAAGAACAAAAAAGGGTCCTAACAATGTATCTCGATTAAGGGATAGTTTTTCAAGTAAGATTGGGAATGATTCATCTTCCAAAAGAATGACCGAATTATTTAGGGGATAAACTAGAGCCTAGTGACGAGGATTTTGATATTTTGGCATGGTGGAGTGCACACGGAAAAACATATCGAATACTTATGTCTATGGCTCGTGATTTTCTCGCTATTCCGGTTTCTTCCGTTGCTTCGGAGTCCGCTTTTAGCACGGAAAGACGTGTTCTAGATTCCTTTCGCACTTCTTTAAGAACAATAATGGTAGAAGCTCTTGTTTGTGGCTAAGATTGGATGCGTAGTTCCAATGTCCCTATTACTATAGAGGAAAGCTTGCTTGAGTTAGAAAATATGGAAGAAGAAGGTGATTTTATAACTTTATATATTAATTTATTTTACTACTTTACTATATATAATATATGTGATATGTAATTATTGTATTGCATTATTTGTGTTTTGTAGGAATGAAAGACTGTGTTTTGGATCAACCGACGATTGTTATTGATGAGACAATTAAAATATCGGATCTCACAAGTGAATAAATTGATCCCCTCACACTTTGTTTGTTGTGTGGCTTTATCCCATTATTTGTTCTTTGTATGTTATGAAGTTATGTAACTAAAGACTCAAAAACTCTGTATTCTCGTCCTTAAACTCTAGTTTTGAATTTATTTATTTATTTATTTTTAATAAACTTTGATTCTTAGTTTATAGCTTTAAGTTATTAATTAGTATGTCATCAAATTAAAAAAATTGCAAGTATTTTGCAGGCTATAAATATAGGCATTACAGCAAGGTTTTTTTTAAAAAACAATACATGAGCTGAGGTTGTTTTTATTAAAAAAACAGCAGGGCTTTTTTTTTATTATTTTTTTTAAATACAGCAGGTTTTTTTTTGGTTATAATACAACAGATTTTCTTAAAACCAAACAATACAACAGGTTTTTAAAAATGAAAAAAGCAAACAGTACCAGATTTTAGGTACAGTTGGTAAAAAAAAAAATTTAGGTACAAACTTATTAAAAAAATAAATATAAAAAGTTTTGGATACCTGTGTCCCGTCATGGTACCCGAATTATCCGGGATGGGACACGGGACGACTTATCAACTACTCGAAGATCTGGGTACCCGGATATGAACACCCCGATCCGCTACCACCACCACCTTTCTCCCACCATTCAAATATCTTCTACCCTCTCCCCGATCATCTCCACCATCACTAAATTCTGTATAAATCAGAAAACAAGGAAATGTTATGACGCTCAACACACAATCAACAATTAAAGGTTGACAAAGAGTATGTGGTGGGAGTTAACGCATGTAAGACAAAAATAACCCAATTCATCCCACACATATAAACCTAATTAACCTCACATCATTAACCTAATCAATGTTCATATTTAAGGAAAAAATTTGACCTCATATGCAACTTTAATTCAATGGAGGATCAAGCTTAGAAGGCGCTTCCACAGAGAGTTCATCTTTGTCGAAATATAAAAATGAAAGAAGATTGGATGAAAGATAATGGAATGAAATAGAGGAGATGATTGAAAAACAAATTACCTCGCAAGCTGCTTCAATAATGGAGGGGAAAGCATAGAAGTTCCTTCAATGGAGCATAATGAGATAAAGGAAAGGTATGGAGTGAGAAAGTTCGGTTCAAAGGAGAGAGAAAGGTAATGGCAGAAATGAATGTTGGAGCAGAAAAAGGGGAAAAGAAAGACTGAGTCAGTAAAAGCAAGGGCAATTTCGAAAATTAAAAAGAAAAAGGCGAAGGCATAAACGAAATGTAACTATTCCTTTAAATATTGTTAAATCGTTCTTCTAGCTTTTAGGGGTTGGAGATATGAATAAGACATATAGGTACACAAACATTTTAGGGATAAAATTGTCCTTAGACTATTCATAAGTGTTTTTCCATACTTTTTTTAAAAGGTAGGGATATAGGTAAACAAATATTTTAGGGATAAAATTGTTCTCACACACACTATATATGATTACGTTTGCTCTCATAGATTGTGTTTAGGGGATTTTTCCCCGCCACGTGGACCAATCAGCACCTGCCACGTGTTAGCCACGTGGACCATTCAGGGGCTGCCACGTGTCATGCTTCAAAAGGTCCAGCATGGACCAATCGTGCCACGCCACGTGGCCCATTATCTGCCAATCTGGAGAAAGGCCACCGAGGCCCGAATCCAGAGGCAAGCCCAATCAGTCCTAGGTTTACCATTTAACTTAGTATTGGGCGCGTACTTCGAGGCTATAAATACAGTAATTAGCCTTCATTAAATAGGGACAGAATTAATTAATCATGTCGCCTATAGAAGCCTAAACATACGTGCATACTAATCGCTAGACCAGACTTAGCATTATTTGCACTCCCCGATCACTCCTCCCTTCCGGGGAACCAGATCACCCTCTTTACTTTCCGCACCTTTTACTCCACATAGAAGTACTAACTTGTGTAAGGTTTCGTAGTGACCCTCACTATGCGGAAGGAAACCCACCAAGACCCGCCCCGATAACTAAAGCAATAAAAGCATGCAAAACATAATTAAAAGAAGAAGGGATAAAGAATTACACCCTAGACGCGTGCTTCACTCGCTAAAAGAGCTCTTACTTCAACCTCGCAAATGCAAGGCCTCCGACGGTTCGTACCCTCGAACCCGACCCGATCATCCTAAGTCTCAAAGGTTAGTCAGGACATGAACAAAATATAAACTTTGGAGTTTTACGAACTTAAGGTATTCTCAACAATGGAGATGCCTTTATAGCTCCACTCAAGTGTGTGTTCTCAAAATCCCAACCAAGTGGGTATTTATAGAGAATGGGAACTTGAATCCCATTTCATGATCAATGTGGGATCATGTGCAATTGTGATAATTTATTTAATTCTAAATTAAATAATTAATCAAAAGCAATCACCATGCAACAAGTGTGAAGGGGAGAGAAAGAGTTAGGTAAGGACCATGTCCATGGAGGGGGGGGACCATTACCTTGCTCCCCAAGGCATGCTCCAAGCATTGGTCCCCACCTCTCACTAACCGGCACCAAGAAAGGCAGCTGGGCTGGCTGCCAGCTAGCACGCACAACATGCACTAGCCAGCACAGCCAGCACATGCATGCTGCTAGCAAGCCACGCATGCTGCTGGGTGCTTGGCGAGGCTAGTGCTGCTGCTGCTGCCTAGCCAACGTACACGCACACGCACTGAGCAATGCCTGGCATGGTGCTGCTGTGCGAGGCTACCAGCACACTGCACGCTGCTCGCTGCTTGGTGCTGCCATACGAAGGCACGCACGCAAGCAAGCAAGCACATCGTGCTGCTGCTGCTGCGATGGCCTACACACACACATACGCACTGGACTAGCCATGCGACAGTGTTGTGCTATGCGTAGGCTTGTGCTAGAGCTTGCGATGGCACCTAAGCACCCATGCACGCATGCTGCGGTGGTGCTGTGCCATGCGAAGGCACGCACACACGCAACCACTCTACTGCGATGGTGCTGCCTTGTGCGCCTAGCACGCATGGCGCGCTTAGCACACACATGGTGCGCCTAGGCTTGCGATGAACTAGCCTAGCCTAGCACTCACATGGCTAGGCCAATGTGATGCTACAGTTATGCTCGTACTTGTTGCTTGTAATTCTGCGACGCTCGGTTTCGACGCTCTAGGCTCGATATCCGACGTCTGTGTTCGTAAAACTCTGATGACTCATTGAATCCTTCGGATTAATTCGTCGTCTTGGATCGGTTGTTCGATTGGGTTCGACCTGAAGGGTTCAGTTAAGATTAAGCTGTAATATTAATTATACCTTAATATTACTGATCGGAAGCGGCCTCCACCTAGGCATTCCGATCACTTGACCTTACTGAAGAATTGGCTCTGTAATAATTCTGAACCCTCTATCAGAATAATACACTTGTTGGAAGGACACCATTCCTTTCAATCTCCCACTTGTCCTTCCAGAGAAGTGTGCGTACAGTGTATAGCCCATTTCCTATGTCGCTTAATGTCTTTTCGTGAACTATAAGGTAAGATTCATCGTCATTCTTATTACGTTCAAAAGTGTTTCTCGATCTCCGAGTTCGACTGTCAATAAGCAGATGATTTCTAAAATCCATTTAAGCACGGCCATGCATTTTCACAGTCTTGTTAATAGGGAGACATTCCCAGTCTTGTACTGTAAGTTTCTGTTACTAAGAGGACCTAATCTCCCGAGTGTTCCTGTGATGATCCCCAGTTACGGCAGACGTTAGGCAACATCAAAGAGACTAGTACTCAAACAAGAAACTTCAAAATACTCATGGTCGAGGAAATAAGTTCCGATAGCTATAATGAGAAATGTACTTATGACGTTTTAAATCTCTTAAAGTATTCTCATAGGTCGATCCGGTGCAGTTCCAAACTGGCACCTGTGCAAATGATTTATGACTACTATGTCCTTGCAGCACAAGAAACGGTGCTGTAAATCATACTACACACTAATCTCTAGTGGTCATTAATCTTCCATCAGTTAAATGACCTCGATTAGGGATAATTTTTTATTTAAATATTCAACGTTCACTTAACAGGTGTTTCTTTATCTAAGATATGGTCTTGATACCCTATTTTGAATACTTCCATTAATCGAATGGACTCATTATTTAATTCTAAACCACAATTAAATAGCAATGGAGTGAACAGTAATTTTGCATAAAAATTAATAATTCCATAAATGAATGGTTTTAATACAGTGTCTGTCATTAAGACAACCAGTTTAATTAAAACACATGTACAGGGAATTCAAATCCAATCTCCAACGTGCTTGATTCCCTTTGCCTCAACGTGCTTGTTGTGTTTCACTTGAGGTAGAGGTTTAGTCAAAGGATCGGCCACATTATCATCCGTTCCGATCTTGTAAATTCTGATTTCACCTTTGGATTTCCATTCCCTTATCACGTGAAATCCCCTTGGACATGTTTGACCTTCTGGTGCTCTCTTGGCTCTCTAGCCTGAGCGATAGCTCCATTGTTGTCACAGTAGAGATCTATCGGACCCCTGATGGAGGGTACAACACCAAGTTCACTAACGAACTTGTTAATCCAAATAGCCTCCTTAGCGGCTTCTGAAGCTGCCAAGTATTCAACTTCAGTTGTATAATCTGCGGTGGTGCTTTGCTTAGCACTCTCTCAGCTAAACGCTCCTCCATTTAGGGAAAATATGTACCCTGACTGTGACTTGAAGTTGTCTTTGTCAGTCTGGAAGCTAGCGTTGGTGTAACCTTCAACAACCAGGTCTTTGTGGCCACCATAAACCAGGAATTTATCCTTGTTCCTTTTCAGGTACTTCAGGATATTGGCAACAGTCCAATGCGCCTCTCCTGGGTTTGATTGGTATCGGCTCGTAGCGCTTAAAGCATACGATACATCTATCTTGGTACATATCATGGGATACATGATCGACCCAATTAGCGAAGCATATGAAATCTGATCTATTCTCTCTCGCTCAACAGGTGTATGTGGACACTGTTTCTTGCTGAGGGTTACGCCATGGGACATGGGTATATGCCCTCTTTTAGCATTCTCCATGTTAAATCGTGCCAGTACTTTATCAATGTAAGTACTCTGGCTCAATCCAATCATCCTCTTAGATCTATCCCTATAGATCTTGATGCCCAATATGTACTGTGCCTCTCCTAAGTCCTTCATTGAAAAGCACTTTTCCAACCAGCCCTTTACGGACTCTAGTAATTTTGTGTTGTTTCCAATGAGCAGTATGTCATCGACATATAGGACTAGGAATGCGATGTCACTCCCACTAACCTTCTTGTAGACACAAGACTCATCTGGATTCTTAAAAAAACCAAACTTGCTGATGGCTTTATCAAATCGCAGATTCCAACTTCTGCTTGCCTACTTCAGTCCATAAATGGACTTCTTAAGCTTGCATACCTTTCCAGCGTTGCTTGGATCAACAAAACCTTCTGGCTGTGTCATATACACAATTTCTTCCAAAATCCCATTTAGGAAGGTGGTTTTGACATCCATCTGCCATATTTCATAATCGTAATATGCAACAATCGCTAGGATAATCCGGACAGACTTTAGCATTGCAACCGGTGAAAAGGTTTCATCATAGTCAATCCCGTGTATTTATCTATAACCTTTCGCCACTAGTCTAGCTTTGTATATTGATACATTTCCATCTTTGTCTGTCTTCAGTTTGAAGATCCATTTGCTACCGATGGGTGTGTAACCCTCAGGCAAATTCACCAAGTCCCAGACTTGATTTTCAGACATGGAGTCCTTCTCGGATTTCATGGCCTCTTGCCATTTAGCTGAGTTAGGGCTCGTCATAGCTTGTTTGTAAGTTGCTGGCTCATCACCATCCACAACTAGGATGTCTTGATCATCGCTTAAGACAATGCCAAGGTATTTTTCTGGTTGAGATCTTGGCCGTTGTGACCTACGAAGGGTAATGGGTTGAGCATTTACATTGTTTGTTTGATTCTGACCAATCTTCTCAGCTGCTTCCAAAGCCCTTAGATTGTCAGTTTTATTAGGTTAACATTGTTGCTCGTCCTCTCGAACTTCGTCGAGTTCGATTTTCCTCCCACTTGTCATTTTGGAAAGGTGTTCCTTCTCCAAAAAGACACCATCACGAGCAACAAACACTTTGTTCTCGGATTTATTGTAGAAGTAATACCCTTTGGTTTCTTTTGGGTATCCCACAAAGAAACACTTGTCTGATTTGGGGTGAAGTTTGTCCGAAATTAATCGTTTGACATATGCTTCGCATCCCCAAATCTTAAGAAAAGACAACCTGGGAGGTTTCTTAGTCCATAATTCATATAGAGTCTTTTCAACAGCTTTTGACGGAGCTCAGTTCAGTGTTAGTGTCGTGGTTTGTAACGCATGTCCCTAGAAAGAGATAGGAAGTTCACTAAGACCCATCATTGATTGAACCATGTCTGACAAGGTTCGATTCCTCCGTTCGGATACTCCGTTCCATTGAGGAGTTCCAGGAGGTGTCAACTCTAAAAGAATACCATTTTCTTTCAAGTGATCGTCGAATTCATGGCTCAAATATTCGCTACCTCGAACCGATCGAAGTGATATAATTTTCTTGCCAAGTTGATTCTTAACTTCTTTCTGAAATTCTTTGAATTTCTCAAAAGATTCAGATTTATTCGACATTAGGTAGACATTGCCATGTCTACTAATGTTTGTTAATGAAGGTGAATTCTTAGGGGTCTTAGTTTAAGTAGTGGTATCAACTTTTGCCTAGTCATATGTCAAAATCATGCAATTTTCATTGAACATATATTTGCAAGACAATTTTGAAACAACCATTGTTAAAGTCTTACATTCAAAATAACTAGGTGTCCAACACCATAGATCATAGTATGTTCATAAGCATGATGAAAACTAAGATTAGTTTAATTACATGTCATAGACAAAATAGTGCATGCAAGCACGACCGAAAAAACCATCTTCGTCGTCTACTTGTCATTGCACCACACTTGATAAGCTTCTCACTTGGTTCCGAAAAGGCAACATAAAGTGAGTCATACTTGGTATCTAATACCTATGATAAGCTTAATTCACAAGTGTTTAAGGAAGATACCTGAGGCAGATGCTCCATTCCTCTCCTCCTTTTCCCGAAAGAGCTTGCATTCTCTCTTGTAGTGGCCTTGCCCACCACAATAGAAGCTACGCATCTTTGCCTTGACCTTCTTGAACTCCCTTCTCCTTGCTCTCAAGGGCCTCTCGGTCACTCCACATGCGGTGGCTCAGCTGAGTAGTTGCACCACCTCCATTAAGGAGCGAGTCTCCTTTCCCGCAGCTATATGCACTCTATGTGCATCATAGCCCGAGTGAAGCAAATCAAGCAAGATATGCCGCTCCATCTCATCCGCCAATGAGATTCCGAGAAGCTGCATGTATTTGAAGAGCCTAGTCATTCCAAGCACATGAGGTCGGAGGGGCATGCCGGGTCTCAATATGGCATTGTAGACCTTTGTCCAAGGCCGTCGCCTTTCCTTAGCAAGACAACCCACATTTGGTGGCTTTATCTTCATATTAGAGAGTGACCTAGTCAAATCAAACACGAGTCCATCGTAGTTGCCATTGTCACTTTTGGTGACTCTTACATTGACAACGTCCTCAAGGGCTTTGAGGAACATGTCCGAAAGGTAGGAGGAAAGGCTTTCCTTCCAATCTTCCGGGATGGATTTAGCCATAAGTCGTGAGACTTTCTTGCAGTTGGAAGACCATTCTTCATGAGCCTCATCGGTCATGATCCCATTATAGAAGAAGCTTGGAATGGGAGTGTCAAGAGTGTATTCCAAGGATCCGAAGAGTTTTCCTGAGTTCCTCCTCCCACTCCTTGAAGTTTACCAAGTTTAGGCAAAATGCCAACTTGTTGGGGAGTTCCGGGCACATAGAATTGTTGTTTGAGTTACTTGCAGACATTGTTCTACAATTGAAAGAATTTGAAATGAAAAACCATTCATATAATCAATAAGTTTGAAATTTAAAAGCGTTTATGCAAATTTTCAATCTTATTGAGCATTTTATCCATGCAATTATAATTTGTCCCTTTTAGGCGAGAATAAAATGATTCCGAGATCCTAAAGATCAAGAAATGGTTATGCATGCTTTGGCTTGTCTTAATCATTAAATATTTTAAGGTAAGCAATCCAATTGCTAATAGCTCTAAGCTACTCTCGGTTTGATAAAACGTCGCATCTAATGCAATCTTGACATTTTATCTATTTTTCCACGACATCTAAGGATTCCTTACTGATATCGTTGAGCTTAACCAAGACAACTTATATATATAGTATACCTTACGTTCCTAGGGTAGTAGTGATGCCTCACTTTGGCGTAGACCATCACATACGCGCATTAGTTCAGTAAGTGTTGTTCTTGGAACGACAAATTTTTAGCTCAATATTTTAAGGGACCTAGGGTTTCTATGTTGGTTGATTTAAGTGAACTTAACTAATCATCGCAACATTTGAAATCCTAGACATGCATCTAACATTCAAGTATATATATAACAACAATATATATAGAGCATAAAAATAGATGCATTTGGCAACTAGCATGACCCCTTGAAATCATCAAATCTTCAAGGGCCTTCATCATGGCTTGTTCTCATCGAAACGTCGTCTTGAGACATCTTGGCCAAAATAACATTACTAGCTACTATGACTAAGATAAATCTAAAGTATAAAAATACTTAACGGTATGCAGACCGTATTTAGATTTACAAAAATACATAATGGAACGCAGTCCGTATTTTCTATCCTAGTTGGGTCCCACTAGTTGCCATTTTTCTCAAAACCTATTTTGAAACAATCTTTCATTGACCCATTAACTATTTGTGAATGGCCCATGCATTTTACGAGATAAATCAAGTAAACATGCAAAACTAGTAACTAACTTAGGTGGTTAATCCGATTAACATGCCTAATTAAAACTAGTCAAAGTTGTTTAATAAATTATGTATTACCAAGGTGCAATTTGTTCACGTAATTAGCTAAGCTCCCACTAAATTCTTCATCCAACTTAATTAATCCAATTAATTAAGTCGGTTAACCAAAATTTGTCAAAATTAAAAATTTTGCAAGAGCCTGAAAAGTTTTCGCAAAACACATAGCTCGAAATTAAGCAAAAAACAGCCCACTCATTTTCTTGTGGGTTGCGCACCATGGCTGGTAAGCAGCCCATGGCATGTGCGTGGCGCTTGGTGCTAGCATGATGCGCCCAGCATAGCACACTACGCTGGCTAGCACCAGCTACTTGCTACGCATGCTGGCTCGCATGCTGGCGCCTGCCAGCAAGTGGTGGGCTGGCCGGGGCTTGCTACTATGCTGCCCAGCAGCATCCCCAAGCACCACTTCGATGCTTAGCCCAAGCACCAGTGCACTAGCATCCCCTCGCCACACAGCAACGCCACTTTGATGCTTAGCCCTTGTGCGCACCATAGGCAGCCACATACGGGCTGCTGGGCAGCCCGACTAGCCTTGGTGACGCTTGAGGTTTTTGCTTCGATTTGTGTGCATTTTCTCAGAATTTTAATCCCGATTTACGTGCACGTAAAATTAATCTAAATTTATTTTAGAATTAATTTAGGGCAAAAATGAAAATAAAATAAGTCGAACTAAATTAAATTCAATTTTAACGGTGCACAAGCCTAATTTTCCAAAATTACTTTGGAATATTTTAGGTCTTCCTTGATGCTTAAAATTGAAAGAGCTATGTCCATATTTAATTTAGCCAATATGTAAATAAATAATGGATTTTGACAAAAAGGGAGTTGGAAAAATAAACCAATCATCCAATGAAAATTTTCCAACTTTTGAACTTGTGTAAAATAACAAGATTACATCTTCCAATATGAAGATTAATCATCATTTACTCACAAGCATTTAAACATTTAAAGATTAGATCTTTAATATACTAGGAACTTAAAATTACACATTCATAACAAACATTCACACATTAATGCAATTTATTTGCATAATTGTGAAAAGCAAGTTTATGTGAAAAAGAACATATCAACTTAAGCACATATTATAACTCCATAATCATGCTTAAAAGATATTTAAATTGCAGTAGATTAGGGATGCAATAATGCATTTAATCTACCCTTGACATGCTTGCATTAATCAAGGCACAAAAGATTTAAAATTTTCGTTGAAAACGAAAAAACCCTCAAAAACTGGGTTTCTGGTTCGAATTCGGTTTCTTCACAACCCTCGACAACGGTTGAAGCTGATTCAGAATGTCGATTCCACCCAAAAAACACTTTTTTTAGCCAAAATCTGGGTTTGACAGCCAAAACGAGAACAAATACGAGTTTAAAATTAATAAAAACGAGTTTCTAATCCAATTAGAAAAGCAAAACCAGAAATTAAATCTACTTTAAAACACCTTTATTAATAAATAATTGCAATAATTAAAAGGAATGCGGCTCCGATACCGCTGTAGGGTTTCGTAGTGACCCTCACTACACGGAAGGAAACCCACTAAGACCCGCCCCGTTAACTAAAGCAATTAAAGCATGCAAAACATAATTAATACATAATTAAAAGAATAAGGGATAAAGAATTATACCCTAGACGCGTGCTTCGCTCGCTAAAAGATCTCTTACTTCAACCTCACAAATGCAAGGCCTCCGAAGGTTCGTACCCTCGAACCCAACCCGATCGTCCTAAGTCCCGAAGGTTAGTCGGGACCTGAAAAAAAATATAAACTTTGTAGTTTTACGAACTTAAGGTATTCTCAACAATGGAGATGCCTTTATAGCTCCACTCAAGTGTGTGTTCTCAAAATCCCAACCGAGTGGGTATTTATAGAGAACGGAAACTTGAATCCCATTTCATGATCAATGTGGGATCATGAGCGATGCCTGGCATAGTGCTGTTGTGTGAGGCTGCCAGCACGCTGCTCGCTGCTTGGTGCTGCTAAGGAAAGGCACGCACGGAAGCAAGTAAGCACAGCGTGCTGCTGCTGCTGCGATGTCCTACACGCACTGGCCTAGCTATGCGATAGTGTTGTGCTATGCGTAGGCTTGTGCTAGACCGTGCAATAGCACCTAGGCACCCATGCACGCATGTTGCGATGGTGCTATGCCATGTGAAGGCACGCACACACGCAAGCACGCTGCTGCGATGGTGATGCGTTGTGCGCCTAGCAAGCATGGCGCGCCTAGCACACACATGGTGCGCCTAGGCTTGCGATGAACTAGCCTAGCTTAGCACTCACATGGCTAGGCCATTGTGATGCTACGGCTATGCTTGTACTTGTTACTTGTGATTTTGCGACGCTCGGTTTCGACGCCTTAGGCTCGATATCCGACGTCTGTGTTCGTAAAACTCTGAAGACTCATTGAATCCTTCGGATTAATTCGTCGTTTGGATCGGTTGTTCAATTGGGTTTGACCCAATGGGTTTAGTTAAGATTAAGCTTTAATATTAATTATACTTTAATATTACTTATCGGAAGCGGCCTCCACCTAGGCATTCCGATCACTTGACCTTACTGAAGAATTAGCTCTGTAATAATTTTGAACCCTCTATCAGAATATTCACTTATTGGAAGGATACCATTCCTTTCAACTTGATCGTCGGAGGCGGAGCTCCCACCACCCGGAGTCTCTGTTGTTTTGCAGGTCAGGCGCACGGATCCAGTCCTGGAATTGTAACTCTCCCGCAGGACATCAAAAAACCCTGAAACATTTTGGCATCATCTGTGGGGAGAGTACTTTCGGGATGGAATCACAGTCTATACTGATTCTAAGTGAGAAACGTCCCATGGATGACCCCCTGGTCCAGACGAAACAAGATACTTACAATGAGATTGAAGCCGAGACTCATACGGCCTCTGATGGGTCCTTAAGAGCTCGACGCACCCGTCCGACTAAAAGGAGGGAACGGGAGGACTGCCTGGCTGGATGTAGTAAACCAGCCGGCTAGCCGCTTGATCATCAACAGGTGGCTGAGGGATCTGTCCCCATTACTAGAAACGAACTCATGACCTTCATGAATAGTTTCAAGGGGGAGATCCAGGAGCTTATCAACAAAAGGACGACCATTCCACCAAAGGAACAATCGGCGAGAAAACCCTCCCAATCTGGGAGGAAGAAGCTTGTAAAGGATCGTGAGGCGACTCCTTACCCTAAGCCTAGGGAGAGGGAGGCACTAGTGATCGACCTAACTAAGTACCACTTTCCCTCACCAGGGAAGAGAAAGCTCATCCATCATGTTCAGCCGGACGGGTCAAAGAGAACATACTCTGATGCTCGAATGTTGCTTGAGCAGAAGAAGAATGACTGACTGTCAGAGTCCGCCTCTACGTCTGATTTTCAAGACAGCCTACCTAATACCTTCCTGAGGTATTCAAAATCAAATTATGAGAGCCAGAAGCCTGGAGCCTCCTCTCGTTCTGGTTCCCAAAAGCATCAGGCGGCACCGTATGTGCCTCCTCAACCGTACGTCCCGCAGTCCCTATATTTCATGCTGAAAGGAATGGTGTCTTTCCAACAAGTGTATTATTCCGATAGAGGGTTCAGAATTATCGGAAAGCTAATTCTTCAGTAAGGTCAAGTGATCGGAATGTCTAGGTGGAGGCCGCTTCCGATTAGTAATATTAATGTACAATTAATATTACAGCTTAATCTTGACTAAACCCTTCGGGTTGAACCCAATCGAACAACCAATCCGAGACGACGAATCAATCCGAAGGATGTGATGAGTCGTCGGAGTTTTACGAACAAAGACTTCGGGTATCGAGCTTAGAGCGTCGAGATCGAGCGTCGCAAGTCGAGTCGAATTTGGAATTTGACGAGACGGGAAAAATCAACAAGCAACAAGTTCGAGCGTAGCCGTAGCATCACATTGGCCTAGCCAAGTTGACGTTAGGCTAGCTCGAGCTTGCATGCACTATGCGTGCTAGGTGCACCATGTGTGTGCTAGGCGCACCATGTGTGTGCTAGGCGCACCATGTGTGTGCTAGGCGCACCGTGCATGCTAGGCGGATCTTGCGTGCTAGGCGCATAGCACACCATCACAAAGCTGGGAACTTGTGTGTGTGTGTGTGCATCGCTAGCTCTAGGCGCATGGCAGCATCATCGCAGCACCATGCGTGCTTGCGTGCGTGCATACGCATAGCACAGCACTATCGCATGGCTAGGCCAGTGCGTGTGTGTGTGTGTGTGTGCGTGCCATAGCAGCAGCAGCACGCTGTGCTTGCTTGCCTGTGTGCGTGCCTTCGCATGGAAACACCAAGCAACAAGCAGTGAGCAGCTGCTAGGAGCCTCGCACAGGCAGCATGCAGAAAGCAGCCAGGGCCTCTCCCAGCGCCCAACAGCTAGCATCATGCGTGACTCGCTAGCAACACGCATGTGCTAGCTGTGATGGCTGGTGCGCGTGATGCTTGCTAGTTGTGCATGCTGGCAGTGCATGCTGGCCAGGTAGGCTGGCAGCCAACTCCTCCCTTTGCTTGGTGGCGGTTTGTAAGAGGTGGGGACCAATGCTTGGAGCAAAGCCTTGGGGAGCAAGGCAATGGTCCCCCTCCATTGGTGGTCTCACCTAACCTCTCCTCACCATGTGACACTTGTTGATTATCTATTGCTTGTCATTTTATGATTGAAATGCAAATTCTCCCACATTGGTGGGAGAATGAAAAATCAAGTAGCATTCCCTTATAAATACCCAAGTGTTGGGCATATGGGAAGACACTTGAGTAGAACTCAATGAGGCATCTCCCATTAGGTGAGAAAACCTCTAAGTTCGTAAAACTCCAGTTTTTATTTGGTCGGGTCCCGACTATTTTTCGGGACATGGACCGTTCGGATCGGGTTCGTGGGTACGAGTCGTTGGAGGCGGTCACGATTGTGACGCTCGAGCTTTCGAAGTAAGAGCTCGATTTCACGTCGAGGGTAAGAATGTCTTTTCCCCTTCTCTCTTTATGTTGGTAATTATGTGATTAAGTATTTAGTTTCTTTAATTAGTGAGCGGGTTTTCGGTGGGTTTCCCTTCCACGTAGCGTTGGACGCTACGAAATCCAACAGCGGTATCGAAGCCGCGCTCACTTTAATTATTGTGACTAATAATTAATTAAGGTGATTTAAAATGGATTTAAATTTCTGGTTATGCTTTCTAATTAGATTAGAAGCTCGTTTTAATAATTTTTAATCTCGTATTTTTATAATTTTGGCTGATGAACCCATATTTTGACTCAAAAATAGTTATTTTTGGGTGGAATCAACGTTCTAAATCGTTTCTGATCCTTTTAGGTTTGTCTAGAAGCCAAAATTCACCCAGATATATGTCTTTCAAGGGGTTTTTCGTTTTTGTCAAAAAACTTTGAATCTTTTAACCTTGATTAATTATTGCATGATGAAGGTAGATTAAATGTATGGTTGCATCCCTAATCTACTACAATTATAAACCTCATTAAGAATGTTTATGATGTCATAATTGGTGCTTAATTTGTTGTGTTCACTTTTCACATAAACTTTTATTTTTCACATTATTGCAAATAAATTGCTTTGAGTGTGAATGTTTATGGTGAACTTGCAATTTTGAATTCCCTAAAAATTTCAAAGATCCAATCTTTAATTCTTTATTTGGTTGGAACTTTGATTACTAAATTCCATGTTGAATTAAATTTTGGATTTAATCATTTTTGTGTTGATTAAAGTCCTTAAAGTTCAAAACTTGTGATTGAATTTTGATCAATCTTCATATTGGAAGATGTAATTTTTCAATTTTACACAAGTTATTGTTGGAAAATTTTTTCATTGGATGAAAGGGTTTAATTTTCCAAATCCCTTAATTTTGTCAAATCTCATTATTAATTTATATTTGATTAAATTAATTATGAGTTTAGCCCTTCAATTTTGAAGCATCAAGATAGACCTAAATTAATTTAAAGAATGGTTCGTGAAAAATTTAGGCTTGTGCACTATTTAAATTGAATTTAATTAAGTTGGACTTGTTTTAATTTCATTTTTCCTTAAATTGATTCTAAAATTAATTTTATGTCACACGAATATCGGGAATAAAATCCCAAAATAATAGCACAAAAATCATGGTAAAATCACCCAAACGCCACCAAGGCTAGCCGGGCTGCTCACGCAACCCACATGTGGCTGCCTTGGCTCGCATGGTGGTGGTCCCACCTCGAAGCGTTGTGGCTGTGTGGAAAGGGTAGTAGTGCGCAAGGGTATGCTTGTGGCTTGTGGTGCGTGGCTGCTGGGATGCTCGCATGGCTGCTGGGCAGCAAGGCAGGGAGCCCCAAGCAAGCCCAGCCACACCAGCCTACACGCATGCTAGCATGCGCAGTATGCTGCGATGCGTGCTTGTGCTGGCAAGCACAGCAGTGCCTTTCTGGGTATGCTGCCAGCGCCCAAGCAGGCCCAGTCGTAGCCTTGGTGCCTAGCAAGCCTAACCCATGGATAGGATGCTAGGCACTTGGTTAAGAGTAGGCTGATTTTATCAATGCATGGGCTATGTGTTTTGCAAAATTTTGCCGTCTTAATTTCATTTAATTATTTTAACGAGGCTAGGCCTTGATTTTTCCGGCTGTTGCAAAATTTTAATTTTGACAAAATTTGGGTTTAACGGCTTAATTAATTGGATTAATTAAGTTGGATGCGAAATTTAGTGGGAGCTTCGTTAATTGCATGATATAATTGCGTCTTAATCACATAAAATGTTTAACAACTTTGACTAAGTTTTAATTAGGCGCGTTAATCGGATTAACCACCTAGGTTAGTTACTAGTTTGCGCGTGTTGTGCATTGTTACTTGTTTTTCGTTGTAAAATGCATGGGCCATTCACATATAGTGAATGGATGAATGGAAGATATATTGTTTCACAGGTTTCGTGAAAATGGCAACTAGTGGGTCCCGATTAGGATAGTAAATACGGACTGCGATCCGTTATGTATTTTTGTAAATCTAAATACGGTGTGCATACCGTTGCGTATTTTTGTACCTTAATATTTAGATTGATCCTAGTCGTAGTAGCTAGTAATTTTATTTTGGCAAAGATGTCTCAAGACGGCGTTTTGATGAAGATAAGCCTAGATGAAGGCCCTTGAAGATTTCAAGGGATCATAGTAGTTGCCAAATGCATCTATCTTATGCTTTATTTATATTGTTATGCTTATATATATATATTTGAATGCTAAATGCATGTTTAGGATTTCAAATGTTGCGATGATTAATTAAGTTCACTTAAATCAACCAACATAGAAACCCTAGGTCCCTTAAAATATTGAGCTAAAATTTTTCGTTCCAAGAATAAGACTTATCGAACTAATGCGCGTATGTGATGGGCTACGCCAAAGCGAGGCATCACTACTTCCCTAGGAACGTAAGGCATACTAGGTATACAAGTTGTCTTGGTTAAGCTCAACGATATCAATAAGGAGTCCTTAGATGTCGTGGCAATGGAGATAAAATGTGAAGGAAGCCAAAGCATGCTTAATCACTTTCTAATTTTTGGGATCTTGGAATTGTCTTATTCTCGCCTAAAAGGGACAATTTTTCAATGCGTGGATAAGACGCATAATAAGATTGAAAATTTACATGTATGCTTTGAATTTAAAACTTATTATGATCTACATAAATGGTTAAACTTTGCACTTATATATTAGTAGAATTCTTAATCAAACTATATTGTTTCCATTGATTGGTAAAAGAAATCTTTCGAGAATGGTTCTCGAAGAAAGAAAAGGGCACTTCTAAGATACAATTTCTCATAAACGACTAAAGTCCGAAAGTACGGTTGGATATCATGTTTTCAAAATACTAGGTAGTTTTGACAAACATGAAATATTGAGTTGAAAAAACTCAAAAATTGTCAATAGTTGACAAACCTACATATCTTTTCACTTCATACGCTTATGAGTAGGACTCATTGATGAAGTAAATAAGGTACGAATTAGTTGAAAAGATAGAACTTTGTTTTGCGGCGCATTAAATGCTTAATTATGCCTAACAAAGTATAAAAGTCGAGGAACTTAAAGAAACGATTCTTAAAGTTATGAGATGATGTATTATAAGAAATATAGGAAACAAAGAACAAAGGAAATAATGAGATTCCTTTTCTACCCTTGAGTTCATGTTATTATGGCCAACTTAGCAACTCGTTATCTTCACTAGTATTGGATACTACTTGAGTGTTCCACTTTGAAAGTGACCTCACACTGTTGAAGACAAGCTAAGTTATTGACTTACAAGTTTAGAATGAAGCAAGTAATGCTACATCAGTTGTAAGGTCACTTGTTTTGTTTAAAGTCCTTTTAAGCCAAGGCTAGAACAAATAATGGTTATTGTGTTCCATAATAAGCAAACGATCCGTTTACACACGGAAAGACTCACATTCAAAAGTAAAAGCAATAGTTGCTAGGTTTACTTGAATGACATGGTCGCATAAACCATGAGTCAAGAATGCTTGATTATATAAACAAACATTTCCCAACCATGAAACTCACAAAGTTTAATTCATGGACATGATTTGTGTTCCAACCCTTTAGCAATGTCACTAACAACAAGAACGTACTCAAGGCTCTATTAGATAGAATCTTGATAGATGATCGACTCGAAATCGTTCTAAGACAAGAAAGCCTTACTTGTTGAAATCGACAAAGAAAGGAGCTATTGTGCTTGGTGTAGACAATTGACTTAGAAAGCTAAAAGGAATTTATTACTTCAATGTCTCACAAGAATTTGCAAGAATATGGCTATATTCATCAAATGTGAGCAAACTGGACCTCGAGTAGCTCAAATGTTCAGTGAAGTACAGAATCAACTTGGCAAGATATCAAAACATCTATATTAGATCAAGTTATGTTTGCTTGAGCCAAGTGTGATCATATCAAACTTATGAAATTGAAATTTCATAAAGAGCTCCAAAAGAACATAGTGTGTCTTGACGGAGAACTCGATGCCATTTGGAAATGACTCGAATGATGATGGATCACATCCCTTCCTATAAATTTCTTAAAGATTTTCACAAATGACTAATGTTACACTAAACAAAAGTGTTGAAGCTAAGAAAGGACACCATATTCAGTTATGGATAGAAATAGTTTCTAGCGTATTTTCAAGTATATGTCTATGGCTCTTAGCTCAGTGGGAGATCATTAACTCAGTGGGAGCTAAGTGGCTCAATAAGGGCTAAGATAGCTCGAGAAGGAGCTAGTTGTTTGTTTCACAACGAACTTTTACCCAAAGACAATATACATGTCTCTTTGTAAGTATTCAAGTGAGACTACGGGCATTACCTCCACAACCTGATTGAGAACATAATATTTGTTGCTCTAAATGGTGTCTTTCTGGAAAGTAACGCCTTTCCAAAATGACAAGTGGGAGGAAAATCAAACTCGACGAACTTCGAGAGGACGAGCAACCGTGTCAACCTGATAAAACTAACAATCAAAATGCTTTAGAAGCAGCTGATAAGATTGGTCAGAATCAAACAGACAATGTAAATGCTCAACCTATTACCTCGTATAGGTATAGAATTCACCAAATGCTTGGATTGAATCCTATAAATAAACCTAAGACTTACAAGCATACTATTCACCATTGGATGGTGAGGGAATAGTGTCATGTAAATTAGCTACGACAAATCCAAATTCCAAATAATGGTACAGGCCATAAAATCCGAAATAGACTCCATGTTTGTAAATCATGTTTGGAACTTGATTAATTTGCGTGAAGGGTGACAGAACCATCAATCGCAAATAAGTTTTCAAGGAGAAAACTGACAAATATGGAAATGCATAAGCGTACAAAGCTAGATTGGTTGAAAAGGATACAATTAATTCACGACATTGATTTTGATAAAAACCTAATCACCAATCGGAACGCTAAAGTCTTTTCGTGATTGTTCTAGCAAAATTGCGCATATGAAATATGGCAAAATACAAAACCGCCTTCCTAAAATTGGATTTTGGAAGAGACTATGGAAATAGTCTAAGGGTTTTGCAATTCTAAGTAATGCTAGATTTGAAAGCAAGCTCAAGAAATCCGTTGTGGGATTAAATGAAGCGTTGCATGAAGGAATTGGAACATGTATTCTCAGAAAGTCAATAAAAGGTTTGACTAAAGGAGAATCATAGAAATTCTTATAAACAAGAAGTTTAGTGGGAGCAAGGGTCAATCTTGTATGGTCCAACAAGAAGTTTGTGAACTCTATTGTGAAATGACTTTCAAATACTAAATGCTTAGGTTTGAAAGAATTTTCGACAATGGACCAAGCAAAAGGCGATACTTAGTACATAGTGGGAATTAAGATCTATTGGATAGACTTAATGAAATGTTTAAACGAGTAGAGGAATTTACTGTGTTAAACATGAAGGACTTGAAAAGGCTTTCGACTCATATGTATAAAACTAAGTAAATGTTTGAACTAAGTATAAGCTGGGCAAATACTAAGTCAAACAAGAAAGGCTCTAGTAGAGACTTTCAACCGTATCACATAGCAAACAATTTAGCAGGACTCGGTGAAACTGGATGAGCTAAAAGGTCACATGAATGGAACATATTGGGAATAATTCTGCGATTAAAAACCATCATGTATGCTATGATATGGAGTCGTCACTCAACTTACATGCTTAGAGCATGAGAAGCATAAAATACCAATCTAAATCTAAGTGATAAATCGTTAGATTATGGTCAATAAAAACCAAAGTACTTTGATAAGTAAAAGAGGATAAGTTCTTGACGCATAGAAACAATTGTAATTTGAGAATTGATGTTGCAAGCACATCCTTAGCAAGGATTAGATTCTTAATAAGGAAGCCGTTTATAAGCACGAGCTAGAATGCGTAGTGGCTTGAGAATGGTAACATGGATGCGGATCCATGTATAATGTGTGGAAATTTAAGGTAAATTTCCATAATCACAAGTGATTTAGGGTCTCCCAAATCATTGTGAGTCATTCGGAGTAAAATCCGAGAAAAGCAACATTAGAATGTTTACTAAGATATATGTTGAGAATATTGTTGCCTGGAAGGCAATAATAAGAAAGTGTTCAATGGAAAGTTCGTTGTGGAACGTTGATTGTAGGTTGTCATGTTGAAAGATCTCAAATCATGAAAATGAGTGGGAGCCATCACATGGACAATAAATCCTAAATCACAGATAATCCATAACACTCTCAGATTCTATCATCTTATTATGAAAGTGTTCATTAATGAAGATGTTGAGAATTGCGAAGTAAATTATAACTAAAACCATGCAAAAGGTGAACAACAACATTCACAATTGCATGAAAGAAATCAAGCATATTAAATATGGGTGTGATTTCGATAAATGTTCAATGAAGAGTATTACTCTTGAAACATTTGAAGAAAACCATTTATCATAAGATGAAACGTTTAAGAGTTTCATGGTGGAATTAAAATTTTACAAATAAAATTCCACAAACTATTTAATTGTGGTTTAGAATTAAATAATGAGTCCATTTGATTTCTAAGAATATTCAAAACAGGGTATCAAGACCATGTCTTGGATAAAGAAACACTTGTTACGTGAACATTGAATATTTAAATCGAAAGTTATCCTTAATCGAGGTCATTTAACTAATGGATGATTAATGACCACTAGAGATTAGTGTGTAGTATGATTCACAGCACCGTTTCTTATGTTGCAAGGACATAGTAGTCATGAATCATTTACAAAGGTGCCAGTTTGGAACTGCACCGGATCGACCTATGGGAGTACTTTAAGAGGCTTAAAATCTTCATAAGTACACTTCTCATTATAACTATCGGAACCTCTTTCCTCGACCATGAGTATCGTAAAGTTCTCTTGTTTGAGTACTAGTCGTTTTGATGTTGTCAAACGTCTGCCATAACTGGGGATTATAACGGCAACACTCAGGCGACTAGGTCCTCTTAGTAAGGGAAGCTTACACTACAAGACTGGGAATGTCCCCCTATTAACAGTAGGGAATGTGTCTTTGTTGTTTACAAGGCCGCTCGAAGAGCGAGACTATAAAAATGCATGGCCGTGCTCAGATGGATTTTAGAAATCATCTGCATATTGACAGTCGAACTTGGAGATCGAGAAACACTTCTGAACGTAATAAGGATGACGATGAATCTTACCTTATAGTTCAAGAAGAGACATTAAGCGACATAGGAAATGGGCTATACACTGTATGCACAGTTGTCCGGAAGGACAAGTGGGAGATTGAAAGGAATGGTGCCTTTCAACAAGTGTATTATTTCTATAGAGGGTTCAGAATTATCGGAAAGCTAATTCTTCAGTAAGGTCAAGTGATCGGAATGTCTAGGTGGAGGCCGCTTCCGATCAGTAATATTAATGTACAATTAATATTACAACTTAATCTTGACTGAACCCTTCGGGTCAAACCCAATCAAACAACTGATCCGAGACGACGAATCAATCTGAAGGATTTGATGAGTCGTCGGAGTTTTACGAACCAAGACGTCGGATATCGAGCTTAGAGCGTCGGATATCGAGCGTCGCAAGTCGAGTCAAATTTGGAATTTGACGAGACGAGAAAAATCAACAAGCAACAAGTTCGAGCGTAGCCGTAGCATCACATTGGCCTAGCCAAGTGGACGTTAGGCTATGGGTCGAGCTAGCATGCACTATGCGTGCTAGGTGCACCATGTGTGTGCTAGGCGCACCATGTGTGTGCTAGGCGCACCGTGCATGCTAGGCGCATCTTGCGTGCTAGGCGCACAGCACACCATCGCAAAGCTGGGAGCTTGCGTGTGTGTGTGTGCATCGCTAGCTCTAGGCGCATGGCAGCACCATCGCAGCACCATTCGTGCTTGCGTGCGTGCGTATGCATAGAATAACACTATCGCATGGCTAGGCAAGTGCGTGTGTGCGTGTGTGTGCGTGCCATCGCAGCAGCAGCACGCTGTGCTTGCTTGTTTGTGTGCGTGCCTTCGCATGGCAGCACCAAGCATCAAGAAGCGAGCAGCTGCTAGGAGCCTCGCACAGGCAGCAGGCAGCCAGCAGCGAGGGCCTCGCTCGGCGTCAAGCAACTAGCATCATGCGTTGCTCGCTAGCAGCACACATGCGCTAGCTGTGATGGTTGGTGCGCGTGATGCGTGATAGCTGCGCATGCTTGCAGTGCATGCTGGCCAGCTAGGCTGGCAGCCAGCTTTTCCCTTCGCTTGGTGGCGGTTTGTGAGCGGTGGGGACCAATGCTTGGAGCAAAGCCTTAGGGAGCAAGGCAATGGTCCCCCTCCATTGGTGGTCCTCACCTAACCTCTCCTCACCATGTGACACTTGTTGATTATCTATTGCTTGTCATTTTATGATTGAAATGCAAATTCTTCTACATTGGTGGGAGAATGAAAAATCAAGTAGCATTCCCTTATAAATACCCAAGTGTCGGGCATATGGGAAGACACTTGAGCAGAACTCAATGTGGCATCTTCCATTAGGTGAGAAAACCTCTAAGTTCGTAAATCTCCAGTTTTTATTTGGTCGGGTCCCGACTAACCTTCGGGACTTGGACCGTTTGGGTCGGGTTCGTGGGTACGAGCCGTTGTAGGCGGTCACGATTGTGACGCTCGAGCTTTCGAAGTAAGAGCTTGATTTGCGAGCGAAGCACGCGTCGAGGGTAAGAATGTCTTTTCTCCTTCTCTCTTTATGTTGTTAATTATGTGATTATGTATTTAGTTGCTTTAATTAGTGAGCGGGTCTTGGGTGGGTTTCCCTTTCGCGTAGCGTTAGACGCTACGACATCCAACACATGCAGCCTATCTTTTTTGAGGACAGGCGGCAAGTAATGTCTAGCCTTTGGACTGGCAATTTAGGTTGCTCAAACTTGGAGAACAACCATCCGCCTTCTCTAAGGAAATAATAGAGGCCGCTCAGCTGGCCAAAGTAAAAAATGTGTTGGTAGGGGCATATGATGGCACTACCAACCCAGAACATTACATGATGGCATACTCCAATCTTATGTACCTCCAAGGGTTGGATGACGCCACATGGTGCAAGTGTTTCTCGGCCACATTGAAGGGCGTCGCCCAGTAATGGTTTGGCAACTTGCCGGCCGGGTGTATTAAAAATTTCAAGACCCTCGCCTACTTGTTCACATCAAACTTCTCAATGAACATTCCTGCTAAGAAGACCACCCTTGATCTGGGGGCCATACAGCAGGGAGAGAAGGAGGGACTGCGCTCTTAAATCAAGAGAATTAATCTGATGAGAATTCAGATACAAGGACTACCTGATGAAGTAGCTTATACAGACTTTTTCAAAGGACTGAAGGACGGCTCGAACTTCAAATTCGACCTCGTCAGAAAAAGGGTGACCACCCTCCAAGAAGCAATGATGGAGGCGGACGCCTACATTCAGGTGACTGACCTCCGTAATGTTGGAAAACAGTCGGACCACAAAAAATCCGACGAAAGAAAGAGCCGACCAAAACAGTCGACCAATAAAGAAGAGAAAAAGAGAAAAGAAGTCTTAGCGGCCGACTCCTCTGAACAGCCGGCCCAGAATAAGAAGATGGAGTTTAAGCTATACTTTCCCAAGTATGAATTTAATAAGGATAGCTATGCCATCCTCAAGGAAATCAAGGACCGACTCTCAATTGAGAAGTCGGCCGCCATGAAGAGTTCCGTCAACAATCAGAACAAAGATAAATATTGCTATTACCCTGAGGACATTGGTCATGACACCAATGAGTGCATCAATCTCAAGTGCCTCTTGGACCGCCTGGCAGAAAAAGGAGACCTCAACTCCTATGTCAAGAAATCAAAGGGTAATTAACACCCCAAATAGAAAAAGGCAGACCGGAAGAAGGCGACACCTGCTGAAAGCTCCGATACTGACGAAGCGCATGTCTATACGATAGCAGGCGGCTTCGCAGGAGGAGGCCCAACTATCCAGGGCAACAAAGACAACATCAGGCGTCTAGATGTTAACTCCGTCGACCAGGGACGGACCTCCAAAAGTTCATTTCCAGAAGTTGTTATCACTGAGGAAGACTTTGGGGGAATCAGGGGGTCGCATGACGACCCCATTGTAATTGAATGCAAGGTGGTCAACCAGAGAGTTAGCCGGACTCTCATAGATACTAGGAGTTCATCTGATCTGATCAGCAACAAGTGCTTGGCAAAGCTCAAGTACAAGCCCGACAACATACACCCGGTCTCCCATCCCTTAGTGGGATTTGGAGGAGTCGTGCACCCACTTGGACGGGTGCATCTGCCTATCCGCCTGGGTGAGAAAGGGGAGGGTCGTCACATGGTGGTCCGATTCTTGGTGGTCGAAGAACTGACAGCCTACAACATGATCTTAGGGCGACCCACCCTGAACAATTCAAAAGCTATTATCATTCTATCTATCATGCTTCTCAAGTTAAGGGATGATGGAACAGTCGGCTCCCTAAGGGGAGACCAAAAGATGGATAGGGAATGTTATCTCTCTGATATCAATCCCACTGTGGTAGCATCCGGCCCCACTGGAGAGACTACGGACCTTGAGCATGTCAAGGGAGTCAAGCCTGCCCTAATAGCAGCCGGCAAAAAAAGAAAGGCCACCCATCTGGAGGCCGAGAGAAAAGAAAATCAATAGCAATCATTGGCCGAGGAGCGGTCAGATGAGTTTCACTCTCAGCCGGCTGGTGAACATGTAGACATCGTCCTAGACGACTCTCGCCCTGAGAGAATTGTTAAGGTTGGGACAACTGCTTTTGTTGAGCTTGGTGCTGACCTACACAAACTGCTAAGGGAATGCAAAGATGTATTTGCATTTGAGGTCCATGAGATGCCAGGCATAAGGCCGGACCTTCCCGTACATAAGCTTGCTGTGGATCCCAAAAAGAAGCATGTTAGACAAAAAAAGAAGAACCATGGTGAAGAACGAAGCCAAGCGGCAGTCGCTGAGGTTAAGAAATTGCTGGACGTAGGATTCATTCAACAATGCTACTTCCCAGACTGGGTAGCGAATGTAGTACTTGTTAAAAGGTCGAATGGGACCTGGCGCATGTGTGTAGACTACACAAACTTGAACAAGGCATGTCCCAAAGGCAGTTACCCGCACCCAAAAATCGACCACCTAATCGACTCTACAGCCGGCCATGCCTTGATTAGCTTCATGGACGCCTACTCAGGCTTCCATCTAATATACCCCTGTGGAAGAAAGATCAAGAGAAGACGGCCTTTGTCATATATCAGGGGTTTTTTTGATATACTGTTATGCCGTACGGCCTAAATAATGCGCCTGCAACCTTCCAAAGAATGATAAATACGGTCTTCTTCAACCAAATTGGAAGGAATGTAGAGGCGTACATAGATGATATGATTGTAAAATCTAAACTTCGGACGGACCACCTAGCTGACCTCCGAGAAACATTCACCACACTCAGGCGGCACCAGGTCATGCTCAATCCCAAGAAATGTGTTTTTGGTGTTAAGTCTGGGAAGTTCCTCGGATTTCTAATCAATCAAAGGGGGATAGAGGCTAACCCCGAGAAGGTACAGGCGGTCATAAATATGCAATCGCCCCGCACTATCCGAGAAGTTTAGAGGCTTACAAGTTGCCTGGCGGCATTGGGGAGATTCCTCAGCCGGTCGGGTAACAAGTGTCTCTACTTTTTTCAAGCTATCAAGAAGAAGACCATATTTAAATGGGGGCTGGATGCAGAGGCGACCTTCCAGAAATTAAAACAACATTTGTACTCCTTGCCAAGGTTGGTCAGCCCCCTACCCAAGGAAGTACAATACATGGATTTAGTAGTCTCTGACCATGCTCTAAGTGTCGTGCTCCTTGCTAGGAGGGATGGCTGCCAGCTCCCGGTCTACTTCATCAGCCACGTCTTGAAGAACTCCGAGTTACGGTACCTTATGGTTGAGAAGTTTGGCCTTGCCCTCTTCATGGCAGTTAAAAAATTAAAGCCTTACTTTCTGGCACACCCGGTTGTGGTTTACACTGACAAGCCAATCAGGCGGCCACTAACAACCATGGAGTCGTCAAGCCAAATGATCAAACAGGCAATTGAGATCCAAAGTTTAGAGATCACTGTTGAGCCAAGGAAAGCAGGGAAGGGGCAAGCATTCGCTGACTTCATAGTGGAATTAACCAGGACGACTGATCTTGAGAATTTTGAGCAGGTCTGGAAAGTCTATGTGGAAGGGAGCTCTACAATGAATGGTTGTGGAGCAGGCGTCATATGTTAGTCTCCTAGAGGAGACAGGTACGAGAACGCCCTACGGTTTAAGTTCCAAGCCTCGAACAATGAGGCGGAATATGAAGCCCTTTTGGCTGGCATCCGCATGTGTAAAGCAGCCAGGGAAAGAAAGATAGCCGCCTGTTCTAACTCACAACTGATCGTGAGCCAATACCATGGTGACTATGAAGCCACACATCTGGCTATGATCAAGTACCTACAAGCGGTAAAACAGAAGGCCGAGACACTTGAAGAATTTCACCTAAATCAAGTACATAGGTCCGAGAATAACCAGGCGGACGCCCCCTCTAAACTGGCATCATCAGCTTCATGTGACACACCAAGAAGGACGGTTTTCTTGGAAGTAATGGAGAAACAAAGCATCGAGGAGCACCCTATTGGGATCCTAGACAGAAGCTCCACCGGGATGGATGACATTCGGGCATACCTAACAGATGGCACCATGCCAGCTACTCACTCAGAGGCGGTCCTACTGAAAAAACGGGCGTCCCACTTTCAAATGCATAAAGGGGAACTCTTCAAAAAGGGCTATCTCCAATCTCTCTTCAAATGTGTCACCCCGGAAAAGGGGCGAGATATCTTAGAGGACTTGCACTCGGGATACTGCGCTCCCACGTTGGCGGCAGGTCCCTAGCTCGAAGAACTAGGCGGCAGGGATATTTCTGGCCAACCCTAGAAGAAGACGCTATGGAGATGGTGAAAAAATGCGACAAGTGTCAGAGGTTCGGTAAGCTAATCCATCGTCCGGCCACTAATCTGACGGCCATAAGTAGCCCCTTACCATTCGCCAAGTGGGGCATGAACGTCTTGGGTCCGTACACACCAGCAACAGGCGGCCGAAAATACATCTTGGTGGCAGTCGACTACTTTACCAAATGGGTAGAGGCCGAGGCTGTCAAAGGTATCAAGACCAAGGACGTTATCTCATTCATTTGGAGGAACGCCGTTACACGATTTGGGGTGCTTATGTCAATGGTTTTTGATAATGGTCCTCAGTTCGAGACGCCTGTTCTCAAGAACTGGTTGGGGGATCAAGGAATTGCATACAACTTTGCATCAGTTGGCCAACCCCAAGCAAACGGCCAGGCAGAAGCATTCAACAAGATTATCTCTAACGGTATCAAGAAAAAGATTGAAAAAGCAGGCGACCTATGGGCAGACGAACTTCCACATGTTCTCTGGGCCATAAGGACGACTGAAAAAGGGGTGACTGGGAAACCCCATTCCTCCTGACCTATAGGGCAGAAGCTGTTCTACCCATTGAGCATTATGAGGTGACTCTTCGTGTCATGTTGTATGACGAGGCGGTCAATTGGGAATTCATGCGCCTAGCATTGGACTCACTTCCCGAGCGTAGGGGCAACGTAGCCCTACGCCATGATATGTACCGTCTGAGAATGGCAAGAGCTTATAACAAGAAAGTACACATGCGTCCACTAAAAGTGGGGGACTTTGTACTATGAAAAATGGAAGCAGTCAGTAGGCCTAATGAGTTGGGAAAGCTAACTCCCAACTGGGAAGGACCTTACCGGATTTATGAAGAGGTTAGAGACGGCACCTATCGCCTGGAAACACCAGACGGTCGACTCCTACTTAGAACATGGAATGTGGACAATTTGAAGAAGTATTACTTCTGAATGATGTAATTGTACAAAGGTTATTAATAAAACATGCAATTATTTTAAATTATTTGTTGTCAGTAGAGGGGTATGCCGCCTGAACATTTATAGGCGGCTAATCTCAAAAGTGTATTTTACTCCATTAGAGAGGTACGCCGCCTGAACTAAAAACAAGACGGCTACTCTTCTATACTCTCCAAGACTAAGGTAACTTAGCATCTACGTTCCTCATGAACCAAACTAAGCCAATGGCCGGATGATCAGCCCAGGCGCCAGGCCGACTGATCCTCTTTTAAAATCAACATCATAGCAGGCGTCCAGCAACATCCCTCCGGATGAGATTCGTCGTAGAGAGCAGCTCCCTTTTGGGTGGAATAATGCTCCATAAACTAAACACACGGCCCCTAAACGACTGTTCCCAAGGACAACCACGTAGCCATTTACAACTGAGACAAGGATAACTGTACCACTAACCGAGCCAATGGTAGTAGTTGACATCTGAGTCGGATGACCGCCTGTCATTACTTGGGATAAATGCAGGCGGTACCTCTTGAGTTACTAGCAAACAAACATTGGCGAATCAAGGGTACAAGCCAGCCTCCGCCGCCTGGTACCTCTACAACTCAAGCTGGAAGTGACGGAGGCTGAGTAAACTCTAATGTTAACTCATAGTAACCCAAACTTAGTATAGAACCTAAAAGGTATAAGTAGTCCGTCTATTTTCTAGAAAACAGAGGCACTCAAAGCACTATTCCTACTAGGTTAACAACCTTTGAGTTAATAGCCAAGCAAAACTTGGCGAATCAAGGTGACCAGCCAGCCTCCGCCGCCTGGTTTCCCTATTACTCAAACCGCTATTCCTACTAGATCTGACAGAAGCAACCGCCTGTAACCAATACAAGCGTAGCTACTCCAACAAGGCGTCCCGTTTACTGACGGCTTGTTTCCTCCAAACTTGGAAAACAATTAAAGTAAAAATAGTGGCCCAACCACCTAGGTAGCGCCCTGATAAAAACAATGTCAGGCCTACTGAAACAGGGCGACTGCTCCTCAACTAGGCGGCCACTCACAATGGATTGAGTCAAATGTTGGCTACCATTGGGCAACCTGAACTACGCCTACCACGACCATTGCTAAAAACCCTCAAGACAACCACCTGTGCCCAAGTCCGACCAACAGGCAACCTGGGTAATTTTCCTAAAATAATCCATGTCTGGAAAGTCTGTTATCCCAGACTTTTAAGGGATGCCGACTGAACTCATGATTAACTGACTGTTTGAGAACCAATCACTCGGCCAGCGGCAACATTATCAATCGGTTGCGATTGCGATTGCGATGCCCACTAAGATGTCTTCTATACTTGGCAACATTCAACCAACATTCAAATGGCAAATTTCAACGCAAAAAGGAAGATAACAAGTAAGAACATTCGGCATGATAAACAAGCGGCTATTAAAGACATTCTACACAGCAAAGGGAAATAAAAAAACTAAGATTACTGGACAAGACGACTAAGTAGTCGCCAAATTTCATTCAAAAATAGCTGGCCATGGAGGCCGGCAAAAATATTCATCAACCCCGACCCCTTGATCGGGTAAAAAGATACAAGAACAAACGGCTCGCAGGCCGAAGAAAAGTTTAAAAAATAAACAACTTAAGCATTGGAGAGGGGGGTTTCATTAATGACGGTCGCCTGATCGGCTTCAATAGTAGGCGCCTGCTCCTCTAGCACATTCCCTTGTTGAGGCTCGTTAGTAGGCGGCTGCTCTTGATTGGCTTCCGCCTCTTCTTTCTCAGACCCCCCCTCGTTGACATCCGCCTCCTCCTCCTCATTCACATCCTCACCATCAAAAGAGGAGCCGGTCGCCTCATCTTTCGCTTCATCCTCATCCGCCGTCTGCTGCATAACTCGCCTATTATATTCTTTAGTGCAGGCGGCGAATTTGGACTCCCATTGCTTATAGTCCGAGTCTGGGAAGAGGGCAGTCCAGGTCATCTTCATAATGGCCGAAGAGTCTTCCATCAAATCCTGGGCTAGGGCCATCTTCTCAGTCTCAGCCTTAGCACTGAGTTGCTTGGATAAGGTCTCCTCCTGGTTGGCCAGGCGCTCCTTGAGCTTTTTGTTCGCCTTTTTGAGCTCATCGGTCGCATTTTTTGCATGTTTAAGCGGCTGCAGCTGGTCCTGAAGATCCTTGACCGCCTTCTCCAGCTCCAAGTTTTTCTTCTTGGCCGCCTCCAATTCGGCTTTGACCTGCAAGGTGGCAGTCGCCTAATAATACAGAATTTCAGTCGTCAAAATAACATTTTGGGCAATCTAAAACATTGCTAGGCCACGATTAGAGGCGGCCATGGCTTTTGCAGCATTTACCTCCTTGTTCTTTTCGTTGATGGGTCGGCGGAGACCTTGAACACGAAGCAAGGCCTGCGAATCAACAAAACAGGCGTCAAAATTTTCTAAGAAACAGGCGGCACTTTGCCCAATGTCGAAGAAAATTCATCAAGTCTACCTCAGAGAGTAGACCCATGATAGAGTCTAGGTCAAGGGTGTCGACTCCCCTGACTGATTCCCTGTCATCTGAGGGAATCGCCTTGACCATGGACTTGGCCATTTGGACCAAGTTCGGCTCCTGAAGGCTGCTGCAATAGAAAACATGTAAAAGTTAGACGAAGGGAAAGCAACTGGCCGACTGACACTACTACAAAAAACCCATAAGAAACCCCCTAAAACCTCCCTTTGAGACCACATGAGAGGGGGTCTTAGGTCAGCGACCTCTTAGGTAAAGAAACCCCTTTTGGAGGTGGTTTCTTAAAGACAATAAGAAACCCCTTTTCTTTCTTAGGTGGTTATTTATCCAACCCTTTAAATTATACATGAAAGTTGTATATGGAACCACATAAGAGCAAAAAGGGGTCTCTTAAATCACATTTTAAAAAACCCCCTAACTGGAAAAAGGGTCTCTTATCTAGGCTCAAAATTTTAAAATATAATAATAATAATAATAATAATAATAATAATAATAATAATAATAATAATAATAATAATAATAATAATAATAATAATAATAATAATAATAATAAGTCTCGGTCTTCAGTGAAACGTCGGCATCAGGAAGAGAGTATATCCCGTGCTATTTGTTCTTGGAGTGCACCAGGTGGTAGTTTGCAGCTTGTGAGGGAAACCCTGGCAGAGGATTCTCCCACTTTGTCGGTCGCTGTTGATGAGGACCTAGATTTGGAAGAGCGCAATATCATGCAGTGTCGTACGAAGATATGCGATGGTCATTACACCGCGGCAGTCCGGGTTCTTTCTTCTTCAGTTGTTGCTCCTTATAATGAGGCCACTCTTGCAGATTTACTGTTAAATCACCCTTTTTCTCCAGCTCCATCCTTGCCTAATATTCCTGTTGATCACCTTCATCTCGTTACTACTTCGGCTGTAGTTTTGGATCGGATAAAGAGTTTTCCGCGTGGCACATCTTGTGGTAGGGACGGATTTCGTGCTCAACACCTTATGGATTGCTTGAGTGGTGCTGTTGTGGCTGTCTCGGATGAGTTAGTTGACTCTATTTCCGGGGTGGTTAATCTTTTTTCTAGCAGGAAGATGTCCTATGGAACTAGGGCAGTATATTACTAGTACTCCTCTCACACCTCTTGTCAAGCCTGGTGGTGGTATTCGTCCTATAGCTGTGGGTACTATTTGCCGGCGGCTGGTTTCGAAGGTCGGTGCTGTAATGGTTGGCCAGTCTTTAGGAAATTACTTTGATGGTCTCCAATTTGGTGTTGGGGTTTCTTCGGGAGGTGAGGCGATTCTTCATGCTGTAAATCGGTTGATTGAGGATCGTGGTTCCGATGTTGGTCTTTCTATGTTGTTGGTGGATTTTCAAAATGCCTTCAATCTAGTTGATCGTACGGTCATGTTACGTGAAGTTCGTTTTCGTTGTCTAAGCCTTTTCAGTGGGTTGAATTTTGCTACTCTAATCCAGCTAGATTGTATTACGGAGACCACACCTTATGGTCGTCTCAAGGGGTGCAGCAAGGTGATCCCCTTGGTCCTCCGCTTTTTGCTTTGAGGTTTTACAACCCTTGGTGTGTAAAATCAGAGACACTTTTGATGTATGTCTTCAGGCTTAGTATTTGGATGACGGTACTGTTATTGGTGACACGTTGGTGGTGGGGAAGGTTCTGCAATTAATTATGGAGGAAGGGCCTCGTTTTGGGTTACATCTTAACGTAAAAAAAACTGAAGTTTTTTGGCCCACAGAAGACCCTCGAAGCAAGCTTGTGGGTGTCTTTCCACCTAATATTGCTCGACCCTTGCGTGGTGTTAAGTTGCTTGGTGGTCCCGCTAGTTTTGATTCAGGTTTTGGAGGTGACCTTGTGATGCAGAGGGTGACAAAGACCATTGCGCTTATGGATAGGGTTGCTAAGCTTGATGATCCTCAGTGCGAGTTGTTGTTGCTTAAGGCTTATACCGAAGTTTCTAAACTCTACTTTGCTTTGCGTACTTGTCCCCCTCGTACTTTTGAGGTGGCTCGGCGCACAATCGATGGGGCTCTTCGATCTTCCTTGGAGCGTATCGTTGCTGCTTCAGGGCCTGGGTTTGGCGATTGGCAATGGCGGCTTGCCACCTTGCCTTTTGCGTATGGAGGACTAGGTGTTTATTCCGCAGGTGATGTTCGTCATTATGGTTCTCTTGCTTTGCGGTTACAGTCTTCTAGGTTGCACACACAGCTTCTACGGCATATTAGCGTTGTTGGCCTTGGTCAAGCATTTGAGGATGCGTTGGGCTTGTTCAATAGAACAGCGGAGTCTAACATTTTAAGTAATCCTAGTGAGATCGCTGCCCCTAAACTCATGAAGAAATTGGAAGATATATATTTCACAAAGGTTACTGATTCTGTAGAATCCACCTTATCTTTACCTCCCCGTCAATCAGCATTGTGGAAATCGCAGCAGGGAGATCACACCTCTACTTGGCTTCGGGCGGTACCTATCTTGGGGGTTAGGTCAGACGTTGAATGCAAAGACTTACCGATGTGTGTTTTGCTACCGCTTGGGTGTTCTATTGTTCTCTGTCTCGACGCCGTGCTCTGCTTGTTCTCGGGTTTTTACTGGGGATATTTTTAGTGATCACGCGGTGTCGTGTGCTGGTATTGTGGGTATTAAACATCGGCATAATGTTGTCTGGGATACCCTTGTTGAAATTTGTTACAGATCTGGGATTTCAGCAAGAAAGGAGGTTGACATAGGGTTGTCTGGAGGGAATGACGGGGCCCTCAGACCTGCTGATGTGTTTCTTTATTCCTGGGATTGTGGTCACGATGTATGTGTGGACTTAACAAGATCTTCTCCTTTGACACAGATAGGGCTATATGACTTTGTTCCTGGACGGGTTGTGGCTGATGCGGCTTATCGAAAGCGGGTGAAATATGAAGCTAGGTTTCGGCTGATTGGATATGGTTTCATTCCCTTCTCCTTTTCTTCGCTTAGGGAATTAGAGAAGGAGGCTGTTGTGTTGCTGAAACGGGTTCAGAGGTTCTCAACGACGCAAGACATTGGGGCTCGTGCTGCAGCTCATATCTTCACTAGGATAGGTTTTGCTATAACTAGAGGAGTGGGGGCCCAGATTGTTTCTCGGCTTCCCACTAATTTATTGTAAGTTGTATGACTTTGTCTATTTTTGAGATATAATAATAATAATAATAATAATAATAATAATAATAATAATAATAATAATAATAATAATAATAATAATAATAATAATAATAATAATAATAATAATATGAATGAAATTGCCGGCAAGATTTGTTAGACAACCGGTTTCTTAATTTTTTTTTTAAAGCAACATAATGTAACGAGTACCCAACATGTGACAAGCCTGTATATATATATATATATAATTATAAACAAAAATATGAAAATAAGCTACTGTACAAGATAAAATATTGCATACTTTCATTGAAAATAAATATTTTACTACGAGTACAAATTTAGAGTGTTTATGTTGTACGTAGTACCAAAGGAAAAAAGACAATATAAAATACTAAAATTGTAATGGTAGCGCGATGCATATAAATTTACTCACCATAATCCACACCATCGTCATATTCTTCACCGACTTGCTTATGCTCGTTCACATAATTAACCCATAGGTCTCTTAGCTCGTCAATCTTTGCTTGAGAATAAAAAAAAGATACTCTAGTAAAGTACTACATATAAAGCATTAACAATATGTGTTAATAACTACATATACATTGAGTTAAAGTACACTATGAAGAACATGAAAAAGACAATGTGAACTAACTTTTACAGAATTTTTCATACCAAACAGAAAGAATTGACTAATAATGGCTCATTAGCCAAATTGGTGTAAAGTTAAGACCCCCTTCAACATCTAATATTAGAATATTCACATATTCCCTTTTGTCTTCTTTGTCTCTTTGTTTTCTGACATTTTCTCTCAACCTAACCCTCCATCTCTTTCTTTATCTTAACACCATAGCCCAACAAAGATACTATTGAGACATAAACAAAACCAGGTAGAAGATTCAAAAATCAGGATATGGCTTAAATTCAACAAATATTTAAATTCTGACTGATTTAAAACCTAGTAATATTAATGTAGGAGGAGGTTAGGAGTTGTAACTTTGGGAGAGAAATATAATGTAACAATACTCATTACAGTCATCAGTGTCAAAATGAATTAGTATTATCAAACGAATTGAACCCTAATATGAAAATGGATATACATCTAATGTTCACGAAAAACAATTCTTGAACAATGAAGTTGATTAAAAATCCATTACAACAAATAAAAGCCAGTACAACTACATAATGGGGAAAAAAGGATGCTAGGGGGGTCATTGAAATGTAAAGCACAAACAGGCAATAAATTCAATTGCTGACAAAGATTAAGCCCATATGACTGAAATGTTTTCCTTCAGCTAAAAATGGTTAAAAATCTTTCATACCCATGAGGACATGTAAAAATACCCAAAAAATAACACCAATGTAGTAATCAAATTTGATCATTCATTCCAAAGACAACAAAATTACAAAGTTCCACATCTTCTATCTTGTACAAATGTACTCTCTCTGATTCACATATATACAACAAGCGTCACTTTAATTTAGAACAGACAAACTTAATCTCAATTTTAATTTCGCCATACATGTATACCCAATTGTCAACAATTGGTTCTCTTAAACCCATCGCCAAACAGTATATAACAAGTCATATAATTTAAACCTATAATTTCAATGGTCTTATAATCTCAATTTTAATTTAGCCATACATGCATACCCAATCATACGAAATCGAAAAAAAAGTACCAAATTAACAACAGAACAAAAATTAGGTTATTTTTATCATCAAATTAATTAAATGAAAAAGTCAAAAAATTAGAATTACCAAGAAGGAAACAACACGCAAAATTCTGCAGAGAGGATGAGCGGTGGCTTCAGTGGCGGTGGTGGTTTCGGTGGCTTCTGTGGCGGTGCCGGCAGTAGTTCAAACGACACAAAAACCAGAACAAATTAAAGTGGCGATGGCGGCAGATAAGCGAAATTGCAATGGCTTTTGTGATGGGCAAGGGCTTATGCGGTAAGTGGCGGATCCAGGATTTAAATAATAGGTTGTCCCGTCATCGTCCACCGACCGCATAAAATATCAAAAAATAGTCGAAGCTTGTATAATGAACAAAAAAAGTACATAAAAAAGTTCATTTCATGAAGTAATGCAAATTCATATTACAACTAAAAAAGTACTAATTTGATTACAATTGCTCTCGACGAGTTTTCATGTTTTGATAACGATTTACAATATCATCCATGCTAACATTGTAAAACAAATCTCTTTCTAAATATGTAATCAAACTACTTTGCACCATGATAAAGATGTATAAGCATAACATATTAACATTTCTATTAATCCAACTATCACAAAAATATCATACAATCAAAAACAGAATTAATGAACACTGTAAGAAATATCATACAAACAACTATCACCCATTTTTGTTGGCCCTTCTTTTATAAAGTCAAATTATTAATCCATCATACTAATGTGCACTATAAGTCTGTAATTACTTTTTTTCTACCAACAAATCAACTTCAACAGGTTATAAAACATGCCTAAATCAACAAGTAGTGTAAAGGGCTTGTCACTTGGAGCAAAATATAGGTAAAGTTGGCCTCTTTGATAACTAATCCCATAACCAATTTCGCCTTATTGGTCTAGGACTTCCAAGGTAACAATGTCCAAGATCTTCTCCCCAGGTGGCCAGGGCCCAGCTCAGCCCCGACAGCCACCCCCTCCTCCTCCCTACACCACCACCGAAACCACCCTAATTCCGTAAAATAGGTATATACTGACTAACTGACTCTGACAATTAAATACACGATTAACAAAAACAAATTACACAAATACACTTATACACAATAGCACTACTACACTAGATTGTCAAGAGTACAAGATCTAACCTTAGAGTAGGCTGCTTCAATGGAGGAGCGAAAGCTCAGAGGCTCTGAAAGTAAGAAGTCGATTGCCTGCTTCAACGGAGAATTTCGAGTGCCAACTGCCAAACCCTGCAATTATCAACCCACAATCAGTGAAATTTGATTGACTCAATTATCAAAATTCGAACGATTGACTCAATTATCAACCCACAATTATCAAAATTCGAACGATTGACTCAATTATCAACCCACAGTTATCAAAATTCGAAGAACCCTAAATTGAGTATATAGTGACAAATCTGACAATTAATTAATTAAATTAGGTCAATGATTACAGAAAAAGAAGATCTAAACTTTTTGAGACTGCTTCAGTGGAGGAGAAAAAGCTCAAAAGCCCCTTTAATGGAGATTTTCGAGTATGCTTGATGCTTCAATGGAGGAAAGAGAAAGAAGAAGCGTGTTTTGTTTTGTTTTCGGGCTTTCTAGGTATTTGGGAGGAGAGAGAGGCGTGACTAATTTTTTTAGTTTTTTTTTTAATAAATAAAAAATAAGAAACCGGTTTTGGGAATAAAAGGCTCCTTAAGTTTTGTTAAATTTTAATACTAAATAAGGAACCTCATTTTTGAACGAGGGGTCTCTTATATCTCATACAAAGAGACCCTTTTTCTTATATCATAGGTTTCTTTTATTAAAAAACCCCCAATTTACTAAAAGGGGTTTCTTATTAGTGATACTTTAGGCCGAATTTGTAGTAGTGTGATCTAAGAAAGATTGACAAAGAAGTCTAAAATCAATTATACCTCTTAGAGGCCGAGTGTCCCTAGGGACGGTTGTCTGTTTTGACCCACCATGAGGGGTCCGCGCCTGCTTTTCAGCCGGTTGTTTCCTGGTAGACTCAAGCGTACTCCCAGCCGTTTGTTTCCGAGCCTTGGGGTCCGGCTGCTGGGAGGGAGAGGACCTGGGTACCCCATCTTACATCAAGAAGTCGAAGTTATTAGTATGATTAAAGGCGGGAAAGCACAAAGAATTATTACAAAGGTAGGAAGCTCACCTTGGCTTCTCCTTTGAGGGAGAGTCGGTAGGAGGCCGCTTCTTCCCAATAATAGCCGCGCGAAAAAGGGCGGCCGCCTTCTTATAAGCAGAGATTTTGTCCAAGATTTTTTCTGCAAAGGCATCTCAGAGTTAGTAGAAATTCAACCAAAATAAAAATGTAAGAGCAAAAAAGGGGGCCGACTACCTCTAGGGGTCCGTTCACTAAGGCCGCAGGAGGCCACGAAATACTTGTCATACATCCAATTGAATTTGGGTATGCAGTTTAAAGGGACCAACTGTCGTACCCCTGTAGCAGAGTTGGCTCTAATCTCTACTTTGAAGAGACCTTAGTCAAGGATTTCCTCCTTGGCTTTACGAGGAACAGGCGGCAGGCTAGAGTCGCCTGCGAGGAGAGGCGGATCCCTGTTCCACCTGTTATACCTCTTGTTAAGAAGTTTGTTGGGGCTAGAAACAATGAAGAAGGTGTTCCTCAAGTCCTTCCACTTGTTCTTCTTCCCCCTTGTCATCATGTAGCCCTTATGGATGGAAATCTGGTACCACCCGGTACCGCTTGCTTTTGGGGTCCGACTCAGATAGTTCATTTAGGCAAACGCTGCAAAGTTCGGTTCAACCCCATACATTTCACAGCCGGCTATGAAGCCTAGAATGTTGAACCACGAGTTTGGGGCCAACTGCCAGAGCCCCACCTAGTATCCATCCAGGATTTGTTGAACAGTCGGATGCAAGGGGAATCTTAAGCCAGCCTTAATGGCCGCCTCATAGCAGCCAAAACAGGCGTCCCCATAGCTGGCCCCCTCCGGCTAGACTACTGAATCCTCAACATCCGGCACAGGTAGAAAGTAGTCCGGACCCATTACATGGTCCGCCTTAAAGGTCCCTAACCTCTCGGTCATGGCCTTTATTTGACCTTTTGGGACATGACAATAGAAGGGAATGTTTAACTCCCTATGAGAAGCAGAAGGCTCATCCTAGCCGACTCCCTTTTCAACCGCATGAGACTCTCTCGCCTCATGAAGACGAGAAAGCCTCTCTTCTGAGTCTGGAGACTGCCGGCTGGAAGAGCTGGACTCAGAGTCGCTTGAACTCTCAGAGGAGGCCGACTCCTGCTTCTCAGAATGGACCAGCTCCAGTCCGGACATATCAACAAGCATGGGAGTGGCCCCATGAACCTCCTCCGATTCTCATAAAATTGAATCACTCGGAGTGCTTGGGGGACCAGGCGGCTGGTCTGAGAGCTCACTCATCTGAACATAATATGAGGAGCTGTCTAAATTTGTATATCTAGCCGTCCTCTTTGTTTTGGCCATAGTGTCCTACACAGACACAAAGACAGTTGGATTAGGAGCATAGGGCAGAGATTGGTCCAAAAAAGGGCAGGCGACACTCTTAGTCCTAAATTCAGCCGTCCCCGGTGACTGACTGATCACTAACCTAGGTCGTGCCGGGTGCTTTTGGGATACCATATTTTCAAAGGAAAAATGCAAAGAAATGAAAAAGTGCAAGAGCAAAACAGACGGTTACCTGAAGTTTGTGTACTGAGAAAAGGAGATGGGAGTCTTAAACAACCGGTCACCATGAACAGTCGGTCGATTATCAATCGTCCAGAAGTCTCAGAGCACAAGTTCAAAGTTCCGAGTTCTCCTGCAAAGTTCATAAAATGTGAACTAGACTTTGGTCAACATGGCCTTATATAGGGTTATACGAGAATTTGAAGGGTCACACCCAAAATTCAAAAACAGGCCGACACCCGTCATAGGCCGTCGCCCAGCTACGGGCCGACACCTGTCACAGGCTTCACGTGACGAGTCACATGACCCCTGTGAGGGGCAAATGTTTAGGGGATTTTCCTCGCCACGTGTACCAATCAGCACCTGCCACGTGTTAGCCACATGGACCATTCAGGGGCTGCCACATGTCATGCTTCAGAAGGTCCATCATGGACCAATTGTGCCATGCCACGTGGCCCATTATCTGCCAATCTGGAGAAAGGCCACCGAGGCCCGAATCCCGAGGCAAGCCCAATTAGTCCTGGGTTTACCATTTAACCTAGTATTAGGCGCGTACTTTGAGGCTATAAATACAGTAATTAGCCTTCATTAAATAGGGACATAATTAATTAATCATCTCTCCTAGAGAAGCTTAAACACACGTCCATACTAATCGCTAGACCAGACTTAGCATTATTTTCACTCCCCGATCACTCCTCCCTTTCGGGGAACCAGATTACCCTCTTTATTTTCCGCACCTTTTACTCCACATACAAGTAATAAATTGATCGTCGGAGGTGGAGCTCCCACCACCCGATGTCTCCGTTCTTTTGCTGGTACAAGCGCACGGATCCAATCCTTGAATTGTAACTCTTCCGCAGGACATCAAAAAACCCCGAAACAGATTGAGAGAAATTTAGAAGATTTTCTTTAATTTTTAATATTCAAAACATTCCAAAATAGAACATTACTAGATGAAACCCGTGCGATGCACAGTTTATTTGTATTTCTTGAAACGAATATTATTTGTATTTATGTGATAAAGTTGTTATTTTATTTGTTGTGCATATTATATCATTTAATACAATTATTTTAATATAAATTGTAAATTTCCTCTCATTCGTTTTATATTTAGATAAAATTTCTAATCTCAAAAGATAATATAATAAATTAGATTATTTTAAAATTTATAATCCCATTCGCTAATTTTGCTTATGAGATATTTTAATTATTTAATTTTAAAAGAATTTACAAATCTCTTATTTGATTTGCTATAACTAAAACTTATAATCCTACGCGGCGTGTTAAGAAATTTTATCCTACGTGGCTCTCTAAAATCATCCGGAAAAGACTACCCTTTATATAATATATATACTAGTTTTGTGTCTGTTCGATGCCCGGGTTGTTTTTAAATTTTAAGAAAAACGTTTTGTCCCAATTACCAACACTTAACATATATCATTGACACAAATCATATTTTATAAAAGGACACAATCTCTTTTGATTTAAGATACTTTGAGGTTAGATACCATTAATTTATGTGATAATGAATATTATAGAAACAAACTCCGTATCTATTAAAAAAAAAGAAAAAAAACTTCATATGTGAAAACAATGGTGTACTTTTTATAGTTTTAGTAGTATAATGATTTCTATATTATTTCAACCTGCAACTATAATATATTTGAAATAATATAGAAATCATTATACTACTAAAACTATAAAAAGTACAACATTGTTTTCACATATGAAGTTTTTTTCTTTTTTTTTTAATAGATACGGAGTTTGTTTCTATAATATTCATTATCACATAAATTAATGGTATCTAACCTCAAAGTATCTTAAATCAAAAGAGATTGTGTCCTTTTATAAAATATGATTTGTGTCAATGATATATGTTAAGTGTTGGTAATTGGGACAAAAAGTTTTTCTTAAAATTTAAAAACAACCCGGGCATCGCACGGACACAAAACTAGTATATATATTATATAAAGGGTAGTCTTTTTTATTATTATAAACAATGCTGCTGCTGCTACGATGCTTGTGCTAGGCGCAGCCTAGCACGCTGCTACCTCGCGCGCAAGCCTTTCGCACCAGCCTGCAATAACAAGCCTCATTGATGCGCGCTGCTATGCGTGGTTGTGCGCTGCTATTGCTAATGAGCTCGCACACTCCCTGCGAGATTGTGTGAGGCCCAGCAAGCACTCGCATGCTGCTAGCCTTGCGATTGTGCGGCTGGTGCTGCTAGCTCACCTAGCATATGCGGCCAGCCTGCGATGTGCCAGCACCGCCCAACAAGCTGTGCTTGCTTGCGGGCTGCTGTGTACGAGGCACTAGCATGCTAGCACGCCTAGCGCGCTAGCGATGCTTTCCATGCCGCACAAGCTATCTACCCAGCGCTGCTAGTAAGCTCGGCATGGTGCAGTTGCCTTGGCTAGCTATATTGCCCTAGCCCTCGAATTGCTCGGGGCATTCCGAGGCTAAGGGTATATTTGTAACTTGTTGTTTGCTTGATTTCTCGTCTCGTCAATTCCTAAATTTGACTCGGCTTACGACGCTCGGTTCCGACGCTCTAAGCTCGGAATTCGACGTCTACGTTCATAATACTACTCTTAATGACTCGTTTAATTCTTCGGATTAATTCCTCGTTTCGGTTCTGTTACTCGATTGGGTGTGACCCGAAGGGTTCAGTCAAGATTAAGTTGTAACATTAATTATGCATTAATATTACTGATCGAAATCGGCCTCCAACTAGGCATTCCGATCACTTGACCTCACTGAATAATTAGCTTTCCAATAATTTTAAGCCCTCTATCGGAATAACACACTTGTTCGAAGGACATCATTCATTTCAAAAGTAATATAACAATCAGATTAAATGTATCATATAGGTACTATGCAAACGTACACAAAAATTATTAAAACCAAACTAACTTCTAATCTACCTGACTACCTGTATCGAACTTTAAAAATAATAGGATTAATGGATTCATCATATCACTTTAGTCTATAAGATACCATGGTTAAAAAAAAGGCCATTAAAAAAAACTACTTTATACATAATATACTCCAATATGACCTAAAGCATAGTAGTAAAGCTTGATTTTTACTCTTGAAGCAAATACCTATTATGGTAGGAAGGGTATGAAACAAAAATAAGATGTTAAGGTGGTGCCTAGATTTGCACTGCTAATAATCCGATTAATATAATGTATGATTCCATTTATATAAGGAAAAAATCTAAAAAATAATACAACCTTTAGGAGGTCCTCCAAAAACAAGTCAGTCTTTTGATTATTTCTGAATAATACATCCTTTAGTGGACATCCGTTTTAAACAAAGTTATGACCAGTTGGTAACCGGTTAAAGGTTTTATAACACACGTGTCGTTGTTATATTGGTTTAACAATTTAATTTCATTTTAAATTTTTTTAAAGTTTTTAATTTCTAAATTATGTATAAATTAATTTAAATTAATTTTTTTAAACCAATTTAAAATAACTTTTTTTTAAGTACTTAAATTAACTTTATTATTAGGATTATTATTATTTTTTAAAAAAAAACCAGCAAACCTTGACCACTAGGGGTGAGCACGGATCAGATATCCGAACCGAAATCCGATTTTGGATGGGATATCTGTATCCGGAAATCCAGACATTTGATATCCAATATCCGATCCAAAACTTTTGGATATCCGATTTTTGGATATCTGAAATTTTCGGATCGGATAACTCGAATATCCAATATCCGACCCTATTGTATATTTTTTTTAATATTATTGTATAAGTAATAATTTAATGGCAAAAAAAATAATTAAAGGCAAATTTATACGAAGGGACAATTGAAGAATAATAATCCCCAACCCAGAATTGAAAAACAATTATCCTCGACCCACAAAATCCACCACGACCACCCACCATGATATCCACCACGACCACCCACCAAAAACCCACGTCCCATGAAATCTACGACCAACACCCACCACCAAATCCACCATGAAATCCACCACAAACACCCACCACCAAATCCACTATGAAATAAATCCACCACAAACACCCACTACCAAATCCACCACGAGGGGTTGTTATCGTCAGAAAAGAAGGGAATGGGGAAGGCAGGCGGGCTGTGGGTTTTAGAGAGCAAGAGATCTAAGAGAGTAAGAGGAATGAGGAGAGGGAAGATAGAGAAAAGAGAGGAGAAAGAATCAGAGAAGATAGAGAGAGAGTCAAAGAGAGGCGTTGAGTGAGAGAATTATCTAGGGTTTTCTGGTTTGGGTTGTTGGGACTTTGGGTATTTGGGCATTTGTCTTTAGGGCATCTGTTAGACTATTAATATGAAAATATTTTAAAAGGGTAAAAAAAGTGTTTTTTTCGGATTTCGGATCGGATACCCGATTTAATCCGACTTTTTTCGGATATCCGGATATCCGAAATCGAAATTTTCGATATCTGATATCCGATCAGAAAATATTTTCGGATCGGTTATCCTAAATTTTCGGATCGGATGCGGATCGGAATTTCGGATTTTCGGATAATCAGATAGTTTTGCTCAGCCCTATTGACCACCCCCCTCAGCCCCTCACGACCCCAATCCAACCAGCACCAACCCACCACCTTACCCTAACCCCTGACCAGGCCAGCGAGAACCCCCAACCATCACCCTTTTGTTAGAGATTCCCACCCCGACGACCATACCTAGAAGTCGGCGTCCCCACTAAGCCCACCTTTCCCGGCGAGGACCCACCCATTTCCATCCAATCCACCCCGAAAATAACCTAATGTCCCTATTTTATATTTTCTTCGTTGATGGAGGGTTTTCGAGTGTGGGGTATGGCTGTGGATAGGCGGGGGTGGCGTTTTTCCTGGGTTGGGGAGGGCTCGGGTGGGGCGTTTTGGGGAGGGGACGGTCTAGGAAGGGTGTTTCATGGGTAGTGGATGGTTGTGTGGGCTATTTTGTGTGTGGGGAAGGATGGTGTAGGACGGACGGTTGTGGGGGTGGTCGATTCCGGGGAGGAGGTGGTGGTTCTTGCTAGAATTAATGGATTCAATGGATGGGATTCTTGCTAGAACTAATGGAGGAGAAAAAAAACAATTTTTCCTTTAGATTTAATTTTTTGAGGCACCTTTTTATTTAATTAATTATTTTTTATAAGTGTTAAATAAGTTAATTAGTTAATTTGGAGGATTTTTTTTTATTTTTTATTTTGACAACAGAGTTAATTATAAGTTGTTAAATGATTTATAAAAAATAATAGTAAAAAATAACTTGTCACCTAGGTAAAAATATCTGTTTGAAGAAGATACTCTCCAAAGTTTGTATTATTTAGAAATAATCAAAAGGTTGATTTGTTTTTGCCAGATTACTTAAAGGTTGTATTATTTTTGATAATTTTTTCTCTTTTTAATATGTGAAAAGTGTTACAGTAGGTATAGGATATTAGTGATTAATTAGTGCCACTAACTATATTTGTAATCTACTATAATTAATAATAAATATTAACCTATCAAGACTTCTGAAGTTTATTACATAGAGTGTGAAGGAAGTAGAAAATTACGAATCAAAATCTATTTGATAGTGTTGGATGGCCTTTATAATTCAATGGTGTTTTCTATAGATACGACGATATATAATATTTAAAATATTGTTTATTTTATTGAAAATAAAACTCTAAACGAACAATTTTATCCTAAAAACCTATCCAAATTTTATTGAATGTAAAACTCTAAACTAATTTTTATTTATTTTATTTATTTTATTTATTTTTTTTAACTTACAAATCCATCTAAATCTATGCAAAATTTTTAATCCTGCATGTCATACTAATTATTAATTATTACATACATCGTGCGACACTTGGTGAAAAGTTGAAACGCCCAGTGTCGTTGTCTCGTGGCATAGCTAAAAGTTTAGCTTTATGTTAGGCTAGTTTTATGTAGGGATTTAGGTACTCTAAGCGGAATTTCATGAATCATAATACGAACCTAAACTCATGATCGCATGCATAACACACAAGAATCACATAATTATACCTTTGAAGTGTGATTTCCATGTAGCAAGTTGATTGAAAATTAGGGAGAGAATAGAGCCCCAAGCGTTGCTCCTCTACTTAGTCCACGAGATTTGAATGAGTCGTCCACGAATACTAGATTGCTCGAGTGAAGGGGAAACACCACAATCACCACCTTTGCGGACAACCAGAACAACAACGAACAACCACCAAAGTGCACCAAGACCGGCGCAAGGAGAGAAAGTGTTGTGGGATAGAGAGGGAGTTTGAGGGGTTTGGTCTCATGTTTGTTAACTCGGATTTTCGATTAACAATAAAACCATCTTAGGAAAAACCTAGGCACTTAGTCTATTTGTAATCTTATTATAATTAGACTAGAAACAAGGCCCAAAACCCTCACCACCCTACCATGTGGCCGGCCACCTAAAGGGAATAGGCCCATCATGGGCCTCTTCCTCTTATTCTCAATCTAGGCCCTTTGTGTGACCTTATAGGATTTGTACAATTGGGCTTTAGACTATTTTACTAGCCCAAAGATCGTTAGTTCCTCTAGCTATGATATAACGACGACCCGAAAGAATGAACTTAATTATCTCCATAATTTAATCCATTATATATCTAGTCATTGCACTTGACGAAGAAATAAATCCTTTAATGTCCCATTTGTCTAAGATAAGTGCGCAATATTCAAATTCCTTAAGTTAATATGCATCGATTTGATAATATGATTGCATCACATGTCAAGATCATATTAATCTGCAAATAATTTCTTGAAATCTGAGTTAGAATTGCAAAAATAAATGATTACTATGTAATCCATTTGAGCACGGCCATGCGTTTTCTTAATTCTCCCTCTTCAAGAGGCTATGACACATTTCCTAATTAAATAGGAAGACTCAATCCAATCTTGTGGCAACCAAAGCTTCTACTCAACTTTTGTAGTAATTAGGAAACACCTTTTATAATCCGTTTTGATGTACCATAGTTAAATCAATCATCGAATGAAATCAGTGTTCCACTCATGTCAAAGGACTCCACTAATATATCCAAATATCACATAAAGTTGATACTTGAAATTCAAAGTAGGTCAATAGTTCGATCATGAATTTCCATGTGATTGACCGAGCATCTCTATGCCCCTATAGCCCATGAAACTGCGCTATCCAATCAATCTTACATGCTAGTCCATTCATTTGAATCATTTATGTCCAATTTAATGATTTCGAACTAGGAACTTAAATAATTTATGAAATTAGTTCATCTGTGGGGTTTCATTCACCAAATCACGTATTTGATGATCCCATCAATACATAGTTATTTTGGACATTTTTTATTAATATCAAACCACAATTAAATAAGGAGAAATGAAAATTTCTGATTAAACATAATTTTCCAAGTTAATGTATTACATATGTAATAAGTTTTCTGAAAATAAATACAACTTAAATTACATTACTTGCTTCAATCTAGAAGCCTAGAGTGAGTCACATGCTTGGGCTGCAAAAGGGGTCTAGTAAGTGGATCATCATTATTCTCATCCATATAAACTTTGTAGATCTTGACATCCCGCCTGCCAACGATCTCTCAAATAAGGTGATACTTCCTCTTTATATGTTTGGATTTGTAATGTGACCTTAGCTCCTTTGATTGGGTAATGACGCCATTGTTGTCATAGAACAACTCAATTCCTTCTTGAACACTAGGTATAATGTCGCTCAATAAGGAACTTCTTGATCCAAACTGCCTCCTTAGCTGCTTCAACCGCAGCTAAATACTCAGATTCTGTCGTAGAGTCTGCGACAGTGCTTGTCTTTGAACTCTTCCAGCTCACTGCTCCTCCATTCAGAAAGAAAATGCATCCAAATTGGGATATGAAGTCATCTCTGTCTGTTTGGAAACTCGCATCTGTATAGCCCTTGACAACCAATTCATTTTGCCACCGTAAACAAGAAACATTCCTTTAGTCCTTCTCAAGTACTTGAGGATGTTCTTAGCAGCTTTCCAGTGTGCTTCTTCTAGATTTGCCTGAAATCTGCTACACATGCTTAGGGCATATGCAACATCTAGCCTCATACATATCATGGCATACATAATTGACCATATTGCAGAGGCAAAATGTACATTATCCATACGCTTCAACTATTCTGGCTTTTGAGGGCACTGAGTTTTACTAAGCGTAATACCATGAGACATGGGAAGAAATCCTCTCTTAGAGTCTTGCATTTCGATCCTATAAGGGATCTTATCCAATATAAGTCTCTTGACTTAGTTTAATCATCCTTTGAGACCTATCTCGATGGATCTTAATTCCCAATATGTACTCGGCATCACCCAAGTCTTTCATGGAGAAACAACTCTTTAACCATTCCTTGACTAAATCAAGCATTGGTATGTTGTTTCCCATGAGTAGTATGTTATGTACATACAAGACTAAGAAAACTAGGCTCCTCCCACTAGACTTCTTGTATACACAAGGTTCTTCTTCGCTCTTAAAGAAACCAAACTGTTTGATTACCTCATTAAAACGAATGTTCCAACTTCAAAACCCTCAGGTTGTGTCGTTACACATCCTCTGTTAAGAACCCATTCAAGAAGGCGATTTTGACATCCATCTGCCAAATTTCGTAATCGAAAAATGCAGCAATTGCTAGAAGAACCCAAATAGACTTAAGAATTGCTACTAGGGAAAACGTTTCATCATAGTCAATACCATGAATTTCTTTGAACACTTTTGTAACCAGTCTTGCTTTATAGATGAAGGCATTTCCATCTTTGTCTACTTTGATCTTGTAGACTCACTTGTAAACAATGGGTTTGTCCCCATCAAGCAAGTCTACTAGGGCCCACACATCATTTTCAGACATGGAGTTCATTATGGATTTTATGGCCTCAAGCCATTTCTTTGAGTTGGTGCTCGCCAAAGCTTGCTTGTAGGTTGTGGGTTCTGTACTCTCCAATAGGAAGATTTCGGAATCTAACAACAACAAACTATTTGTTTCTGATTCTGAGTGACCTATGAGGGGTAGGAGCAACAATAGAAATATTCTCTTCAACTCTTTGAAGATTTTCCCAAGAATTAGATTCAAGTGGGACGATAGGAGTCTCGCTAGTTGAATTAGCTTGCTCCAATACATGATTTGTCAAATTAGTTGACTCATGCGCCCTCGCCACTGATGTGGTGTTATCCACATCCATTTGTTTCTCGTCTTGAATTTCTTCAAGAACCACTTTACTCCCACTTGGATTTGTAGAAAGAAAATATATTTCTAAAAAGACACCATCGCGAGCAACAAACACTTTGCTATCTACGCGATTGTAGAAGTAATACCCTTTTGTCTCCTTGGGATAACCCAAGAAGAAACACTTATCTAATTTAGGGCCTAGTTTATTGCCTTGTATAAGTTTTACATAGGCTTCACATCCCCAAATCTTGAGAAAAGACAACTTTAGAACTTTTCCAGTCCATAACTCATATGACGTCTTCTCAACTACTTTGGACGGGCTTCTATTTAGTATGTTTGCAATTGTCTCTAATGCATATTCCCAAAATGATATGGGCAGATCAATAAATCTCATCATGGATTGTACCATGTCAAGCAAATTAAAGTTCGATTCCTCCAATCTGACACACCATTTAATTGTGGTGTTCCTAGAGGAGTTGATTTTGATAGTATTCCACAATCCCTCAGATGATCATCAAAATCTTAAGTCAAATATTCACCACCACGATTAGATTGTAGTGCTTTAATTGTTTTCCTAAGATGATTTTGTACTTCAATATGGAATTCCTTGAACTTTTCAAAGGATTCCGACTTGTGCTTCATTAAGTAGATATAGCCATACCTATTTAAATCATCAGTAAAAGTAATGAAGTAGTGAAATCCACCTCTAGCTTTTGAACTCATTGGTCCACTGTAACACCCCCAAATCTCCCTCTACGGAATATGTAGAAAATACGTATAAATACCGTGGAGATAGACTTGGGCGTATTACCGCCGCGTGATAACGCAAGGCTTATACTTTAAAATACTTTTGCATTGGAAATTCTTTATTCTTATTAATAAAACTTTAAATAAAACTTGTTCATAATTTGTGACACAAAAATGACTCCAACTTTTCTTAAGTGTCACGGTCCGAGAGTTTTGACACTAGATCGTGCGGCGCGCACTTGTCTATTGACGACAAGGACGCAAGCCTAGAGCGAAGGGGGTTCATGGCACACAACAGCACGGACCAAAGGTATCTCAACGAAGCACTCGTCAACAACGAGTGCTGAGTCGGGGCTTGTGATGGCCGATATTTCGAAGCGGGCACAAGCAGGACCGACGATAAGGAGGGCGTCTTTTGAGGTTCTCTTGGTTTGGTGGGGAGGCTTTAAAACAAGGCCAGCACAATATCTATAAAGGCTTAAATCAACACACAAGTCTTAAAGCAAAGGCAAACCGGATAGTAGCTTTCATTCATTCAACCATTCGCCCCACAAAGAGCTTTATATTGATTACATGGAGAAATACTAGTGAACGCTGAAACTACAGTAACACAATAATTTCCCCTAGAGCCTAGAAAGTGAAAAGAAAGACTTAGAAGACACTACATAAGGAAAATACAAGGAAAAAGGAAGGGGGATACATAGAGAAAGAGGCGGATTCTAACATCCTCCCCCACTTAAGCTGTCGACGGCCACGTCGACTTACAAAACAAAACATATACGTAAAGAAAAAGAAATAACAACTTCACTCTTTTGTTGCTGGCGTGGTTCTCGCCCTGGTTCTGATGTTGGCGCGGTTGCTGGTGTTGCGGTTGCTGCCTTCTGCATCTGGATGATAGGGTTTAAGACGACTAATGTGGAAGACAGGGTGTATCTTCATCCACGTAGGCGGCACAACCTTATACGCACTCTTCCCAATCCGTTTAGTGATGCAGACGGGGCCTTCATATTTTCTGATCAGCCTGCGATCTCTTCCTCTAAGGACTTGAGCTGTTCTGGGAGGACCTTCACCATCACCATATCCCCTACATCAAAATCCACCGGTCTTCTATTCTGGTCAGCCCACTTCTTCATTCTCTTCGATGCCCGCTCCAAGTATGCGCGAGCAACTTCCATGTTTTGCTGCCATTCTCGCTTAAACTCTCGTGCTGCGCGGCTCCTCCCATCTTCGGATGTTGCTATGGTGTGGGGCAGGAGAGGTTGTTGGCCCATCACCAATTCAAACGGACTTTTGTTGGATGCGATACTCTTTTGGGAATTGAAGCAAAGTTGGGCGACATCAAGGAGCTTCACCCAATCTTTCTGGTTGGCGCTAACGAAGTGCCTCAAGTATTCCTATGAGAGACCGTTGAATCTCTCTGTTTGGCCATCAGATTGAGGGTGGTGGCTTGAAGGCATGTTTAAGTTTGACCCCAGAAGCTGGAACAACTCTGTCCAGAATATGCTCGTGAATCTTGTATCTCGATCGTTGACTATACTCTGGGGCAACCCCCAATACTTCACCACATGTTGAAAGAACAATGTCGCCGTCTCCTCTACACCACAAGTCTTCTGCATGGGGACAAAGGTGGCATATTTGGAGAATCGGTCAATCATCACCATCACTACGGAGTACTGGTCCACTTTGGGGAGACCACTGATGAAATCCATTGATATGCTTTCCCACGGACGTGTCGGCACAAGAAGAGGATCTAGGAGGCCTCCAGGTTTCTGACGGTCTACCTTGTCTTGTTGACAAACCAAGCAGGTCCGGGTGTAACTCATGACATCTTCTTTCATTCCCGGCCAATAATACCCCAAGGATAGTAAGCTTAAAGTCCTCTGCCACCCTGGATGTCCGGCCCATAGGGTATCATGACATTCCTTCAAGAGCATCTTCCGCAGGCCTCCTGCCTTTGGTATTAATAGCTTGTTACCCTTTGTGAAAATGAGCCCGTCTTCTATCCAGAAGAGTCTTGTATTTCCTTCTTCTATCAGCCCTTTAATAGTGTTTGTCATGGGGTCTTTTGAGATGTGTTGTTTGACTTGCTCTTTGACTGAAGTGGTGACATTGCTTGCTGACATGGGAGAAATTCTTTGTAGGGGGGCCAGATCGGCACGACGGCTCAAGGCATCAGCTACTTTGTTACTGGCTCCAGTCTTGTACGTGAACTCCACATCAAAATCCGCTAGGACCTCCTGCCAACGAGCTTGCTTCCCCGTTAACTTTGGTTGGGTGAGGAAGTAGCTGGCCGCAGTGTTGTTGGTGCGAACAATAAACTTTGCTCCCAACAAGTAGTGTCTCCACCCCTTCAAACAGTGAACAATGGCTAACAACTCTTTTTCTTGAGCAGCATACCTTCTCTCGGCTCCACTCAACTTCCGGCTCTCATAAGCAACTGGGTGGCCCTCTTGGAGTAAGACACCGCCCAATGCATAGTCGGATGCATCCGTCTCAACTTCGAACGACTTGTTAATGTTAGGGAGGGCTAAAATCGGTTCCTTCATTACTGCTTCTTTGAGCTTAAGGAAAGCCCCTTGTTGTTTTTCCAACCAATTCCATTTGTTGTCCTTCTTCAACAAGTTCGTGAGGGGACTTGCTATCTCTGAATATCCCTGAATGAAAGGGCGATAGTAGTTAGCCAACCCCAAAAACGACCTTAATTCTGAGACGTTCTTCGGAGCTTTCGAATCACTAATAGCTTGGATTTTTTTAGGATCCATCCTTATGCGGCCTCCTCCCACAAAATGTCCAAGGAAGCTTACTTCTTCCTTAGCAAAAGCACATTTTTCCCACTTCACGAACAGGTGATGTTGTCTTAACTTCTCAAACACCTTTCTCAGGTGTTCTAAGTGATCTTCTAAGGTGTTGCTGAAGATTATGATGTCGTCTAAGTACACAACCACAAACTAGTCAAGGTAGTCGTGGAAGACTTGATTCATCAAGGTACAGAATGTTGCGGGTGCATTTGTTAGCCCAAACGGCATGACCAACCACTCGAACGTGCCGTATCTAGTGACGCAAGCTGTCTTTGGTTCGTCCCCCTGAGCAATTCGGACTTGATGGTAGCCGGACCTTAGATCAAGCTTCGTGAAGTACACAACATCTCCTAGCTGATCGAACAAGTCTGCTACCAACGGTATCGGATAGTGATTCCTCACTATTGTTTAAGGCTCTAGAGTCAATACACAGTCTCAAACTCCCATCTTGCTTCTTCTGGAAAAGGACTGGTGCTCCATAGGGAGCTCTAGAAGGCCAGATGAACCCCGCTTCTAACAACCTGTCCAACTGTTTACGTAACTCAGCAAGTTCCGGAGGGGCCATCCGGTAGGGGCTTCGCGCAGGTGGTCTAGCACCTGCCACCAATTCAATGCTGTGATCTATGGCCCTTCGATGAGGAAGAGATTTTGGGAGCTCCTTTGGAAGTATGTCTGCATATTCCACGAGCAACTCTCCTATAACTTCCGAGATACCTCCTTCGACCTCCTCGTCCTTCATCAAGAGAGTGGCGAGGAACGTGGGCTCGTTCCTCCTCATCCCCTTCTTGAGCTGAATCGCCGAGAAAAGGGGGCCTCTCAATTCTTTTCCCTTTTCAGCTTAGGCGTGTGTCCGTAGGAGGCACGGTTGGTGGCTTGTTACAAGTAAGGACCCTAGGTGGGGCATCGGGACAGCCTTGCTGGTGTGTAGGAAATCCATCCCAAGGACAAGCTTAAAATCATCCATTGTTGCCACTGTGAAGTCCAGGCTCCCACTCCATTCCCCAATCCTGGTGCTCACATTTTTTGCCACGCCGCAAGTCGGTTGTGCTTCAGAGTTCACAGCCTTCATGCGACCACCACTATGCACGGCTCTCAGCCCTAACCTGTTTGCCTCGCGCTTCGTGATGAAATTATAAGTGACCCCTGTATCAACCATCGCCCGAGCCTTCTTCCCGTTTATCCAGACATCTACGTACATCAGGCTGGTAGCCCGACCCTTATCTTCTGACGTTTCTTTTCCCATAGAGTACATGCAATACACTGCCCCCAACTTAGAGGGTTCTTCTTCGCTTCCCACGTCCTCCTCTTTGTCATCTCCTTTATGAGGGTCAGAGGACACTGAGGAGAGTTTCTTCTGGAGGTTGTCTATTTCTGACTTATGCTGGCACTCAAACCATTTGTGCGGTCCTCGATAAAGTATACAGGTGAGGGGTTTGTTCTATGATGATGATGAGCCCGAGGACCCACCTCTGTTTGTAGACGCGGTGAAGACATTCTTCCGCGAGTCTTCTCCCCCATTCCTGAACCTACTCCCCACACTGTTCGAGCTAACCTGAGAATTACCACTGGTGCTCCTTGGGGTGCTTGATGTTGACCCACTATTTCCCTTCTTCTAGATGGGCGCTTTGTCTGACGAGTAATCCATCAACCTTTCAGCTGCAGCTATAGCACCCGATAAGGTATCAATTTTTTGGCGCCATATCTCCCTTTGAGCCCAATCTTTCAGACCCCGCACAAAGTTGAATAGGCGATCCTTCTCTGACATGTCATGAATCTCTAACATGCACGCCGAATATTCCTTCACATACTCTCGAATAGAGGTTTTATGTTGCAGTGTTGCAAGCTTGGTGCGTGCGACAACCTCAGTATTCTCGGGGTAAAATTGAACCATCAGCTCTTTCTTTAGATCCTCCCAAGTGTCTACCGACGTTCTCTTAGCTTGAATATCGGCGTACTTGGTGCGCCACCAAAGCTTAGCATCGTCCACTAAGTACATCGTGGCCGTATCAACCTTCAGTTCATCTTACAACCGACATATACGGAAGTATTGCTCCATGTCGAAGATGAAGTTGTCAACCTCCTTTGAGTCTCTCGTGCCATTAAAGGTCCGAGGTTTAGGAGGTTTTATTTTAGTACCTCCACTATCCCCGAGCTCTCTTTGAGCACGCATCAAGGTGGCACATTTGTCTTGTGCCTCATCAGCTAAGCCTTGCACAAAGTTAAGCTGCTCCGTCAACCCATCCACCGTCGACGCGAGCCTCTCCATTTGCTCGACTTGCTTTATTACAATATCTTCGAGCTTGGGCATCCTTTCTTCCAGAATAGCCCACTGTTCTAACTTGCCTTCAAGCCAAGCAAGCCTTTCTTCCAACATATATCCTGGCATCTCTTCGTTCGACATATCTCGTGCAACTTGGCTCTAATACCAACTGTCACGGTCCGAGAGTTTTGACACTGGATCGTGCGGCGCGCACTTGTCTATTGACGACAAGGACGCAAGCCTAGAGCGAAGGGGGTTCATGGCACACAACAACACGGACCAAAGGTATCTCAACGAAGCACTCGTCAACAACGAGTGCTGAGTCGGGGCTTGTGATGGCCGATATTTCGAAGCGGGCACAAGCAGGACCGACGATAAGGAGGGCGTCTTTTGAGGTTCTCTTGGTTTGGTGGGGAGGCTTTAAAACAAGGCCAGCACAATATCTATAAAGGCTTAAATCAACACACAAGTCTTAAAGCAAAGGCAACCCGGATAGGAGCTTTCATTCATTCAACCATTCGCCCCATAAAGAGCTTTATATTGATTACATGGAGAAATACTAGTGAACGCTGAAACTACAGTAACACAATAATTTCCCCTAGAGCCTAGAAAGTGAAAAGAAAGACTTAGAAGACACTACATAAGGAAAATACAAGGAAAAAGGAAGGGGGATACATAGAGAAAGAGGCGGATTCTAACACTAAGCTAGGTGAAATTCCCGTGGACTCCCGTATGCATCAATCAACTTCCACCTGAAACATTCACCTGCTTACCTTAAATGGTAAACAGGGAAAAGCCAAAACAAAAGCACGTGTTAGAAAATTATGCTAAGTAGATAATGTGTAAGATAAGTAAAACATAATTTAAATCATTTATATTTAATTCATAAGAATTCCAATGCCGTACTCAAGTAAGAGTTTTTCCAATTCAATTCTTTCAAGACATATTTAAAAACTCAATCGATTATGTTCCAAAACAAATTCCTCACTAAGTGTGCACACCCCCCAAGTGGTTTTATTTATGAACAAAGGCCAATCTTGAGGAAAGGCTAGGTCATGCAAAGACCATAGCCTTCTCTAATCCATTCCCTAAGTGGGATTCATAACCATATCGATTGATTGCTTAAAAGCACCTTTTAAAAAAAATCCGTTATACTTGGACATCAATAAACTTGTAAATCATTTTCAATCCAATCCTTTTAATAATTTTAATCGCAATTCAAAGCCCCTTTGATTAAACAAAATCATTAATTTCAAGCCATCATAAAACACCATTTCATATAGTAAAACATAATTTCATACGGCACATAATTTCATAAGAACTATATTAAAACATAATTTCATAGTCAACTTTCGAAGGTATCAAACCACATAACGTACCTTAATTCCGAATATCAATCAACACTTCGCACTTTCAAAGTTCAATCACGAATACACCTTGCAATTAACATAACCATACGGTTATCACAACATCTTTAGACATAAACCCAAATCTAATGTGCATGGACTATAAAACTTTGTTAAAAATAATACTTTAATATAAAATTATAACTGTGAAATAGGTAATTATATTTTAGAAAACTAACCATGAAGAAAATAAAGGAATAGGATTAAAGGAAATTGAATTTGCGTTGGAAAGGATAGGTAGAACTTGCAGAGGTCATAACTCCTTTGATATAACTCCTAATTGGGTGATTCTTAAGCCTAACCTCAAGGATTGTTCTAGAAAAATAATATTTTGTGAAATAGAAAAATCCAAAAACTGATCAGAAGTGCCAGAAAATTGGCTCCAAAGGTATACGGGCAGATTTTCTTTTAGAAAAGAGGAAAAGAAAAATAGGAATAGTTTGAGGGAAAAGAATAGTAAAAGAAAAGAAGGGAATTGAGTTTTTGGTGTGAAGAATATGAGAGTTATGAGGGGGTATTTATAGGTGTTAAGGTGATGATTTTATAGAAATATAGGGTTGTATAATTTATGGAAATTTTAAAGAATAGAAATTAGGGTTTTAAATGTATGGAAGGATATTAGATTTTATTTGGTCATGAAATATTATTTAGTAGGTTTTGAGCTTTGAGTGCAAGTATAGAATAAGATCAAGAGATTTTAGATTTAAGAATAGAAATAAGGAATTTTAAGGATTTTTATTTTTAATAAAATAAATTAAAAACATTTAGAAAATTCATGAGTGGCCGAAAATATTGACCTTAATATTGCTCAATATTTTCGGTCCTTCTATGTTAATTTAAGGATTTTGTAAAATAATTTATTTACCTTAAATTAATAATCCCATAAAATTTATATGAAAATTAATAATTGAAGAATAAAAATCAGCTTTTTATTAAATAATTAGGGTGGCCGAAAATATTGACATATAATAATTAATTAAATCAGATTTTTATTGTAAAAAATCCAAAAATTAAAATATTTCATGAAAATAATTAATTTAGAAAAATATTAAAACAATTTAGATTTTTATTCTATGAAAACTGAAAATACATTTTAATTAATCTACCAAATTAATATAATTTCGGTTTAGCTATTTAAATTTTGAGAAATCAAAAATACTATTTATAACATAAGTATAAAATAGTTTCATTTATTGGATTATCCAATTTAATTAGTTTTGTAAAATAATGATTTAGGCGCCAAAATTTTAATATCATTTTGGCTCCAAAACTAAAATACTCTTTAGAAAATAATTAAATTAGAAAAATACGTCAAAATACAAGACTAAAATACCTTTCAAAAATACGGGGTATTACATCCACATACATCTCTATGTATAAAACCTAAAAGGTCTAGCTCTTTCACCCTTTTTTGAAAAAGGTGATTTGGTCATCTTACCTAACAAGCATGACTCACAATTCTCAAATGATTCATAATCAAATGAGGATAAGATTACATCCTTTTGTAATTTCTGGATGCGCGATTGGCTCAAGTGACCTAACCTACTATGCCAGAGGTAGGTTAGGTTTAAATCATCTGTTTTTCGATTCTTATGATCTATGTCGTAAACATGAGTTGTATAGTCTAAAATATACAAACCATTAATCAATTTGGCGTTAGCATATAACATATTATCTTTAGAAATAAAACAACTTTTGTCTCTTATTTCAAAAGAAAAACCATTAATATCTAACACTAGAACTAAAATAATATTTGTGGGAATTGTTGGGACAAAATAATAGTTATTAAGAACCAAAATAAGACCATATGGGAGCTTCAAATGATAGCTTCCAATAGCAAGCGCAACAACTTTTGCTCAGTTTCTTACTCGAAGCGTTATCTCCCCTTTTGCTAACTTCCTACTCTCTCTTAAGCCATGCATGTTATTAACAACGTGAGCACCACAACCGGTATCAAATACCCAAGTGGAAGGAGTAAGATTGATTTCTACAACAAGTATATTAGGTAACTCCATACCTTCCGTATTCAACGACATGATGTGAGGTCAATTTGGTAAGTGGTGAGACCATCTACTGCAATTGAAACACTGGCTCCCCTCTTTCTTCAAGTAATCCTCTTAGTGGTTGACCAACAAATTGACAAGCTTAATTGTAGAGCCTTCATCATCATGAATTATCTTAACGAGATCAAAACCAGCATGGAGTGAAAACAGAATTGTGTCATGAGCAAACACATCATCAAATGGTCTCCGTAAGATATCCATCCAATTGAGTAACTCAATCAATTACTTGACATGGATCTTAACTAACTAACCAGGTATGAGTTTCTTGGCCATTCTCTTGCCATGAATGTTGTAAGTCTCAAACCTTACACTCACTGTCCAGGAGTAATAAATCTTACGAATCGAATCAACGATTTCCTTGACATTCTTATCGATGATGCCTGTAGTGCCTATAGGTCGCACACACCCTCTGCATGCACCGTATAGGCACTCCCGCAGCAAATTTGGCTCATATTTCTTAAACCTTCAAGCCCAACAAGTTGGAATAGAGGATATGATCAGATTCATGACTTTCTTTGCATTTGAAATATCTTTCGCCTGCCTTTCAAGAGTAAAACCGAATGTGAATCTTCTTTCAATGGGAATATATAGACGAGCTTCAAGCCCCTGGCTCTTTATAATACTTCTTAGCTCCCTCTCCCAATCCCTGAAGTTTCTTAGATTAGCCTTGTTTTCAATTTGGGTGGCAAGTTAGTGTTGTCATTAATGCTATTCATCTACAAACAAAAACGAGGCAAAGTTCAATAATTATGTTTAATAAATTTAATGTACCATAAGAGAATTAAATAGGTTACTTTAAAACACTTTATTCAATATTAAATGGTCCCAATTAAATTTAAGTGATTATAAGACCCTTTATTTGTGCAATAATTAACCGGACTTTGGCTCCACCATTAACCATTACATATTCAAGGTGAGTAAACTCTTTACTAATTACAACTCTTGTAACTCTTGGTCTCATGTTTAAATATTACCCTTTGCTTCAAGATTCTAAACTCTTTACGTAATCTTGTTGAGCATAACCAATTAAAATTTTAAAGTTGATTTACCCCAAGTTACCTAAGATATAAAAATGATACCCAACTTTGGCATGACCTATCATTAATTATCGAAGGGTTATTGGGTTTTTAATTGGAAAAGCAAACGGATGCAAAGTAATGTGAGATCCCTTGATCTCCCAACCAGCCCTTGAGGGTAGGCGTTTCAAACTGAGGGCCATTATCAAAGACCATAGACTTAGGAACCTCAAACCGGGTGATGATGTTTCTCCAAATGTAGGAGATGCCATCCTTTGTCTTGATGCCATTGACCGCCTCTGCCTCAACCCAGTTGGTGAAGTAATCCACAGCCACAAGGATGTATCTTCTTCGGTCTGATGCAGGCGTATAAGGACGTAAGATGTCAATGCCCTATTTTGCGAATGGAACCGGGCTATAGATGGCCGTCGGATCTGTTGCCGGACGGTGTATGAGCCGGCCAAATCTTTGGCACTTGTCACATTTATTCACCAATTCCATGGCGTCTGCTTCAAGAGTGGGCCAAAAATAGCCTTGCCGCCTGGCCCTCTTTGCTAGAGTTTTGCCGCCTATATGTGAAGTACAAAAGCCCGCGTGCAGATCCTCTAGCACCACTTTTCCCCTTTCAAGGGTAACACACTTCAACAACGGCTGGACGTAACCCTTTTGGATGAGCTCCCCCTTGTACATTTTTAAACTCAAAACTCGCTTCGTCAATGCTGCCGCCTTTAAAGGGGCATCCGGTAGAGTGCCGTCTACCAAATAATCCCGGATGGGGTCCATCCAGGTAGAGCTTCGGTCAAGAACTCCAATGGGATCATTTTCAATGCTTCTTTTTTCCATAACCTCCCAAAAGACTGACCTAGGCGTCTCATAAGTGGCGGATGAGGTCAGTTTGGACAATGCATCCGCCTAATTGTTCTCCGACCGGGGCACCTGACTTAGATGAAATTCATTAAGTGTCCCAGGCTCATCTTTGACCGCCTGCAGATACTTGATCATTGCCGGATGGGTGGCCTCATAGTCACCGTTGAATTGGCTAACGATCAGTTGGGAATCTGAGCAGGAGTCAACTTTACTTGCCCCTACCGCCTTACACATGCGTATACCGGCTGACCTTTCACTGCCCGCCTAGCTTCGAACGTTATCTCCAGGTTTTGTATTTCAACATCCTACTTGATCATTCTGACGGATGACTCTATAGTAGTCATTGGACGTTTGAGTGGCTGATCAGTATAGACAATAAGTAGATGAGCCAAAAAGTAGGGTTTCAACCGTTTAACTGCTTTGTAGAGGGCCAGCCCTAATTTTTCAATCATTGGGTACTGGAGCTCAGCATTTCTGAGAACTGTTTGCCGTCTCTCTCAGCAAGCAGAACAACACTAAGTGAGTGATCTGAGACGGCTTGGTACATGTAGAAAACCTCTTGGTGGAGGGGGCTCACTAGCCTTGGCAAAGAGTGCAAGTGTTGCTTAACCTTTGAAATGCCGCCTCAGCCTCTTCTCCCCACTCAAATCTCGACCTTTTCCTGATTGCTTGGAAGAAATTGAGGCACTTGTCGCCTGACTAGCTGAGGAACCTTAATAATGCCGCCAGGCAACGGGTGAGTTTCTGGGCTTCCCTGATAGTGCGGGGTGACTGCATGTCAATTACCGCCTGTACCTTTCCGGATTGGCTTCTATGCCTCTTTAATAAATTATAAATCCGAGAAACTTCCTAGACTCAACACCAAAGACACACTTTTTAGGATTAAGCATGACCTTGTGTCGCCTGAGGGTGGTGAAGTTTTCTCGGAGATCGGATAGGTGATCCGCTTGTAGCTTGGATTTGATTATCATGTCATTAATATATGCCTCTACATTCCTTCCAATTTGATTGATGAAAATTGTGTTTATCATTCGTTGGAAAGTAGCAGGCGCATTCTTCAACCCAAACGGCATCATTGTGTAACAGTACAACCACTGATCAATGACGAAGGTCGTCCTTTCTTGATCCTTTTTCTATAGGGGTATCTGATTTAAGACTGAGTAGGCGTCCATGAAGCTCATCAAGTCATGACCGGCTGTAGAATGGATTAGACTTTCGATCTTTGGGAGTGGATAGCTATCCTTTGGACATGCCTTGCTCAGATCTGTGTAGTCTACACACATCCGCCTGGTACCATTCGGCTTTTTGACAAGGAAAATGTTTGATACCCAATTACGGTAGTGGCATTGCCGAATGAACCCAGCATCTAAAAAGTTTTTAACCTCGGCGGCTGCCGCCTGAGATCTTTCCTCGCCATGATCCCTCTTCTTTTGCCTAACCGGCCTCTTTTTGGGATCCACAGCGAGTTTGTGAACAGTAAGATCCGGGCTGACGCTTGGCTTCTCTTCCACTTCAAAGGCAAAAATGTCTTTGAATTCTTTCAGCAGTTGGAGCAAGTTGGCTCCCAAGTTTTCAAAAGCAACCGTCCCAACCTTAACGATTCTGTCGGACCGGCTGTCGTCCAAGACGACATTAACGCTCTCACCGGCTGGCTGGGGTCGAAAGTCGTCTGCCCTTTCCCCGGTCTGTTATTGCTCTTGTTTTTCTTTCTTGACGAGGGCCAATTGGTCCGCCTTTCTCTTTTTACCGGCTACCCTTGGAGCCGGCATTGCCTGATCGCAGTTGTCAAGCTCTATGAGCTCTTCGCCGTGACCGGCTGAAGCCATAGTTGGTTTGACGTATGAGAGATAACACTCCCTAGCCGTCTTTTTGTCCCCGTTAAGGGCACCGACTTTCCCATCATCCTTCTCAAACTTGATCAGCATGAGAGATATGATGATGTCTGCCTTGGACTCGTTGATGGTTGGACAGCCGAAAATCATATTGTAGGTGGTCAATTCCTCAACAACTAGGAACTTGACGACCATGTGCCGCCCTTGTCCCTTTTCTCCCAGCCGGATGGGTAGGTTGATCCTTCCCACCGGATGCACCACCCCTCCCCCAAAACAGACTAAGGGGTGAGGAGCCTTGTGCATGTTGCTGGGCTTGTACTTGAGCTCTGTCATGCACTGATACCTTATAAGATCAGACGAGCTCCCGGTATCAATTAAGATCTGGCTAACTTGTTGATTGCCAATCTTGCATTCGATGACGATAAGGTCATCGTGAGGCCGTCTGACCTGGCCTTGGTCCTTTTCAGAAATAAGGAACTCAGGAAAGGTGTCTTTCAACGCCTGGCCCTCATCTACTGAGTTGACCAGTTTCCTGATGTTTTCCTTGGTACCCCGGATGGTAGGACCTCCCCCCGCAAAACCGCCTGCTATAGTGAAGACCGTTTCTTCGTCTGTTTTAGAGTTGGCAGCCGGTGTTTTGGATGGGTTTCCCTTGTTTGTCTTGGGGGTACCCTGGGACTTGGGTAAGTAGGAATTCATATCCCCCTCATCAGCAAGACGGTCCAATAGTCGCCCGAGGCTATGGCAACCGTTGGTGTCATGGCCAACATCCTCATGAAATTGGCAGTATTTGCTCTTGTCCCGGCTGCTGAAGGGAGTTTTCATTGCTGCCGGTTTTTCAAGAGTCAACCGATCTTTGATCTCTATAAGGATGGAGGAGCAGTCCTTGGTGAACTTGTACATTGGGTCGTACGGTTCTGATTTTCTTTTGTTCTTCTTGGCCGGCTGACCAGATCGATCTGCTACCCAGACTTCTTTTCTTTTCTTTTCTTCTTTCTTTGCCGCCTGGGATGGCCGGCTCTCTCTCCTCTTGGACTTTTTAGGTCCAACGGATGCCTAACAGCAAAAAGCTCCATCGCTTGTATATAGGCTTCATCTTCCCTTAGTGCCTCTTGGAGGGAAGCCACCCTCTTCCTGACCTGGTCGAACTTGAAAGTCAACCCAACCTTCAGACCCTTGAAGAAGTCTTTGTAGGCAACATCGTCAGACATCCCTTGTATCTGAATTCGCATAAGATTGAACCGCCTGACGTAAGACCTAAGTCCTTCCTTCTCCCCCTGCTGTATAGCCCTGAGATCGAGACTTGTCTTTTTGGCAGGAATGTTCATGAAGATGTTTGACGTAAACAAGTACGCCAATGTTTTGAAGTTGTTGATGCACCCGGGTGGCAGGTTGCCAAACCATCGTTTGGTTATGCCCTTCAATGTAGCAGGGAAGCACCGACACCAGGAAGCGTCATCCAACCCCTATAAGTACATGTGGTTGGTGTAAGCCATTAGGTGGTCTTTTGGGTTGGCGGTACTGTCAAGGTACCTATATGTGGGCTGCTGGGCAGCCCGGCTAGCCTTGGTGACGCTTGGTGTTTTGCCTCGATTTGCGTGCATTTTTTTCGGGATTTTAATCTCGATTTGTGTGTGACACAAAATTAAACTAAATTTATTTTAGAATTAATTTAGGCAAAAAATGAAAATAAAACAAGTCCAACTTAATTAAATTTAATTTTAACAATGCACAAGCCTAATTTTCCAAAATTACTTCGGGATATTTTAGGTCTTTCTTGATGCTTAAATTTAAAAGAGCTATGTCCATAATTAATTTAACCAATATGTAAATTAATAATGGATTTGATAAAAAGGGAGTTGGAAAAAAAAAGATCAATCATCCAATGATAAAATTTTCCAACATTTATACTTGTGTAAAATAACAAGATTACATCTTCCAATATGAAGATTAATCAACATTTACTCACAAGCATTTGAACTTCAAGGATTTTAATCAACCAAATATGAAAAAAAATCTAAAATTAGTTCAATCATGGAATTTATGGTTAAAGTTCCAATCAATTAAACACTTAAAGATTAGATCTTTAACATACTAGGAACTTAAAATTACATAATCACAACAAGTATTCAGACATTAATGCAGTTTATTTGCGTAATTGTGAAACAACAATTTATGTGAAAAAGAACTTATCAACTTAAGCACATATTATAACTCCATAATCATGCTTAAAAGATATTTAAACTGCAGGAAATTAGGGATTCAATAATGCATTTAATCTATTATAACTCCATAATCAAGGCATAAAAGATTTAAAATTTTCGTTGAAAACGAAAAAACCCTTAAAAAATTGGGCTTCTGGTTCGAATTTGGCTTTTGGACTCTTGGCGAGGGTGGGGGGTTGACTTACGGTCCTTCAACGACTTCTTCTTTCCTGAAGAGGAAGGCTTCTTGCTCGACTGCCCTTTTTGGGGGACAGCCGTCCTTTTGTTGATGAGGTCTTTAATATCACCCTTGAAACTTCTCATGATAGTCATAAGATCATTCCTCGAGACAGGGGCTATCCAGTCGGCCGCTTAGTGAGAGTCGGTCGATGGTCCGACTGTTTGGCCTGGACCAACCTGGTCTTGCCTTTCCCGCCTTTCTCGAGGGGTAGTGCGTCGAGCTCTCAGGGACCCATCTGGGGCCGTGCGAGTCTCAGCCTCAGGCTCAGTGTCCTGGTCAGAAGAGACGTGAGGCTCGTCTTCTTGGTAGTCGTCCTCTAGACGCCTGTCACCATTAGTCGGTACAGATTGTGATGCCATCTCAAAGGTACTCTCCCCACAGACGGCGCCAAAATGTTTTGGGGTTTTTTGTGTCCCTTGGGAGAGTTACAACTTCGAGGCTAGAACCACGTGCTTGTGCCTGTACATGCAAGATAACGGAGACTCCTTGGGTAGGGAGCTCCGCCTCCAACAATCAAGTTAGTAGATGGAGGAGTTGTAAAGAAGAATGTAACTAGGTGTCGGATGCTAGGACGGGTCTAGCAGGCGGTACCGAGTGGTGTGTGATTGTCTTGGGATTTGAGTAATCCGAGTGTTTCTTGTGAACAGTCTCTCTGTCATAAATGAGCATTTATGACCGTATTTATAGCCTTGGGAAGCGTGCCAGGTTCTAGGGTTTTGGCCAACCCTAGGACTGACTGGGCTTTCTTGGGAATTGGGCCCAATCTATTACCTGTTTAGGCAAGGCTGAGAGGGCCACATGGCGCAGCATAGGAGGTCCATGGTAAACCAATGGAGGCGCGCCACGTGGAAGGTCTTAATAAGCCCAACTGGGTGACACTTGTCAGGTCCTGATTGGTCCACGTGGCAAGAGGTGGATTAAGGGAAAATCCCCCTAATCATTTTCCCCTCACAGGTGGCACGTGACCTGGCACATATGACCTGTGGAAAGCGTCGTCCCATGAGGAGACGACAGGTGTCGACATATAGCTTGGCCGAGAATTTTCCTACCCATGTTTTTGAATTTGAATGCTCTTCTGCTCATTCTCTCCCTATAAATAGGGTTAGCCAACAAGTCTTTTGTTCACATTTGTTCACTTTGTTTTCAGAAAGAGATCTCTCGGACCCTAGCCTTTTGCGATTTTACGGAGCAGTCGTACCCCGCCTTACTTTCTTTGCGGGCGCCTACTTCCAGTCTACTTCAACTTTCGACTTCAGGTAAACATCCACTCTTTGAATCTTTTTCCTCTTTTTATTTTACAAAGTATGGTGTCTCAAAGACACTCGGCACGACCTAGGTTGTCGATTAGTCGGTCACCGGGGACGGTTGAATCCAGGACTAGGAGTGCCGACTCCACTTTTCTAGGACCACCCTTGTCCTTTGCACAGCATCCGACTGTTTCCATGTCTATGCAGGACATCATGGCAAGAATCAAGACTACTGGCCGAATAACAAACTCAGACGGCTCTTATACACATTATGATCTTCCTGATCACAGATCGGGTACTCCAAGTACACCTGGCGACTCAATCCTTCATGACTCTGGGGAGTCGTCTCCTGAGAAGGAGGCAGTCCCTGCCGAACCCTCTCACACCCCAAACCAAACTGAGGAGTCGCCTTTCGAAACAAAGGTGGCACCAACCGAACCTTTGCAACCAAACGACTCGTCGGACTCTAGCGACGAGTCGGACGCCAGTAGCGAGAGCCAGAACTCTCTCGACTTTGAAGAGCTATATTCTAGGATTCACACAGCTAGGGAGTCTTTAAGTGTGTTGATGGGGGTGAACTGGGCCGAGCCCATGGCATCCTACCAAGACTTTTACGCCCCTTTATTTTTCGAAAATGAGACCTGAAAAGCATCCGTCACGACCTAGGTTAGCAATCAGCCGATCACCGGGGACGGCTGGGTCTAGGATTAGGGGTGCCGACTGCCCTGCGGTACTTCAAACTTTGCGCAAGTCCCGGAGTCCAACTGTCTTTGTATTTATGCAGGACAGTATGGCAAGAACAAAAAAGACCAAAAGAATAGAAAACTCTGATGGCTCCTCTTTTCGGGTTCCGATTAGTGAAACATTGGACCAGCCGCCTGACACCGCAGGGACCCAAGGCGGCCCTTCTGCTGAGAGCTCTGAGGAGGGAGCTAAGGTGTTCCCTACTCATTACACTGTTGACTTGGCTAGTCGACAGTTGACCCCTGAAGAAGAGGTGGAGTCGGACTCCTCTAACGGCGAGTCTAGCTTTAGCTCATCGAGCCGCCCTTTTATTAGCTCGGAAGAGGTACAAAGTCATGAAGAGAGAGATCCTCATGCGGCTGAAGAGAGAGAAGTTTAATCGGAACCATCCGCCTCTTATAGGGAGTTGAGCACTCCTTATTACTGCCATGTACCCAAGGGCCGAATCAAGGCCATGCGAGAGCGCATAGACACCTTTCTTTCGGACCATACAATGGGTTCAAATTATCGAGTATTCGTGCCGGATGGTGAGGACACAATCGTCTGGGCACCAGTTACGGGGACGCCTGTTTTGGCTGTTACGAGGTGACCATCAAGGCTGGATTGCGGTTCCCATTGCATCCGACCATCCAGCGAATCCTCGATGGGTACGAGGTGGGGCTTTGGCAGTTAGCCCCCAACTCTTGGTTCAACATTCTTGGCTATGTAGCCGGATGTGAGATGCATGGGGTGAAGCCAAATTTCGAGGCGTTCACCCATATGAACTACCTCAGCTGGACCCCCAAAGCAAGCGGCATCGGATGGTACTAAATAACAAGTCATAAGGGTTATCTTATGACCATAGGCAAAGAGAATAAATGGAAGGATTGGAGAATCACCTTCCTCATCATTTCGGGCCCCGACCGCCTGTTAAAAAAACGTTACAATAGGTGGAACAAGGATCCACTTCTCCTAGCAGGCGGTCGCAGCATGCCGCTTGTTCCCCTCAAGGCTAGGGAAGAGATCCTGGACAGAGGGCTGTTCAAGGTAGAGATTAGGGCAAACTCTACCAGTGGGGTACGAGAGCAAATACCCTTAAAATGCGTCCCAGAGTTTCAATGGCTCTATGACGAGTTTTTCCTGGCCGCCTGTGGCCTTAGCAGTCGGTCCTCCAGAGGTAGCCGGTCATTTGAAAATATGTACCCTTCACTTGATTTGTTGGAATAATCTCTAACTTTTGTGATTCTCACTTGTAGGCGAGGTTATGGACCAGATAACTGCTTCAAAGAAGGCGGCTTCCATGTTGCGAGCCTCCATAATGCATCAGCAGCGCACCGCCTATGGCTCCCCAGCTAAGGGGACGCCCACTGTGAGTGTCGATCCTTAAAACTTATCTTTAACAAACTGTTTGATGAATGCTGACTACTCGTCTCTTTTGCAGGCGGGCACTTCCAAACCTTTTTCCTCCCACCAGCCGGACTCGAAAGCCCGGAAGCTAACTGGTGAGAGTACGCCTGGATCTACCAGGAGGCAATCGGCTGATAAACAGCCGGCCACTCCACAAAGTGTGGGGAACCAACCGCCTGTTGTGACACAGCCGCCAAGAGGTATAGCCTGCTCTGCTAGACTTGCTTATTTTCTTTCACTCTCTTCATGTTTCTAATGTTTCTCTTTTTTGATACAGGCGGTTCTTCAGAGCCAAACTTAGTCCAAATGGCCAAGTCTATCATTAAGGCCGTCCCTCAAGAGGAGAGGGACGCGGTCAAGGGAGTCGGTACCCTTGACCTGGATGGCATCATGGGTCTCCTCTTTGGGGTAGAATTGGAATGTTTTTAAAATTTATTACTTATCATACCGCTTGCCTTTCTCAGATCTGACGCCTGTTCTCCCTGTTTTTTGGACCATGCTGAAAGTACACGGCCTTCGTAGGCCGATCAACGCCAAAAACAAAGAGGTAAGGGTTGCTTCTGACGCTGATACGACAATATTTCAGGTTGCTCAAAATGAATTTTTAACAACTGACATTCTTTATTACCAGGCGCAGGCTACTGCCAATATCCGCGTTAAGTTGGAGGCGGCCAAAAAGAAGAATAACGAATTGGAGGCGGTGGTCAAGGGCCTAAAGGACGAGCTGAAACCACTTAAACAGAAGATGACTCAGTTCGAGACCTTGGAGAAATCCTTGGCTTCGACAAAAGAGCGCCTAGTCCAGCAAGAGAAGAGCATTACTGACGAGCTCTCGGCCATGGCCGAAAAAAAGAAAATGGAGCTAGCCCGGGCCATGACGGACGACTCTGCTCAAATCATGAGGATGACCTGGATGGCTCCCTTTCCAAAAGCTCACTACGCCTCCTAGGAGAAGAAATTCGAGGCTTGTACTAAAAAGTACAACCAGCAAATCATGCAGCAGGCGGCTAAGGAAGACCAGGCAGCCGAGTCCAGCTCAGAAGAGGAGGAAGTGGTGGTGGCCCTGCAGCCAATTGAGGTGGAGACATCTGAGGAAGCTACCCCTGATGCCGAGATAAGTAAGAAGGATATCTCTCAGGACCAGGCATCCCTTACTGATCAGGCGGCAGTCAATACCGAGACTCTACCCCAATCTTAAAGCTTTTTATATTCATTCTTGATCCGGCCTACTTGTTGTGTATTTATGTATCTTTACTCTGCCAGGGGGCCGGGGCTTCTGAATATTTGCCACGTTGTCTTGTTTTAACTTTAACTTTGCCAGCTTGTCTGGCTTTAATTTAACATGAATTGGCGACTATTGAGTCGTCTTTTTCTGTTACATATACTGTTTTTTGATTTTTTGTTTTTGTTGAATTTGCCAAACATTTTGCACTTTGCAAATTAATAGCCGCTTGAATGGCGCATCCATGTTAAACTTTTTAGGTGAGATGTTGCACTTTGATGCCGACTGCCCTTGCCCCTCGTAGCAAACATAACCAACCTGGATTGAAATGCACTTAGTCACAATGGTAAGGTACCGACTGAATTAACCAACTTATAGTGCATTTCAAGACACAGGGGTTCGCCTAGTTCTTAGAGAACAGTCGGCTAATCACTATTTTATCGATTGTCATAAGTCCCTTAGTATGTTTACGAGAGACATAGTAAGAGTTATCACATCTAGTCGGACACCAAGAGGTCCTTCTAGATTGCTCAGATTCATTTAGTATTTCTTAGTAGGAATGTTTGTTTGAGTGCCTTTTTTGCCAAAGACCAGGCGGACTGCTCAAACTTTTTATGATTCCAGACCAAGTATGGGAGAGCAACTATGGTTTAACTATGGCGTTAACCAATTGTGGCTGCTCCTAATCCTTAGTAGTAGAGGTATCAGTCGTCAATGGCCGACTAATCCCCTTGATTCGTCGATTTTTGTCGACTATTAACTCAGAGGGCGCCTCCTGTATCTATCCCAAGTAATGCAGGCGGCTATCCGACGCGGATGTCAACTGCTGACACTTATGGAAGTGTAGAGTTATCCTTGTCTCAAAACGGATACGTTGTCCTTGAGGACAGCCGTACAAGGGCCATGTAAGTACTTTATAGAGCATTATTCCACCCAAATGGGAGCTGCTTTGTGCGACGAGTCTCATCCAAATGGAATGTCATCGGACGCCTGATATTTATTGGGACAGGTCGTATTAATTTAAAAATTAATCGTAGTCAAGCAGCTTGGTGTCTGGGTTGATTAGCCGTATGGTGGGAAAATAGGCGTGCCCTTTAATATGTATGTGATGGAGGGTATCCGCCTGTCTTGGGACATATGGAGGGTACTCCTTTTTGAAACATATAAAAATAGGATAAACTTTGAATCTTTCATTAATAAACTTTCAGATTGTCTAAATTCCAAGTCTTAGGTAGGGGTCAGCCCTCTGGAGTTTCCAGACGGTAGGTGCCGTCCCTGACCTCCTCATAGATTCGGTAGGGTCCTTCCCAATTAGGAGTTAGTTTTCCCAATTCGTTGGCCGTGCCGACTGATTCCATCTTCCTTAGTACAAAGTCCCTTACTTTGAGTGGGCGCTTGTGTACTCTTCTATTGTAGATTCGAGTCATTCTCAGGCGGTATATTTCATGCCGTAGGGCAGCATTGCCCCTACGTTCTAGAAGGGAATCTAATGCTAGGCGCATTGCTTCCCAGTTTACATCTTCATCATACAGCATAACTCGGAGAGTCTGCTCATAGTGCTCAATGGGTAGGACATCTTCTGCCCCATATGTTAGGAGGAAAGTTGTTTCTCCAGTCTCTCCCTTTTCAGTCTTCCCATAGGCCGCCTACTTTCTCAATCTTCTTCTTTATACCGTCTGAGATGATTTTGTTAAATGCTTCAACCTGGCCGTTTGCTTGCGGCCGTCCGACTGATGCAAAAAAGTAAGTAATGCCTTGATCTCTCAACCAAGTTTTGAGAACGGGCGTCTCAAACTGGGGATCGTTGTCAAAAACCATGGACATAGGCACCCCAAACCGAGTGATCACATTCCTCCAAATAAAGGAGATGACATCCTTGGTCTTGATGCCCCTGACTGCCTCGGCCTCTACCCATTTGGTGAAGTAGTCGACTGCTACAAGGATGTATCTCCTGCCGCCTGATGCAGGTGTATAGGGTCCCAGAATATCTATGCCCCACTTAGCAAATGGTATTGGGCTGTGGATAACCGTTAGACCTGTAGCTGGACGATGAATCAATTTGCCAAACCTCTGGCACTTGTCCCATTTTTTAACCAGATCCATGGCGTCTGCCTCTAGAGTCGGCCAGAAGTACCCTTGCCGCTTCACTCTCTGAGCAAGCGACCTACCGCCTATGTGAGAGGCACAATATCCGGTATGTAGGTCTTCCAGGACCTCTTGCCCTTTTTTTGGAGTAACACACTTCAAGAAAAGTTTAAGGTACCCTCTCTTGTAGAGTTCTCCCTTTATCATTTCAAAACTGGATGCTCGCTTCTTTATTAAGTCCGCCTGATGATTATCATTCGGCAAGGTGCCGTTAGTCAGGTAAGTCCTGATTGGATCCATCCATGTTGAGCTTCTATCAAGGACTGCAACGTTGTTTTCCTCAATACTCCGCCTTTCCATTACTTCCCAGAATACAGTTCTAGTAGTGTCGCATGAGACCGAGGATGCCAGTTTGGACAAGGCGTCTGCCTGGTTATTCTCGGACCTTGGGACCTGAGTTAATTGGAAATCTTCAAGGGAGCTTGCCGCCTGTTTCACGGCTTCTAGGAAATTGACCATAGCCGGATGAGTGGCTTCATAATCCCCATTGAACTGGCTGACTATGAGTTGTGAATCAGAACAGGCGGTTATTTTCCTTGCCCCGGCTGCTTTGCACATGCGGATACCAGCCAAAAGGGCTTCATACTCAGCTTCATTGTTTGACATCTGAAACTTGAAACGAAGAGCATATTCATACCTGTCGCCCTCTGGCAACTGATATACAATACCTGCCCCACAACCATTTGTTGTGGAACTTCCATTAACATAGACTTTCCAGAGTTGGTTAATTTTTTCACATTCTGGTGGCCGGGTCATCTCAACTATAAAGTTTGCAAAGGCTTTCCCCTTCACAGCTTTTCTAGGCTCGAACATGACCTCAAGACTTTGGATCTCAATTGCCCACTTTATCATCCGCCCTAACGACTCCATGGTCGTCAGGAGCCGCTTGATTGGCTGGTCTGTGTAGACGACCACCGGATGTGCCAGGAAATAAGGCTTCTGTTTTTTCACTGTCATGTACAGGGCGAGTCCAAACTTCTCCATCAGTGGGTACCTCAACTCTGCATTCTTTAAAACATGACTGACAAAATAGACTGGGAGTTGACAGCCGTCTCTTTTAGCTAAGAGGACGGCACTTAAAGCATGATCTGATACTGCGAGATACATGTAAAGCACTTCTTTTGGCAAAGGATTGACGAGTCTCGGCAGGGAATGCAGATGTTCTTTCAACTTTTGGAGGGCCGAATCAACATCCGGTCCCCATTCAAACTTTGATTTCTTTCTGATTGCCTGGAAAAAGTAGAGGCACTTGTCGCCTGCCTGACTGAGAAACCTTTCGAGGGCGGCCAGGCAGCCTGTTAGCTTCTGTACCTCTCGAACGGTGCGAGGCGACTGTATGTCAATGACCGCCTGCACCTTGTCAGGATTTGCCTCTATTTCCCTTTGATTTATGAGGAATCCGAGAAACTTTCTAGACTCAACTCCAAAGACACACTTTTTTGGATTAAGCATGACTTGGTGCCGCCTGAGTGTGGCGAATGTTTCTCGGAGATCTGCTAGATGATCCGTTTGTAGTTTTGACTTTACAACCATATCATCAATATACGCCTCAACATTTCTTCCAATTTGTTCAAAAAACACAGTGTTGATCATCCTTTGGAATGTTGTCGGGGCGTTCTTCACACCAAACGGCATGACCGTGTAACAATAGAGCCCCTGTTCTGTGACAAAGGCAGTTTTCTCTTGATCTTTTTTCCATAGAGGGATCTGGTGAAAACCTGAATAGGCGTCCATGAAACTCATCAAGGCATGGCCGGCTGTTGAGTCGACTAAGCTGTCGATTATTGGCAAAGGGTAGCTATCTTTTGGACATGCCTTGTTTAAATCAGTGTAGTCTACACATATACGCCAGGAACCATTCGACTTCTTGACTAGCACCATATTTGCAAACCAGTCTGGGTAGAAACACTGCCGAATGTATCCCGCATCAAGTAACTTCTTTACCTTGGCGGCGGCCGCCTGATTTCTTTCTTCACCATGATGCCTTTTCTTCTGTCGTACCGGTTTCTTTTTTGGGTCGACAGCAAGCTTGTGTACCGCCAGGTCTGGACTAATTCCTGGAATCTCATGCACCTCAAATGCAAAAATATCTTGGAATTCTTTCAACAGTTGGCGAAGATCATTGCCAAGTTCAGTCAGAGTAGTTGTTCCCACCTTAACAGTTAGTGCTTTGATGCTGCGATGGCTTGCACGCATGCACACTGAGAGAGGATAGTGCTGCTGCTGCGATGCCCTACATGCACACGCACATACGCACTGGCCTAGTTGTGCGATAGTGCGTATGCTTGTGCTAGAGCTTGCGATGGTGCGAGGCACACACACACACGCAAGCGCCCAACATTGCGATGGGTTGTGCTTGGTGCGTGTGGCCTGCGATGGTTCCTAGGCCCCCAAGCACACATGTTGTGGTGATGTGCCATGCGAAGGTACGCACACACGCACATGGTGCTACGATGGGCAGCCTAGTGCGCCTAGCATGTATGGCGCGCCTAACACACCATGGTGCGCCTACCACACACATGGCGCGCCTAGGCTTGCGATGGGCTAGCCTAGCCTAGTACTTCACATGGCTAGGCCAATGTGATGCTACGGCTATGCTCGTACTTGTTGCTTCTGATTTTGTGACGCTCGGTCTCGACGCCTTAGGCTCGATATCCGACGTCTTTGTTCGTAAAACTCCGACGACTCATTAAATCCTCCGGATTGATTCGTCGTCTCGGATCGGTTGTTCGATTGGGTTCAACCCAAATGGTTCAGTTAAGATTAAGCTGTAATATTAATTATAACTTAATATTACTGATTGGAAGCGGCCTCCACCTAGGCATTCCGATCACTTAACCTTACTGAAGAATTACCTCTGTAATAATTCTGAACCCTTTATCAGAATAATACACTTGTTGGAAGGTCACCATTCCTTTCAACTCTAAAAGAATACCTTTTTCTTTCAAGTGATCGTCGAATTCATGGCTCAAATACTCGCCACCTCGATCCGATCGAAGTGCTTTAATTTTCTTGCCAAGCTGATTTTCCACTTCTTTTTGAAATTCTTTGAATTTGTCAAAGGATTCAGATTTATTCGACATTAAGTAGATATAGCCATATCTACTAAAATCGTCCGTGAAGGTGATGAAATATCGGTAACCTTGTCTTGCGGGTGTACTCATTGGTCCACATACATCCGTGTGTATTAGACCTTATAAGTCACTTGCTCTTTCTCCCAACTTGGAGAATGGCCGTTTTATCATCTTGCCAAATAGACATCCTTCGCAATTTTCAAACGACTCTAAGTCGAATGAGTCAAGAATACCTTCATGAAGAAATTTCTTGATTCGTTTGATGTTAATGAGGCTAAGACAACAATGCCACAAGTAGTTTTGATTCGACCCAATGGTCTTAGCACTTTTGGCGGTATTATCAATGTTATCAACCTGTTTGTCAAGAGAAAGCACATAAAGACCATTTTCTGAATATGACTAACCATATAAAACATTATCGAAATAAAACGAACAACTATTGTCTTTTATTGGAAATTGAAATCCCTTGGTGTCCAACACCGAAATTGAAATAATGTTTTTGGTAACTCTTAGAACATGATAACAGTTATCAAGTTCTAAAACAAGCTTAGAGGGCAAAGATAAACTTAGAGTTCCAACAGATACGGCAGACATCCTGGCTCCATTGCCGACCCGAAGCTCGACCTCTGCCTTCTCTAGCCTCCTATTTATCCTTAGTCCCTGAGCATTGGAAAAAATATGTGAGCCACATCCGATATCTAATACCCATGATGTTTTGCTAGAGAAGTTTAAGTTTATAACAAAAATACTTGATACAGAAGCAATGGTGCTGTTATTCTTATCTTCCTTGAATTTAAGGCAATCCCGCTTCCAATGTCCTTTCTTCTTGCAATAGAAACATTCAGAATCGAATTTAGAAGATGCTACCTTCTTGTCCTTTCCGCTTTTAGCAGCACTTCACTTAGGTGGAAAATTCTTTTTCTTTTTACCTTTAAAGCTTTTCTTCTTGCCCGAGCGCTTAAAAGGCTTATCCTTGTTTATCATGAGCATGTCATGCTTCTCCTTATCCTTGAGCGTTTGCTCGGCTTGATTCAACATCCCATGAAGCTCGGTGAGGGTTTTCTCCATGCTGTGGATATTATAGTGCATCTTGAATGAAAGGAATGGTGTCCTTCCAATAAGTGTATTATTCTGATATAGGGTTCAGAATTATTAGGAAGCTAATTCTTCAGTGAGATCAGGTGATCGGAATGCCTGGGTGGAGGCCGCTTCCGATCTGTAATTAATATTACAGCTTTGTCATGACTGAACCCTTCGGGTCGAACCTAAACGGACTGCCGATCCGAACAGACGAATCAATCTGAAGGATTTGATGAGTCACTAGAGTATTACGAACATAGACGTCGGATATCGAGCGTAGGGCGTTGAGACCGAGCGTCACAAAATCAACAAGTAACAAGTTTGAGCGTAGCCGTAGCATCACATTGGCCTAGCCATGAAAACGCTAGGATAGCTTGAGCTAGCATGCACTTTTCATGGGTAGGCGCAAGCCTAGGCGCACCATCGCTAGCACTAGGTTCTTGCGTGTGTGCGTGCCTCGCATGGCATCACCATGTGTGCTTGCGTGTGCGTGCATGCCTCGCATGACAGCACAAAGCAGCAGCATTGTGCTTGCGTGTGTGCGTGCCTTTGCATGGCACAACACCACCGCAACATGTGTGCTTACGTGCCTAGGTGCTATCACAAGCCCTCGCACAGCCTACGCATAGCACATCACCATTGCATTGCTAGGCCTATGCGTGTGTGCGTGTGCCTGCATGTCATCGTAGCAGCAGCATGCTGTGCTTGCTTGCTTGTGTGCGTTCCTTTGCATGGTAGCACCAAGCAGCACCAAGAAGCAACCAGCGAGCAGCATGCTTGCAGCCTCGCACAACAGCAGCGAGACCTAGCCTAGCGCCCTGCAGCCAGCAGCATACGTGGCTCGCTAGCAGCACGCATGTGCTAGCTGTGCTAGCTGCTGCGTGCTTGCTGGTACGTGTTGGCCATGCTAGTTGCGCACAGGCTGGCAATGCTAGCTGGGCAGCAAGGTGGGCTGTCAGCTCACCCCTTACTTAAGGCCGATTAGATGAGAGTGGGGACCAAGGCTTAGAGCCATGCCTTGGGGAGCAAGGTAATGGTCCCCCATGGTCATGGTCCTTACCTAACCTCTCCTCTCCTCATGTTGTGATTGCTTGCTTGTGTGCGTGCCTTTGCATAGCTGCACCAAGCAGCACCAAGAAGCAACCAGCGAGCAGCATGCTTGCAGCCTCGCACAGCAACAACGAGACCTAGCAGAGCGCCCTGCAGCCAGCAGCATACGTGGCTCGCTAGCAGCACGCATTTGCTAGCTGTGCTGGCTGCTGCGTGCTTGCTGGTACGTGCTGGCAATGCTAGTTGCGCACAGGCTGGCAATGCTAGCTGGGCAGCAAGGTGGGCTGCCAGCTCACCCCTTACTTAAGGCCGATTAGATGAGAGTGGGGACCAAGGCTTAGAGCCATGCCTTTGGGAGCAAGGTAATGGTCCCCCATGGTCATGGTCCTTACCTAACCTCTCCTCTCCTCATGTTGTGATTGCTTGCTTGTGTGCGTGCCTTTGCATGGCTGCACCAAGCAGCACCAAGAAGCAACCAGCGAGCAGCATGCTTGCAGCCTTGCACAGCAGCAACGAGACCTAGCCAAGCGCCCTGCAGCCAGCAGCATACGTGGCTCGCTAGCAGCACGCATTTGCTAGCTGTGCTGGCTGCTGCGTGCTTGCTGGTACGTGCTGGCAATGCTAGTTGCGCACAGGCTGGCAATGCTAGCTGGGCAGCAAGGTGGACTGCCAGCTCACCCCTTACTTAAGGCCGATTAGATGAGAGTGGGGACCAAGGCTTAGAGCCATGCCTTTGGGAGCAAGGTAATGGTCCCCCATAGTCATGGTCCTTACCTAACCTCTCCTCTCCTCATGCCACTTGTTGATTTGTAATTGCATTATTTTATAATTTATTTTGGAATTAAATAAATTAGTGAAAAATTCAACTATCCCACATTGTTCATGAAATGGGGATGCAAGTTGCCATTTCCTATAAATACCCTAAGATTATGCATTTGGGAATACAACTTGAGTGGAACTTGAAAAGACATCTCTATTATTGAGAAAATCTGTAAGTTCGTAAAACTCCAGTTTTATACTTGGTTAAGTCTCGATTAACCCTCGAGGCGAAGATTGTTCGGGTCGGGTCGTGGGTACGAGCCGTTCGAGGCTGTCACGCTTGTGTGGCTTAATAGCTTCGAAGTAAGAGCTCAGTTTACGAGCAAAGCACGCTTCAAGGGTGTTACTTCTTTATCACTTTTCTTAATTATTGTTTAATTATGTTTATGCATGCTTTATTGCTTTAATTTTTTGGGCGGGTCTTGGGCGGGTTTCTCTTCCACGTAGCGTTGGACGCTACGAAACCCAACAGCGGTATCAGAGCCGCACTCTTATTAATTATTGCAATTTGTAATTAATTAAGGTGATTCAAAATGGATTTAAATTTTTGGTTGTTTTTTCTAATTGGAGTATATGCTCGTTTTAATTAATTTTAAAACTCGTATTTTTCTCATTTTGGCTGTCGAACCCAGATTTCGACTCAAAATAATGATTTTTGGGTGGAATCGATGTTCTAAATCGTTTTTGATTCTTTAAAGGTTGTCAGAAGCCAAAACCTACCCTGAAATATGTTTTTCGAGGGGTTTTTCGTTTTTGAGAAAAGTTTTTAAATCTTTATGCCTTGATTAATTTACGCATGTTAAGGGTAGATTAGATGTATGGTGGCATCCCTAATCTACTGCTATTATAAACCCTTTTAAGCATGGTTATGAAGTCATAATGTGTGCTTAAGATGGTGTGTTCAAATTTTCACATAAACTTGTTATTTCACAATCATGCAAATAAATTGCATTAAAGTGCGAATGTTTATTGTGAATGTGAAATTTTAAGTTCCTTATATATTAAAGATCCAATCTTTGAGTGTTTAAATGATTGGAACTTTGATTCTAAATTCCATGGTTGAACTAATTTTGGATTTAATCATTTTAGGTTGATTAAAGTCCTTAAAGTTCAAGTACTTGTCATTAAATTTTGATTAATCTTCATATTAGAAGATGTACTTTTGTTATTTTACACAAGTTAAAAGTTGGAAAAAAGTTTCATTGGATGATTGGTTTTATTTTCCAACTCCCTACTTTGTCAAAATCATTATTAATTTGCATACTGGTCAAATTAATTTTGGGTGTAGCCCTCCAATTTTAAGCATCAAGAAAGACCTAAATTACTTAGAAACTATAATTTTGGATGAATTAGGCTTGTGCACCATTAAAATTTAATTTAATTACGTTGGACTTATTATAATTTCATTTTTGCCCTATATTCATTTTAAAATAAATTTAGAATTAATTTTTTTTTGTCACACGTAAATCAGGATTAAAATCCCGAGAAACGACACGCAAATCGAGGCAAAAACACCCAAGCGTCACCAAGGCTAGCCGGGGTGCCCAGTAGCCCGCATGTGGCTGCCTTAATATGCACAAGGGTTCTTAAGCCTCGAGGAAAGCAATGGAGATGGCGCAGCTGCAACCGGTGACTTAGCCGGTGCAGCCACTGGTGTAACAGCGTGTGGGGTGGTTGTTGGTGGTGGGGTAGCCAATGGTGGTGGGGTGGCTGGTGGTAGGGTGGCCACAGGTGGTGGGGATTGCTGAGGGGCTTGAGCCACTGCTGGGGGTGATTGGGTGGTGGATGGTGGTGGTGCGTTGGTGGGTAGTTGGGTGGCTGGTGGTGGTTAGGTAGCTTGAGGAGGCTGGCTAGCTTAAGGTGGTTGGGTGGCTGCGGGAGGCTGGCTAGCTATAGGTGGTTAGGTGGCTTAGGGAGGCTGGCTAGCTTGAGGTGGTTGAGTGGCGGGTGGTGGTTGGCTAGCTTGAGGTGGTTGGGTGTTAGCCGGTGGTGGTTGGGTTGGTGATGCAGCGGGTTATTGACCGGTTGCGACGGCGATGGTAATGTAGATGAGGCCAAGCAATAGCGTGGCCTTGAGATCCATTGTTTTAAACCGAACTTGTAAATAATTCACCCAAGGGTGTGTTTTTTAGGGGTCTTTACCTCGATTTGCGTGCACTTGTCTCGGTATTTTTATCTTGATATCCGTGTGGCATAAAATTGATTCTAAATTTATTTTAGAACCAACATTGAGCAAGAATGAAAATATAACAAGTCTAACTTAAATTAATTCAATTTTATAGTGCACAAACCAAAATTATTCAAGAACCATCAATTTTAGGTTTATCATGATGCTACAAAAATGATGGGCTATACTCACAATAAATTTAACCATACATAAATTAATAATGAGATTTGAAAAAATTAAAGAGGTTTGAAAAATAAACCCATTCACCTAATGAAAATTTCCAACACTAACTTGTGTATAATTGAAAAATTACATCTTTCAATATGAATATTAATTAAATTTCAAAAACAAGTTTTGAACTTTTAGGACTTGAAGCATAAACATTCACACTTGAAGCAATTAATTTGAAAAATTGTGAAATTTTCAAGTTTATGTGAAAGATGAGCTTGCCAAATCAAGCACTAATTATGGGTTCATAAACATGCTTAATAAGGTTTATTATTACAGTAGATTAATGATGAAACCATACATTTAATCTACCTTTAACATGCCATAATTAATCAAGGTTTAAAGATTTAAAATTTTTCGTCAAAAACGAAAAACCCCTCGAGAAACATGTTTTTGGGTTGATTTTGGCTTTTGGACAGTCCTCACCATAAACATTCACACTTGAAGCAATTAATTTGCAAAATTGTGAAATTTTCAAGTTTATGTGAAAGATGAGCTTGCCAAATCAAGCACTAATTATGAGTTCATAAACATGCTTAATAAGGTTTATTATTACAGTAGATTAATGATGCAACCATACATTTTATCTACCTTTAACATGCCATAATTAATCAAGGACATGCGAGAGCGCATAGACACCTTTCTTTCGGACCATACAATGGGTTCAAATTATCGAGTATTCGTGCCGGATGGTGAGGACACAATCGTCTGGGCACCAGTTACGGGGACGCCTGTTTTGGCTGTTACGAGGCGGCCATCAAGGCTGGATTGCGGTTCCCATTGCATCCGGCCATCCAGCGAATCCTCGATGGGTACGAGGTGGGGCTTTGGCAGTTAGCCCCCAACTCTTGGTTCAACATTCTTGGCTATGTAGCCGGATGTGAGATGCATGGGGTGAAGCCAAATTTCGAGGCGTTCACCCATATGAACTACCTCAGCCGGACCCCCAAAGCAAGCGACATCGGATGGTACTAAATAACAAGTCATAAGGGTTATCTTATGACCATAGGCAAAGAGAATAAATGGAAGGATTGGAGAATCACCTTCCTCATCATTTCCAGCCCCGACCGCCTGTTAAAAAAAGTTACAATAGGTGGAACAAGGATCCACTTCTCCTAGCAGGCGGTCGCAGCATGCCGCTTGTTCCCCTCAAGGCTAGGGAAGAGATCCTGGACCGAGGGCTGTTCAAGGTAGAGATTAGGGCAAACTCTACCACTGGGGTACGAGAGCAAATACCCTTAAAATGCGTCCCAGAGTTTTAATGGCTCTATGACGAGTTTTTCTTGGCCGCCTGTGGCCTTAGCAGTCGGTCCTCCAGAGGTAGCCGGTCATTTGAAAATATGTACCCTTAACTTGATTTGTTGGAATAATCTCTAACTTTTGTGATTCTCACTTGTAGGCGAGGCTATGGACCAGATTACTGCTTCAAAGAAGGCGGCTTCCATGTTGCGAGCCTCCATAATGCATCAGCAGCGCACCGCTTATGGCTCCCCAGCTAAGGGGACGCCCACTGTGAGTGTCGATCCTTAAAACTTATCTTTAACAAACTGTTTGATGAATGCTGACTACTCGTCTCTTTTGCAGGCGGGCACTTCCAAACCTTTTTCCTCCCACCAGCCGGACTCGAAAGCCCGGAAGCTAACTGGTGAGAGTACGCCTGGATCTACTAGGAGGCAATCGGCTGATAAACAGCCGGCCACCCCACAAAGTGTGGGGAACCAACCGCCTGTTGTGACACAGCCGCCAAGAGGTATAGCCTGCTCTGCTAGACTTGCTTATTTTCTTTCACTCTCTTCATGTTTCTAATGTTTCTCTTTTTTGATACAGGCGGTTCTTCAGAGCCAAACTTAGTCCAAATGGCCAAGTCTATCATTAAGGCCGTCCCTCAAGAGGAGAGGGACGCGGTCAAGGGAGTCGGTACCCTTGACCTGGATGGCATCATGGGTCTCCTCTTTGGGGTAGAATTGGAATGTTTTTTAAAATTTATTACTTATCATACCGCTTGCCTTTCTCAGATCTGACGCCTGTTCTCCCTGTTTTTTGGACCATGCTGAAAGTACACGGCCTTCGTAGGCCGATCAACGCCAAAAACAAAGAGGTAAGGGTTGCTTCTGACGCTGATACGACAATATTTCAGGTTGCTCAAAATGAATTTTTAACAACTGACATTCTTTATTACCAGGCGCAGGCTACTGCCAATATCCGCGTTAAGTTGGAGGCGGCCAAAAAGAAGAATAACGAATTGGAGGCGGTGGTCAAGGGCCTAAAGGACGAGCTGAAACCACTTAAACAGAAGATGACTCAGTTCGAGACCTTGGAGAAATCCTTGGCTTCGACAAAAGAGCGCCTAGTCCAGCAAGAGAAGAGCATTACTGACGAGCTCTCGGCCATGGCCGAAAAAAAGAAAATGGAGCTAGCCCGGGCCATGACGGACGACTCTGCTCAAATCATGAGGATGACCTGGATGGCTCCCTTTCCAAAAGCTCACTACGCCTCCTAGGAGAAGAAATTCGAGGCTTGTACTAAAAAGTACAACCAGCAAATCATGCAGCAAGCGGCTAAGGAAGACCAGGCAGCCGAGTCCAGCTCAGAAGAGGAGGAAGTGGTGGTGGCCCTGCAGCCAATTGAGGTGGAGACATCTGAGGAAGCTACCCCTGATGCCGAGATAAGTAAGAAGGATATCTCTCAGGACCAGGCATCCCTTACTGATCAGGCGGCAGTCAATACCGAGACTCTACCCCAATCTTAAAGCTTTTTATATTCATTCTTGATCCGGCCTACTTGTTGTGTATTTATGTATCTTTACTCTGCCAGGGGGCCGGGGCTTCTGAATATTTGCCACGTTGTCTTGTTTTAACTTTAACTTTGCCAGCTTGTCTGGCTTTAATTTAACATGAATTGGCGACTATTGAGTCGTCTTTTTCTGTTACATATACTGTTTTTTTATTTTTTGTTTTTGTTGAATTTGCCAAACATTTTGCACTTCGCAACTTAATAGCCGCTTGAATGGCGCATCCATGTTAAACTTTTTAGCTGAGATGTTGCACTTTGATGCCGACTGCCCTTGCCCCTTGACGACTAGGTTACTTCCGGAGAAGAGAGTAATTAGTCGGCCATAGACAGTCGGACCCTCGTAGCAAACATAACCAACCTGGATTGAAATGCACTTAGTCACAATGGTAAGGTACCGACTGAATTAACCAACTTATAGTGCATTTCAAGACACAGGGGTTCGCCTAGTTCTTAGAGAACAGTCGGCTAATCACTATTTTATCGATTGTCATAAGTCCCTTAGTATGTTTACGAGAGACATAGTAAGAGTTATCACATCTAGTCGGACACCGAGAAGTCCTTCTAGATTGCTCAGATTCATTTAGTATTTCTTAGTAGGAATGTTTGTTTGAGTGCCTTTTTTGACAAAGACCAGGCGGACTGCTCAAACTTTTTAGGATTCCAGACCAAGTATGGGAGAGCAACTATGGTTTAACTATGGCGTTAACCAATTGTGGCTGCTCCTAATCCTTAGTAGTAGAGGTATCAGTCGTCAATGGCCGACTAATCCCCTTGATTCGTCGATTTTTGTCGACTATTAACTCAGAGGGCGCCTCCTGTATCTATCCCAAGTAATGCAGGCGGCTATCCGACGCGGATGTCAACTGCTGACACTTATGGAAGTGTAGAGTTATCCTTGTCTCAAAACGGATACGTTGTCCTTGAGGACAGCCGTACAAGGGCCATGTAAGTACTTTATAGAGCATTATTCCACCCAAATGGGAGCTGCTTTGTGCGACGAGTCTCATCCAAATGGAATGTCATCGGACGCCTGATATTTATTGGGACAGGTCGTATTAATTTAAAAATTAATCGTAGTCAAGCAGCTTGGTGTCTGGGTTGATTAGCCGTATGGTGGGAAAATAGGCGTGCCCTTTAATATGTATGTGATGGAGGGTATCCGCCTGTCTTGGGACATATGGAGGGTACTCCTTTTTGAAACATATAAAAATAGGATAAACTTTGAATCTTTCATTAATAAACTTTCAGATTGTCTAAATTCCAAGTCTTAGGTAGGGGTCAGCCCTCTGGAGTTTCCAGACGGTAGGTGCCGTCCCTGACCTCCTCATAGATTCGGTAGGGTCCTTCCCAATTAGGAGTTAGTTTTCCCAATTCATTGGCCGTGCCGACTGATTCCATCTTCCTTAGTACAAAGTCCCTTACTTTGAGTGGGCGCTTGTGTACTCTTCTATTGTAGATTCGAGTCATTCTCAGGCGGTATATTTCATGCCGTAGGGCAGCATTGCCCCTACGTTCTAGAAGGGAATCTAATGCTAGGCGCATTGCTTCCCAGTTTACATCTTCATCATACAGCATAACTCGGAGAGTCTGCTCATAGTGCTCAATGGGTAGGACATCTTCTGCCCCATATGTTAGGAGGAAAGTTGTTTCTCCAGTCTCTCCCTTTTCAGTCTTCCCATAGGCCGCCTACTTTCTCAATCTTCTTCTTTATACCGTCTGAGATGATTTTGTTAAATGCTTCAACCTGGCCGTTTGCTTGCGGCCGTCCGACTGATGCAAAAAAGTAAGTAATGCCTTGATCTCTCAACCAAGTTTTGAGAATGGGCGTCTCAAACTGGGGATCGTTGTCAAAAACCATGGACATAGGCACCCCAAACCGAGTGATCACATTCCTCCAAATAAAGGAGATGACATCCTTGGTCTTGATGCCCCTGACTGCCTCGGCCTCTACCCATTTGGTGAAGTAGTCGACTGCTACAAGGATGTATCTCCTGCCGCCTGATGCAGGTGTATAGGGTCCCAGAATATCTATGCCCCACTTAGCAAATGGTATTGGGCTGTGGATAACCGTTAGATCTGTAGCTGGACGATGAATCAATTTGCCAAACCTCTGGCACTTGTCCCATTTTTTAACCAGATCCATGGCGTCTGCCTCTAGAGTCGGCCAGAAGTACCCTTGCCGCTTCACTCTCTGAGCAAGCGACCTACCGCCTATGTGAGAGGCACAATATCCGGTGTGTAGGTCTTCCAGGACCTCTTGCCCTTTTTTTGGAGTAACACACTTCAAGAAAAGTTTAAGGTACCCTCTCTTGTAGAGTTCTCCCTTTATCATTTCAAAACTGGATGCTCGCTTCTTTATTAAGTCCGCCTGATGATTATCATTCGGCAAGGTGCCGTTAGTCAGGTAAGTCCTGATTGGATCCATCCATGTTGAGCTTCTATCAAGGACTGCAACGTTGTTTTCCTCAATACTCCGCCTTTCCATTACTTCCTAGAATACAGTTCTAGTAGTGTCGCATGAGATCGAGGATGCCAGTTTGGACAAGGCGTCTGCCTGGTTATTCTCGGACCTTGGGACCTGAGTTAACTGGAAATCTTCAAGGGAGCTTGCCGCCTGTTTCACGGCTTCTAGGAAATTGACCATAGCCGGATGAGTGGCTTCATAATCCCCATTGAACTGGCTGACTATGAGTTGTGAATCAGAACAGGCGGTTATTTTCCTTGCCCCGACTGCTTTGCACATGCGGATACCAGCCAAAAGGGCTTCATACTCAGCTTCATTGTTTGACATCTGAAACTTGAAACGAAGAGCATATTCATACCTGTCGCCCTCTGGCGACTGATATACAATACCTGCCCCACAACCATTTGTTGTGGAACTTCCATTAACATAGACTTTCCAGAGTTGGTCAATTTTTTCACATTCTGGTGGCCGGGTCATCTCAACTATGAAGTTTGCAAAGGCTTTCCCCTTCACAGCTTTTCTAGGCTCGAACATGACCTCAAGACTTTGGATCTCAATTGCCCACTTTATCATCCGCCCTGACGACTCCATGGTCGTCAGGGGCCGCTTGATTGGCTGGTCTGTGTAGACGACCACCAGATGTGCCAGGAAATAAGGCTTCTGTTTTTTCACTGTCATGTACAGGGCGAGTCCAAACTTCTCCATCAGTGGGTACCTCAACTCTGCATTCTTTAAAACATGACTGACAAAATAGACTGGGAGTTGACAGCCGTCTCTTTTAGCTAAGAGGACGGCACTTAAAGCATGATCTGATACTGCGAGATACATGTAAAGCACTTCTTTTGGCAAAGGATTGACGAGTCTCGGCAGGGAATGTAGATGTTCTTTCAACTTTTGGAGGGCCGAATCAGCATCCGGTCCCCATTCAAACTTTGATTTCTTTCTGATTGCCTGGAAAAAGTAGAGGCACTTGTCGCCTGCCTGACTGAGAAACCTTTCGAGGGCGGCCTGGCAGCCTGTTAGCTTCTGTACCTCTCGGACGGTGCGAGGCGACTGTATGTCAATGACCGCCTGCACCTTGTTAGGATTTGCCTCTATTCCCCTTTGATTTATGAGGAATCTGAGAAACTTTCTAGACTCAACTCCAAAGACACACTTTTTTGGATTAAGCATGACTTGGTGCCGCCTGAGTGTGGCGAATGTTTCTCGGAGATCTGCCAGATGATCCGTTTGTAGTTTTGACTTTACAACCATATCATCAATATACGCCTCAACATTTCTTCCAATTTGTTCAAAAAACACAGTGTTGATCATCCTTTGGAATGTTGTCGGGGCGTTCTTCACACCAAACGCCATGACCGTGTAACAATAGAGCCCCTGTTCTGTGACAAAGGCAGTTTTCTCTTGATCTTTTTTCCATAGAGGGATCTGGTGAAAACCTGAATAGGCGTCCATGAAACTCATCAAGGCATGGCCGGTTGTTGAGTCGACTAAGCTGTCGATTATTGGCAAAGGGTAGCTATCTTTTGGACATGCCTTGTTTAAATCAGTGCAGTCTACACATATACGCCAGGAACCATTCGACTTCTTGACTAGCACCATATTTGCAAACCAGTCTGAGTAGAAACACTGCTGAATGTATCCCGCATCAAGTAACTTCTTTACCTTGGCGGCGGCCGCCTGATTTCTTTCTTCACCATGATGCCTTTTCTTCTGTCGTACCGGTTTCTTTTTTGGGTCGACAGCAAGCTTGTGTACCGCCAGGTCTGGACTAATTCCTGGCATCTCATGCACCTCAAATGCAAAAATATCTTGGAATTCTTTCAACAATTGGCGAAGGTCATTGCCAAGTTCAGTCAGAGTAGTTGTTCCCACCTTAACAGTTAGTGCTTTGATGCTGCGATGGCTTGCACGCATGCACACTGAGAGAGGATAGTGCTGCTGCTGCGATGCCCTACATGCACACGCACATACGCACTGGCCTAGTTGTGCGATAGTGCGTATGCTTGTGCTAGAGCTTGCGATGGTGCGAGGCACACACACACACGCAAGCGCCCAACATTGCGATGGGTTGTGCTTGGTGCGTGTGGCCTGCGATGGTTCCTAGGCCCCCAAGCACACATGTTGTGGTGATGTGCCATGCGAAGGTACGCACACACGCACATGGTGCTACGATGGGCAGCCTAGTGCGCCTAGCATGTATGGCGCGCCTAACACACCATGGTGCGCCTACCACACACATGGCGCGCCTAGGCTTGCGACGGGCTAGCCTAGCCTAGTACTTCACATGGCTAGGCCAATGTGATGCTACGGCTATGCTCGTACTTGTTGCTTCTGATTTTGTGACGCTCGGTCTTGACGCCTTAGGCTTGATATCCGACGTCTTTGTTCGTAAAACTCCGACGACTCATTAAATCCTCCGGATTGATTCGTCGTCTCGGATCGGTTGTTCGATTGGGTTCAACCCAAATGGTTCAGTTAAGATTAAGCTATAATATTAATTATAACTTAATATTACTGATCGGAAGCGGCCTCCACCTAGGCATTCCGATCACTTGAACTTACTGAAGAATTACCTCTGTAATAATTCTGAACCCTTTATCAGAATAATACACTTGTTGGAAGGACACCATTCCTTTCAACTCTAAAAGAATACCTTTTTCTTTCAAGTGATCGTCGAATTCATGGCTCAAATACTCGCCACCTCGATCCGATCTAAGTGCTTTAATTTTCTTGCCAAGCTGATTTTCCACTTCTTTTTTAAATTCTTTGAATTTCTCAAAGGATTCAGATTTATTCGTCATTAAGTAGATATAGCCATATCTACTAAAATCGTCGGTGAAGGTGATGAAATATCGGTAACCTTGTCTTGCGGGTGTACTCATTGGTCCACATACATCCGTGTGTATTAGACCTTATAAGTCACTTGCTCTTTCTCCCAACTTGGAGAATGGCTGTTTTATCATCTTGCCAAATAGACATCCTTCGCAATTTTCAAACGACTCTAAGTCGAATGAGTCAAGAATACCTTCATGAAGAAGTTTCTTGATTCGTTTGATGTTAATGAGGCTAAGACAACAATGCCACAAGTAGTTTTGATTCGACCCAATGGTCTTAGCACTTTTGCCGGTATTATCAATGTTATCAACCTGTTTGTCAAGAGAAAGCACATAAAGACCATTTTCTGAATATGACTAACCATATAAAACATTATCGAAATAAAACGAACAACTATTGTCTTTTATTGGAAATTGAAATCCCTTGGTGTCCAACACCGAAATTGAAATAATGTTTTTGGTAACTCTTAGAACATGATAACAGTTGTCAAGTTCTAAAACAAGCTTAGAGGGCAAAGATAAACTTAGAGTTCCAACAGATACGGCAGACATCCTGGCTCCATTGCCGACCCGAAGCTCGACCTCTGCCTTCTCTAGCCTCCTATTTATCCTTAGTCCCTGAGCATTGGAAAAAATATGTGAGCCACATCCGATATCTAATACCCATGATGTTTTGCTAGAGAAGTTTAAGTTTATAACAAAAATACTTGATACAGAAGCAATGGTGCCGTTATTCTTATCTTCCTTGAATTTAAGGCAATCCCGCTTCCAATGTCCTTTCTTCTTGCAATAGAAACATTCAGAATCGAATTTAGAAGATGCTACCTTCTTGTCCTTGCCGCTCTTAGCAGCACTTCACTTAGGTGGAAAATTCTTTTTCTTTTTACCTTTAAAGCTTTTCTTCTTGCCCGAGCGCTTAAAAGGCTTATCCTTGTTTATCATGAGCATGTCATGCTTCCCCTTATCCTTGAGCGTTTGCTCGGCTTGATTCAACATCCCATGAAGCTCGGTGAGGGTTTTCTCCATGCTATGGATATTATAGTGCATCTTGAATGAAAGGAATGGTGTCCTTCCAATAAGTGTATTATTCTGATATAGGGTTCAGAATTATTAGGAAGCTAATTCTTCAGTGAGATCAGGTGATCGGAATGCCTGGGTGGAGGCCGCTTCCGATCTGTAATTAATATTACAGCTTTGTCATGACTGAACCCTTCGGGTCGAACCTAAACGAACTGCCGATCCGAACAGACGAATCAATCTGAAGGATTTGATGAGTCACTAGAGTATTACGAACATAGACGTCGGATATCGAGCGTAGGGCTTTGAGACCGAGCGTCACAAAATCAACAAGCAACAAGTTTGAGCGTAGCCGTAGCATCACATTGGCCTAGCCATGAAAACGCTAGGATAGCTTGAGCTAGCATGCACTTTTCATGGGTAGGCGCAAGCCTAGGCGCACCATCGCTAGCACTAGGTTCTTGCGTGTGTGCGTGCCTCGCATGGCATCACCATGTGTGCTTGCGTGTGCGTGCATGCCTCGCATGACAGCACAAAGCAGCAGCATTGTGCTTGCGTGTGTGCGTGCCTTTGCATGGCACAACACCACCGCAACATGTGTGCTTACGTGCCTAGGTGCTATCACAAGCCCTTGCACAGCCTACGCATAGCACATCACCATTACATTGCTAGGCCTATGCGTGTGTGCGTGTGCCTCCATGTCATCGTAGCAGCAGCATGCTGTGCTTGCTTGCTTGTGTGCGTTCCTTTGCATGGTAGCACCAAGCAGCACCAAGAAGCAACCAGCGAGCAGCATGCTTGCAGCCTCGCACAACAGCAGCGAGACCTAGCCTAGCGCCCTGCAGCCAGCAGCATACGTGGCTCGCTAGCAGCATGCATGTGCTAGCTGTGCTAGCTGCTGCGTGCTTGCTGGTACGTGCTGGCCATGCTAGTTGCGCACAGGATGGCAATGCTAGCTGGGCAGCAAGGTGGGCTGTCAGCTCACCCCTTACTTAAGGCCGATTAGATGAGAGTGGGGACCAAGGCTTAGAGCCATGCCTTGGGGAGCAAGGTAATGGTCCCCCATGGTCATGGTCCTTACCTAACCTCTCCTCTCCTCATGTTGTGATTGCTTGCTTGTGTGCGTGCCTTTGCATGGCTGCACCAAGCAGCACCAAGAAGCAACCAGCGAGCAGCATGCTTGCAGCCTCGCACAGCAGCAACGAGACCTAGCCAAGCGCCCTGCAGCCAGCAGCATACGTGGCTCGCTAGCAGCACGCATTTGCTAGCTGTGCTGGCTGCTGCGTGCTTGCTGGTACGTGCTGGCAATGCTAGTTGCGCACAGGCTGGCAATGCTAGCTGGGCAGCAAGGTGGACTGCCAGCTCACCCCTTACTTAAGGCCGATTAGATGAGAGTGGGGACCAAGGCTTAGAGCCATGCCTTTGGGAGCAAGGTAATGGTCCCCCATAGTCATGGTCCTTACCTAACCTCTCCTCTCCTCATGCCACTTGTTGATTTGTAATTGCATTATTTTATAATTTATTTTGGAATTAAATAAATTAGTGAAAAATTCAACTATCCCACATTGTTCATGAAATGGGGATGCAAGTTGCCATTTCCTATAAATACCCTAAGATTATGCATTTGGGAATACAACTTGAGTGGAACTTGAAAAGACATCTCTATTATTGAGAAAATCTGTAAGTTCGTAAAAATCCAGTTTTATACTTGGTTAAGTCTCGATTAACCCTCGAGGCGAAGATTGTTCGGGTCGGGTCGTGGGTACGAGCCGTTCGAGGCTGTCACGCTTGTGTGGCTTAATAGCTTCGAAGTAAGAGCTCAGTTTACGAGCAAAGCACGCTTCAAGGGTATTACTTCTTTATCACTTTTCTTAATTATTGTTTAATTATGTTTATGCATGCTTTATTGCTTTAATTTTTTGGGCGGGTCTTGGGCGGGTTTCTCTTCCACGTAGCGTTGGACGCTACGAAACCCAACAGCGGTATCAGAGCCGCACTCTTATTAATTATTGCAATTTGTAATTAATTAAGGTGATTCAAAATGGATTTAAATTTTTGGTTGTTTTTTCTAATTGGAGTATATGCTCGTTTTAATTAATTTTAAAACTCGTATTTTTCTCATTTTGGCTGTCGAACCCAGATTTCGACTCAAAATAATGATTTTTGGGTGGAATCGATGTTCTAAATCGTTTTTGATTCTTTAAAGGTTGTCAGAAGCCAAAACCTACCCTGAAATATGTTTTTCGAGGGGTTTTTCGTTTTTGAGAAAAGTTTTTAAATCTTTATGCCTTGATTAATTTACGCATGTTAAGGGTAGATTAGATATATGGTGGCATCCCTAATCTACTGCAATTTTAAACCCTTTTAAGCATGGTTATGAAGTCATAATGTGTGCTTAAGATGGTGTGTTCAAATTTTCACATAAACTTGTTATTTCACAATCATGCAAATAAATTGCATTAAAGTGCGAATGTTTATTGTGAATGTGAAATTTTAAGTTCCTTATATATTAAAGATCCAATCTTTGAGTGTTTAAATGATTGGAACTTTGATTCTAAATTCCATGGTTGAACTAATTTTGGATTTAATCATTTTAGGTTGATTAAAGTCCTTAAAGTTCAAGTACTTGTCATTAAATTTTGATTAATCTTCATATTAGAAGATGTACTTTTGTTATTTTACACAAGTTAAAAGTTGGAAAAAAGTTTCATTGGATGATTGGTTTTATTTTCCAACTCCCTACTTTGTCAAAATCATTATTAATTTGCATACTGGTCAAATTAATTTTGGGTGTAGCCCTCCAATTTTAAGCATCAAGAAAGACCTAAATTACTTAGAAACTATAATTTTGGATGATTTAGGCTTGTGCACCATTAAAATTTAATTTAATTACGTTGGACTTATTATAATTTCATTTTTGCCCTATATTCATTTTAAAATAAATTTAGAATTAATTTTTTTTTGTCACACGTAAATCAGGATTAAAATCCCGAGAAACGACACGCAAATCGAGGCAAAAACACCCAAGCGTCACCAAGGCTAGCCGGGGTGCCCAGTAGCCCGCATGTGGCTGCCTTAATATGCACAAGGGTTCTTAAGCCTCGAGGAAAGCAATGGAGATGGCGCAGCCGCAACCGGTGACTTAGCCGGTGCAGCCACTAGTGTAACAGCGGGTGGGGTGGTTGTTGGTGGTGGGGTAGCCACTGGTGGTGGGGTGGCTGGTGGTGGGGTGGCCACAGGTGGTGGGGATTGCTGAGGGGCTTGAGCCACTGCTGGGGGTGATTGGGTGGTGGATGGTGGTGGTGCGTTGGTGGGTAGTTGGGTGGCTGGTGGTGGTTAGGTAGCTTGAGGAGGCTGGCTAGCTTAAGGTGGTTGGGTGGCTGCGGGAGGCTGGCTAGCTATAGGTGGTTAGGTGGCTCAGGGAGGCTGGCTAGCTTGAGGTGGTTGAGTGGCGGGTGGTGGTTGGCTAGCTTGAGGTGGTTGGGTGTTAGCCGGTGGTGGTTGGGTTGGTGATGCAGCGGGTTATTGACCGGTTGCGACGGCGATGGTAATGTAGATGAGGCCAAGCAATAGCGTGGCCTTGAGATCCATTGCTTTAAACCGAACTTGTAAATAATTCACCCAAGGGTGTGTTTTTTAGGGGTCTTTACTTCGATTTGCGTGCACTTGTCTCGGGATTTTTATCTTGATATGCGTGTGGCATAAAATTGATTCTAAATTTATTTTAGAACCAACATTGAGCAAGAATGAAAATATAACAAGTCTAACTTAAATTAATTCAATTTTATAGTGCACAAACCAAAATTATTCAAGAACCATTAATTTTAGGTTTATCATGATGCTACAAAAATGATGGGCTATACTCACAATAAATTTAACCATACATAAATTAGTAATGAGATTTGAAAAAATTAAAGAGGTTTGAAAAATAAACCCATTCACCTAATGAAAATTTCCAACACTAACTTGTGTATAATTGAAAAATTACATCTTTCAATATGAATATTAATTAAATTTCAAAAACAAGTTTTGAACTTTTAGGACTTTAATCAACTAAAAAATGATTAAATCCCAAAATTAGTTCAACATGGAATTAAGAAATCAAAGTATTAACCAAATAAACAATTAAAGATTGGATCTTTAACATATAAGGGACTTCAAAATTACAGTTTCACCATAAACATTCACACTTGAAGCAATTAATTTGCAAAATTGTGAAATTTTCAAGTTTATGTGAAAGATGAGCTTGCCAAATCAAGCACTAATTATGGGTTCATAAACATGCTTAATAAGGTTTATTATTACAGTAGATTAATGATGAAACCATACATTTAATCTACCTTTAACATGCCATAATTAATCAAGGTTTAAAGATTTAAAATTTTTCGTCAAAAACAAAAAACCCCTCGAGAAACATGTTTTTGGGTTGATTTTGGCTTTTGGACAGTCCTCACCATAAACATTCACACTTGAAGCAATTAATTTGCAAAATTGTGAAATTTTCAAGTTTATGTGAAAGATGAGCTTGCCAAATCAAGCACTAATTATGAGTTCATAAACATGCTTAATAAGGTTTATTATTACAGTAGATTAATGATGCAACCATACATTTGATCTACCTTTAACATGCCATAATTAATCAAGGTTTAAAGATTTAAAATTTTCGTCAAAAACGAAAAACCCCTCGAGAAACATGTTTTTGGGTTGATTTTGGCTTTTGGACATTCCTCAAAAAGGGTCAAAAATGATTTAGAACATCGATTCTACCAAAAATTCACTACTTTTGGGTCGAAATCTAGGTTAATGAGCCAAAATTAATGAAACCCACCCAAGACCCGCACATTAATTAATATAACTAAACATCAATCACATAGTTAAACAAAAAAAGAGAGAGAAAGAGAAAAGATGATCTTACCCTTGATGCGTGTTTCGCTCTATAACGAGCTCTTACTTGAAAACTATAGCTTCGCAAGTACGTAAGCCTCTGACGGCTCGCACCCTCGACTCGACCCGAGTGGTCTTAAAGGGGCTAGACCAAAGAAAACTAGAGTATTACGAACTTAAAGGTTTTCTCACTAATGATGAGATGCCTTGTAGAGTTCAACTCAAGTGATTGATTTCCCATTCCCCATCAATGTGGGAGAATTGCATTTTTCCCAATTTATAATAATCTAAAACAAGTCAAAATGCAAAACAATCAACAAGCTCCAAGTGGCACATGGTGAGCAAGAGTAGGTGAGGACCATTTAAGGGAAGAAGGAAGGGGGGACCATACCACACTTTCTCCCCAAGAAAACCCCTATAACCGGTCCCCTCCACAAACCGTGACCTGGCCTCACTGGCACAACTAGCTGGTTTCCCACCTTGGCTGCTAAGGCTGCCCAGCTGGCGCCTTGCACTAAGGTTGGGCTGACTGCCAGCTCGCACATCGCATGCGTGAAGCAAGCAAGCCACACATGCATTGCCGACTGTTGCTGCTGCTGTGTTGCGTGTGCTAGTGAGGTGCGAGGCCCAGCTGTTGTTGTTTGGTGCTGCTACACTAGCACGCACGCATAGCTTGCGATGCTGCGAGTTGTGTTTTGCGATGCCAAGCATGCTGCTGCTATGCTAGCAAGCACGCAAAGTCATGCACGCATAGCCACATCACACACACACATAGCACGCAACTTGCGATGCTCGTGTTGTGCGATGTGCGAGTTCTTGGTGATGCTTGGCACTCTCGCATGCATGTGGTTTAGGACCTCGCCTAGCCTAGCACTCGTATGGCTAGGTCAATGCGATGCTACGATTTAGCTCGTACTTGTTGCTTGATTGATTCTACGTCTTGTCGAATTCTAAATTCGACTTGACTTGTGGCGCTCAGTTTCGACGCTCTAAGCTTGATATACGACGTCTTTGTTCGTAATACTCTAATGACTCATCTACTCCTTCGGATTGATTTGTCGTCTCGGATTGGTTATTCAATTGGGGTGCGACCCGAAGGGTTCAGTCAAGATTAAGCCATAACGTTAATTATACATTAATATTACTGATCGGAAGCGGCCTCCACCTAGGCATTCCGATCACTTGAACTCACTGAAGAGTTAGCTATCTAATAATTCCAAAACATCTATTGGAATAATACACTTGTTGGAAGGACACCATTACTTTCACGTATGTGCCCCAACAAACATACGGGTCGTTTTCCCAACCATATCAGCAACCCGCCCTCTTCGAGGTACAGGCGACATATCAAGTCCAACCCTTGGCTGGCAGCTCCGTCTGCTCAAACTTGGAGAACAACCCTCTGCGTTGTCAAAGGAGATAACCAAGGCCGCACAGCCAGTCGAGGTTAATAATGTATTGCTTGGTGCCTATGATGGCACCACCAAGCCAGAAGATCACCTAATGGCATACACCAACCTCATGTATCTAAAGGGGTTGGATGAAGGCACATGGTGCAGATGCTTCATAGCTACACTGAAGGGAATTGCCTAACAGTGGTTTGGAAACTTGTCGTCTAGCTGCATCAACAATTTCAGGATACTTGTATTCCTATTTGGCTCTAACTTCTTAATGAACATACTAGCCAGAAGGCCAACATCGTGATGAGTGCCATTTATGGCACTCAAATGGCATTATTTTGGATGATTTTAGTTGCTTTAATAGCTTTCTTTATGCTTTTGCCCTTAGTTTTAGTATTTTATTCTCTAGTTGGTCTCATTCTAGTCTTTTATACCTTTTTCTTGTATTTTCGTTGATTTTATCATATTTTCCCTTTTACTTGTTTTCCTTTCTTTATTTTAAGGTCTAAGGTGAAGTCCAAGGCCCCTCATGGTGATTCCTCAGATTAGTGGTTGCTCAAAGTGCAAGGTTGAAACTCTCATATAGATCACATAACAAGGGATGGCTTACTCCAAGATTTGATGCTTGCGCCCTTATGCTGCGCTCACATGAAAATATGATGTTGAACCTACCGTAAACTCATTTTGGGACAGCAATCCCCAATGTCGATCAAGAGGAGCTCACCTCTTCCATTGAAGAACACAGGGAGGAAGTCCCCTGTTCCAGAGGCGCAGGCGCGCATTCATCAAGCGCAGGCACAACACCTCGTTTTCGCAACCGCGCATTCTGGAGAGAGGGCGCGCATGTACGGGTTTCTTTTGGACGTCCACTTTATTCTTCTTAGTTACTTATTCAAGCGTGGAGGGTGAATAATGATTTAATTCATATTCATTAAAAGAGGCTAGAGAGAGAAGTTTTGGAGTTAGTTTTCTAGTTCTTAGATTTAAAAGAGACAAACTTGAAAGAATTTGGATGAATTCTACATTTAATTTCCTTCTACTTTCAATGAAAGCACAATTTCTTTGATTTTGATCAAAGTTTGTAAGAATCTTCTTCTTTTTAATTCAATCTTTTGTATTTGATTTTGATTAATTGTTGCAATTTCACGTTTATTGAATGGTTTGATTCTTTATTGTTTTTTTTTTTACAATAATGACGATGATTGTGATGATTAGTTTAGTTTGGTTCTTCAATTTCAACATGCTAAGTGAGTAGACTCCTTGCTAGGGAGATGGTGAAGCATGCATGAATGATGGATTATTGCTAATTGATGGATTTTGGTTGATTGAATGTTGTGATTAAATTGGTTGATAGAATTGTGCAAGTGATTGAATTGTTAAGGAGTAGTTAACCTTGATTTTCAAGCTAGGTTGCATTGTGATTCCTAATGCATGACACGAACCACTGATTTATGGATTGCATTTATTGATTGAATTTGATTTGTGATTGTTCTTCCTAGTCATTCATAGAGGAAACCTATCTTGACTTCTAGGAGATAACCTTTTGAAATTTTTTTGATTGCAATTATTCTAGAAGTCAAGCCGAACTCATTAAGGACGTGGGATAAGGCTACTAAGGACTTTCTATCCCGTTTTATTCCTAAAAGAAAACGGCGGACGCAAGAGCACTTATCCAAAGTTTCAAGCAAAGATCTAATGAAAACCTCTATGAAGCTTGGGAAAGGTACAAGGACTATCAAAGGGAGTGTCCTCACCAAGGAATTCCTACCTACCAAATCATTTAAATAGTTTATGGTGGTGTAAGCCCTCAAGGGAAGTCTTGTCTTGATATGGGAGGCGGAGGACCCATTATGAACATAACGGAAAAGGAAGTTGTAGATATCATTGGAGATGTGGTGAGGCATTACATGGATTGGCAAGACAGTGAGCGAGAATCAACAATCAAGAGTGGCTCTACGGTTTACTCCGTTGATCACCTCAATGCCATCAACAACTTATCCTCACAAATCTCAAATCTATGGAAGGAGATGACATCCATCAAAGCAAAATTGGAGAGTTCTTCATCTCTAACACCTACTTTTCCCTCCAAAAATAAGGGGAGAGGTACATCTTCGAACTCTACTCTTCTATCTACTTCCAATAAAATGCCTAGTGTATGCTTGTTTTGTGATATATGCGGTTCATATGAGCATGATTCTTCTAAATACCATCATGCTTTTTCAGATGGGTGTGATGATTTTAGTAGTAATGAGAATGAGCATGTGAATTATGTGTCTTATAACAACAATGGTTCAAGGTTTGATAACCAAAGAGGCCAAGGGAATAAGAACTATCACAACCAAAGAAATTTTGACAACTATAACCAAGGTAGTGGTTGTAGGAACCAAGGAAACCAAGGTTTCCGGGTTACCTATAATAACCAAGGTTATAGTGGCCAAAATCAAGGCCAAGGTTATGGTCAGCATAATCAAGGTTATGATAACCATAATCAAAGCTATGGCCAAAATATAAATAGGGGTAATTGGAACAATCAAAATAGGGAAAACTTTCAAAACAATGCTCAAAGGGGTCCCCCACCCGCTTTTGCTCCAAAGACCCAAGGTCAAGGTGATGATTCCCATGCTCAACCTTCTTTTTCTTCTAGCTCTAATTTGGAAGAGATAATTGAATATCAAACCAAGATTTTGATCACATACATGACGGTTAGTGATAAGAAATTCGATGAAATGATGACACATAGCAAGATGCTTGAAACTCAAATCACTCAACTAGGTAACACTTTGAAAGTGAGTGCTAGTTCTACTTCTCTACCCTCTCAAAGGATTGAACCTAAGAAACCGGTCTATTCTATCACTACTAGGAGTGGTAAGGTCTTTGAAGAGAGTGTTTCTAGGAAGACTCAAGAAGTTGAAAGGGTGAGTGATTAATTCAACGATGATGAGCATGATGTGTCTAGCAAAAAGTGTGAGGTTGCTAATGAGAAGGTCAACATGGGAGAGAATGTGCAAAATGACGTGATCAAACCCAAACTTCCCTACCCATAAAATTTCTTGAGGAGCAAGATTGATGATAAATTTGGAAGATTTCTTCACATACTTAAGGAAATTCATCTTTCTATCCCTTTCACCGATGCATTAAAACAAATGCAAAACTATTCTAAGTTCCTTAAGGAAATATTGAATGGAAAAAGAGAGTGTAATAAGGCTGACTTGCTAAAGGTTGGGGAGTGTTATAGTGTTCTTATCCAGAATGACCTACCCAAGAAGATGAAAGATTCGGGCAATTTTTCAATACCTTACAACATCAATGGAAAAGTAATTCAAAATTCTCTTTATAACCTTGGTGCTGGGTTTCGTGATGTCCAACACCACGCGAAAGGAAACCCGCCTAAAATCCGCACACAAATTAAAGTAACTAAGCATTCATTAAAACCATAATCACGTAATTAATAAGAGGAGAGAGAAAGAATCATTACCCTTGTAGCGTGCTTCGCTCTAACTTAGAGGTCGGACTTGAAAGCGTAGAGTCCCGCAAATGCGCAAACCTCCAACGGCTAACACCCTTGCTACTGAACCAAGCCGGCCCCTACCACAAAGCTTAATCGGGGTTAGACCAAAAATTTCTCAGGGTATTAGAACAAAGGTTTTCTTTCTTTGGAGATCCCTTCAATTTCAACAACTCAAGAGAAAAACTCAATACCCCATGATGGGTATTTATAGGGAAGTCACCTCAAAAATTCCCATCATCTTTCAATGTGGGATAGTTGGTAAAGTGAGAAAAAAAAATGAATTAATTTAACTCTAAATTAAATTAAATAGCAAGACAAATATTCAAACAACACTTGGCACACACATGGGACGGGTTAGCTGAGGACCACAAGGGAGGACCACATGTCCCCTTGTTCTTAACGCAAATGCTCTCCCCCTCTAAGCATGCACCATGTGGCTACCCTTTGCCTCGGGCAACAAGGGTGCCATGTATGCAACCCTTGAGCTCTCAGTTGGGCCAACAAGCACAGCAGGCCAACTAGATTGTTACTAGGCGCTACTCGCTTGCGGGCTCCCCTTGCGGCCAGATTGCACAGCCCCGCATCACTCGGCCAGCTTGTGACTTGGCCTGTGCGAGGGCTTGTGCGGCAATAGCACGTCCAGCCTCACATGCCCCGGCCTGCACCATGCTGAGCCTAACCGAGGGCTTGGGCTGCTGTTTGGCTTTGCCTCCACTAGTGTGGTGTGGCAAGGCCTTTTTCTAGCCTAGTATATCGTGTTGTTTGATTATTTTATGTCTCGTCGATTCCTAGAATCGTATTGAAGATAGACTCTCGGCTTCGACGTTCTAAGCTCGGAATACGATGTCTTATTTCGTAGTAACTCCATTGACTCATTTAATCCTTCGGATTAATTTGTCGTTTTGGTTCGGTTACACGATTGGGTGTGACCTGAAGGGATAAGTCAAGATTAAGCTGTAATATTAATTATTCATCAATATTACTGATAGGAAGCATCCTCCAACTAGGCATTCCGATCACTTTCTCTCATTGAATAATTAGTTTTCTAATTAATTCCGAAGCCTCTATCGGAATAATACACTTGTTCGAAGGACACCATTCTTTTCAATCTCCCACTTGTCCTTTCGAACAAGTGTGCTGATTGTGTATATCCAATTTCTTATGTCACTTAATGACTCTTCATGGACTGTAAGGTAAGATTCTTCATCATCCTTATTACATCCAAAAGTGTTTCTCGATTTCCGAGTTCAACTGTCAATAAGCAGATGATTTCTAAAATCCATCTAAGCACGGCCATGCATTTTCACAGTCTCGCTCTTCGAGAGGCCTTGTTAACAACAAAGACATGTTCCCAACTGTTAATAGGGGACATTATGAGTCTTGTATTGTTAGCTTCCCTTACTAAGAGGCCCTAGCCGCCAAACTGTTGCCTTTATAATCCCGTTTTACAGCAGATGTTTGACAACATTAAAGCCATAATGAGAACTAACAACACTCATGGTCGACGAAAGAGGTTCTGATAGCCATAATGAACGATATACTTATGAAAATTGTCAAATCTCTTAAAGTATTATCATAGGTCAATCTGATATAGTTCCAAACCAATACTTGTGCAAATGATTTATGACAATCATGTCCTTATAGTACAAGAAAAGGTGTTATAAATCATACTACAAACTAATCTAACGTGGTCAGTAGTTGTCCAACTTTCAAATGACCTCGATTAGGGATTATTTCGATATGATATTCAATGTTCCCTTAGTAGATGTTTCTTTATCGAAGACATGGTATTGATATCCTATTTTGAATATCGTCAAATTGAATGGACTCATTATTTAATTGTAAACCACAATTAAATAGTATGTGGAATTATTAGTAAAATTTTATTCCACTATAAAACTTTTCAACGTTTCATCTTATGATAAATGGTTTTCACCAAATGTTTCAAGAGTAATATTCTTCACAAAACATTTATAGAAATCACACCCATATGTAATATGCTTTATTTCTTTTACGCAATTGTGAATGTTGTGGTTCACTTATTGCATAGGTTTAGTTATGATTACTTTTCAAAACTTGGCACCTTCATTATCAAAAACTCTCATAATAAGATGATAAGGTTCGAGAGTGTTATGGATTATTCGTGATTTAGGATTTATTGTCCAAATGATGGCTCTCACTCATTTCCATGATTTGCGAACTTCAACATGACAACCTATAATCATCAAAGTTCATCAATGAAATATCCATTTAACAACTTCCTTATTATTTCCTCTAAGGCAACAATGTTCTCAACATATAGTTTAGCAGATTTCCTAATGATGCTTTTCTTGGATTTTACTCCAAGTGGCTCATAATGATTTGGATACCTTAATCATTTGTGATTATAGAAATTTAACTTAAATTTCCGCACAATATACATGGACATAAGTTCATGTTGCCATTCTCAAGCCACGATGCGTCTTAACCTCGCGCTTATAAATGGCTACCTTGTTAAGGATATAATCCTTGCTAAGGTTGTGCTTGCAACATCAATACTCAAAATATATTTGTTTCCTTACATCAAATACTCATCCTTTCACTTAACCAAGTACTTTGGATGTTCTTGATCATAATCTAACGATCCATTGCTTAGATTCTAGTCGATTGGTGTTTTATACTTGTCATGCTCTAAGCATGCAGGTCATGTGACGATTCCACATCGTAGCACACATGATGGATTCAATTGCTGAAATATTTTCAATTTCATCCCATTCATGTGACTTTTAGCTCATCTAGTTTCACTAAGTCTTGCTAAAATGTTTGCTACATGATACGGTTGAAAGTCTCTACTAGAGTCTTTCTTGTTTGACTCAATAGTTGCCTAGCTTGTACTTAGTTCAAAGATTTACTTAGTTTTATACATATGGGTTGAAAGCCTTTTCAGGTCCTTCATGTTATCCACGGTAAATTCCTTTACTCGTTAAAACATTTTATTAAGTCTATCCACTAGATCTTAATTGCCATTATGTACTAAGTATCGCCTTTACCTTGGTCCGTCATTGAAAAATTCATTCAAATCTCAGCATTTAGCATTTGACAGTTATTTTACAATAGAGTTCGTAAACTTCTTATTGGACCTTACAGAATTGACTTTTTCTCCCACTAAACTACTTACCAAAGAATTTCTATGTTTCTCCATAAGGTAAAACTTTTTCTAACTTTATGAGAAAACACATTCCAGTTCCTACATGCAATGCTTCTCTCAATCCACCAATGGATTTCTTGAGCTTGCTTTCAAAACTAGCATTATTTAGATTTACAAAACCCTTAGACGATATCCGTAGTCTCTTCTAAAATCCCATTTTTAGGAAGGCGGTTTTGGTATCTTTTTTGCCATATTTCATATGCTAATTTTGCTAGAATAATCACGAAAAGACTTAAGCATTCAAATTAGTGAATAGGTTTTGTAAGATGAACGCCGTGAATTTAATTATTTCCTCTTTAGCTAATCTAGCTATGTATACATTTACAATTCCATATATGTTAGTTTTCTCCTTGAAAACTTATTTGCAATTTATGAGTCTTAACCCTTCATGCAAATCATTCAAGTTTCAAACATGATTTTCAAACGTGGAGTCTTTTTGAATTTTATAGCCTCTAACCATTATTTGGAATTTGGATTTGTCGTAGATAATTTACAAGACCCTACTCCCTTACCATCCAATGGTAAATAGTATGCTTGTAAGTTTTAGATTTATTTCTAACTTAATAAAAAATTATAGGATTCAATCCAAGCCTTTTGTGAATTCTATAACTATACGGGGTAATTGCATCAAACACTAAGTCTCAAGGCGCTTTTAATGCTTTTTTATTATATTGATCTTACTCATGGCTCAAATATTCGCCACCTCGATCTGATCGAAGTGCTTTAATTTTCTTGCCAAGTTGATTTTCAACTTCTTTCTGAAATTCTTTGAATTTCTCAAGAGATTCAAATTTATTCGACATTAAGTAGATATAGCCATATCTACTAAAATCATCGGTGAAGGTGATGAAATATCGGTAACCTTGTCTTGCGGGTGTACTCATTGTTCCACATACATCCGTGTGTATTAGACCTAATAAGTCACTTACCCTTTCTCCCAACTTGGAGAATGGTTGTTTTATCATCTTGACTAATAGACATCCTTCGCAATTTTCAAACGACTCCAAGTCTAATGAGTCAAGAACACCTTCTTGTAGAAGTTTCTTGATGCATTTGATGTTAATATGGCCAAGACGACAATGCCACAAGTAGGTTTGATTCGACTCAATGGTATAGACTTGTTTGTCAAGAGAAAGCACATAAAGACCATTTTCTGAATATGCTTTACCATATAAAACATTATCGAAATAGAATGAACAACTATTGTTCTTAATTCGAAATTCAAAACCTTTGGCGTCCAACGCCGATAATGAAATAATGTTTTTGGTAACTCTAAGAACATGATAACAATTGTCAAGTTCAAAAATAAGCCCAGAGGGCTATGAAAACTGAGAGTTCCAACGAAGACGGCAGACATTCTTGCTCCATTGCTGACCCGAAGTTCAACCTCTCCCTTCTCTAGCCTCCTATTTATCCTTAGTCCCTGAGCATTGGAACAAAGGTGTGAGCCACATCCGGTATCTAATACCCATGATGTTTTGCTAGCAAAGTTTGAGTCTACAACAAAAATACTTGATGCATAAGAAACGGTGCCGTTCTTCTTATCTTCCTTGAGTTTGAGGCAATCTCGTTTCCAATGTCCCTTCTTCTGGCAGTAGAAACATTCAGAATCGGATTTGGAAGAGGCTACCCTTTTGTCCTTGTTGTGAAAGGAATGGTGTCCTTTCAACAAGTGTATTATTCTGATAGAGAGTTCATAAGTATTATAGAGCTAATTCTTTAGTAAGGTCAAGTGATCGGAATGCCTAGGTGGAGGCCGCTTCCGATCAGTAATATTAAGGTATAATTAATATTACAGCTTAATCTTAACTGAACCCTTCGGGTCGAACCAAATCGAATAACCGATCCGAGACAACAAATTAATACGAAGGATTTAATGAGTCGACAGAGTTTTACGAATACAAACGTCGGATATCGAGCCTAGGGCGTCGAGACCGAGCGTCGCAAAATCACAAGCAACAAGTATGAGCGTAGCCGTAGCTAGGCTAGGCTATCTTATCACAAACCTAGGCGCCATCGCATCCCTAGTATGATGCCTAGGCGCCATCGCAACCCTAGCACCATGCCTAGGCGTGCATGGCAGGCCACACGCACCAAGCACAGCCATCGCAGTGTTGGGCACTCGCGCATAGGCGTGTGTATGCATGCCTCGCACCATCAAAGCCCTATCATCCCAAGCATAACACCCATGTGTGTGTGCATGTGCGTGTGTGTAGGCACCATCACAGGCCACGCACCAAGCACACGCACCTATGAGTGTGGGTGTGCGAGTGCTAGTGCGCTGGCTGGGCTATGCATATGCTTGCTGTTTCGGGGTTTTCTGATGTCCTGCGGGAGAGTTACAATTCCGAGACTGGAACCGGACGCCTGTACCTGCAAAATAACGGAGACTCCTGAGAGCTCCGCCTCCAACGGTCAAGTTAGTACCTGATTAAGGAGTAATTAATACAGAAATTAAAGTAAAAAGGTCTCTCTAGGTGAGAGTATTTAATGTAGGTAATCTGCTTTGCTAGCGAGATCAGCCGGTTATTAGTGTGTTCTGTCAATTATTCGGTCCCTCGATTAATGAGGATTAATCGAGTATTTATAGCCTTGGGAAGCGTGCAACTCTCTAGGTTTAAGGTAAACCTAGGGCCGAACGGGCTTCTAGACTGAAATGGGCCTTGATGGCCGGTTGTCCCATTTGGCATGGGTGGACACGTGGCGTGTCTTAAGTGGTCCGTGGAGGACGCGTGGCGGAACCTGGTTGGTCCACTTGTCAAACGGCGCTTGGTGGATAAAAATCCCCTAATCATTTGCCCCTCACAGGTGGCACGCGACTGGTCACGTGTCGCCTGTGACAGGTGTCGCACGGTGACAGGCGACGGCCCGTTACAGGTGTCACCTTGCAGACGGCCGGGAGACTCTCCCGCCCAAATTTGAATTCGGAGGCGACCCTTCGCCTTCTCATTTTGCCTATAAAAGGAAGTGCTGACTTCGGTCATTTTCACATTTGAGAATTTTTGCGAGAACATTCGGACCCCTGAACTTGCTCTGACATTTTCGGACTTTTTCTGCCTACCGCCTGTTCTGACAAGCCGACTGACCCGAACTTTCAGGACTTCATCAACTGTCATCCGTTCAGGTAACTCAGTTCTCTTACTCTTAATTTTCTTTTTATTTTTTGAAATGGCACCATGGAAGCACACGACACGCCCTAAGTTAGTGATCAGCCGGTCACCGGGGACGGCTGAATCTAGGACTAGGAGTGCCGCCTGCCCTTTTCTGGACCCATCTTTGCCCTTTATACAAAGTCCGACTGAATCTGTGTCTATGCAGAACGTGATGGCCAGAACAAAAAAGACTGCTAGAATATCAAACTCAGACGGCTCCTCCCAAAGGGTACTCCTTAGCGAAACATCTGACCAGGCGCCAGATGTGGAACGAGGCGACTGTCAAGCTGACAGTTCTGAGAGAGGGACCAAGGTGTTCCCTTCTCATCTAACCGTGGACATGTCTAATTTACCTTCTGCCCCTTCTAAGGGAGAGGAGGCGGGCCCCTCTAGGAGAGGGGAGGAGTCGTCCTCTTCGGACTCGTCAGGGGACGAGTCCGATTCCAGCTCTTCTGACCATAGTTCTTCTGACCATAGTTCTTCTGACTCAGAAGAAAAACATAACCGCCTACAAGAGGCGAGAAGTTCCCATGCAGTGGAGAAGGGGGATAATTGGGCAGAGCCGTCCGCCTCTTACAGAGAGGAAAACACCCCCTACTACTGCAGGGTGCCCCGGGGCCGGATCGCAACCATGCGAGACAACGTGGCGAGCTTTATTGCTAACCACAAAATGAGCCCGGAGTATTTACTGTTTGTGCCGGATCCAGAAGATACTGTCGTCTGGCCGGCTGGTACCAGCTATGGTGACGGCTGTTTTGGCTGCTATGTGGCGGCCATCAAAGCTGGTCTGCGCTTCCCATTACATCCGGCTGTTCAGCGGATTTTAGATGGGTATGATCTGGGGTTATGGCAGTTAGCCCCCAACTCTTGGGTAAACGTACTCGGCTATGTGGCCGGGTGCGAACTGAACGGGGTGGAGCCAAGTTTTGAGGCTTTCGCCCACATGAACTATCTCAGCCGGACCCCTAAGTCGGGAGGTACCGGCTGGTATCAACTAACAAGCCACAGGGGTTACCTCATGACGAGAGGTAAGGCAAACAAATGGAAGGATTGGCGGAACACCTTCCTTATTATCGAGAGTTCAGACACGGAGCTGAACAAACGATTTAACAAGTGGAACAGGGATCCGCCTCTTCTTGCAGGCGGCCGCAGCATGCCGCCTGTTCCCCCAAAGGCTAAAAGAGAGATCCTAGACAAAGGACTCTTCAAAGTAGAGACTAGGGTGAACTCTACTTCAGGGGTACGAGAGCAAGTACCCCTACACTGCGTCCCGAGCTTCAAGTGGCTCTATGATGAGTACTTCTTGGCCGCCTGTGGCCTCGGCAGTCGGTGCTCTAGAGGTAGCCGGCCTGACGAATACTCTGTTTTTTCACGCCTTGTTTACTTGGGATTTTTACTAACTTTGCTGTTTATTTCTTTCAGCCGACGCCATGAGTAAAATAACAGCATCTAAGACTGCGGCGGCCATGCTGCGGGTCTCGCTAATGAAGCAGTCGTATGCCGACTCCCCCAGCAAGGAGGCACCCTTGGTAAGCTTTGAAAACTCTTCTCCTTTTAGTTGTATTATGCATATACTAACTCTTTTTGTTTTCAGTCTGGCACTCCAAGGGCTTCTTCTTCGCAACAGCCGGACCCCAAGGCCCGGAGGACGACTGTTGCAAGCTCTCCTGGGTCTTCCAGGAAAACAGTGGCGGCTGAGAAGCAGCCGGCCACTTCTTCAAAAACCCAAGCGGGGCCGCCTAGATGTATGGACCCTTGCTTGTAAAAACTCACTCTTGCTTCCTTCTTGATTAGGTCTAACTTGTTTTTCCTTCTGCTTAATGCAGCCGGCCCCCAGGGACTTGACTTGGTTGAGGTAGCCAAGTCAATGGTTAAAGTAGTTCCTCCCTCTGACAGGGAGGCGGTCAAGGGTGCCGGCACCCTTGACCTCGATGGAATTTCGGGGATCCTAGCTGAGGTATACCCTTTTGAAGTTCCAGGACGCCTGTTAACCCTTTTGATTGGAAACTGACGCCTGTTTTTCTTTGTACTTAGGCCCTGCTCCGAGTCAACAGCCTTCGCAAGCCGATTGATCGGAAAAACAAAGAGGTAAAGGCCGCAAAGGCTATGGCCGCCTCCAGCTGTGATAAAGCAATGTTTCAAATTGCCCAAAATGAAGTACTGACCATTGATCTTCTTTATTATCAGGCGCAGGCGACCGCCGCTGTTCGGGCTCAGCTAGAGGCGGCCCAAAAGAAGGTTGACGAGCTGGAGGGGACCGTCACCAAACTTAAAGCCGAGCTGAAGCCCCTTCGTCAGAAAATGCACTCTTACGAAGCCATGGAGAAATCTTTGGCTAACGTAAAAGAACGCCTGGTGAACCAGGAGAAGAGTCTTACCCAAGAGCTCTCGGACAAGGCCGAGCAAGAAAAACAAGAGCTCGTCCGGGAGATGGTGGAAGACTCCGCCCAAATCCAACGCATGACCTGGGAACGACTGTTCCCCAGTGCCGACTTTGCCTCATGGGAAAGAACGTACCGCCAGTGTTCGGAAATATATAATCAACAGATCCTGGCGGCTGCTGAAGAAGAGGCGATGGACGTTGCGTTGGAGGAGGAAGAGCCGGTTGTGGCGCTTGTGCCACTTGGGGGAAAGGCATCAAAAGATGATGCAGCGAAGGCCGAGTCCAGCAAGAAGAGTGCTGACCAGGCGGCTGCTGCTGATACTGAACTGCCCCCTTCTTAAGCTTTAAGTATATTTTTTCTTTTCACGGCCTGCGTGCCGTTTGCTTTGTAATTACCCGGCCAGGGGGCCGGGGTTTTGAATATTCTGCTGGTCTTTTATGGCCGGCTCATTTTAATCAAATTTTTTGTTTTTGTTCAAATTTGTCTAAGTATTTGAAATTTGCTCACTAGACAGACTGTTGTGTATGGCCGAACGTTAAGACAGGTACAAATAGTAAGTATGCCGCCTATGCCCCTGGACGACTGGTTGTCTGTTTCCAGGATAGATGATCAGTCGGCCATTTAATCAATCGGTATTCGAACTCTTTATTCAATTTGACCAAGTAAATAGAATTACCAAGTAGCCAAGGAATTTAAGTAGGAAAACAAGCGGCGGGTACCGGTTGTTTCCCTTTATTGCCAATGTTGGCCTCTAATTTGTTATTTGTTAACCTAGCAAGAGTATTGGTTGAGAGCCTTTGTTTATTAAAAACAAGTGGACGACTCGTACCTTTTAGGCTCAGTACTAAGTTTGAGTGACTATTAAGTTAACATAGGAGTTACTTAGTCTTCGTCACAATCTTGATTGAGTAGTAAAGGTATCAGGCGGCGTAGGCCGGCTAGACCCCTTGATTTACCAATGTTTGTTGGCTATTTACTCAATAGGTTATCCAGTAGGAATAGGGGTTCGAGTGCCCTTGTTTGTATAAAACAGGCGGACGACTCAAACTTTTTAGGTTCCATACCAAATTTGAAGGAGTGACTATGAGTTAACTTTGGAGTTACTCAGTCTCCGTCACTTTTGTTTGAGAAGTAGAGGTACCAGGCGGCGTAGACCGGCTAGACCCCTTGATTCGCCAATGTTTGTTGGCTATTAACTCAATAGGTACCCCCTGCATTTATCCCAAGTAATACAGGCGGTCATCTGACTCAGATGTCAACTGCTACCACTGGTTTGGTTAGTGATAGAGTTATCCTTGTCTCAAAAACGGCTACGTGGTTGCCCTTTGGGACAGTCGTATAGGTGCCGTGTAATTAGTTTATAGAACAATGTTCCACCCAAAAGGGAGCTGCTCTCTGCGACGAATTTCATCCGAATGGATGCCGCCGGACGCCTGCTATAATGTTGGGACAGGTCGGATTAGTTTTTAAAAGTTAGATCAGTTGACTAGGCGCCTGGTCTGATCATTCGGCCAGTGGCCTTGGTATGTTCTTGGTGAACGTATGTGCTAAGTAAAAGAAGGGTAGCCGCCTGTTAGTTACAGGATCGGCCAGGCCCTAAACTTTTTAGCTAAGTATTGTGAGTAAAATACTCGAGGGAGAGTAGCCGACTGTAATGGAACAGACGGCGTGCCCCTGTAAAGATAAAGAGTGAAACTCAATGGAGAGTAGCCGACTGTAAAGGTACAGACGGCATGCCCCTCGTAATACAAAATTGAATAGTAAGTGCCAACTTATTAAGTAGCTCTTTACTTTACATCATTCAAAAGAAATATTTCTTAAGGTTATCTACATTCCAAGTTCGAGGCAACGGTTGTCCGTCTGGTGTTTCCAGACGGTAGGTACCGTCCCTGACTTCCGCATAGATTCGGTAGGGTCCTTCCCAGTTGGGAGTTAGTTTGCCAGACTCGTTAGCCCTACCAACTGCTTCCATTTTTCTAAGTACAAAGTCCCCTACTTTGAGTGGACGCCTGTGCACTTTTTTGTTGTATGATCTAGTCATTCTCAGGCGGTAGATTTCATGGCGCAAAACAGCATTGCCCCTCTTTTCAGGAAGTGAGTCTAATGCCAGGCGCATAGCTTCCCAGTTTGCCTCTTCGTCATATAGCATTACTCGAAGAGTCGGCTCGTAGTGTTCTATTGGAAGAACAGCTTCTGCACCATAAGTTAGGAGGAATGGAGTTTCTCCAGTCGCCCCTTTTTCAGTCGTCCTAATGGCCCAAAGAACATGTGGTAGTTCATCTGCCCATAGGCCGCCTGCTCGTTCAATTTTTTTCTTGAGACCGTCTGAGATGATTTTATTAAAGGCTTCTACCTGGCCGTTTGCTTGTGGACGGCCGACAGATGCAAAGTAATGTCCAATTCCTTGGTCTCCCAACCAGCTTTTGAGAACAGGCGTCTCAAATTGGGGACCATTATCAAAAACCATAGACATGGGAACCCCGAACCGAGTGATGACGTTTTTCCAAATGAATGAAATTACATCTTTCGTCTTGATTCCCTTTACAGCCTCCGCCTCTACCCATTTAGTGAAGTAGTCAACGGCAACAAGTATATACCTTCTGCCGCCTGTAGCAGGCGTATATGGACCCAGAATGTCCATGCCCCACTTAGCAAACGGTAGTGGGCTGTGAATGGTAGTGAGGTCAGTAGCCGGACGGTGAATTAATTTGCCAAACCTTTGGCACTTGTCACATTTTTTCACCATCTCCATTGCATCTGCTTCCAAAGTAGGCCAAAAGTAGCCCTGCCGCCTTGCCCTTTGAGCAAGCTTCCTACCACCTATATGGGAAGCACAGAAACCAGAGTGAAGATCATCTAGTATCTCTCGTCCCTTTTCAGGAGTAACACACTTTAAGAAGGGTTGAAGGTGCCCCCTCTTGTGCAGTTCCCCCTGTATCATTTCAAAACAGGAGGCTCGTTTTTTCAGTGATGCCGCCTGTTGAGGATCATCCGGCAGTGTACCGTTTGTCAGATATGCCCTGATTGAATCCATCCAGGTTGAGCTTCTGTCTAGAATTCCAATAGGATTTTCCTCGATGCTTCTCTTCTCCATTACTTCCCAAAACACAGTTCGAGGAGTATCGGAGGAGGCGGATGATGCTAATTTCGAGAGTGCATCTGCCTGGTTGTTTTCTGATCTCGGTACTTGGATCAGATGGAAATCCTCAAGGGAGCCGACTGCTTGTCGGACCGCCTGTAAATATTTGATCATGGCCGGATGTGTTGCTTCGTATTCGCCATTGTACTGACTCACTATCAGTTGTGAATCAGAACAGGCGTCTATTTTCCTTGCCCCGGCCGCCTTACACATGCGGATCCCGGCTAGTAAAGCTTCATATTCTGCCTCATTGTTTGAAGCCTGGAAACTGAAGCGTAGAGCATACTCGAACCTGTCGCCCTCTGGAGATTGACATACGACGCCTGCTCCACAACCGTTTGAAGTAGAGCTTCCGTCCACATATACCTTCCAGACTTGGTCTGGAACTTGAGAGTCAGGAGGACGAGTCATCTCTACAATAAAGTCAGCAAAGGCTTGCCCCTTCACTGCTTTTCTAGGCTCGAAAGTAACTTCGAGACTCTGCATTTCTATGGCCCATTTGATCATTCGTCCGGAGGACTCCATGGTGGTAAGGGGCCGCTTGATCGGTTGGTCGGTATACACGACGACTGCATGTGCCAGAAAGTAGGGCTTCAATTTTTTAACAGCCATGAAGAGTGCAAGACCAAATTTCTCCACTAGGGGATACCTCAACTCGGCATTTTTCAGTACGTGACTGACAAAGTAGACCGGAAGTTGACAGCCGTCCCTTTCAGCAAGGAGCACTGCGCTTAACGCATGATCAGAGACGGCCAGGTACATGTAGAGATTTTCTTTGGGCAAAGGGCTGACCAGCCTTGGCAAGGAATGCAAGTGAACCTTTAATTTCTGGAAGGCGGCCTCAGCATCCGGCCCCCATTCAAACCTTGCCTTTTTCTTAATTGCCTGGAAAAAGTATAGGCATTTGTCGCCTGATCGGCTTAGAAATCTTCCCAAGGCCGCCAGACAACCTGTTAACTTCTGAACCTCTCGGACGGTACGAGGCGACTGCATGTCAATGACCGCCTGTACCTTCTCAGGGTTCGCCTCTATTCCTCTCTGGTTGATAAGGAATCCGAGAAATTTCCCAGACTCAACTCCAAATACACATTTCTTGGGATTGAGCATGACATGGTGCCGCCTGAGTGTGGCGAAAGTTTCTCGGAGGTCCGTCAGATGATCTTTCTGAAGTTTAGTCTTAACAATCATATCATCAATGTATGCCTCGACGTTTCTCCCAATCTGATCAAAGAACACTGTGTTTATCATTCGTTGGAATGTAGCCGGGGCATTCTTAAGACCAAACGGCATGACCGTATAGCAGTATAATCCCTGATCAGTGACGAAGGCCGTCTTCTCCTGATCTTTCTTCCACAAAGGAATTTGATGAAAACCAGAATAGGCGTCCATAAAACTCATCAAGGCATGGCCGGCTGTTGAGTCGACCAGGTTATCAATTTTTGGCAGAGGGTAACTGTCTTTGGGGCACGCCTTGTTCAAGTCTGTGTAGTCTACACACATTCGCCAGGTGCCATTCGGCTTTTTAACAAGTACCACATTTGCAACCCAATCTGGGAAGTAACATTGCCGAATGAACCCTGCATCAAGTAATTTTTTGACTTCGGCGGCGGCCGCCTGACCTCTTTCTTCACCATGGTTCCGCTTCTTTTGCCGTACCGGCTTCTTTTTCGGATCCACAGCGAGTTTGTGTACTGCCAGATCAGGACTAATGCCTGGCATTTCATGGACTTCAAATGCAAAGATGTCCTTGTATTCTTTCAACAGGTTGTGAAAGTCATCACCAAGGTTTCTCAGAGCAGTCGTCCCAACTTTGACTGTTCGGTCAGGGCGGGAGTCGTCTAATATCAGGTCCGTATGCTCACCAGCCGGCTGAGGGCGGAACTCATCCGGCCGGTCCTCTGCCAATGATTGCTATTTTCTTGCCTTTCTGGCGGACTCTGTCTGGGACGCCTTTCTTTTTCTGTCGCTTGTTTCTTGAACAGGCGCACTTTCCTTGACATTGTCAAGGTCTGTTTTTTCTCCACTTGAGCCAGTGGCCTTAGCAGTGGGTTTGACATCCGAGAGATAGCACTCTCGGGCCATCCTCTGATCTCCCCTTAGGGAGCCGACTGTTCCATTGTCCCTTTCAAACTTAAGCAGCATAAGTGACGGGATTATAACAGCCTTGGCACTATTCAGGGTTGGGCGACCCAGAATCATGTTGTAGGCAGAGAGTTCCTCTACAACTAGGAATCGGACTACCATGTGTCGTCCTTCCCCTTTTTCGCCCAGGCGGACGGGTAGATCAACTCGTCCCAGTGGGTGGACGACTCCTCCTCCAAACCCTATTAAAGGGTGGGAGGCCGGATGTATGCAGTCCGTCTGATATTTCAGTTTTGACAGACATTTGCTGCTGATGAGATCTGAAGAGCTCCCAGTATCTATGAGGATTCGACCAACTCTCTGGTTGGCCACTTTACATTCAATAACGAGAGGGTCGTCATGCGGCCCCCTTATTCCTCCTAGATCCTCTTCAGTGATGACAATCTCAGGAAATGTATATTTGGACGGTCGTTCTTGGTGAACGGAATTTACATCTAACCGCCTTATATTATCTTTGTTGCCCCTAATAGTGGGGCCGCCTCCTGAGAAGCCGCCTGCAATGGTGTAGACGACTGCCTCATCTGTATCGGAACTGTCGGCCTGTTGATTCTTTTTGGCCGACTGCTTTTTTGAGGAAGTATTCCCCGTAGATTTCTTGACATAAGTGTCAAGATCACCTTGATCAGCCAAGCGGTCTAGGTACCGCATGAGACTAATGCAGTCGTTGGTGTGATGACCAATGTCATCATGATAAGCACAGATTTTGTCTTGGTTCCGGTTGCTCGCAGAACCCTTCATGGGGAGCGGTTTCTCAATTGAGAGCCGTCCCTTTATTTCTTTTAGGATAAACTGGTTATCCTTGTTAAACACATACTTTGGGGAGTATGGTTTGAATTCCTTTTTCTTCTTGGCCGGCTGTTTAGAGGAATCAGCCGCCCAGACCCCTTTTCTTTTTTCATCTTTGTTGGACGACTGTTTCTGTCGTCCTTCTCTATTGTCGAACCTCTTCCCGTCCGACTGTTTCATTGTACACAGATCAGTCGCCTGTATATAGGCTTCTGCTTCAATCAAGGCCTCTTGAAGAGTCGCCACCCTTTTTCGAACTAAATCAAATTTGAAGGTAGACCCGTCTTTGAGACCTCTAAAAAAGTCAGTATAAGCTACCTCATCCGGTAACCCTTGAATCTGTATTCTCATCAGGTTGAACCGCCTGATGTAGGAACGAAGCCCCTCCTTTTCACCCTGCTGAATTGTTCCCAAATCAAGGGTCGTTTTCTTCGCAGGGATGTTCATTGCAAAGTTGGAGGCAAATAAGTAAGCAAGCGTCCTGAAACTGTTTACACAACCAGTCGGCAGGTTGCCGAACCATTGCTGTGCAATTCCCTTGAGAGTTGCTGGGAAACACTTGCACCAAGTGGGATCATCCAACCCTTGAAGGTACATCAGGTTGGTGAATGCCATCAGATGGTCTTCCGGGTTAGTAGTGCCATCATAGGCGCCTACTAAAACATTTTTTACTTTGGCCGGCTGAGCGGCTTCAGTAATTTCCTTGGAGAAGGCCGACGGCTGTTCACCAAGTCTAAGCAGCCGTAGCTGCCAGTCCATAGGTTGGACGTTTTTTGCTGCAGGTCCACCAAATGGAGGTGGCTGCATAAAATATTGTTGTTGCGGCACAAATGGCAAATTTGGTACCGCCTGCGCACTATGAAAGCCAGACTGTCGGGAGGTGCCGCCTGACTGACTCTCATGGTACGACTGAGTTGGCCTCATCGAGGCATTTCGCAAACTGTCCTGAAAATTTGAAGTAGAAGCCGACTCTGATAATCGGTCACTCCTCTTCTGCTCTAGCAGGTGCCGAGCATCTGTGAACGTTTGCTTTGACCCGTCCGCCTGAATATGACGAACCGGTTTCCTATTTCCCGTAGGATAACGGAGTTTTGTGAAATCAAGAGCAGACGGCTCCCGCTTCTTAGATTTAGGATGGGGAGTCGCCTCTCGCCCTTGAACTGGCTTCCTCTTCAGTGAAGTGGAAGGTTTTTTGGCCGCCTGCTCTTTGACTGAAGCAGGCGGTTTTTTGTTGATCAACTCTTGGATCTCTCCCTTGAATCCCCTCATGAAGGTCATGAGTTCGTTCCTTGTGATCGGAGCAGACCCATCAGTCGGCTGTTGCCGAGCAAGCGGTGCGCCTGCTGGCTCGCTTCCTGTTTGAAGATACTCCCGTTCCCTTATTTCAGTATGACGGGTACGGCGGGCCCTTAGGGTCCCGTCTGGAGCTGTATGAGTTTCAACTTCAAATTCACTTTCGGTATCATGGTCCGACTGAACTTGAGGGTCGTCTAGGGGACGCCTCTCTTCTGGGGTCGGTACAGAGTTGGATGCCATCTCTGAAGTACTCTCCCCACAGACGGCGCCAAATGTTTCGGGGTTTTCTGATGTCCTGCGGGAGAGTTACAATTCCGAGACTGGAACCGGACGCCTGTACCTGCAAAATAACGGAGACTCCTGAGAGCTCCGCCTCCAACGGTCAAGTTAGTACCTGATTAAGGAGTAATTAATACAGAAATTAAAGTAAAAAGGTCTCTCTAGGTGAGAGTATTTAATGTAGGTAATCTGCTTTGCTAGCGAGATCAGCCGGTTATTAGTGTGTTCTGTCAATTATTCGGTCCCTCGATTAATGAGGATTAATCGAGTATTTATAGCCTTGGGAAGCGTGCAACTCTCTAGGTTTAAGGTAAACCTAGGGCCGAACGGGCTTCTAGACTGAAATGGGCCTTGATGGCCGGTTGTCCCATTTGGCATGGGTGGACACGTGGCGTGTCTTAAGTGGTCCGTGGAGGACGCGTGGCGGAACCTGGTTGGTCCACTTGTCAAACGGCGCTTGGTGGATAAAAATCCCCTAATCACTTGCCTAGCTATGTTGGCTATGCGAGAGGGTGTGTGCGTGTGCGATGGCGAAAGAGGCAAGGGCCGGCATCAGCGCCATCAGCTAGCAGCGCCTAGCACTGGCACACAGCAGCAGCACAAGCATCGCCCACCTGGCTGGGGATGCGAGGCTGCTCGCTAGGCTGGTGCTAGCTGGTTGGGCTAGCTGGAACTGCTAGCTGGCGTGGTAGCTGACAGCAGCCCAGCAGCCCAGCAACCCTTGCTTGAGGCGGTTTGTGGTGAGTGGGGACCAAGGCTTGGGCAAAGCCTTAGGGAGCAAGGCAATGGTCCCCCCCACCTCTCTTGGTCCTCACCTAACTCTCTCTCTCCTCTTGACACTTGTTGCATTGTGATTGATTTTATTATTTATTTAATTTGGAATTAAATAAGTTGTTGAATTTACCAACTCTCCCACATTAATGGGAGATTGGAAATCAAGGGTGCCTTTCCCTATAAATACCAAAGGCATGAGTATTGGGAAAGACACAACTTTGAGTGGAATTAAAAGGTAACTCTTGATTTGAGTAAACCTTGATTAGTAAAACTCATAGTTTTATTTGTCCGGGCCTCGACTAACCTTCGAGGCTTAGGACGCTCGGGTCGGATTTGAGGGTACGATCCCGTTGGAGACCTCGTATTTTCAGGGTTGAAGTAAGAGCTCATTGTTGAGCGAAGCATGCGTCAAAGGTATAATCTTTTATCCTTTCTTATGTTTAATTATGTTTTGCTTGATTGATTGCATTTATTATGGGGGAAGTCTTGGCGGGTTTCTTCCCGCATAGTGAGGGTCACTACGAAACCCAACAGCGGTATCGGAGCCACAAGGTTAATGCAAGCATTACAAGGTTAAATTAATTGCATTATTGCATCCGTAATCTAATGCTATTTTAATTATCCTTGAGCATAATTATGGAGTTTTTAATTAGTGCTTGAGTTGATATGCCTTTTTCACATAAACTTGATTTTTCACAATTTTGCAAATTAATTGCAATAATGTGTAAATGTTAGATGTGAATGTGTAATTTTAAGTACCCAAGTATGTTAAAGTTCTAATCTTTAAAGGTTTAAATTATTGGACTTCTAACCCTAAATTCCATATTGAACAATGTTTGGATTTTTCATGTTAGGTTGATTAAAATCCATGAAGTTCAAATACTTGTGAGTAAAATTTTGATTAATCTTCATATTGGAAGATGTAATCTTGTTATTTTACACAAGTATGAAAGTTGAAAATTTTTATCATTAGATTGTTAATTTATTTTTCCAACTCCCATTTGTCAAATCCATTATTAATTTGCATATTGGCTATATTAATTATGGACATAACTATTTCAATTTTAAACATAAAGGAAGACCTAAATTGTTTGAAAATGGTTTTTGGATAATTTAGGCTTGTGCACCGTTAAAATTGAATTTAATTAAGTTGGACTTACTTTATTTTCATTATTTGCCCTTAAATTAATTTTAAAATAAATTTAGATTAATTTTATGTCACACGTAAATCGGGATTAAAATCCCGAGAAATGGTACGCAAATCAAGGCAAAAACAACCAAGTGCCACCAAGGCTAGTCGGGCTGCCTAGCAGCCCACATGTGGCTACCTATGGTGCGCACAGGGGTGTGCCTTGAGTGGTTGCTGTGTGGCGGGAAGGCTTGGGGCTGATGTGCGTGGAGTAGTGGCAAGGGGTTGGCTTGCGAGGGGATGCTGCTGGGCAACATGGCAACAAGCACCAGCCCAGCGCACCACTTGCTGGCAGGCGCCAGCTTGCCAGCCAGCATGCGTAGCATGCCTGGCAGGCTGCTGGTGCTAGTAGCGTGGGTTGCTGTGTTGGGCGCAGCATGCTAGCATCACGCACCATAGCACAAGGCGTGGGCTGCCTAGCAGCCATGGTGCGCACACACCAAGCTCTTGTGTGGGATTTTTTGCTTGATTTTGAGCTATGCAATTTTGCGAAATTTTTTGCCGTTTAAAATTACTTATTTAATTTTTTTAACGAGGTTAGACCTCGGTTTTTACGGCTTTTGCAAAATTTTTGATTTTGATAAATTACAGGTTATGCCGACTTAATTAATCGGATTAATTAAGTATAGATGCGGAATTTAGTGCGAGCTTAGTTAATTACGTGAGCAATTTGCTTTTTAGAAATAATGGATTAAACAACTTAGACTAGTTTTTAATTAGGCGCGTTAATTGGATTAACTACCTAAATTAGTTACTAGTTTTGCGTGTTTAATTATGTATTTCGTAATTTTCATGGGCCATTCACAAATAGTGAATGGGTGAATGGAAGATTATTTTTAAAACAGGTTATTGAAAGTGGCAACTAGTGGGGCCCGACTAGGATAGAAAATACGTGCTGCGTTCCGTTATGTATTTTTGTAAATCTAAATACGGTCTGTGAACCGTTAAGTATTTTTGTACTATTAGATTAATCTTAGTCGTTCTAGCTAGTTTATTTATTTTGGCCAAGATGTCTCAAGACGGCGTTTCGATGAAGACGAGCCAAGATGAAGACCCATGGAAATTGAAGATTTCAAGGGGTCATGCTAGTTGCCAAATGCATCTATTTTTATGCTTTATATATATATTATTGTTATATATGAATGTTAGATGCATGTCTAGGATATCATATGTTGCGACGATTAGTTAAGTTCACTTAAATCAACCAACATAGAAACCCTAGGTCTATTAATAATATTGAGCTACAATTTACCGTTCCAAGAACAACACTTATTGAACTAATGCGCGTATGTAATGGGCTACACCAAAGAGAGGCATCACTGCTTCCTTTGGAACGTAAGGTATACTAGGTATACAAGTTGTCTTGGTTAAGCTCAACGATATCAGTAAGGAGTCCGTAGATGTCGTGGCAAAAGAGATAAAATGTCAAGGATGTATTAGATGCGACATTTTATCAAACCGAGAGTAGCTTGGAGCTATTAGCAATTGGATTGCTTACCTAAAGTTATTTAATGATTTAGACAAGCCAAAGCATGCTTAACCAGTTCTTGATCTTTGGTATCTCGGAATCATTTTATTCTCGCCTAAAAGGGACAATTTTATTAATGCGTGGATAAATGCTCAATAAGATTGAAAATATGCATGAACGCTTTTGAATTTCAACTTATTGGTATATGAATGGTTTTTCATTTCAAATTCTTTCAATTGTAGAACAATTTCTGCAAGTAACTCAAACAACAACCAATTCTCTTTACGCTCAATTCTCGATAAGGAGAAGTTGAGCGGGCCAAATTTTCTTGATTGGCAAAGAAATCTGCGCATTGTACTAATGTAAGAGCAAAAGGAATACGTCCTTGATGAGGAAATTCCCGATGCTCCCAATGAGGAGGTCACTCAGGCTGCCCTTAAGCGATGGCAAAGTGCCAATCGGGATGTCAAATGCATCATGTTGGCCACTATGTCTTTAGACCTTCAAAAGATTTTCTTTGTAAAGGAGACAGATTTTGAGATCATTTCTGAGCTTCAGAATATGTTTCAAGAGCAGGCCCGAACTGAAAGGTTCGAAACCCACAGGCAGATCCTTGAGAGCAAACTCAAGAAAGGAGAGCCAGTCAGCCCGCATATCCTCAAAATGATTGGATAATTTGAGAACATGGAAAGACTTGATGCTAGGTATTCAACCGAGATGGCAATTGACATCATTCTCCACTCGCTTCACAAAGGCTATGATTAGTTCAAAATGAACTATAATATGCATAGCATGGAGAAAACCCTCACCGAGCTTCATGGTATGTTGAAGCAAGCCGAGTAAACCCTTAAGGATGAGGGCAAGCATGACATGCTCATGGTGAGGGAGGGCAAGCCATTCAAACGTCCAGGCAAGAAGAAGAGCTTTAAAGGGAAAAAGAGAAATTTTCCGCCTAAGTCAAACACTTCCAAGCGCAGCAAGGATAAGAAGGTCGCCTCTTCCAAGTCCCATTCCGAATGTTTCTACTGCAAGAAGGAGGGACATTGGAAACGAGACTGCCTCAAGTTCAAGGAAGATAAGAAGAACGGCACCGTTGCTTCTTCATCAGGTATTTTTGTTATAGACATAAACTTCGCTAGCAAAACATCATGGGTATTAGATACCGGATGTGGCTCACACCTTTGTTCCAATGCTTAGGGATTAAGGATAAATAGGAGGCTAGAGAAGGGAGAGGTCGAGCTTCGTGTCGGCAATAGAGCAAGAATGTATGTCGTCTCCGTTGGAACTCTCAGTTTGTCATTGCCCTCTGGGCTCATCTTAGAACTTGACAATTATTATCATGTTCCTAAAGTTACCAAAAACATTATTTCAATATCGGCGTTGGATGCCAAAGGTTTTGAATTTCGAATTAAGAACAATAGTTGTTCATTTTATTTCGATAATGTTTTATATGGTGAAGCATATTCAGAAATGGTCTTTATGTGCTTTCTCTTGACAAACAAGTCTATAACATTGATGATACCGCCAAAAGGTCTAAGACCATCGAGTCGAATCAAACCTACTTGTGGCATTGTCGTCTTGGCCATATTAACGTCAAACGCATCAAGAAACTTCTACAAGAAGGTGTTCTTGACTCATTCGACTTAGACTCGTTTGAAAATTGCGAGGATGTCTATTAGGCAAGATGATAAAACATCCATTCTCCAAGTTGGGAGAAAGGGCAAGTGGCTTATTAGGTCTAATACACACGGATGTATGTGGACCAATGAGTACACCCGCAAGAAAAGGTTACCGATATTTCATCACCTTCACCGACGATTTTAGTAGATATGGCTATATCTACTTAATGTCGAATAAATTTGAATCCTTTGAGAAATTCAAAGAATTTCAAAAAGAAGTTGAGAATCAACTTGGCAAGAAAATTAAGGCACTTCGATCGGATCGAGGTGGCGAATATTTGAGCCATGAATTCGACGATCACTTGAAAGAAAATGGTATTCTTTCAGAGTTGAGACCTCCCAAAACTCCTCAATGTAACAGAGTGTCCGAACGGAGGAATCGAACCTTGTTAGACATGGTTCGATCAATGATGGGTCTTAGTGAACTTCCTATCTCTTTTTGGGGACAAGCGCTACATACCGCGGCACTAACACTGAACCGCGCTTTGTCAAAAGCTGTTGAAAAGACTCTATATGAATTATGGATTAAGAAATCTCCTAGGTTGTCTTTTCTCAAGGTTTGGGGATGCGAAGCATATTTCAAGCGATTAATTTCGGACAAACTTCACCCGAAATCGGATAAGTGTTTCTTTGTGGGATACCCAAAAGAAACCAAAGGGTTTTCCTTCTACAATAAATCCGAGAACAAAGTGTTTGTTGCTCGTGATGGTGTCTTTTTGGAGAAGGAACACCTTTCCAAAATGATAAATGGGTGGAAAATCGAACTCGACGAAGTTCGAGAGGACGAGCAACAATGTCAACCTGATAAAACTGACAATCTAAGTGCTTTGGAAGCAGTTGGGAAGATTGGTCAGAATCAAACAAACAATGTAAATGCTCAACCCATTACCCTTCGTAGGTCGCAACGGCCAAGATCTTAACCTGACATATACCTTGGTATGGTCTTAACCGATGATCAATACATCCTAGATATGGATGGAGATGAGCCAGCGACATACAAGCAAGCTATGACGAGCGCCGACTCTGCTAAATGGCAAGAGGCTATGAAATCCGAGATGGAATCCATGTCTGAAAATCAAGTCTGGGACTTGGTGAATTTGTCCGAGGGTTACACACCCATTGGTTCCAAATGGATCTTTAAATTGAAGACAGACAAGGATGGAAATGTATTGATATACAAGGCTAGACTTGTAGTAAAATTTTATAGACAAATCCACGGGATTGACTATGATGAAACCTTTTCACCGGTCGCAATGTTAAAGTCTGTTCGGATTATTCTAGCAATTGCTGCATATTACGATTATGAAATATGGCAGATGGATGTCAAAACCGCCTTCCTAAATGGGATTTTGGAAGAAATTGTGTACATGACACAACTAGAAGGTTTTGTCGATCCGAGCAACGCTGGAAAGGGTTGCAAGATTAAGAAGTCTATTTATGGACTAAAGTAAGGCAGTAGGAGTTGGAATCTACGGTTTGACGAAGCCATCAGCAAGTTTGGCTTTATCAAGAATCCAGATGAATCTTGCGTATACAAGAAGGTCAGTGGGAGTGACATCGCATTCCTAGTCCTATATGTCGATGAATTAATCTAGATAGAACGACTTAGGAGAGGCACAATACATATTGGGTATCAAGATCTACAGGGATAGATCTAAGAGGATGATTGGATTGAGCCAAAGTACTTACATTGATAAAGTACTGGCACGATTCAACATGGAGAATGCCAAGAGAGGGCATCTACCCATGTCCCATGGCGTAACTCTCAGCAAGAAACAATGTCCGCAGACACCTGTTGAGCGAGAGAGAATGGATCAGATTCCATATGCTTCGCTAATTGGGTCGATCATGTATGCCATGATATTTACCAGGCCAGATGTCTCGTATGCCTTGAGTGCTACAAGCCGATACCAATCAAACCCAGGAGAGGCGCATTGGACTGCGACCAAGATAAATTCCTTGTTTATGGTGGGCATAAAGATCTGGTTGTTGAAGGTTACACCGACGCTTGCTTCCAGACTGACAGAGACGACTTCAAGTCACAGTAAGGGCACATATTTTTCCTAAATAGAGGAGTATTTAGCTGGAAGAGTGCCAAGCAGAGCACAACTGCAGACTCTACAACTTAAGCCGAATACTTGGTTGCTTCAAAAGCTGCTAAGGAGGCTGTTTGGATTAGGAAGTTCATCAGTGAACTTGGTGTTTTACCCTCCATCAAGGGTCCGATAGATCTCTACTGTGACAATAATGGAGCTATCGCTCAGGCTAGAGACCCAATAGAGAACCAGAAGGTCAAACATGTCCAAAAGCGATTACACATGACAAGGGAATGGAAATCCGAAGGTGAAATTAGAATTTGTAAGATCGACACGGATGATAATGTGGGAGAACCTTTGACTAAACCTTTGCCTCAAGTGAAACACAACAAGCACATTGAGGCAATGGGAATCAAGCACATCGGAGACTGGCTTTGAAATTCCCTATACATGTGTTTTAATTAAACTGGTTGTTTTAATGTAAGACACTGTACTGAAACCATTCATTAATGGAGTAATTAATTTTTGTGCAAAATTATCTTTCACTCCATTGCTATTTAATTGTGGTTTAGAATTAAATAATGAGTCCATTCGATTTATGGAAATATTCAAAACAGGGTATCAAGACCATGTCTTGGATAAAGAAACACCTGTTAAGTTAACATTGAATATTTAAATCAAAATTTATCCTAATAGAGGTCATCTAACTGATGGACGATTGATGACCACCAGAGATTAGTGTGTAGTATGATTTACACCAACGTTTCTTGTGCTGCAACAACATGATGGTCAAATTGTCATAAGTATTTTTCTCATTATAGCTATCGGAACTCGTTTCCTCGACCATGAGTATTATGAAGTTTTCTTGTTTGAGAACTAGTCTCTTTGATGTTTCCTAACGTCTGCTGTTACTAGGGATCATAACGGGAACACTCGGGAGATTTGGTCCTCTTAGTAAGAGAAACTTACAATGCAGACTGGGAATGTCCCCCTATTAACAATAGAAAATATGTCATTGTTGTTTACAAGGCCGCTCGAAGAGCGAGACTGTGAAAATGCATGGTCGTGCTCATATGGATTTTAGAAATCATCTGCTTATTAACAGTCGAACTCGGAGATAGAGAAACACTTCTGAACGCAATAAGGATGACGATGAATCTTAACTTATAGAAAATGGGTTATACACTATATGCACACTTGTCCGGAAAGACAGGTGGGAGATTGAAAGGAATGGTGTCCATCAAAAAAGTGTATTACTCAGATAGAGGGTTTAGAGTTATTACAAAGCTAATTCTTCAGTAAGGTCAAGTGATCGGAATTCCTAGGTGGAGGCCGCTTTCGATCAGTAATATTAAGGTATAATTAATATTACAGCTTAATCTTAAGTGAACCCTTCGGGTCGAACCCAATCGAACAACCGATCCGAGACGACGAATTAATCTAAAGGATTTAATGAGTCGACAGAGTTTTACGAATACAAACGTTGGATATCGAGCCTAGGACGTCGAGACAGAGCGTCGCAAAATCACAAGCAAGAAGTATGAGCGTAGCAGTAGCTAGGCTAGGCTAGCTCATCGCAAACCTAGGCGCTATCGCAGCCCTAGCACCTAGGCGCGCATGGCAGTCCACACGCATCAAGCACAACCGTCGCGGTGTGCATGTGCGTGGGCCCTATCGCAGCACCATCGCAGTGCTAAGCACATGCGTGTGCACGTGCGCGTGTGCACCATCGCCCAGCAGCCTTGCAATGCAGAACAGAGCTGTGTGTTTGCGTGCGTGCCTTCGTATAGCAGCACCAAGCACAGCGAGCTAGCAAGAGCCTTGCGTGTGTGCGTGTGTGTAGGCACCATCGCAGGCCACGCACCAAGCACAACGCACCTATGCGTGTGCGTGTGCGAGTGCTAGTGCGCTGGCTGAGCTATGCGTATGCTGGCTTGGCTGTGTTGGCTATGCGGGAGGGTGTGTGCGTGTGCGATGGCAAGAGACGCAAGGGCTAGCACCAGCGCCAGCAGCTAGCAGCGCCAGGCACTGGCACGCAGCAGTAGCACAAGCATCGCCCAGCGCCAGCACGCATTGCCTGGCTGGGGATGCGAGGCTGCTAGCTAGGCTGGTGCTAGCTGGCTGGGGTAGCTGGCATTGCTAGCTTGCGTGCTAGCTGGAAGTAGCCTAGCAGCCCTAGTTTGAGGCGGTTTGTGGTGAGTGGGGACCAAGGCTTGGGCAAAGCCTTGGGGAGCAAGGCAATGGTCCCCCCCCCACCTCTCTCTCTCCCCTTGACACTTGTTGCATTGTGATTGATTTAATTATTTATTTAATTTATAATTAAATAAATTGTTGAATTTACCAACTCTCCCACATTGAAGGGAGATTAGAAATCAAGGGTGCCTTTCCCAATAAACACCAAAGGCATGGGTATTGGGAAAGACACAACCTTGAGTGGAATTAAAAGGTAACTCTTGATTTGAGTAGACCTTAATTCGTAAAACTCATAGTTTTATTTGTCTGGGCCTCGACTAACCTTCGAGGCTTAAGATGCTCGGGTCGGGTTCGAGGGTACGATCCCGTTGGAGACCTCGTATTTTCGATGTTGAAGTAAGAGCTCATTGTTGAGCGAAGCATGCGTCAAAGGTATAATCTTTTATCCTTTCTTGTGTTTAATTATGTTTTGCTTAATTGATTGCATTTATTATGGGGGTGGGTCTTGGCGGGTTTCTTTCCGCGTAGTGAGGGTCACTACGAAACCCAACATGCTGCCCTTGGCAGTGTTTGACTTAGGCAGAAAATTTTCTCTTTTCATTTTAATTTTCATTTCTCTTTTCTTATCTTTTCTTTTCTTCTAATGGTTTTTTTGTGTTTGTATTTGTAGGTTGATTTTCATGCGATTTGGATTCATTTGATCAAGCATGAAGCATCATTTGGAGGTGTATAGTGGTTATAATGAGAGTTGTGCTCGATATTCCTTGATTTTGAGCCATTTGAGGAAGGTAAATGTGATTAAGAATGCTAGAACAAGGTTTTAGGAAGGAGAAAGAGGAAAAGCAGGGGAGTGCGGGAGCGTGGAACGGGTGTGCGGGCGCTCCAAGGAAAAAGTCGAGAGCAATTCAGGAGCGCGACCACTAGAGCGGCCAAGCGAGGGCGCGTGGCTTAAACGCGCGGGCGCGCACGAGCCTAGCTAAGGCCTTTCCTTCCTTCATTCCTTTTTTTTTCCTTATTTCTCATTGATCTAACCCTCGACTTCTACTCTTTCTCACTCTACACTTCAAACCCTAACCCCCAAATCATCCCAAACATCATTCTAATTCACAAATTTCCCTCACAATTCCATCATTTCCTACATAATTCTCCTCAAATTAACCACTTTCCATACTACTACTCAACATTTCATCTTCTTCACGCTTCAGTCTCCATTGAAGAGCAAATTGAGGAATTTCGAATTTTGGTAAATTGGTGCTCCATACTTGGTTAATCACGCTTTTTGTATGGTGTAATCATCTTCTCTACTCATATTTTAGCTTGCCTTATCATATTTGAATAAGAATTTGACTGTTTCATACTTGTGAATAGTAGTATTATTGATTTTGGGTATTTTATTGATTGAATTGATAATGTTGATTCTTGTTGTTATTGTTTACTAGTCTTTCATGCTTAAAATTTGTTGTTGTTGATTATTTAGCATTATTGTTCATCTTTGGTGAGATTTTGGTGAATTTTTGAAGTTGACATTCATTGGTTTGATTTGTGTGGTAGTTTTGTGGTGTTGATAATATTGGTGTTGGTGGTGATTGTGGTTACTCAATTAAGTTGTAGGGTTTTCAACTTGGTTAATTAATCATGTCAAGAATTTTGAGATCTTTGTCTTCGAAAAAGAGGATTGGAAAGGAACCCCAAGTGAGGATTGAAGAGCCCCGAAATGAACCACAAACAAAAAACTCCAAAGAACCCTTACCTCTACCAACTTTAAAATTCCAAAATCCATCGCACAATCCAATTCACATCGACATCAAAAAGTGAATCATTAGACCCTCCCGCCATTATCATAGAGAAGACATGATCAAATTAGGCATAAATGCGGATTTGTGGATGCTTTTTGGAAACCTTCGGATAGGCACATTTGTAAATTCCGCCTACCAAACATATGTCTAGCCCACAAGGGAGTTTCTAGCTTCTTTCTCTACCACTCTAATTGGTGATGCCGACTTTGAGATAACTTTCCAAATTTTCAATGTTCCTCATACCCTATCACTTCGAGAATTCAATGAGGCCCTAGATTTTAATCCCAATACCGATCTTCTATTCCCCGAGAATGAACAATTTAATGGATATGCGGAGTTCGCTTGGTGGAATGCAATTTCGGGGAAGGAGAAATTTATCGCTCGCTACTCTTTGGCTAGTGACATTTACCAACCATGTCGTCGTATTTTGCATAGGCTTTTGGGGTATTCAGTCCTTCCCAAGCAAGATTTAAGTAAAATGTCCAAGATTGAGTTGATGGTTTTTTGGTTAGCAACAAAAGTTGAGTGGCGAGGGAGGTTAAACATGGGTCATCTCTTCATGAGAAGTTGTGTATCTATGGTTAGAGGAAGGAGAACGGACGAGGTTACTTATAACTAGGTTAGCTTCAAGGCTTCTGTAGGGTTTTGTAGTGACCCTCACTACGCGGAAAAAAAACCCCCACGACACGCCCCGATAATAAAAGCAATTAAAGCATGCAAAACATAATTAATACATAATAAAAAGAAGAAGGAATAAAGAATTATACCCTAGACGCGTGCTTCGCTCGCTTATATAGCTCTTATTTCAACCTCGCAAATGCAAGGCCTCCGACGGTTCGTACCCTCGAACCCAATTTGATCGTCCTAAGCCCCGAAGGTTAGTCGGGACCTGGACAAAATATAAACCTGGGTATTCACCACAATGGAAATGCCTATATAGTTCCACTCAAGTGTGTTCTTTCCCAAATGCCAAAGCCTTGGTATTTATAGGGAAATAAACCCTTGGATTTCATTCTCCAACCAATGTGGGAGAATGAGAAAATGTGATAATTTATTTAATTCTAAATTAAATAATTAATCAAAGCAATCATATTGCAACAAGTGGCAAAAGGGTAGAGAGAGTTAGGTGAGGACCAAAACCAAGGGGGAGACTATTGCCTTGCTCCCCAAGGCTTTGCCCCAAGCATTGGTCCTCATAAGCGCACATTAGGGCGCGCTTTAAGGCATATAAGTGGGTGATTTTAGATGTATTTAGGCCCGTTTTGGTCGTTTATTGCCTTGTTACACTCGTTTCCTTCATATTACATGCTTCACGGGTTTCGGTCTGTTTTTGGTGTGTTAACAGGTATAGTTGACTAAGTTATGTCGAGTCCCGAACCATTGTTGCGTAATCAGGCTATTTATCGATCCTAGTCCACCAAGCTAAGGCTTTGCTGCGGTTTTCAAGGCCTTGAAAAGCAAGTTAAGTAGCAGGCAAGGCAGAACAGTTCACAAATATGACACCTGTTCACTATTTTGCTCATAACTTTCGATATACAAATGATAATGGAGTGATTCTAATTTTTATTAAAAAGTAGACTTGAAGAGCTTTCTAACGATATATTGCACGCCTCAAACGGAGCTCTGGATAAGAAGTTGTGACTGTTTTAAGAAGACCAAAGTGCCTGCAACCTTCCTGCCTATGCTGCACGGCCGTGCCACTTTTAGCACGGCCGTGCCACTTTTAGCACGGCCGTGCCAGGCATTAGCACGGCCGTGCCAGGCATTAGCACGGCCGTGCCAGGCATTATCACGGCCGTTCCAAGCCAATTTACATGCCCGTGCCAGTGCCAGATTCAGCACGGCCGTGCCAGATTCAGCACGGTCGTGTTAGGCATTAGCACGGCCGTGCCAGATTCAGCACGGCCGTGCCAGGCATTAGCACGCCCGTACCAAATTCAGCATGGCCGTGCCAGGCAATAGCACGGCCGTGCCAAATTCAGCACGGCCGTGCCATTATTGAAGATATTGCGGATCAGCTACTGCCATGCTTGCACGGCCGTGCCACTTCCAGCACGGCCGTGCCGATTCACGAAGGGCAGCCTGCGATTTACTTTCTGATTTAAAACATATATATATATATATATATATATATATATATATATATATATATATATAACCCTATTGTGAGGGTTAAGGGGGGAGATTTAGAGACAGTTTTTTAGAGATAGTTTTGAGAGCCTTTGTAGAGAGTTATTGGAGAATGTTCTTAGTATTAGAGATTCATTAGTTTTCTTAGAGATATTTCTAGAGATTTTAGTTTTCTTGGATTGATTTGAAGCAAGATTTGCGAAGATTCTTTGTATTGTTCATTGACGACGGATATTAAAGTTCTGAACTTTTCCATTGATTCGCATCAATACAATTGGTATTATTCATTCTTGTTTATTAATCAAGCTTTATTATTCCTTAATCAGAATTCATGTTTATATCTATTATGCTTTTGGAATTCATTATTGCTTTGATTATGAATATGTGTGAGTAGTCTCCTAGCTAGGGTTTCGGGATGAAACCCGGCCTAGGTAATCTATGTAATTGAGGATTGATTTTGATAAGCGGATTGTGATTAAATTGATTATATGCGATTGCATGTTAATTCATTATAATAGGAGTAGCTAACCTAGAATATTGAATTTGATTGCATGATATCCTTGATTTGAACAAGAGATTGTGAATTGAGTATTTCATTGTTGAATGTGGTTTGATTATGTATCGAGTAATGTTAAGTGCATGAGAAATCCAAGCTTAATATTGCCCGTTGTCTTCCTACCTCATGATATTGATCAGACATATAGTCTTTGCATATCCTGTTTGTCTCTGTGATTCCTTGTTGCGTAGTTACCGATGGTTTGGTGAATTCCCGTCTTCCCTAGTGTCTTAGTTTATCTGTTTTATCCCATCTTATTAGTAGTATTTTAGAACACCATTTTCACTTGATTTCGAACTAGCTTAGGTTTAAGATTGATTTGCAATTACTCTCGTTCCTCGTGGACCGAACCTTTATTTGCCATTGTAATTGGTTATAGGGTGTTCGTATAAGTATTGTTTGATTGAGAGTTAGATTGTAGCGACCGATTTAACCCTCGTCAAAATGGCGCCGTTGTCGGGGAACGGTGTTTGTTGATTGCTTTTTGATTTCTTGAGTCTAGTTCTTCAAACAAAAATACAAAAAGATTTTTCTTTTTGGCTACACTTGTAGCCCTGCTATTTGATTGGTTTGGTTAGTGTGTATGCGCAGGTCCAAACAGGGAGAGTTAATACCCTTCGATCCCGAAATCGAAAGGACTTTGAAGAGCAATCGTAAATCTCGATCCACGTCATCAAACTCTCAAGGAAAGGAACACAACACACCACAGGTTCCAATTACAGACATACCGCGCCAACCTAATCGGCCAGCACCACGACCTCTTAAGGAGTTGGGAACTCCTGGGGCGTATAGAGCTTCAAGTGGGATTGCTCCACCCACTACTGAAGCTAATGACTTCGAGATCGGGCCGGCCATGATCACCCTCATCGAGCGAAGGCAGTTTAGTGGTGCCAAGCATGAGAGCCCTTTGGCTCATCTGAATGAATTTGAGAAGTACTGCAACACTATCAAAGTCAATGGGGTGAACCAAGAGTTCGTGAGATTAAAGATTTTCCCATTTTCACTCATCGGGAGAGCCCTCGAATGGTTAAAGATGGAGGTAAAACCAAATACTCTACACACTTGGGATGATGTCACGACAGCATTTTTGGGAAGATTTTATTCTCAAAAGAAGACGGCCGATGCTAGAGCCTTGATTCAAGGGTTTCGGCAAAGGAGTGGGGAGTCGATCTATGAAGCATGGGAAAGGTACAAGGAGTACCAGAGAGAGTGTCCGCATCACGGAATTCCAACATACCAAGTGCTACAGATTTTCTGAGGATTAAGTCCTCAAGGGAAAACTAGTTTGGATGCGGGAGCAGGTGGCCCAATAATGAACAAAACTTAAGAGCAGGTCATAGATATTATCAAAGATGTGGTACGACACCACATGGATTGGCAAGACGGCGAGCGAGATGCTGTGAACAAGAGTGGAGGAGCGGTCTATTCAGTGGACCACCTCAATGCCATTAGCAACCTGACATCACAAATTACGAACCTCGGGAAGGAGATGTCAGCGATTAAAGCCAAGCTCGATTCTGTACCATTGCAAGATCTCCCCTCCCAATCAAGGGGAGAGGTATGAATCCTAATCCTTCCATTTCCAATATGCCTGTAGGATGTATTTTCTGTGAAAACTGTGGGTCTTATGATCATGATACCTCTGCCTGTAATTTTGATCCCTCATATGATCCTAATAATAATGATGGTAGTAGATATAATAATGAACAGGTCAATGCTATGTCTTATGATAACGGACCTAGGAATGATAATAATAGATATATGCCACCTAATCAAAGATGGAACAATTATAATCAGGGAGGTAATGATTTTGATTATCAAAACCAGTGGGGAAATAGGGGCTAAAGGGACCAAAATTCCCAAGGACCCTATAGTCAACATGGTGGTTTTGGAAATCAAAACCAATACCAACAGGGTAATCAAATGAATCATAATTCCCAAGGGCAATTCAATCAAGGGGGAAACGGCATTAATAACAGGGGAAACTGGAATAATAATAAGGGGTACTCTAATCAAAATCCCCAACAATATAATGTGCGTGGTTCCCGAGCTACAAATGATAATTATTATGCTCAAGGACCACCACAGAGATCTAGCTTGGAGGAAATGATGGAGTCCCAGGCCAAAATGTTCAACAATTTTATGTCCACCACTGATAAAAAGTTTAGTGAAGTGATGACACATAATAAGATGCTTGAAACCCAGATTTCTCAGTTTGCTGGTGCTATAAAAGATGGGGTTGGAGTTTCAAAACTACCGCCTCAAGGTATTGACCCTAAAAACTCTGTAAATGCTATCACCACTAGGAGTGGAAAGACATTGAGGGGGAGCGATGAAGTAGTACCCCCTAGGAGTCAACCTGTGACTCCACCTATCACTGATAATTTTGTAGGAAGTGAGGATGAGAGGACCAGAGAAAAAGATAAAATTAATGAGGTCCCAAAGGAACAGGTGGGAGCACAAACCAATGAACCCGACCTATTACATTGACTCCCCTACCCCCAAAAATATGTGAAACATAAGCTAGATGCCCAATTTGGGAATTTTTTAGAGACCTTGAGAGAAGTCCACCTTTCTATACCATTCACTGATGCTATCAAGCAAATGCCTAACTATGATAGGTTTTTAAAAGATATATTGAGTGGTAGAAGAAACTGTGAAGGGGTAGAAACTGTTAACCTCACTGAACACTGTAGTGCTATAATAATGAACAAAATGCCTCCTAAGTTAGGAGATTCGGGTAGCTTTTCAATCCTTTGTGCTATAAACAAAATGAATATTGATAATGCTTTGTGTGATCTTGGAGCTAGTGTTAGTCTCATGCCATATTCTATTTATCAACGATTAAATATAGGAGAACTTCTTCCCACTAACATATCCCTTCAATTAGCCGATCGATCGATCAAATTTCCAAAGGGTAAAGTGGAAGATGTTCCCCTAAGGGTGGGGAAGTTTGTCATACCTGTTGACTTTGTGGTCCTAGATATGGATGAGGATGTTCATATACCTATAATTCTAGGACGTCCTTTCCTAGCTACTTCGGGGGCCCTTATTGATGTAAAGGGTGCCAAGATTTCATTGAAAGTAGGAAAGGAGGTTTTAGATTTTGATTTAAATAAAACTATGAAATATCCTTGTTCTAATTATGATAATTGCATGATGGTTGACACTGTTGATTCCATTGTCTCTGATATGCGTAACGAATTATTCTATACTAATAATGATTTTGAGTTGAATGAGAACAAGGAAAACAGGGACATGGAGGAGCAATTTCTAGATGCATTAGATGTGGCCACTGCAAAGGAGGCTAATGAAGCACCAAAGGTAAAGCTTAAACCCCTTCCAACACATCAAGGAAGGGTTTCCCCTGTGTTTGTAGTACCTAAGAAAGGGGCGGTGACTATTGTCAAGAATAAGAATGGTGAGCTTATCTCCACTACAATGGCAAGTATTGATTATGGGTAACATGTAATCCATGTGTTGCGTCAAGCTAATGACGTTAAAGAAGCGCTTCCGGGAGGCAACCCGAGACCCAGTCAATGAGGTACTTTTCTCTTTCCCTTTTTGCCTTCTAGGTAGTCTCTCGATGCCTGACATTGAGGACAATGTCTATACTAGCTTGGGGGGGGGGGAATGGTTTCCTTGTTGATTTTCCCTTGTTTTTCTTCATATTCCTATAAAAAAAAAAAACGAGTTTCTTTTGGTTACGTTTTGGTTTGTTTCTATCTAACCTGTGCAGATATGAAGACTCATGGAGGTAGCATTAGGAGCTTCGCCGCATCTCATGCTGTCTTAGTGTGTTTTCAAGAAGCATTTGGTGAAATCTTTCCCTTTTTCCTTTAGTTTTTTTTTGTTTTTGTGTGCTTAGGATAGTTTAGTTTAGGAAGAAGTTGAATGGTTCGAGGATGTTTGATCGGTTCTGAAGAACCTGGGATCATTGATGTTGATATCAATTGATCACTTGTTTGTCGATTGGGATTATTATGTAATTTTCATGCCTCTTTATGAGCCATTTAGCTTGTTTAGATTACTTAGTTTTTTATATATGTGTGCAATATAGGAAAAGCTTCTATTATGAGAATGTGTAGTCTAGTTTATATGATTTGCCTCATAGTCTTTTCCTATATTTTTGGATCGTGATAAACTTGTCTAATTGCATAAAATTTTGGAATAATGCTCATATTTGGATTCGAAACGTGAATGAATGTGTCTGGAATATCTATTTCTACTTAAGCCAGTGTTGAATACACAGTTTGAGTCTATTGTTGATCAATGTAGACGAGTCTAGGCGAAGGTAGTTGGTTAGAACGTTTGTTATCATGTGAAACTCTAAGCCATTGAATTGTGGTAAGACGGAGTCGCTTCCCATTTGTTGATTTGATCCCCTTAATTGGTAATTTATTTGTTTTTGAACCCCGTGAGGTTTTATTGTTCTAGCCTTCATCATTCTTCTAGAGTGGCATATTTGGATCCTTGATTACGCATGTTTCGATCTTTGTGTTGACTTGTACCTCCCAAGACCGACTTGACACTTTTAAGGGAGGAAGAGGGCACCTTTTTCAATTTTCTTATTCTTGTTCCTTTTATTTTGTTACAAATTAATTTTATTTTTACATCATCTTATTTGCTAACATTGTTGAGCCTTTAATTCCATTCTTGGTTACCCATGTTACAAACCCGATGGCCGATGTTTTACCAACCCTTAGTTGTGAAGCGTTTACCTCGCAAGGTTTGTTTGAGCTTATTGTGTACAAATCAAGAATAATGATCGATAGTTGGTTTGAGCAAGTTTGAAAGTGAGCTTAATTGTAAAGATGTAATATGAAAATTTGTTTTTAAAAAAAAAAGAAAAAAAAAGAAAAGAAAATCAAAATAAAAAAAGGAGAAAAGCCGTCCGAATTGTGAAAAAGGCGAAGACATATGAATAAAAGTTTTGAAGTTTGAAAAAGGTGATTTGAGTGTGTATAACATAGAGAGTTTGGGATGTGTAAAATTGTGATCAATGTTTATTGTGGAATGTGAATTGCATCTCTTGAGCTTTGTTTTTGAGAATCGTGATTCTTGCGCTTTATTTAGGATTTAACTCCACATTTTAAATTGTGTTCACCACCTTACCCATTGCCAATACATTACAACCTTGTAAGACCCTTAGACTTTAGAGGTGTTCGGTTTTCAAACGGTGGAGGGAGATACCTTTCAACCCTATGGAAAGATTATGCGTAATCGAGATGTCGGGATACCTTTGTTATTTTCTCAAAATATCACTTTTTCTGGTTCCTTCGAGGGATCACGAGGGGCCAATTAGGGTGGTGATTTGAAGCAAAAGGGGAGGACGTGGCCGGTTTGGTTGGGTTTAGAGGGAAGCATGACTTATTTGTTCTCTATGCTTGGTTTAGGTTTTGTTTTCATTTTGATCAACGATACCTTGGATTGTGTGTCTCGTTGCTTGTTTGAGTGAGTTTTCATTCCGTGCATGGTTGTTCTAAGTAGGATCCGTTGACTTTATTCTGTGCTTAAACTTGACTTATATGTAATGTCAATAGTTTATTTGATCCTGTGTGTGTGTGTATCCCTTAGTTTTGCTTGAGGACTAGCAAAAGTGTAGCTTGGGGGGTTTTGATAAGCGCACATTAGGGCGCGCTTTAAGGCATATAAATGGGTGATTTTAGATGTATTTAGGCCCGTTTTGGTCGTTTATTGCCTTGTTACACTCGTTTCCTTCATATTACATGCTTCACGGGTTTCGGTCTGTTTTTGGTGTGTTAACAGGTATAGTTGACCAAGTTATGTCGAGTCCCAAACCATTGGTGCGTAATCAGGCTATTATCGATCCTAGTCCACCAAGCTAAGGCTTTGCTGCGGTTTTCAAGGCCTTGAAAAGCAAGTTAAGTAGCAGGCAAGGCAGAACAGTTCACAAATATGACACCTGTTCACTATGTTGCTCATAACTTTCGATATAAAAATGATAATGGAGTGATTCTAATTTCATTGGAAAGTAGACTTGAATATCTTTCCAACGATATATTGCACGCCTCAAACGGAGCTCTGGATAAGAGGTTGTGACTGTTTTAAGAAGACCAAAGTGCCTGCAACCTTCCTGCCTATGCTGCACGGCCGTGCCACTTTTAGCACGGCCGTGCCAGGCATTAGCACGGCCGTGCAAGGCATTATCACGGCCGTGCCAAGCCAATTTCCATGCCCGTGCCAGTGCCAGATTCAGCACGGCCGTGTCAGATTCAGCACGGCCGTGCCAGGCATTAGCATGGTCGTGCTAGATTTAGCACGGCCGTGCCAGGCATTAGCACGGCCGTGCAAAATTCAGCACGGCCATGCCATAATTGAAGATATTGCGGATCAGCTACTACCATGCTTGCACGACCGTGCCACTTCCAGCACGGTCGTGCCGATTCACGAAGGGCAGCCTGCGATTTACTTTCTGATTTAAAACATATATATATATAACCCTATTGTGAGAGTTAAGGGGGGAGATTTAGAGACAGTTTCTTAGAGATAGTTTTGAGAGCCTTTGTAGAGAGTTATTGGAGAACGTTCTTAGTATTAGAGATTCATTAGTTTTCTTAGAGATATTTCTAGAGATTTTAGTTTTCTTGAATTGATTTGAAGCAAGATTTGCGAAGATTCTTTGTATTATTCATTGGCGACGGATATCAAAGTTCTGAACTTTTCCATTGATTCGCATCAATACAATTGGTATTATTCATTCTTGTTTATTAATCAAGCTTTATTATTCCTTAATCAAAATTCATGTTTATATCTATTATGCTTTTGGAATTCATTATTGCTTTGATTATGAATATGTGTGAGTAGTCTCCTAGCTAGGGTTTCGGGATGAAACCCGGCCTAGGTAATCTATGTAATTGAAGATTGATTTTGATAAACGGATTGTGATTAAATTGATTATATGCGATTACATGTTAATTCATTATAATAGGAGTAGCTAACCTAGAATCTTGAATTTGATTGCATGATATCCTTGATTTGAACAAGAGATTGTGAACTGAGTATTTCATTGTTGAATGTGGTTTGATTATGTATCGAGTAATGTTAAGTGCATGAGAAATCCAAGCTTAATATTTCCCGTTGTCTTCCTACCTCATGATATTGATCAGACATATAGTCTTTGCATATCCCGTTTGTCTCTGTGATTCCTTGTTGCGTAGTTACCGATGGTTTGGTGAATTCCCGTCTTCCCTAGTGTCTTAGTTTATCTGGTTTATCCCATCTTATTAGTAGTATTTTAGAACACCATTTTCACTTGATTTCGAACTAGCTTAGGTTTAAGATTGATTTGCAATTACTCTCATTCCTCGTGGACCGAACCTTTATTTGCCATTGTACTTGGTTATAGGGTGTTCGTATAAGTATTGTTTGATTGAGAGTTAGATTGTAGCGACCGATTTAACCCTCGTCAGGTCCCCACTTCTCACAAATCGGTACCAACCAAGGCTGCTGGGCTGGCTGCCAGCATGCATAGCCAGCATGCATCAGCCCCAGCCAGCACATGCGCGCTGCATGCTGTTGTGCTGGGCGATGCCTTCGCTGCTGCTAGCGAGCTGCCGCTTCCTAGCCAACACATATACACACGCACACGCACAACCATGCTAGCTGGTGCGTGGTGATGCTGCCTGCCCCTTCTCACACACACTCGCATAGCCAGCATGCATGCTGCTAGCGAGCCATGCATGCTGGGCATTGCCTCGCCAGCCACGCGCACAACCATGCGATGCTTGGTGCTGTGCTAGCGAAGCTGCGATGGTGAGCTGTGCGAAGGCTGTGATGGCATCTAGGCACCTAAGCACGCATGCTGCGGTGGTGTTGTGCCATGCGAAGGCACGCACACACGCAAGCATGCTGCTGCGATTCGCTGCCTTGTGCGCCTAGCACACATGGCGCGCCTAGCACACACGTGGTGCGCCTAGGCTTGCAATGAGCTAGCCTGGCATAACACTTCACATGGCTAGGCCAATGTGATGCTACGACTATGCCCGTACTTGTTGCTTGTGATTTTGTGACGCTCGATCTCGACGCCCTAGGCTCGATATCCGACATATGTGCTCGTTAAACTCCGATGACTCATTGAATCCTTCGGATTAATTCATCGTCTTGGATCGGCTGTTCGATTGGGTTCGACCTGAAGGGTTCAGTTAAGATTAAGCTGCAATATTAATTTTACTTTAATATTACTGATCGGAAGAGGCCTCCACCTAGGCATTCCGATCACTTGACCTTACTGAAGAATTAGCTTTGTAATATTCTGTACCCTCTATCAGAATAATACACTTGTTGGAAGGACACCATTCCTTTCAATCTCCCACCTGTCCTTCCGGACAAGTGTGCATACAGTGTATAGCCCATTTCTTATGTCACTTAATGTCTCTTTGTGAACTATAAGGTAAGATTCATCGTCATCCTTATTACGTTTAGAAGTGTTTCTCAATCTCCGAGTTCGACTGTCAATAAGCAAATGATTTCTAAAATCCATCTAAGCACGACCATGCATTTTCACAGTCTCGCTCTTCGAGCGGCCTTGTAAACAACAAAGACATGTTCCCTATTGTTAATAGGAGGACATTCCCAGTCTTGTACTGTAAGTTTCTCTTACTAAGAGGACCTAATCTGCCGAGTGTTCCCATTATGATTCCCAGTTACGGCAGACGTTAGGTAACATCAAAGAGACTAGTACTCAAACAAGAAAACTTCATAATACTCATGGTTGAGGAAATAAGTTCCGATAGCTATAATGAGAAATGTACTTATGACAATTTTGAAGCTCTTAAAGTACTCTCATAGGTGTATCCGGTGCAGTTCCAAACTGGCACCTGTGCAAATGATTTATGACTACTATGTCCTTGCAGCACAAGAAACGGTGCTGTAAATCATACTACACACAAGATGACCTTGATTAGGGCTAATTTTCGATTTAAATATTCAATGTTCACTTAATAGGTGTTTCTTTATTCAAGACATGGTCTTGATACCTTGTTTTGAATATTTCCATAAATCGAATAGACTCATTATTTAATTCTAAACCACAATTAAATAGCAATGGAGTGAATATAAAATATAAAATTCATTACTCCATAAATGAATGGTTTCAATATAGTGTCTTACATTAAAACGACAAGTTTAATTAAAACACATGTACATGGAATTTCAAAGCCAATCTCCAACGTGCTTGATTCCCATTGCCTCAATGTGCTTGTTGTGTTTCACTTGTGCCAGAGGTTTAGTCAAAGGAACGACCACATTATCATCCGTTCCGATCTTACAAATTCTGATTTCACCCTTGGATTTCCATTCCCTTATCATGTGAAATCGCCTCTGGACATGTTTGACCTTCTGCTGCTCTCTTGGCTCTCTAGCCTGAGCGATAGCTCCATTGTTGTCAAAGTAGAGATCTATCAGAACCTTGATGGAGGGTACAACACCAAGTTCACTAATGAACTTGCGAATCCAAACAGTCTCCTTAGCGGCTTCTGAAGCTGCCAAGAATTCAACTTCAGTTGTAGAATCTGTAGTGGTGCTCTGCTTGGCACTCTTCCAGCTAAACGCTCCTCTATTTAGGCAAAATATGTACCCTGATTGTGACTTGAAGTCATTTCTGTCAGTCTGGAAGCTAGCGTCGGTGTAACCTTCAACAACCAGGTCTTTGTGGCCACCATAAACCAGGAATTTATCCTTGTTCCTCTTCAGATACTTCAGGATATTCTTGGTCGCAGTCCAATCCCTCTCTCCTGGGTTTGATTGGCATCGGCTCGTAGCGCTTAAGGCATACGATAAATCTGGCCTGGTACATATCATGGCATACATGATCGACCCAATTAACGAAACATATGGAATTTGATCCATTCTCTCTCGCTCAGCAGGTGTCTGTAGCGCTTAAGGCATAACGAAGCATATGGCATTCTCCATGTTGAATCGTGCCAGTACTTTATCAATGTAAGTACTCTGGCTCAATCCAATCATCCTCTTAGATCTATCCCTAGATCTTGATTCCCAATATGTACTGTGCCTCTCCTAAGTCCTTCATTGAAAATCACTTTCCCAACCAGCCCTTTACGAACTCTAGTAATTTTGTGCTGTTTCCAATGAGCAGTATGTCATCGACATATAGGACTAGGAATGCGATGTCACTCCCACTGACCTTCTTGTAGACACAAGACTCATCTGGACTCTTGATAAAACCAAACTTGTTGATGGCTTCATCATATCGCAGATTCCATCTTCTGCTTGCCTGCTTCAGTCCAAAAATGGACTTCTTAAGCTTGCATACCTTTCCAGCGTTTCTTGGATCAACAAAACCTTCTGGTTGTGTCATATACACAGTTTCTTCCAAAATCCCATTTAGGAAGGCGGTTTTGACATCCATCTACCATATTTCATAATCGTAATATACATCAATTGCTAGGATAATCCGAACAGACTTTAGCATTGCAACCGGTGAAAAGGTTTCATCATAGTCAATCCCGTGGATTTGTCTATAACCTTTTGCCACCAGTCTAGCTTTGTATTTTCATACATTTCCATCTTTGTCTGTCTTCAGTTTGAATATCCATTTGCAACCAATGGGTGTGTAACCCTCGGGCAAATTCACCAAGTACCAGATTTGATTTTCAGACAAGGAGTCCATCTCGGATTTCTTAGCTTCTTCTCATTTACCAGAGTCGGGGCTCTTCATAGCTTGTTTGTATGTCGCTGGCTCATCTCCATCCATAACTAGGATGTCCTGATCATCGGTTAAGACAATACCAAGGTATCTGTCTGGTTGAGATCTTGGTCGTTGCGACCTATGAAGGGTAATGGGTTGAGCATTTACATTGTCTGTTTGATTCTGGCCAATCTTCTTTGCTGCTTCCAAAGCACTTAGATTGTCATATATATCAGGTTAACATTGTTGCTCGTCCTCTCGAACTTCGTCGAGTTTGATTTTCTTCCCACTTGTCATTTTGGAAAGGTGTTCCTTCTCTAAAAAGACACCATCACGAGCAACAAACACTTTGTTCTCGAATTTATTGTAGAAGTAATACCCTTTGGTTTCTATTGGGTATCCCACAAAGAAACACTTGTCTGATTTGGGGTGAAGTTTGTCCGAAATTAATCGTTTGACATATGTTTTGCATCCCCAAATCTTGAGAAAAGATAACCTAGGAGGTTTCTTAGTCCATAATTCATATGGAGTCTTTTCAATAGCTTTTGATGGAGCTCGGTTAAGTGTTAATGTCGCGGTATGTAGCGCATGTCCCCATAAAGAGATAGGAAGTTCACTAAGACCCATCATTGATCGAACCATATCTAACAATGTTTGATTCCTCCGTTCGGACACTCCGTTCCATTGAGGAGTTCCGGGAGGTGTCAGCTCTGAAAGAATACTATTTTCTTTCAAGAGATCATCGAATTCATGGCTCAAATATTCGCCACCTCGATCCGATCAAAGTGCTTTAATTTTCTTGCCAAGTTGATTCTCAATTTCTTTTTGAAATTCTTTGAATTTCTCAAAGGAATAAGATTTATTCGACATAAGGTAGACATAACTATGTCTACTATGAATTGTCTTAGTTTTGTCAGCGGTATCACCATTTGCCTAATCATATGTAAAAATCATGCAATTTTCATTGAACATATATTTGCAAGACAATTTTGTAACTACCATTGTCAAAGTCTTAAATTAAATAGAGCTAGGTGTCCAACACCATAGATCCTAGTATGTTCAAAAGCATGATGAAACTAAGATTAGTTTAATTACATGTCATAGACAAAATAGTGCATGCAAGCTCGACCGAAAAACCATCTTCGTCGTCTACTTGTCCATGCACCAACACTTGATAAGCTTCTCACTTTGTCCCTGAAAAAGGCAACATAATTTGAGTCATACTTGGTATCTAATACCTATGATAAGCTTAATTCATAAGTGTTTAAGGAAGATACCTTAGTCAGATGCTCCATTCCTCTCTTCCTCCTCTCGAAAGAGTTTGCATTCTCTCTTGTAGTGGCCTTGCCCACCACAATAATAGCAACACATATTTGCCTTTACCTTATTGAAATCCCTCCTCCTTGATGGTCTTTTGGTTGCCCCAAATGAATTGGCTCGGTGAAGTAGCTCCACTACACTCTTCAAAGAATGTGTCTCCTTTCTTTCAGAAATATATGCCCTTAGTGCATCATATCCTGAGTGGAGTGAAGAGAGCATAATATGACCAGCCATTCCATCTTCTAATGCAATTTCAAGGAGTTCCATGTGCTTGAAAAGCCTAGTCATTCTTGCCACATGGGGTCGGAGAGGCATACCTGGTCTCAACTTGGTGTTGCAGACTGTAGACCAAAGATGGTACCTCTCTTTAGCAAGACAACCTTGATCTGATGGCTTCACATTCATGTCTGTAAGTGACCTAGTCACCTTAAACAAGAGTCCATCATTGTTGTCGTTGAAACTCTTACAGAATCTCACACCGACAACATCCCTTATTCCTCAAAGGAATAAGTCCGGAAAAGAGAATGGAAGTTTTTCTTTCCATTCTTCCGGGATAAAGTTAGCCATGAGTTCTGACACTATTTTGCAATCCTTAGACCATGCATAATAAGTTTCGTCACTCAAATCTTTCTTGGTGAAAAGGGTTGGGAGGGAAGTATCCAGAACATACTCCTTGGAACAACTCCGAAGAGTTCTCCTGAGTTCCTCCTCCCATTCTTCCAAGTTTGTTAAGTTAAGCTTAACAACCAGCTTTTCGGGGAGTTCTGGGCACACATGGTTTTTGTTTGAGTTACTTGCAGACATTGTTCTACAATTGAAATAATTTGAACTGAAAAACCATTTATCTAATCAATAAGTTTTAAATTTAAAACCTTTCATGGAAATTTTCAATCTTATTGTGCATTTTATCCACGCATTAATAATTTGTCCCTTTTAAGCGAGAATAAAATGATTCTGAGATCCCAATAATCAAAAAGAGATTAAGCACGCTTTGGCTTGTATTAACAATAGATATTTAAGGGTAAGCAATCCAATTGCTAATAGCTCTAAGCTACTCTCGATTTGATAAAACGTCGCATCTAATGCATTTGTGACATTTTATCTCTTTTTCCACGACATCTAGGGACTCCTTACTAATATCGTTGAGCTTAACCAAGACAACTTGTATACCTAGTATACCTTACGTTCCTAGTGAAGTAGTGATGCCTCGCTTTGCCGTAGCCAATCACATACGCACATTAGTTCGGTAAGTGTTGTTCTAAGGGACCAAAGGTTTTAAGCATGCTTTTAGCTCAATATTTTAAGGGACCTAGGGTTTCTATGTTGGTTTGATTTAAGTGAACTTAACTAATCGTCGCAACATATGAAATCCTAGATATGCATCTAACATTCATATATAACAATAATGTATAAAGCATAAATTGATGCATTTGGCAACTAGCATGACCCCTTGAAATCTTCAATTTCCATGGGTCTTCATCTTGGCTCGTTTTCATGGAAACACCGTCTTGAGACATCTTGGCCAAAATAAAATAACTAGCTAGTACGACTAAGATTAATCTAAAGTACAAAATACTTAACGGTTCGCAGACCGTATTTAGATTTACAAATAATACATAACGGAACGCAGTCCGTATTTTCTATCCTAGTCGGGCCCTACTAGTTGCCTTTTTCAATAACCTGTTTTGAAAACAATCTTTCATTCACCCATTCAGTATTTGTGAATGGCCCATGCATTTTACGAAATACACAATTAAACACGCAATACTAGTAACTAACTTAGGTGGTTAATCCGATTAACGCGCCTGATTAAAACTAGTCAAAGTTATTTAATCCATTATTTCTAAAGGCAAATTGCTCACTTAATCAATTAAGTTCCCACTAAATTCCGCATCCATACTTAATCAATCCGATTAATTAAGTTGGCTTAACCCATAATTTGTCAAAAACCGAGGTCTAACCTCGTTAAAATAATTACATAAATAATTTTAAAACGACAAAATTTTCCCAAAATTACATAGTTCAAAAATTATGAAGGTGCAATTTTTTCACGTAATTAGCTAAGCTCCCACTAAATTCTGCATCTAACTTAATTAATCTAATTAATTAAGCCGGTTAACCCAAATTTGTCAAAATAAAAAATTTTGCAAGAGCCGAAAAATCGAGGTCTAACCTCGTTAAAAAAATTACATAATTTAAAACGACAAAATTTTCGCTAAATACATAGCTCGAAATTAAGCAAAAACAGCCCGCACAATTCCTAGTGGGTTGCACACCATGGCTGCTAGGCAGCCCATGGAATGTGCGTGTGGTGTTGGCTGCTAGCAAGCACGCCTAACGCAAGCAGCAGTGGGTTGGCTGGCTGGGGCTTGCTGCCTCGCTGCCCAACAGTAGCACAAGCTCCCTAGCAGCCTGAGGCCCACGCACCCAGCATCATTCAACAGCACACAACAACCCTTGCCACACACTCACTCCGCAGCATCATGGCATGGCCCCTGTGCGCATCATAGGCAGCCTACATGCGGGCTGCTGGGCAGCCCGGCTATCATTGCCTCGATTTGCGTGCATTTTTCTCGAGATTTTAATCTCGATTTGTGTGTGACACAAAATTAATTCCAATTTATTTTAGAATCAATTTGAGGAAAAATGAAAATAAGTCCAACTTAATTAAATTCAATTTTAACGATGCACAAGCCTAATTTTCCAAAATTACTTTGGAACATTTTTAGGTCTTTCTTGATGCTTAAAATTGAAAGAGCTATGTCCATAATTAATTTAACCAATATGCAAATTAATAATGGATTTGACAAATAGGGAGTTGGAAAAATAAATTAATCATCCAATGATAAAATTTTCCAACTTTTATACTTGTGTAAAATAACAAAATTACATCTTTCAATATGAAGATCAATCAACATTTACTCACAAGCATTTGAACTTCAAGGATTTTAATCAACCAAATTATGAAAAATCCAAAATTAGTTCAACATGCAATTTAGGGTTAAAGTTCTAAACATTTAAACACTTAAAGATTAGATCTTTAACATACTGGGAACTTAAAAATTACACATTCACAACAAACATTCACACATTAATGCAATTTATTTGCATAATTGTGAAAAACAAGTTTATGTGAAAAAGAACATATCAACAAACATTCACACATTAACTTTATAACCATGCTTAAAAGATACATAAATTGCAGCAGATTAGGGATGCAATAATGCATTTAATCTACCCTTGACATGCTTGCATTAATCAACGCATAAAAGATTTCAAATTTTCATTAAAAACGAAAAAACTCTCAAAAAAATGGGTTTCAGATTCGAATTTGGCTTCTGGACAGCCCTTAAATGGGTCAAAGCTGATTCAGAATGTCGATTCCACCCAAATAACACTATTTTTGAGCCAAAATCTGGGTTCGACAGCCAAAATGATAAAAAAATATACGAGCTTTAAAATTAATTAAAACGAGCTTCTAATCCAATTAGAAAAGCAAAACCAGAATTTAAATCCACTTTAAAACACCTTAATTAATAAATAATTGCAATAATTAAAAGGAGCGCGGCTCCGATATCGCTGTAAAGTTTCGTAGTGACCCTCACTACGCGGAAAGAAACCCCCCAAGACCCGCTCCGATAACTAAAACAATTAAAGCATGCAAAACATAATTAATACATAATGAAAAGAAGAATGGATAAAGAATTATACCCTAGACGCGTGCTTCGCTCGCTATAGAACTCTTACTTCAACCTGGCAAATGCAAGGCCTCCGACGGTTCGTACCCTTGAACCCGACCCGAGCGTCCTAAGCCCCAGGTTAGTCGGGACCCGGATAAAATATAAACTTTTGAGTTTTACGAACTTAAGTTATTCTCCACAATGGAGATGCCTATATAGTTCCACTCAAGTGTGTTCTTTCCCAAATGCCAAAGCCTTAGTATTTATAGGGAAATAAACCCTTGGATTTCATTCTCCAACCAATGTGGGAGAATGAGAAAATGTGATAATTTATTTAATTCTAAATTAAATAATTAATCAAAGCATTCACAATGCAACAAGTGGCAAAATATAAACTTTGTTAAGTGAGGACCAAAACCAAGGGGGGACCATTAACTTGCTCCCCAAGGCTTTGCCCCAAGCATTGGTCCCCACTTCTCACAAACCGGCACCAAGCAAGGCTGCTGGGCTGGTTGCCAGCTAGCACTGCCAGCATGCACAGCCAACATGCATCAGCAAGCCAGCACATGCGCGCTGCATGCTATTGCGCTGGGCGATGCCTTCGCTGCTGCTGCTTGCTAGGCGCTTGGCGCTGCTAGCGAGATGTCGCTGCCCAGCCAACGCATATGCACACGCACACGCACAGCCATGCTAGCTGGTGCGTTGTGCTGCTGCCTGCCCCTTCTCGCACACACTCGCATAGCCAGCATACATGCTGCTAGCGAGCCACGCATGTAAGGCATTGCCTCGCCAACCATGCGCACAAGCGTGCGATGCTTGGTGCTGTGCTAGTGATGTTGCGATGGTGAGCTGTGCGAAGGATGCGATGACATCTAGGCACCCAAGCACGCATGCTGTGGTGGTGATGTGCCATGCGAAGGCACGCACACACGCAAGGATGCTGCTGCGATGGGCTGCCTTGTACGCCTAGCACACATGGCACGCCTAGCACACACATGGTGCACCTAGGCTTGCGATGAGCTAGCCTAGCCTAGCACATCACATGGCTTGGCCAATGTGATGTTACGGATATGCTCATACTTGTAGCTTGTGATTTCGCAACGCTCGATCTCGACGCCCTAGGTTCGATATCCGACGTTTGTGCTCGTAAAACTCCGACGACTCATTGAATCCTTCGGATTAATTCGTCGTCTCGGATCGGCTGCTCGATTGGGTTCGACCTGAAGGGTTCAGTTAAGATTAAGCTGTAATATTAATTATACCTTAATATTACTGATCAGAAACGGCCTCCACCTAGGCATTTCGATCACTTGACCTTACTGAAGAATTAGCTCTATAATAATTCTGAACCCTCTATTAGAATAATACACTTGTTGGAAGGACACCATTCCTTTCAGCTTGGTTACTCCCGCTACCTTGCTTCATGAACTCGCGTTGGTAATACAAACGACATCTACGTCTACATCTCCTAATTTAACCAAGTGAACTTCAGTGCAAAGAATGGTGATGATGATGTAATTGATTGGTTAGTGAGGCATGAGCATCGGTGCTATCTCCCAAACCCTTCTTTAACCTCTTTGCAAAAGGATGCTCAGAATGTTTAGTTTGTGCCTTTAAGAAACCGGTTACCGGGTGTTGAGGAGGAGGATAAGTATGATGATGATGGTGAACAACAACATCAAGGCTCCAACCAAGATTTGAGGCTTTGCAAGCACAAATGACGAGCTTACAACTTTGCTTATAAGGCATGTTCGAACAATATTTGGCGGCTATGCACACACAAAGGAAGTGAGAGGAATGGTGTCCTTCTAACAAGTGTATTCTTCCGATAGAGGGTTCAGAATTATTATAGAGTTAATTCTTCAGTAAGATCAAGTGATCGGAATTCCTAGGTGGAGGCCGCTTCCGATCAGTTATATCAAGGTACAATTAATATTACATCTTAATCTTAACTGAACCCTTCGAGTCGAACCCAATCGAATCAGCAATCCGAGACGACGAATTAATCCGAAGGATTTAATAAGTTGATAGAGTTTTACGAATATAGACGTCGGATATCGAGCCTAGGGCATCGAGACCGAGCGTCGCAAAATCAAAAGCAACAAGTATAAGCGTAGACGTAGCTAGGCTAGGCTAGCTCATCGCAAGCTTAGGCGCACCATGTGTGTGCTAGGCGCACCATGGTGTGCTAGGCATGGCATGAGTGCCTAAGCGCTATCGCAGCCCTAGCATGATGCGTAGGCACCGTCGCTGCCCTATCGCACCAAGCACAACACCCATGTGTGTGTGCATGTGCGTAGGCACTATCGCTGACTATCACAAGCACTAGGCGCACCAGGGGCACTAGGCAGCTCATCGCAACACAACAGCGTACTTGCCCTGATGCCTGGGTGCGCATGGCAGGGCCACACACGCACCAAACATAGCTATCGCAGTGCTAGGCACTAGCGCATGTGCATGTGTGTGTGCGTGCCTCGCACCAAGCACAACCATAGCAGTGCTAGGCACTAGCGTGTGTGCTAGTGCGAGGGTGCCTGGCAACATCGCCGAGCACGTATGCTAGGACCTTGCGTGGGTAGGATCGCTGGCGGGGCTAGCAATGCGTGAGAGGCTTGTGCGTATGGTGCAAGGCAGGTGCATATGGTGCGACGCATGTGCGTGTGCGAGAGGTGCAACAAGGATGCGTGTGGTGCATGGGATGTGCAATGCTAGCAAGTGCGTGGGCTGCTTGGGCCAGCGCCAGTATGATGTGCTAGCAGCGCTAGGCGCTAGCACAAAGCACCAGCACAACCCAGCACCGACACGCACTGGCTAGCTGGGATGCTAGGATGTTGGGTAGCGCTAGCTGGCTGCCAGCCCAGCAACCACATGCCGGATTGGTGGAATGTTGTGGGGACCAAATCCACCCCTTGGGGAGTAAGGCATATGGTCCCCCACCTAACCTTGGGCACTACTTGTCGCAATATGATTTAATAGATTATTTATTTAATTTGGAAATTAAATAAATCATTGATTTTTTCAACTCTCCCACATTGGTGGGAGATTGAAAACCAAGGACCCATCTCCCTATAAATACCCTTCAAGGGTGTTGGGAAATGAACAACCTTGAGTGGAATTAAAAAGGCAACTCTTGTAATTAGAGTAAACCTTTGATTCTTAAAACTCATAGTTTTTTTTGTCCAGGTCTTGACTAACCTTCAAGACTTGGGACGCACGGGTCGGGTCGAGGGTACGATCCGTCGGAGATCTCGTAGTTTCGGGATTTTGAATTAAGAGTTCTTTGGGAGCGAAGCACGCTACAGAGGTATAATTCTTGTTATCAGTCTTTCTTAATTATGTTTATTATGCTTGTTAATTGCTTTAATTAAGGGGCGGGTCTTGGGGGGTTTCCTTCCGCGTAGTGTCGGGTCACTACGAAACCCTACAGAGGTATCGGAGCCATGCTCCTTTTAATTTTTGCAATTTCTTATTAAATAAGGTGATTTAAAAGAGTTTATTTCTCTTTTTCATGTTCTTCTAATTGGATTAGAAGCTCGTTTTAATTAATTTTAAAACTCAGTTTTATTCTTGATTTGGCTATCGAACCCATATTTTGGCTCAAAAATAGTGCATTTTGGGTGGAATTGACCTTCTGAAACAGTTTCAACTCTCTTTGAATTCTATCCAGAAGCAAAATTTGAACCAGAAACCCATTTTTTTCTGGGGTTTTTCGTTTTTCAACGAAAATTTTAATTCTTTTTAAGCCTTAATTAATGCAAGCATTACAAGGTTAGATTAAATGCACATTTGCATCACTAATATACTAGTTTTAAAAATATCCTTAAGCATAATAATGGAGTTTTTATTAGTGCTTAAGTTGATATACCATTTTTCACATAAACTTGTTTTTCACAAATTTTGCAAATAAATTGCAATAAAATGTGAAAGGTTGTTGTGAACTTGTAATTTTAAGTTCCTAAAATGTTAAAGTTCTAATCTTTAAAGGTTTAAATGATTGGAACCCTAACCCTAAATTCCATATTGAATAAATTTTGGATTTTTTATGTTTGGTTGATTAAAATCCATCAAGTTCTAATACTTGTGAGTAAAATTTGATTAATCTTCATATTGGAAGATGTAATCTTGGTATTTTACACAAGTATGAAAGTTGGAAAATTTTATCATTAGATGATTAGTTTATTTTTCCAACTCCCATTTGTCAAATCAATTATTAATTTGCAAATTGGCAAGATTAATTATGGACATAGCTCATTCTATTTTAAGCATAAAGAAAGACCTAATTTTGTTCAAAAATAAAATTTTTGATAATTTAGGTTGCTGCACCAATAAAATTAAATTTATTTAGTTGGACTTAGTTTTAATTTTAATTTCCCTCAAGTTGATTCTAAAATGTAATTTAGAATTAATCATATCACACAATAATCGGAATTTAAATTCCGAGCAAATGCACGTAAATTGATGCAAAACCGCAAGCGTCACCAAGGCCAGCCGGGCTGCCTATGGTGGACGCAAGGGCAATGCACCGTTGCGTGTGGCAGTGTGGCAGGGAAATTAGCTACGCGCAGCTGCGTAGGATTGGCCAGGGCTGTGATGCGCGCATGCTGGCTAGCATCAGTAGGCGCCAGCCCAGCACGCAAGTTGCTCGCAAACACCAGCATGCTAGTAAGCATGTGCAGCTTGCCGACAGGTTGTGTGAATAACTTCAGGACGCTTGCTTACCTATTCACCTCCAACTTTGCCATGAACATACCTGCGAAGAAGACAACCCTTGATTTAGGGACGATTCAGCATGGTTAGAAGGAGGGGCTTCGTTCTTACATCAGACGGTTTAACTTGATGAGAATACAGCTTCAAGGGCTACCGGATGAGGTGGCCTATACCGACTTTTTCAGAGGCCTCAAAGACGGGTCGACCTTCAAATTTGATTTGGTTAGAAAGAGGGTAGCGACTCTTCAAGAAGCCTTGATTGAAGCTGAAGCCTATATACAGGCGACTGATCTTTGTAATACTGGAAAGCAATCGGACGGAAAGAGGTTCGACAAGAAAGAAGGGCGACAGAAGCAGTCGTCCAACAAAGAGGACAAGAAGCGAAAAGAGGTCTGGGCAGCCGATTCACTTAAACAGCCGGCCCAGAAGAAGAAGAAAGAATTCAAACCATACTCCCCAAAGTATGTGTTTAACAAGGATAGCCAAGCTATCCTAAAAGAAATCAAGGGAAGGATCTCAATTGAGAAGCCGGCCCCCATGAAGGGTTCTGCGAGCAACCGGAATCAAGAAAAATTCTATGATTATCATGAAGATGTTGGTCATCAAACCAACGAATGCATCAGTCTCATGCGGTATCATGACCGCTTGGCTGAACAAGGCGATCTTGACTCTTATGTCAAGAAATCTAAGGGGAACACTTCCTTGAAAAAGCAGTCGGCCAAAAAGAGTCAACAGGCCGACAGCTCTGATACGGATGATGCAGTCGTCTACACCATTGCAGGCGTCTTTTCAGGAGGCGGCCCCACTATCAGGGGCAACAAAGACAATATCAGGCGGCTAGACGTCAATTCCGTTCACCAAGAACGACCCTCCAAATATCCATTTCCTGAAATTGTCATCACTGAAGAAGATTTAGGAGGGGTAAGGGGGCCGCATGACGACCCTATTGTTATTGAATGTAAAGTGGCCAACCAGAGAGTTGGCCGAATCCTCATAGATAACGACAGCTCCTCAAATCTTATCAGTAGCAAATGTCTGTCAAAACTCAAATACCAGACTGATTGCCTACATCCGGTATCCCACCCTCATAGGGTTTGGAGGAGGAGTCGTCCACCCAGTGGGACGAGTGGATTTACCCATCCGCCTAGGTGAAAAAGGGGAAGGTCGCCACATGGTGGTCTGATTCCTGGTAGTTGAGGAACTCTCGGCCTACAACATGATTTTGGGACGACCAACCCTGAATAATTCCAAGGCTGTTATAATCTCGTCACTTATATTGCTTAAATTTGAGAGGGATGATGGAACAGTCGGCTCCCTAAGGGGAGATCAGAAGATGGCCCAAGAGTGCTATCTCTCGGATATTAAGCCCATTGTCATGGCCGCTGGGTCAAGTGGTGGAAAAACAGACCTTGACAATGTCAAGAAGAGTGCGCCTGTTCAAGAAGCAGGCGGACAGAAAAGAAACCCAGATGAGGGCCGCAAGAAAAGAGAAAAAATAGCAATCATTGGTAGAGGAGCGGTCAGATGAATTCCGCCCTCAGCTGGCTGGTGAGCATACGGACCTGATCCTAGGCGACTCGCTCCCTGACCGAACAGTCAAGGTTGGGACGACTGCTTTGAGAGTTTTGGGTGATGACTTTCATCAACTTTTGAAAGAATACAAAGACATCTTTTCATTCGAAGTCCATGAAATGCCAGGCATCAGTCCTGACCTGGCGGTACATAAATTGGTCGTGGATCCGAAAAAGAAGCCGGTAAGGCAGAAGAAGCGGAACCATGGCGAAGAAAGAAGTTAGGCGACAGTCGTCGAAGTTAATAAACTACTTGATGCAGGGTGCAGTCGGCAATGCTTCTTCCTAGACTTGGTTGCGAATGTAGTGCTTGTTAAAAAGCCGAATGGTACCTGGCGAATGTGTGTGGACTACACGGACCTAAACAAGGCGTACCCAAAAGACAGTTACCCTTTGCCTAAAATTGATAATTTGGTCGACTCAACAGCCGGTCATGCTTTAATGAGCTTTATGGACGCCTACTCTGGTTTCCATCAAATTCCTTTATGGAAGAAGGATCAAGAGAAGACGGCCTTCGTCACTGATCAAGGGTTATACTGTTACACGGTCATGCCGTTTGGTCTTAAGAATGCCCCGGCCACCTTCCAGCAAATGATAAATAATGTGTTCTTTGATCAGATTGGGAGGAACGTCGAGGCATACATTGATGATATGATTGTTAAGTCTAAGCTTCGGATAGATCATCTGTCGGACCTCCGAGAAACTTTCGCCACACTTAGGTGGCACCATGTCATGCTCAATCCCAAGAAATGTGTATTCGGAGTTGAGTCTGGGAAATTTCTCGGATTTCTTATCAATCAGAGAGGAATAGAGGCGAACCCTGAGAAGGTGCAGGCGGTCATCGACATGCAGTCGTCTCGTACCGTCCGAGAGGTTAAGAAGCTAACAGGTTGTCCAGCGGCCTTGGGAAGATTTCTAAGTCGATCAGGAGACAAATGCTTATACTTCTTCCAGGCCATTAAGAAAAAGGCAAGGTTTGAATGGGGGCCGGATGCTGAGGCGACCTTCTTAAAGTTGAAAGTTCATTTGCATTCCTTGCCGAGGCTGGTCAGTCCTTTGCCCAAAGAAGTACTTTACATGTATCTGGCCGTCTCAGATCATGCTTTAAGTGCTGTCCTTCTTGCTGAAAGAGACGGATGCCAGCTCCCGGTCTACTTTGTCAGTCATGTACTGAAAAATGCCGAGTTGAGGTATCCCTTAGTGGAGAAATTTGGTCTCGCACTCTTCATGGGTGTTAAAAAATTGAAGCCCTACTTTTTGGCACATGCAGTCGTCGTGTATACAGATCAACCTATGAAGCGGCCACTGACCACCATGGAGTCGTCAGGCCGGATGATCAAATGGGCCATAGAAATTCAGAGCCTCGAAGTCACATTCGACCCTAAGAAAGCAGTGAAGGGGCAAGCCATTGCTGATTTTATTGTTGAAATGACTCGTCCCCCTGATTCTCAAGTTCCAGACCAAGTCTGGAAGGTATATGTTGACGGGAGCTCTACTTCAAATTGTTGTGGAGAAGGCGTCATATGTCAGTCGCCAGAGGGCGACAGGTACGAGTATGCTCTACGTTTCAATTTTCAGGCCACAAACAATGAGGCAGAATATGAAGCCTTACTAGCCGGAATCCGCATGTGTAAGGCGGCAAGGGCAAGAAAGATAAACAATTGTTCAGATTCACAATTGATAGTGAGTCAGTACAATAGGGAATACGAAGCAACACATCCGGCAATGATTAAGTATTTACAGGCGGTACGACAAGCAGTCGGATCCCTTGAAGATTTTCATTTGACTCAAGTGCCGAGATCAGAAAACAACCAGGAGGATGCTCTTTCAAAATTAGCATCCTCGGCCTCCTATGATACTCCACGAACTGTTTTCTGGGAGGTGATGGAGAAAAGAAGCATTGAAGAAGACCCTATTGGAATCTTAGACAGAAGTTCAACCTTGATGGATCCAATCAGGGCATATCTGACAGACGACACCTTGCCGGATGATCAACACCAGGCGGCTGCACTGAAAAAACGAGCAACTAGCTTTGAAATGATAAAGGGAGAACTTCACAAAAGAGGATATCTTCAACCCTTCTTGAAGTGTGTTACTCCAGAAAAAGGACGAGAGATCCTAGAAGATCTCCACTCTGGTTACTGCGCTTCCCATGTAGGCGGCAGGTCGCTTGCTCAACGGGCAAGGCGACAGGGTTACTTTTGGCCTATTCTGGAAGCAGATGCAATAGAGATGGTGAAAAAATGTGATAAGTGCCAAAAGTTTGGCAAGCTAATTCACCATCCAGCTACCGACCTCACTACCATTCATAGCCCACTACCGTTTGCTAAGTGGGGCATGGATATTCTGGGTCACTATCCCTGTTCCATCTGTTGAAGCGCTGGTTCAGCTCCGTGTCTGAACTCTCAATGATAAGGAAGGTGCTTCGCCAATCCTTCCACTTGTTTTCTTTACCTCTTGTCATGAGGTAGCCTCTGTGGCTAGTCAATTGATACCAGCCGGTACCGCCTGCCTTAGGGGTCCAGTTGAGGTAGTTCATGTGGGCGAAAGCCTCAAAGTTTGGCTCCACCCCGTGCAGTTCGCACCCGGCCACATAGCCGAGAACGTTGAACCAAGAGTTTGGGGCTAACTGCCATAACCCCAACTCATACCCAAGATCCGCTGAACAGCCGGATATAGTGGGAAGCGCAGCCCAGCTCTGATGGCCGCCTCGTAGCAGCCGAAGCAGGCGCTATCGTAGCTGATACCAGCCGGCCATACGACTGTGTCCTCTGGATCCGGCACAAAAACTAAAACGTCGGGGCCCATTGTGTGGTTCGCAATAAAGCTCCCCACTTTCTCTTGCATGGCCTTGATCCGACCTTTTGGGACAGTGCAGTAGTAAGGGGTATTTTTCTCTCTGTAAGAGGCGGACGGCTCCGCCCAATTGTCCCCTTTCTCAACTGCGTGAGAAAGCCTCGCCTCTTGTAGGCGGTTGTTTTTCTCTTCTGTGTCTAGAGAAGTATGACCAGAAGAACTAGACTCGGACTCGTCCTCTAACGAATCCGAAGAGGACGACTCCTCTCTTCTCCCAGAGGGGCCCGCCTCCTCTCCTTCGATAGGAGCGGGAGAAAAGGTAGACATGTCAACTGTAAAATGGGAAGGGACCACCTTGACCCCTCCCTCAGAGCTGTCGACGGTCAAGCCGCCTTGGTTTACTTCAGCATCTCGTGCCTGGTCAGATGTCTCACTAATCAGCACCTGGTAGGAGGAGCCGTCTGAGTTTGTAATCCGAGCAGTTCTTTTTGTTCTGGCCATAATGTTCTGCATAGACACACAGACAGTCGGACTTTGTATAAAGGGCAAAGATTGGTTCGGAAAAGGGCAGGCGGCACTCCTAGTCCTAGATTCAGCCGTCCCCGGTGACCGGCTGATCACTAACCTAGGTCGTGTCGTGTGCTTCCGTGGTGCCATTTCAAAAAGAAAAGGAAAAAAATAAAGAAAAGATAAAAGAGTGAGAGAACCGACGGTTACCTGAACAAGTGAAGTTGACGAAGTTCTGAAAATTCTAAGTAGCCGGCTTGTCAGAGCAGGCGGTAGGCAGAAAGAGTCCGGAATGTCAGAGCAAGTTCAGGGGTCCGAATGTTCTCTTCAAAAAGTTCTCAAGTGTGAAAATGATTGAAGTCAACACACCCTAATATAGGCGGAAATGAGAAGGCGAAGGGTCACTCCCAAATTCAAAATTTGGGTGGGAAAATCTCTCGGCCTTTCGCCGAGTGACACCTGTAGCAGGCCGTCGCCTGTTACGGTGCGACACCTGTCACAGGTAACACGTGACCAGTCACATGCCACCTTTGAGGGGCAAATTATTAGGGGATTTTTATCCACCAATCACCATCTGACACGTGGACCAACCAGGTTCCGCCACGTGTCCTTCACGTAGGCCAATGTGAGCCTGCCACGTGTCAACCAAATATTCGTCCACCATGGACCAGCCGCGACGCGACGCGTGTCCGTCCCATGACACATGGGAAAATGAGCCAACAAGGCCCAATCCTTGTTGGAGGCCCAGTCAACCCTAGCTTTAACCTAAACCTAGAGAGTGGCACGCTTCCCAACGTTATAAATACCCTCTTTAGTCCTCATTAAAGGGGATTACGCACATTAAACACTCTCACCTAGAGAGACCAAATTACTCCTTAATCAAGTACTAACTTGACCATTGGAGGCGGATCTCAAATCTTCCGGATCATCTGTTTGTTTTGCAGGTACAGGCGTCCGGTTCCAGTATAAGAATTGTAACTCTCCCGCAGGACATCAAAAAACCCCGAAACAGACTCCATGTCTGAAAATCAAGTCTGTGAAAGGAATTGTGTCCTTCCAACAAGTGTACTCTTCCGATAGAGGGTTTATAGTTATTACGGAGCTAATTCTTCAGTAAGGTCAAGTGATCGGAATGCCTAGGTGGAGGCCGCTTCCGATTAGTAATATCAATGTACAATTGATGTTACAACTTAATCTTAACTGAACCCATCGGGTCGAACCCAATCGAACCACCGATTCGAGATGACGAATTAATCCGAAAGGATTTAATGAGTCAGCAGAGTTTTACGAATACAGACGCCGGAAATCGAGCCTAGGGCGTTGAGACCGAGCGCCGCAAAATCACAAGCGACAAGTACGAGTGTAGCCGTAGCACCACAATGGTCTAACCATGTGGATGCTAGGCTAGTTCGAGCTAACATGCACCTAGCACGGCTAGGCGCAAGCCTAAGCACACTAGGTGTGTTAGGCGCACCATCGCAAGCTCAAGGCGCACCATCGCAGCCTAGGCGCACCATCGCAGCCTTGGCGTGCACATGGCAGCCTATCGCAAAGCACCACAAGCCCTAGGTAGCCCATCGCAGCTAGGTGCGTGCTAGCCTAGGTGCCTGGGTTCGCATGGCAGGCTATCGCAGCACCATAGCACCACGTAAAACACCATCGTAGTGCTAGGCACATGCGTGTGTGCGTGTCCGTGTGCACCATCGCCCAGCAACACGCAGTTGTGTGCTTGTGTGCGTGCCTTCGCATGGCAGCACCAAGCACCGCGAGCTAGGCACCACGTAAAACACCATCGTAGTGCTAGGCACATGCGTGTGTGGGCACTATCGCAGGCCATGCACCAAGCACAGCCCACCTATGTGTTTGCGTGCCTCGCACCAAGCATAGCAGTGCTAGGCACTGTCTGGTGCGCGTAGGAGCGTTGCGTGGTGCATGGTGCGTAGGATGATGCGAGGAAGGGCCAGCAAGTGTGGCTCGCTAGCAGCACGCATGCTGGCTGTGCTTGCAATGGCGCGCAAGGAAAGAGTAGGGGTTAGCATGTGCGTGGGCTGGTGGGGGCCAGTGCCAACACTATGTGCTAGCAGCGCCCAACGCCAGCACACAAGCACCAGCACCAGCTCAGCAGCAGCACGCACTGGCTGGCTGGCTGGGTGCTGGGCAGCAAGGCACTGGTAGCTGGCAGCCCTAGCTGGCACGCTAGCTGGCAGCCAGCTAGCCCTCCCTTAGCCCGGTTTTGTGCAAGGTTGTGGGGAACAAATCAAGCCCTTGGGGAGCAAGGCATATGGTCCCCCACCTAACCTTGGCCACCACTCCTTTGCATGAGAACATGCTACTTGTCGCAATATGATTAACTTGATTATTTATTTAATTTGGAAATTGTATAAATGATTGATTTTCAACACTCCCACATTGGTGGTGGATGAAAAACCAAGGGTTCATTTCCCTATAAATACCGTGCTTGGGTATTGGGAAATGAATAACCTTGAGTGGAATTAAAAAGGCAACTCTAAGTAAGCGTAAACCTTTGATTCGTAAAACTCATAGTTATTTTGTCCGGGTCTTGACTAACCTTCAAGACTTAGGACGCTCGGATCTGGTCGAGGGTACGATCCGTCGGAGATCTCGTGTTTTCGGCATTTTGAAGTAAGAGCTCTCTGGGAGCGAAGCACGCGTCAAAGGTATAATTCTTGTTCATAATCTTGTTTGATTAAGTTTAATATGCTTGTTAATTGTTTTAATTAAGGGGCGAGTCTTGGTAGGTTTCCTTCCGTGTAGTGTCGGTTCACTACGAAACCCTACAGCGGTATCGGAGCCACGCTCCTTTTAATTTTTGCAATTATTCTTCAATTAAGGTGTTTTAAAAGAATTTTTATTTTTCTGGTTCGTGTTCTTCTTATTAGATTAGATGCTCGTTTTAATTAATTTTAAAACTCGATTATATTTTCGATTTGGCTGTCGAACCCAGATTTTGGCTCAAAAATAGTGATTTTTGGGTGAAATCAACATTCTGGAACAAATTCAACCCTTTTAGGATTGTTAAGAAGCCAAATTCGAACCAGAAACTCAATTTTTCTGGGGTTTTTTCGTTTTTCAACGAAAATTTTAATTCTTTTTAAGCCTTGATTAATGCAAGTATTACAAGGTTAGATTAAATGCACATTTGCATCACTAATATAATAGTTTTAAAATATCCTTGAGCATAATAATGGAGTTTTTATTAGTGATTAAGTTGATATACCAATTTTTCACATAAACTTGTGTTTCACAAATTTTGCAAATAAATTGCAATAAAGTATGAAAACTTGTTGTGATCTTGTAATTTTAAGTTCCCAAATAATGTTAAAGTTCTAATCTTTAAAGGTTTAAATGATTGGAACCCTAACCCTAAATTCCATGTTGAACAAAGTTTGGATTTTTTCATTTTGGTTGATTAAAATCCATCAAGTTCAATTACTTGTGAGTAAAATTTGATTAATCTTCATATTGGAAGATGTAATCTTGGTATTTTCCACAAGTTGGAAAATTTTTATCATTGGATGGTTAATTTATTTTTCCAACTCCCATTTGTCAAATCCATTGTTAATTTGCATATTGGCAACATTAATTTTTGGACATAGCTCATTTTATTTTAAGCATAAAATTAGAACTAATTTTGTAAAAAATTGAAATATTGGATAATTTAGGCTTGTGCACTAATAAAATAAATTTTATTTAAGTAGGGCTTAATTTTATTTTATTTTATTTTCCCTCAAATTAATTCTAAAATGTAATTTAGAATTGATTATTGTCACACACAAATCGGAATTAAAATTCCGAGTAAAATGCACGCAAATCGATGCAAAACCGCAAGCGTCACTAAGGCTAGTCGGGCTGCCTAGTAGCCCACATGTAGGCTGCCTGTGGTGCGCATATGGTTGTGCATCGTTGGTGCGTGGCTGTGTGGCGAGGGGTGCTATGGCTGGGCTTGGGCAGTGGCCTTGGCTGCTGGGTGCAGCAAGCACCAGCCAGCCCCCACTTGCTGCCAGGCGCCAGCATGCGTGCAGACATGCGTGGTGCTGGCTAGCGTAGTGTGTTGTGCTGGGCGCAGCATGCTAGCACCAAGCGCCAGCCCAGCCCAGCCCCTTCAATACTGCTAGTGCGTGTGAAGCGTGAGCTGCTGGCGAGCTTATGCTGCTGTTGGGCAGCGAGGCGGCAAGCCCCAACCAGCCAGCACACTGCTGCCTAGCAGCCATGGTGCGCCATGCATCATAGGATGGGGACTTGTTGCTTAAGCTTGAGCTATGTTTTTACGATTTTTTTGCCGTTTTAATAATTTTAAAAAATTATTTTAACGAGGCTAAAAACCTCGATTTTCGATTAAAATTTTGACAAATTATGGGTTATGCCGACTTAATTATTCGAATTAATTAAGTACGGATGCGGAATTTAGTGGGAGCTTAATTAAGTGCGTTAGCATTTTGCGTTTGAAAATAATGGATTAAAAACTTTGACTAGTTTTAATTAGGCGCGTTAATTGGATTAACCACCTAAGTTAGTTACTAGTTTTGCGTGTTTAACTATGTATTTCGTAAAATTGCATGGCCCATTCACAAATAGTGAATGGGTGAATGGAAGATTGTTTTCAAAACAAGTCTTTGAAAATGGCAACTAGTGGGGCCCGACTAGGATAGAAAATACGGACTGCGTTCCGTTATGTATTTTTGTATATCTAAATACGGTTTGCGAACCATTAAGTACTTTTGTACTATTAGATTAATCTTAGTCGTTCTAGCTAGCTTCTTTTATTTCATTTTGGCCATGATGTCTCAAGACGGCGTTTCGATGAAGACAAGCCAAGATGAAGACCCATGGAAATTGAAGATTTCAAGGGGTCATGCTAGTTACCAAATGCATCTATTTTATGCCTTATATATATATATTGTTATTATTATATATGATTGCTAGATGCATGTCTAGGATTTCTATTATGTTGCGACGATTAGTTAAGTTCACTTAAATCAACCAACAAAGAAACCCTAGGTCCCTTAATAATATTGAGCTAAAATTTGTCGTTTCAAGAACAACACTTATCGAACTAATGCGCGTACGTTATGGATTACGCCAAAGCAAGGCATCACTACTTCCCTAGGAACGTAAGCTATACTAGGTATACAATTTGTCTTGGTTAAGCTCAACGATATCAGTAAGGAGTCCTTAGATGTCGTGGCAAAAGAGATAAAATGTCAAGGATGCATTAGATGCGACATTTTATCAAACCGAGAGTAGCTTGGAGCTATTAGCAATTAGATTGCTTACCTTAAGATATTTAATGATTAAGACAAGCCAAAGCATGCTTAACCATTTCTTGATCTTGGGATCTCGTAATCATTTTATTCTCGCCCATAAGGGAAAATTTTAAATACGTGGATAAAATGCTCAATAAGATTGAATATATGCATGAACGTTTTAAATTTCAACTTATTGATGTATGAATGGTTTTTTCACTTCAAATTCTTTCAATTGTAGAATCATGTTTGCAAGTAACTCAAACAACAACCAATTCTCTTTGCGCTCAATTCTCGACAAGGAGAAGTTGAGCGGGCCAAACTTTCTTGATTGGAAAAGAAATCTCCGCATTGTACTAATGCAGGAGCAAAAGGAATACGTCCTTGATGAGGAAATGCCCGACACTCCCAATGAGGAGGTCACTCAGGCTGCCCTTAACCGATGGCAAAGTGCCAATCAGGATGTCAAATGCATCATGTTAGCCACCATGTCTCCGGACCTTCAAAAGATTTTCTTTGAAAAGGAGACAACTTTTGAGATAATTTATTAGCTTCAGAATATGTTTCAAGAGCAAGCCTGAACTAAAAGGTTTGAAACCCACAGGTAGATCCTTAAGAGCAAGCTCAATAAAAAAGAGCCAGTCAGCCCGCATGTCCTCAAAATGATTGGATAATTTGAGAACATGGAAAGGCTTGATGCTGGGTATTCAACCGAAATGGCAATTGACATCATTCTCCACTCCCTTTAAAAAGGCTATGATCAGTTCAAGATGAACTATAATATGCATAGTATGGAGAAAATCCTCACCGACCTTCATGGTATGTTGAAGCATGCCGAGCAAACCTTTAAGGATGAGGGCAAGCATGACATGCTCATGGTGAGGAAGGGCAAGCCATTCAAACATCCGGGCAAAAAGAAGAGCTTTAAAGGGAAAAAGAAGAAATTTCCGCCTAAGTCAAAATCTGCCAAGGGCAGCAAGGACAAGAAGGCAGCCTCTTCTTAATCTGATTTTGAATGTTTCTACTACAAGAAGAAGGGACTTTGGAAACGGGACTGCCTCAAATTCAAGGAAGATAAGAAGAACGGCAACGTTGCTTCTTCATCAGGTATTTTCGTTATAGACTTAAACTTCGCTAGCAAAACATCATGGGTATTAGATACCGGATGTGGCTCACACCTTTGTTCCAATGCTCAGGGACTAAGGATAAATAGGAGGCTAGAGAAGGGAGAGGTCGAGCTTCGTGTCGGCTATGGAGCAAGGATGTCTGCCGTATCCGTTGGAACTCTCAGTTTGTCTTTGCCCTCAGGGCTTATTCAAGAACTTGAAAACTGCTATCATGTTCCTAGAGTGATCAAAAACATTATTTCAATATCGGCGTTGGATGCCAAAGGATTCGAATTTCGAATCGAAAACAATAGTTGTTTTATTTATTTTGATAATGTTTTATATGCTAAGGCACATTCAAAAAATGGTCTTTATGTGCTATCACTAGACAAACACGTTTATAACATTAAGAATACTGCCAAAAGGGCTAAGACCATCGAATCGAATCAAACCTACTTGTGGCATTGTCGTCTTGGCCATATTAACATCAAACGCATCAAGAAACTTCTTCAAGAAGGTGTTCTTGACTCATTCGACTTAGAGTCGTTTGAAAACTGCGAAGGATGCTTATTAGGCAAGATGATAAAACAGCCATTCTCCAAGTTGGGAGAAAGGGCAAGTGACTTATTAGGTCTAATACACACGGATGTATGTGAACCAATGAGCACACCCGCAAGACAAGGTTACCGATATTTCATCACTTTCACTGACGATTATAGTAGATATGGCTATATCTACTTAATGTCGAATAAATCTGAATCTTTTGAGAAATTCAAAGAATTTCAGAAAGAAGTTGAAAATCAGCTCTGCGAGAAAATTAAAGCACTCCGATCGGATCGAGGTGGCGAATATTTGAGCCATGAATTCGACGATCACTTGAAAGAAAATGGCATTCTTTTAGAGTTGACACCTCCCGGAACTCCTCAATGGAACGGAGTGTCCGAACGAAGAAATCGAACCTTGTTAGACATGGTTCGATCAATGATGGGTCTTAGTGAACTCCCTATCTCTTTCTGGGGACATGCGCTACAAACTACAACACTAACACTAAACAAAGCTCCGTCAAAGGCTGTTGAAAAGACTCCATATGAATTATGGACAAAGAAACCTCCAAGGTTGTCTTTTCTTAAGATTTGGGGATGCGAAGCATATGTCAAGCGATTAATTTCGGACAAACTTCACCCCAAATCGGATAAGTGTTTCTTTATGGGATATCCAAAAGAAACCAAAGGGTATTACTTCTACGATAAATCCGAGAACAAAGTTTTTGTTGCTCGTGATGGTGTCTTTTTGGAGAAGGATCACCTTTCCAAAATGACAAGTGGGAGGAAAATCGAACTCGACGAAGTTCTAGAGGACGAGCAACAATGTCAACCTGACAAAACTAAGAATCTAGAAGCTTTGGAAGCATCTAAGAAGATTGGTAAGAATCAAACAGACAATGAAAATGCTCAACCTATTACCCTTCGTAAGTGGCAACGACAAAGATCTCAACCAGACAGATACCTCGGTATCGTCTTAACCGATGATCAGGACAACCTAGTCATGGATGGTGATGAGCCGGCGACATATAAGAAAGCTATGACGAGCCCCGACTCTGCTAAATAGCAAGAGGCCATGAAATCCGAGATGGACTCCATGTCTAAAAATCAAGTCTGGGACTTGGTGAATTTGCCCGAGGGTTATACACCCATTGGTTGCAAATGGATCTTCAAAGTGAAGACAGACAAGGATGGAAATGTATCAATATACAAAGATAGACTGGTAGCAAAAGGTTATAGACAAGTCCACGGGATTGACTATGATGAAATTTTTTCACCAGTTGCAATGCTAAAATCCTTCCGGATCATCCTAGTGATTGCTACATATTACAATTATGAAATATGGAAAATGGATGTCAAAACCGCCTTCATTAATGGAATTTTGGAAGAAACTGTGTATATGACACAGGCAGAAGGTTTTGTCCATCCAGGCAACGCTGGAAAGGTTTGCAAGCTGAAGAAGTCCATTTATGGACTAAAGCAGGCCAGCAGAAGTTGGAATCTGCGATTTGATGAAGCCATTAGCAATTTGGTTTTATCAAAAATCCAGATGAATCTTGTGTATACAAGAAATTCAGTGGCAGTGATATTGCATTCTTAGTCCTGTATGTAGATGACATACTTCTCATTGGAAACAACACAAAATTGTTGGAGTCCGTAAAGGGTTGGTTGGGAAAGTGCTTCTCAATGAAGGACTTAGGAGAGGCACAATACATATTGGGCATCAAGATCTACAGGGATAAATCTAAGAGGATGATTGGATTATGCAAGAGTACTTACATTGATAAGGTACTGGCTCAATTCCACATGGAGAATGCCAAAAGAGGGCATTTACCCATGTTCCATGGCGTAACTCTGGGCAAGAAGCAGTGTCCACAGACACCTGTTGAGCCAGAAAGAATGAATCAGATCCCATATGCTTCGCTAATCGGATCGATCATGTATGCCATGATATGTACAAGGCCAGATCTATCGTATGCCTTGAGTGCAACAAGTCGATACCTATCGAACCCATGAGAGGCGCATTGGACTGCGGCCAACAACATCCTTAACTACCTGAAAAGGAACAAGGATAAATTCCTTGTGTATGGAGGCCACAAAGAACTTGTTGTTGAAGGTTACACCGATGCTAGCTTCCAGACTGACAGAGACGACTTCAAGTCACAGTCGGGGTACATATTCTGCCTGAATGGAGGAGCGTTTAGCTGGAAGAGTGCCAAGTAGAGCACCACTGCAGACTCTACAACTGAAGCCGAGTACTTGGCCACTTCAGAAGCTGCCAAGGAAGCTGTTTGGATTCACAAGTTCATTAGTGAACTTGGTGTTGTACCCTCAATCAAGTGGCCGATAGACCTCTATTGTGATAACAATGGAGCTATCGCTCAGGCCAGGGAGCCGAGAGAGCACCAGAAGGTCAAACACGTGCAAAGGCGATTTCACATGATTAGGGAATGGAAATCCGAAGGTCAAATCAGAATTTTTAAGATCGACACAGATGATAATATAGCCGATCCTTTGACTAAACCGCTACCTCAAGTGAAACACAACAAGCACATTGAGACAATGGGAATCAAGCATGTTGGAGACTGGCTTTGAAAATCCCTGTACATGTGTTTTAATTAAATAGGATATTTAATGTAAGACACTGTATTAAAACCATTCATTAATGGATTAATTAATTTTTATGCAAAATTATCATTCACTCCATTACTATTTAATTGTGGTTTAGAATTAAATAATGAATACATTCGATTTACGGAAATATTCAAAACAGGGTATCAAGACCATGTCTTGGATAAAGAAACACCTGTTAAGGGAACATTGAATATTTAAATTGAAAATTGTCCCTAATCGAGGTCATCTAACAGATGGACGATTGATAACCGCCATAGATTAGTGTGTAGTATGATTTACAGCACCGTTTCTTGTGTTGCGATGACGTGACAGTCATAAATCATTTGCACAAGCACAGTTTGGAACTGTACTGGATAAGACCTATGAGAGTACATAAAGAAAATTTAAATTTTTGTCATAAGTACATTTCTCATTATGACTATCGGAACTTGTTTCCTCCGACCATAAGTACTGTGAAGCTTTCTTGTTTGAGTACTAGACTCTTTGATGTTTCCAAACGTCTGCCGTAACTTGAGATCATAACGGGAACACTTAGGAGACTATGTCCTCTTAGTAAAAGGAACTTACAATATAAGACTAGGACTGTCCCCCTACTAACAATAGGGAAAATATTTTGTTATTTACAAGGCCGCTCGAAGAGCAAGACTGTGAAAATCCATGACCGTGCCCAGATGGATTTTAGACATAATTTGCTTATTAACAGTCGAACTCGGAGATCGAGAAACACTTCTGAACGTAATAAGGATGACAAAGAATCTTACCTTATAGTTTACGAAGAAACATTAAGTGACATAGGAAATGGGCTATACACTATATGCACACTTGTCCAGAAGGACAAATGGGAGATTGAAAGGAATGGTGTCCTTCCAACAAGTATATTCTTCCGATAGAGGGTTCAGAATTATTACGGAGCTAATTCTTCAGTAAGATCAAGTGATCGGAACGCCTAGGTGGAGGCTGCTTCCGATCAGTAATATCAATGTACAATTGATATTATAGCTTAATCTTAACTGAACCCTTCGGGTCAAACCCAATCGAACCACCGATCCGAGACGACGAATTAATCCGAAAGGATTTAATGAGTCAGCAGAGTTTTACGAATACAGACGTCGGAAATCGAGCCTAGGGAGTCGAGACCGAGCGTCGCAAAATCACAAGCGATAAGTACGAGTGTAGTCGTAGTACCACAATGGTCTAACCATGTGGATGCTAGGCTAGTTCGAGCTAGCATGCACCTAGCATGGCTAGGCGCAAGCATAAGCACACTAGGTGTGCTAGGCGCACCATCGTAAGCTCAAGGCGCACCATCGCAGCCTAAGCGTGCACATGGCAGCCTATCGCAAAGCACCATAAGCCCCAGGCAGCCAATCGCAGCTAGCAGCGTGCTAGCCTGGGTGCCTAGGTGCGCATGGCAAGCTATCGCAAGCGCCACAAGCACCAGGCAACCCATCGCAGCTAGCAGCATGCTAGCCTGGGTGCGCATGGCAGGCTATTGCAGCATCATAGCACCACGCACAACACCATCGCAGTGCTAGGCACATGCGTGTGTGCGTGTGCGTGTGCACCATCGCCCAGCAGCACCCAGCTGTGTGCTTGTGTGCGTGCCTTCGCATTACAGCACCAAGCATAGCGAGCTAGCAAGCAACGCTGGCCTTGCGTGTGTAGGCACCATCGCAGGCCATGCACCAAGCAAAGCACACCTATGTGTGTACGTTCCTCGCACCAAGCATAGCAGTGCTAGGCACTGGCTGGTGTGTGTGGGAGCGTTGCGTGGTGCATGGTGCGTAGCGTGCTGCGTGCGTGGTGCGTAGGATTGATCGGTGGACAATAGGTCGTTAGTTTATTATCCTAGATCAAAATTACAATTTATAACTCCTATCCTAACTCTATCAAATTTTTCTTTAGATAGCGGTAAGGTAGGGTCGATTCCTAAGGAAACGGGGGTTTAACACAATTAATACGAAATCGAGGAGAAATTGCTAATAACAAAAGGTGGTATTTGAATTTGTGTTGAAGAATTCTATGGACAAACTAACTACTATTGAGCCTAGAATAAACTAGAAATAAGGGAAATAGATTAAACACTTTTAAAAGCAATTAAATGGACAAGATTATAGAGATAACAATGACAAAAGCACTAGGGAAAGGGGGATTCAATCATGAACAAAGAGTACTAGTGAAAACCGAAAGGAAACCGATTCTAGGAGTATAAACTCTACCTAAAATAGTTCATTATCATGCAACTACTTAAGCAAGTCGACGAAATCATTCACACCTAGATTAAATCATTCTCATGCATTCAATCAAGGGCTAGATTTTTGGGATTAGAGGTGCACACACTAACTCCAAGCATATTATAGCTCAATTCATCAACTCAAGAATAAGTCCCAATCAATAATCAATAGATACTCAAATACACATGATTATCACCCCCTTCCCTAGCTAAAAACCTAAGCTAGAAGGAAGGGAATGGCCATAACAACTAACATAAGCATGTATTCAATACCAACACAACCTAACATGATTCTAACTTGAAAGGAAAATCAAAGAAACTAATAAAGCTTGAATATTTATGGAAATAAACTCAAGTAAGAGCAATAAAACAAAGAAGATCAAAAACTAGAGAAACAAAAGTAAAGATTGATATTATAAAGATTAAAGATTACCAAATCATCAAAGTAGTAGCAACAATCTAGAAGAAAGCTTGAATATTTGGTTACAAAGATTGAATCTTGAACACTAGTGTTTTCTCTCTCTAGAAACCATGAACTTCTCTCTCTACCAATGATTTTTGGGGCCAATGGAATAGTGGATGCTAAGAAAATCAAGCAAGGGACTATTTATAGTCTTCTACCAAAAGGAAGAAAAAGGGCAAGGGAGAGGGCTCTCCGAACAGGCAGCCACGCCCTCTCCAAGCTGGGTAAATAGCCTTGTAAAACCCATAAAGCCGCGCCCGCGGGGCTTCTCTGCCGCGCCCGCGGCACATATGCTCCGTGCCCGCGGCTCGCCATCTCCACTTTCCTCTGCTGGCTTCAGACTTTTCCTGTCCGCGCCCGCGGGTTACAAGCCCGCGCCCGCGGCCCATCAGAACAACGCGCCCTCTCCATCTTGGCATCTCCACTCCTTTGCCAAGCTCCTTTGGCATCTCCACTCGAGCTATTGATTCGTGAATCGCACATGAGCGATGGGAGCTGTCAAAACACATAAAAAGGAGGTAAAAACTAGAAGAAAAGACAAAAAGGGGAGGAAAAATACGAGAGGGGGCTAAAGTGACTAAAATCAAGATAAAAGGGGTTAAAATAGGCATAAGCAAGTGACAAATCCGGGGGAAATCGGTAGTAAACAAGGGTTAAAATGGTGGCATAAATGCCACGCATCAAAATCCCCCACACTTGCCTCTTGCTTGTCCTCAAGCAAGACAAAGAGAGAAAGAAAAATCAAACACCACAAAGACAAACATAATATGGCATGGTTTTGGGAAAAACAGCATAAGAGATCCAAAGAACAATTGCTTTATCTGGACTCAACCATGACAAAAACGTCAAAGAGTATTAGCTATTCTCAACTACGTGATGCATGCACGCCTCAAGATATTAGAGATTGCAAGAGTCGAGCCTCAACTAAGCATAGAGAACTAGTGAGTCATCTTTCGCCCTAATCCCCTCTATAACGGTCCTCGTTCTCCCCACTAGCTTCAAATCGTCCCCCTAGATGGCTCCTCATGATTCCACGAAGGAACCGGAAAAAGATTTAATTTGAGGAAGTAAAAGATCATCCTGACATCTCAACTATGCACGTTCTTTCCATAGGGTTGAGAACCATCTCCCTCCACCGGTTGTTGACCATGCACTCTTAAAGTCAAAGGGGCTTCACAAGGGTTGTACTGACACGGCTTAAGGTAGAGGTCGGAATATTCAATTTGAAATAGTGGCGGTAATTCCTAAGTGAAGCAAGAGAAAGGGGGATCCTCAAGGTCAAAACTCAAAACACAACCACAACTCAAACGAATATCCAAACATTTTGATTTCATTCGCATCACCACTCTTTATTCAAGTATATATACAAGATAAATAAATTTCTCATTTCATCAAATAAAGGTTTTTTTTTTTTTTTTTTTTTTTTTTTTTTTTTTTTTTCAAACTTCTTTACATATTCAACTCTAGAATTACAAACCAATTCCACAAATGATTCACGTTCACATTCATGACGCTCTTTCACACTCACCTCGCAAAGCCATTGCTTCATTAACTAATAGGGGTTAGTAAACATAGGTCGCTAGGCTTGTAATGAGGTTGAGACAAGAATGGGAAAACATTAGGCTCAAATTGGTTGGCAAGAGGGATGATGCAAAGAGAAAAATCAAATTTGTAACTAAATAAAAGAGAAAATAAACAAAAATGAGAAATGGTGCCCTTTTCCTCTCTCAAAAGTCCAAGGTTGCGATCTTGGGAGCTAATAGTCAACACAAGGATTCAAACATGCATAGTCGAGGATCCTAATACGACGCTCAACAAGTTGATGAAGGCATGAACAAGAGAAACTCACAAGGGATGAGAAAGGTAAGCAAATACCAACTAGAGGGCTTCAAATCCACTACAGGGAGCAACTCCATCTTACCACATCCCGCGAACTAGGGGTTCAAACGCCCTCACAAGTTCTTACCCTTGCTACCTTAACTAAGGCTCGTCTAATTCAATCAACAACAATCTCGAAATGTGCACCTTATCACATAGTTAAGAAAAAGGACAAACATTCAAGGATGCATCATCACGGAGATAGAATCCAAATGTAGCAAGCAAGTTCCAAAACACATTCATATTATCATGCCATAATTGTGCTTATCACACAAAAGGAAGTAGAACAAAGGAAAGAGAGAATCAAGAAGGTTCATATGAGAGGCTTAAAGATTCAAATAAATCCCAATCGACAAACAAGTGATCGTTCGGTCTCAATACCAACGATCCCAGGTTCCTTGGAACCGCATGCAAACATCGTCGAACCATTCAACTCTTTCCTAAGCTAAAGCCTAAACTAAACACGACACGAGAAAAGAAAAGAAAAGTAAAGGAAAGATCTCACCAATGTCTCTTGAAGAAAAAAGATAAAACAACCAAGCGATTTACCGTGCCTCCACATGTCGCTTTCAATTTCTTCCAAGCTACAAAAGAGAGGAAAACAAAGAAAAACAAGGCAAGCACTACAAAGAAAAGAACGTTAGTACTAGAGAGAGAGAAAAAAAAATCCATGAACTAAATTCTTTGGGTATGACCTACTACCCAAACATCCCATCATTATAGAGTCATTATCATCAAAACATTGTCATCGTATCATCATCATCATAGAAACGGACATCATAGACACCAGACAACAACAACGCTACCAACGACACCTACACCCAAAACCCCTAAGTAGTCCCTTGAGTCCTAGGTGCCTTCCCCCACACTCGCCTCAAGCATTCCCTAACACTCTCCTTTGACTCAGACACCCCCCCCCCCCCACACTAGAGTAAAGCGTCGTCCTCGATGCGGCATGAGGACAAGTAATAGGGGGGAATACAAAGGGAGGGAACAAAAAGAACAAGGGGGAAACTAATGGCCACTAGAGTCGGCACCGTCGTTATCCGCGCTCCCATTGTCGTAGGAGAAAACCGATGGGGGGCCATAGGTGTCCCAACCTCCGGTGTAGCCAGGTGGCCACCCATAATGACCTTTGAAGAGGTCAAGCTGGGACGCGGATAACTGGTCATATGGCTCGGGTTGAACAAGGGGGTCGGGGTGAGAGGGGTCGACATAGGGGTAGTTAGGATCACCCCTATAATCACTCCCACCCGAAACCCGATAATTATAATGACCGGACTCATAAGGGAAATCACGCCTAGGCACAGTAGGGTCCGAGGTCCCTTGCCAATATGGGTACGTAGGTAGGTTGTCACCCCCCCAAGATGGCACGGGCCCTTGTTGGGCCGGCACATAAGGGTAGTTGACCGGGGAGTGACATCCCCTCTACGCACACTCAAATCATATAAGGCGTTGGTTTGGTAAGAGAGGTGTTGGTGGGAAGCAAACATACCTTGCATGCCGAGTTGCATGCTCTCCATTTGGGCTCGCATTGCCTCCATTTGTTGTTGGTAGTCAGGTTGATGATGTTGTTGTTGTTGCCTTAATCCTTGTTGTTGTTGTTGTTGGTGGAACTCATCCTCTGTGCCCTCATTTCTTTGGCCGGACCCTTCCCCCGTGACCATCCTAGCGCCAGGAAGGACGCCTGAGTCCTTCTTTACCCACCATGGGTAATTGACTCCTTCCCTTGTGAAAGAAGTGAATTCCGGCTTGGGCAGGAAACAGTGGTGCTCGTGGGAGACAAGTAAGCTCCAAGTCTTTCCTCGATCCTCGGTATCTGCGATGAACTTCATGGTTTTTAGTTGGTCGAGGTCGAGCCAGATATCACTCCCATTACTCTTCCCTACGAGGGTGCAAGATTCGAGCTTAGCCAAATGCCCCAGCTTCTCGGCTATCCGAGTTACCATCCCTCCAAAATGAATTTCACCTTTCCTTGTACCTGACTGGACACTCTCAATGCATTTGGTGAATAGAAACCCGAAGTTCATTCTGTGCCCAATTTCCGGCTGCGTAGCTAGCCATAATAGTCGGATTTCCTCGGTTGTAATCTTCCCCAAGTCCTATTTATTAAAGACCGTGTACCCAAGGATTCGATGCAGAAGTCTGATGGCTGGGTGCATGATCTGACTGTTTAAAGAGTACTTGGAGTTGAAGGCGTCCATTCTCGAAATGACCTTCCACCAGTGAAGGGGCTCATAAGCATGGAGGCCCGCATGTTCGGGGAAGAACATATCGGCATCGGGGTTGAAATCCAGCAATTGGTTAAACTGGCGGAGGGTGAAGGTTTCTTTTTTGTTAAAGAGTTGGAAGGAGATGGAGAGATCATTATCTCCTGCGGCATGAGTTTCGAAGGAAGCAAGAAACTCTAGGGTAGGCTCTTTGTAGGTTCGATAGGCACTTGACACAAAGGAACCGAGTCCGAGGTTGTTGAACAAGAACCAACAATCCTCATCGATACCAAGCTTGGTTGTGGTGGAGTGATGGTAATGCTTGGTTGGTCTCAATTTTCGGTTTAGGAGGTTGTCATAGATGGGTTTGTGGTTTTTGTTGTGGAATTTGAGGGTGGTAGAGGTGGTGGAGCGGTTTGGGGTGTAGGTTCATTTTGTTGGGGGTTGAAAGAGGATGAACCTTGGAGTTCCTTCCCACTTTTTCTCTTCTTATAACCGAAAACCATTGTCACCAATATCAAATTGCAGTCCAATTCCAAAACAATCACTCACAATAATCACACTACACCAATCTCCAAAACCATGAATCACCAAGTTCAAACCACAAGCAAGCAATCTATGACAAGGAACAAACTAACACAAACAACAACTCAACAATTAATAATGCTTAAGATGATGAATGAATACAATATAGGCATGCACCAATAAAAATTTCAACATGAAAATTCATAAACATACAATTTCTCAACCAAAAGCATGTTTCAAATTCAAAGGTAAATGAGAGTAAGGAAGAAATGTATACCAAAATGGATACCAATAATTTCTCCTATTATCCCCTTGAAGAAGAAATCAAGACTTCCTCCAAGAACCCTCCAATGGTGAAAGAAATTGCCACACAAAGAGGAATACCGAAATTGGGGGTTTTAAAGGATGAAATTTCAGATTTTTGGTGAGAAAAATTGTAGAAGAGTGAGGGAATTGTTGAAATTTGATGGAATTTGATGAATTAGGAAGAGAAATTTAAGAGGAATGGGTTAGGGTTTGGAATGGAGTAAGGAGTAGAGAGAGAAAAGGGGAAAAAAACTGATTGTGTTTTCGGGCATATGGCTGAAAATTAAAGGGGAAGTCGCAGACCTGAAGGGCCTCGCCCGCGACATGCTCTGACCGCGCCCGCGGGATCGTATGCCGCGCTCGCGGCTTTAGGGTTTCAGGTTTCTGTTTTTCTGTACTGCAGGATGCCGCGCCCGCGGGGTGGAACTGCGCCCGCGGCGGTGCCTGTCCGCGCCCGCGGCTAACTCTGCCCGCGCCCGCTCTTTGTATCCCTGAGCCATCTCCATTTTATGTGGAAAAAAAATGAAAACCCCTGCCGCGCCCGCGGGGCCTTCTGTGCGCGCCCTCTCCAGTTATGACCCAGGCATCTCCGCTTTATCTTGAAAATAGGGGAGGGGTTGCCGCGCCCGCAGGTGGCCTGTGCGCGCCCTCTCCAGGGTCCTCTCTGGGCATCTCCACTTCCTCTTTCTCCAAACTCCTTCTCTTCTCCAAACCCAACTTAATAGATCATGCACCCAAAGATCAAGGTACCTAAAGAATGAACAACGCACTCAATAAGAGATTAAAGGAAAAATCATCCAAAAATAGTCAAAGTAAAAAAAAACACAAAATCAAAAAGGGTTGAGAATTCGGGTTGCCTCCCGAAAAGCGCTTCTTTATAAGGTCATTAGCTTGACCATTTCACATTATCATCAAGAAAGTGACTTAGGATCCGGCGGATCGAGCCTCATACACTCAATCATGCCAATTTGATCATTACAATGGTAGAGCTTCAAACGGTGGCCGTTGACCATGAACTTGTTCCCATTCGCTTCTAACTCAAAGGACCCATAAGGAGTTGTTTTTGAAATTGTGAATGGCCCCGACCATTTAGACTTCAGTTTTCCGGGGAACAAACGGAGCCTAGAATTGAATAACAAAACCTTGTCCCCAACCTTAAAGCTCTTGTTCCTTATATGTTGGTCGTGCCACCTCTTGGTTCTCTCCTTGTAGGGTTTCGAGTTCTCATAGGCATCATAGCGGAGCTCCTCAAGTTCATTGAGCTTAAGTAGCCTCTTTTCGCCCGCCAAGGTCATATCCATATTGAGCCCTTTGATCGCCCACCAAGCTTTGTACTCTAACTCGACCGGCAAATGACAAGCCTTTCCATAGACCAATTGGTAAGGAGTAGTACCAATTGGGGTCTTGTAAGCCGTCCTTAGAGCCCAAAGCGTATCATCAAGTTTGAGAGACCAATCTTTTCTAGACTTGTTCACCATCCTCTCTAGAAGGTTCTTGATCTCCCTATTTGATAATTCCACTTGTCCTTGAGTTTGGGGGTGGTATGGTAGGTCGATTTTATGATGAACCCCATAGCGTTTAAGGAGAGCTTCAAGTTGTTTCTTGGCGAAGTGAGAACCACCATCGCTAATAAGAACTCTTGGGACCCCGAATCTTGGGAATATGATCTTTTTTAGAAGCTTGAGCACAACCTTGTGGTCATTGGTGGGCGAGGGTATAGCTTCGATCCACTTGGTCACGTAGTCCACCGCCACCGATATATAGAGATTGCCACAAGAAGAAACGAAAGGCCCCATAAAGTCGACCCCCCATACATCAAAGGGTTCAACCTCCAAAATATTTTGTTGAGGCATTTAATCACGCTTGGTTATGCCCCCACTTCTTTGGCACTTATCACATCTAGATATGAATTTGTGGGCATTCTTGTGCATTGTTGGCCACCAAAGAAGAGATTGAGAAATTTTAGCCACGGTCTTTTCTACTCCTCCATGCCCACCACATGGCAATGAATGACAATGCTCAAGCACCCCTTCGATCTCATGATCCGGAACACATTTTCTAAAAAGCCCATCTCCACATTGCTTGAATAGATAAGGATCGTTCCAAAAATACCTCCTCACTTCTTTGAAAAACCTTTTCTTTTGTTGAGAGGAGAACTCCGGGGGAACGACACCACATGCCAAGTAATTGGCAAGGTCCGCATACCAAGGGCTTGGTGTTGATGCAATGGCCATAAGAGCCTCAAAACCCAATTCTTCATTGATAGGCACGTCTTCTTTAGTCTCAAAAGAAAGTCTCGATAGATGGTCCGCTACATAATTTTCCGCCCCCTTTTTGTCCCTCATCTCCATGTCAAAGTCTTGGAGAGAAAGAAACCAACGAATGAGACGCGGTTTTGCTTCCTTTTTGGTCATAAGGTAGCGGACCGCGATGTGATCCGTGTAGACTATCACCTTTGAGCATATGAGGTAAGACCGGAACTTATCCATGGCAAAGACAACCGCTAGCATTTCCTTCTCCGTTGTGGTATAATTCTTTTGAGCTTCGTCGAGGGTTCTACTTGCGTAGTAGATGACACAAGATCTTCCTTCTTTCTTTTGCCCAAGCACGGCTCCTACAACAAAATCACTTGCATCGCACATTAGCTCAAAAGGCAAGCTCCAATCCGGAGCTTGCACCACAGGAGAAGAGATGAGGGCTTCCTTGAGCTTTTGAAATGCCTCAAGGAAACCCTCATCAAAATTGAACACAACATCCTTTTTGAGTAACTCGGTTAAGGGTTTGGCGATAGATGAATTTTTTTTGATAAACCTCCGGTAAAAACCGGCATGCCCAAGAAAAGCTCGCACTCCCGTGACGGAGGTAGGAGGGGGCAACTTAGCAATCACCGAAACCTTAGCCGAGTCTACTTCAATGCCCTTTTTTGATACTTTATGGCCTAGGACAATACCTTCCTCGACCATAAAATGGCATTTTTCCCAATTCAACACTAAACTCGTCTCTTGACACCTTTTCAAAACTTTTTCAAGGTTAATAAGGCATGTGTCAAAAGACGATCCACCAACACTAAAATCATCCATAAAAACTTCAATTTCATTGTCAAGCATTTCAGAAAAAATGGAAGTCATGCATCGTTGGAAAGTTGAGGGAGCATTGCATAACCCGAATGGCATTCTTCGGTACGCAAATGTCCCATATGGACACGTAAAAGTAGTTTTCTCTTGATCATTTGGATGGATAGGGATTTGGAAAAAGCCGGAGTATCCATCCAAAAAGCAAAAGAAAGCATGATGGGAGAGTCTTTCCAACATTTGATCCATGAAGGGGAGAGGAAAATGATCTTTCTTAGTGTTCTTGTTCAGCTTCCTATAATCAATGCACATCCTCCATCCAGTGACTGTCCGGGTGGAGATTTCCTCTCCTCCTTCTCCCTTGACAATGGTCATTCCACCCTTTTTGGGGACCACGTGAACCGGGCTAACCCACTTGCTATCGGAGATAGCATAGATTATACCCGCCTCACGCAATTTCAAAATTTCCTTCTTGACTACCTCTTGGAGGTTGGGGTTTAACCTCTTTTGAGGTTCAATGGAGGTGGATTGATCATTCTCAAGGTGAATACGATGCATGCATAAAGAAGGGCTAATACCCTTAATATCGTCAATGCTATACCCTATCACATTTCTATATTTTCTCAAAACAACAATCAATTTTTCCAAATCAAGACCATTAAGGGAAGCATTGACAATAATAGGGTATTCTCCTTCATTTCCAAGATAAGCATATTTCAAAGAAGGGGGAAGGGGTTTGAGTTCTACCTTGGGAGGAGGCTCAGAACTCTCCTCCAATTTTTCCTCCTTATGCTCAAGCTCATCATGCTTAGTACTGTTCTCTTCTTCCTTTTTGGCTTCTTCAATGGCCATAGCAAATTCCTTTGCTTCTTGGGAGAAGTAATCTTCCTCACATGTGAGAGCTTCGGCCATAGGATCTTTAGGACTCATGACAACCCTTCCCAAACGATCTAGCTCTTCATTGACAACATCGACCCTATAACACTTCTCAACCATGGGGGTTTTGAGTAGCTTAGAGAATTCAAAGACAATTTTTTCATCGGCCACTTCACATGTAATGGTATTATTCTTGCAATTGATTACCGCCCCCAAAGTTGTAAGAGCTTCACGGCCCAAGATCAAAGGTGTATCCACATCTTCTTCCATATCCATCACCACAAAGTCACATGGCACATAGATATGCCCAACTTGAATAGGGACATCTTCAAGCTCGCCACAAGGTAGCTTCACCGATCGATCGGCCAATTGAATGGTTTTCCTAGTGGGGATCATCTCAATGTTAAGATTTTGAGCAATGGATAGAGGGATTAAACTAACACTTGCTCCGAGGTCGGCTAGGGCACCCCTAGTTTCCATGTTCCCAATTTTGACCGGCAAGGTAAAGCTTCCCGGGTCCTTTTGCTTCTTGGGCATTTTGTGTTGAACAAGTGCACTCACTTGATGGGGAAGAGTGATAAGCTCATCATTAAGCTCCCTTTTGTTGGTGAGAATGTCTTTCAAGAACTTGGAGTATGAAGGCATTTGTGTGACAACTTCAATGAAAGGGAGGTTAATGTGTAAGTTTTTCATCACACTTAGAAACCTTGCAAATTTATCGTTCAATTTTCTCTCCCCAAGCCGACCGGGAAAAGGAACCGGTCCATCAAGGTTTCTAGCCTCACTAGAAGTTGAGGATGTCACCACATCCTTAGTCTTCTTTTTCTCCATACTCTTCTCTTTCTCATCAACCTTCTCTTCTTCAACTTTCTTATCATCACTCATCTCTTCTTCTCCCTCCTTTTCCTTACCATCCTCTTCCTTGGGACTCTCATAAGATGTACCCGATCTCAATGTGATTGCCTTGCAAGAGTCAGGTTTTACAATATTGGAAGGGTTGGTTTGTGATTGTCCGGGCAAAGTGGAAGCTGAGTTAAAAGAAACTCTCTCGGCCAATTATGCTAGTTGTGAATCAACCATCTTGTTATGAGCCTTGACTTCTTGCATTTGTTGATTCATGGCTTGAAGTTGTTGAAGAATTTGAGTTTGAGTAGAATCGGGTTGAGATGCTTTCTCTTGACTTCTTTGAGTTGCTTGGGTTTGATTTTGGTATTGGTGTTGATTATTATGTTGGTTGTTTCTTGGGTAGTTTCCTCTTTGATTTTGGGTTTGGAATGGAGGAGGGTTTTGATATTCGGTGTTGGAATTGTATGGTTGTTGAGCCTGTTGATTCCATTGTTGAGGTTGGTTTGCAAATCCGGGTGGTGGTTGTCTCAAAGCTACTCCTCCACCATTTCCCCTATACCCTTCTTGCCTTGTGTTGTATGCCGCTACATGCTCCGGGCTCAACCCGCCACAATAGGATGTATCATGGTTGTTGCCACCACAATTTTGACAAGAGAAAGAGTTGACTTGGGAGGAGCTTGAACCACTAGCAACACTTGTATTCAACTTGGCAAGCCCTTTTGTCAACATCTCAATTTGATGTTGCAATTGATCGACCTTCTCCAACTCATACTTCCCACCTTTCTTTGGTGCATTCCTCCTTCTTCCTCCCCAAGAGTAATTTTTAACTACCTCTTCGATCGTTGCTTCAACTTGATTTTGAGGGACTTTGATCAATTGTCCACCCGCTCCCGCATCCAAATTAGCTCGGGACATCGGTTCCAAACCATCATAGAAGAACCTCATGAGTAAGCTTTGATTGTACTCATGGTGTGGACATGCTTGCACCAACTCCTTAAACCTCTCCCAAGCTTCACTAAGACTCTCCTCCGCCTCTTGTTCAAAAGATGCTATCTTCCTCCTCATCTCAGCGGTTTTCTCCTTGGAGATGAATCTCTTTAAGAATGCTTGCACAATTTCCCTCCATGTCGTGAGAGAGTTAGGATTGACTTGCTTGAGCCACTTCTGTGCTCTCCCCGCAAGAGATTGTCGAAATAGGTGCATCCGGATGTATTCTTGAGAAACTTGGTTGGTTTGTATCATGGCACAGAGTTCGAGGAACCTATCAAGGTGCTCAATGGGGTCTTCACTTGGCGAACCTGAGAATTGCTCCTCTTTAACCATTCGTGTGTATTGAGGATGGATGGTGAAGTTAGTCTCAGTGACGGGTAACAATATCCCACCGGTGAGCTCATAATCCTCCGGATTACCGAACTCACGGAATAATACATCTACTTGTTGTCCCGCCATTTCGTCACCTTGGGAATGTGAGGAACAAGAATCACTTTCACTATCAAAAATTGCACCGAAACCTCTTCCCTCTTCTTGATAGAGTCTACGGACTTGTCTCAAGGTTCGGTCGATTTCGTGATCAAGGTTGTGAGTAGGTGGTCCTTGAGATCTTATTTGCATTCACCAAAGCTAAACAAACAATTAGAAATGACTAGCAAGTGGAAAAGGAACTAAACAAAAAGCAACAAAATCCACAAATTACACAAATAAGTGTGCAAAACAAGCCGTTTCCCCGGCAACGGCGCCAAAATTTTGATCGGTAGACAATAGGTCGTTAGTTTATTATCCTAGATCAAAATTACAATTTATAACTCTTATCCTAGCTCTATCAAATTTTCTTTAGATAGCGGTAAGGTAGGGTCGATTCCCAAGGAAACGGGGGTTTAACACAATTAATACGAAATCGAGGAGAAATTGCTAATAACAAAAGGTGGTATTTGAATTTGTGTTGAAGAATTCTTTGGACAAACTAACTACTATTGAGCCTAAAATAAACTAGAAATAAGGGAAATAGATTAAACACTTTTAAAAGCAATTAAATGGACAAGATTATAGAGATAACAATGACAAAAGCACTAGGGAAAGGGGGATTCAATCATGAACAAAGAGTACTAGTGAAAACCGAAAGGAAACCGATTCTAGGAGTATAAACTCTACCTAAAATAGTTCATTCTCATGCAACTACTTAAGCAAGTCGACGAAATCATTCACACCTAGATTAAATCATTCTCATGCATTCAATCAAGGGCTAGATTCTTGGGATTAGAGGTGCACACACTAACTCCAAGCATATTATAGCTCAAATCATCAACTCAAGAAAAAGTCCCAATCAATAATCAATAGATATTCAAATACACATGATTTTCACCCCCTTCCCTAGATAAAAACCTAAGCTAGAAGGAAGGGAATGGCCATAACAACTAACATAAGCATGTATTCAATACCAACACAACCTAACATGATTCTAACTTGAAAGGAAAATCAAAGAAACTAATAAAGCTTGAATATTTATGGAAATAAACTTAAGTAAGAGCAATAAAACAAAGAAGATCAAAAACTAGAGAAACAAAAGTAAAGATTGATATTATAAAGATTAAAGATTACCAAATCATCAAAGTAGTAGCAACAATCTAGAAGAAAGCTTGAATATTTGGTTACAAAGATTGAATCTTGAACACTAGTGTTTTCTCTCTCTAGAAACCATGAACTTCTCTCTCTACCAATGATTTTTGGGGCCAACGGAATAGTGGATGCTAAGAAAATCAAGCAAGGGACTATTTATAGTCTTCTACCAAAAGGAAGAAAAAGGGCAAGGGAGAGGGCTCTCCGAACATGCAGCCGCGCCTTCTCCAAGCTGGGTAAATAGCCTCGTAAAACAAATAAAGCCGCGCCCGCGGGCCTAAGTGCCGCGCCCGCGTGGCTTCTGTGCCGCGCTCGCGGCACATATGCTCCGCGCCCGCGGCTCGCCATCTCCACTTTCTTCTGCAGGCTTCAGACTTTTCCTGTCCGCGCCCGCGGCCCATCAGAACAGCGCGCCTTCTCCATCCTGGCATCTCCACTCCTTTGCCAAGCTCCTTTGGCATCTCCACTCGAGCTATTGATTCGTGAATCGCACATGAGCGCCGGGAGCTGTCAAAACACATAAAAAGGAGGTAAAAACTAGAAGAAAAGACAAAAAGGGGAGGAAAAATACGAGAGGGGGCTAAAGTGACTAAAATCAAGATAAAAGGGGTTAAAATAGGCATAAGCAAGTGACAAATCCGGGGGAAATCGGTAGTAAAAAAAGGGTTAAAATGGTGGCATAAATGCCACGCATCAAGGATGATGCGAGGGAAGGGCCAGCATGCATGGCTCGTTAGCAGCACGCATGCTGGCTGTTGCGAGCAATGGCGCACAAGGATAGAGTGGGGGCTAACATATGCGTGGGCTGCTGGGGGCCAGTACCAGCACTATGTGCTAGCAGCGTGCAGCGCCAGCACACAAGCACCAGCACCAGCACCAGCACGCACTGGCTGGCTGGCTGGGTGCTGGGCAGCAAGGCACTGCTAGCTGGCAGCCCTAGCTGGCACGCTAGCTGGCAAAAAGCTAGCCCTCCCTTAGCCCGGTTTTGTGCAAGGTTGTGGGGACCAAATCAAGCCCTTGGGGAGCAAGGCATATGGTTCCCCACCTAACCTTGGCCACCACTCCTTTGCATGAGAACATGCCACTTGTCGCAATATGATTAACTTGATTATTTATTTAATTTGGAAATTAAATAAATGTTTGATTTTCAACACTCCCATATTGGTGGAGGATGAAAAACCAAGGGTTCATTTCCCTATAATTACCATGCTTGGGTATTGGGAAATGAATAACCTTGACTGGAATTAAAAAGGCACCTCTAAGTAAGAGTATACCTTTGATTCGTAAAAGTCATAGTTATTTTGTTCGGGTCTTGATTAACCTTCAAGACATAGGAAGCTCGGGTCGGGTCGAGGGTACGATCTGTCGGATATCTCGTGTTTTCGGGATTTTGAAGTAAGAGCTCTTTGGGAGCGAAGCACGCGTCAAAGGTATAATTCTTGTTCTTAATCTTGTTTGATTAAGTTTAATATGCTTGTTAATTTTTTTAATTAAGGGGAGGGTCTTGGTGGGTTTCCTTCCGCGTAGTGTCGGGTCACTACGAAACCCTACAGTCTGGGACTTGGTGAATTGGTTGCAAATGGATCTTCAAAGTGAAGACAAACAAGGATGGAAATGTACCAATATACAAAGCTAGACTGGTGGCAAAAGGTTAAAGACAAATCTACGGGATTGACTATGATGAAACTTTTTCACCAGTTGCAATGCTAAAATCCGTCAGGATCATCCTAGCGATTGCTGCATATTACGATTATGAAATATGGAAGATGGATGTCAAAACCGCTTTCCTAAATGGAATTTTGGAAGAAACTGTGTATATGACACAGCCAAAAGGTTTTGTCGATCCAGGCAACGCTGGAAAGGTTTGCAAGCTGAAGAAGTCCATTTATGGACTAAAGCAAGCCAGCTGAAGTTGGAATCTGCGATTTGATGAAGCCATTAGCAAGTTTGATTTTATCAAGAATCCAGATGAATCTTGTGTATACAAGAAGGTAAGTGGGAGTGATATTGTATTCCTAGTCTTGTCTGTCGATGACATACTTCTCATTGGAAACAACACAAAATTACTGCAGTCCGTAAAGGGTTGGTTGGGAAAGTGTTTTTCAATGAAGGACTTAGGAGAGACACAATACATATTGGGAATCAAGTTCTACAGAGATAGATCTAAAAGGATGATTGGATTAAGCCAGTATACTTACATTGATAGGGTACTGGCTCGATTCAACATTGAGAATGCCAAGAGAGGGAATTTACCCATGTCCCATGGCATAACTCTCAGCAAGAAACAGTGTCCATAGACACCTGTTGAGCGAGAAAGAATGAATCATATCTCATATGCATCGCTGATCGGATCAATCATGTATGCCATCATATGTACAAGGCGAGATGTATCATATGGCTTGTGTGCAACAAGCCAATACCAATCGAACCCAGGAGAGGCGCATTGGACTGCGGCCAAGAATATCCTAAAGTACCTGAAAAGGAACAAGGATATATTCCTGGTGTATGGAGGCCACAAAGAACTGGTTGTTGAAGGTTACACTGACGCTATCTTCTAGATTAACAGAGACGACTTCAAGTCACAGTCAGGGTACATATTTTTCCTAAATGGAGGAGCATTTAGCTGGAAGAGTGCCAAGCAGAGCACAACTGCAGACTCTACAACTAAAGCCGAATACTTGTCTGCTTGGATTCAGAAGTTCGTCAGTGAACTTGGTGTTGTACCCTCCATCAAGGGACCGATAGATCTCTACTGTGACAACAATGGAGCTATCGCTCAGGCCAAGGAGCCAAGAGAACACCAGAAGGTCAAACATGTCCAAAGGCGATTTCACATGATAAGGGAATGCAAATCCGAAGGTGAAATCAGAATTTGTAAGATCGGCACGGATGATAATGTAGCCGATCCGTTGACTATACCTTTGCCTCAAGTGAAACACAACAAGGACGTTGAGGCAATGGGAATCAAGCACGTTGGAGATTGGCTTTTAAATTCCCTGTGCATGTGTTTTAATTAAACTGGTTGATTTAATGTAAGACACTGTATTGAAAGCATTCATTAATGGAGTAACTAATTTTTGTGCAAAATTATCATTCACTCCATTACTATTTAATTGTGGTTTAGAATTAAATAATGAGTCCATTCGATTTACGAAAATATTCAAAACAGGGTATTAAGACCATGTCTTGGATAAAGCAACACCTGTTCAGTGAACATTGAATATTTAAATCAAATATTGTCCCTCATCAAGGTCATCTAACAGATGGACGATTGATAACCGCCATAGATTAGTGTGTAGTATGATTTATAGCACCGTTTCTTGTGCTACGAGGATGTGACAGTCATAAGTCATTTGCACAGGTACAGTTTGGAACTGTACTAGATAAGACCTATGAGAGTACATTAAGAAATTTCAAAATTATCATAAGTACATTTCTCATTATGACTATCAGAACTTGTTTCCTCCGACCATGAGTATTGTGAAGTTTTCTTGTTTGAGTACTAGACTCTTTGATGTTTCCAACGTCTGCCGTAACTGCAGATCATAACGAGAACACTCGGGAGACTAAGTCTTCTTAGTAAGAGGAACTTACAATGCAAGACTGGGATTGTCCCCCTATTAACAATAGGGAAAATATTTTGTTGTTTACAAGGCCGCTCGAAGAGCGAGACTGTGAAAATGCATGGCCGTGCTAAGATGGATTTTAGAAATCATCGCTTATTGGCATTCGAACTCGGAGATCGAGAAACACTTCTGAACGTAATAAGGATGACGATGAATCTTACCTTATAGCTCATGAAGAAACATTAAGAGACATAGAAAATGGGTTATACACTGTATGCACACTTGTCCGGAAGGACAAGTGGGAGATTAAAAGGAATGGTGTCCTTCCAACAAGTGTATTCTTCCGATAGAGGGTTCAGAATTATTACAGAGTTAATTCTTCAGTATGATCAAGTGATCGAAAAGCCTAGGTGGAGGCCGCTTCCGATCAGTAATATAAAGGTACAGTTGATATTACAGCTTATTCTTAACTAAAGCCTTCAGGTCGAACCAATCGAATCACCAATCCGAGACGACGAATTAATCCAAAGGATTTAATAAGTCAACATAGTTTTACGAATACAGACGTCGGATATCGAGCCTAGGGCGTCGAGACCAAGCGTCGCAAGATCACCAGCGACAAGTATAAGCGTAGCCGTAGCTAGGCTAGGCTAGTTCATCGCAAGCCTAGGTGCACCATGTGTGTGCTAGGCGCACCATGGTATGCTAGGCGTGGCATGAGTGCCTAGGCGCTATCGCACCCCTATCATCATGCGTAGGCACCATCGTTGTCGTATCGCACCAAGCACAACACCCACGTGTGTGTGCATGTGCGTAGACACTATCGGGACTATCACAAGCACTAGGCGCACCAGGAGCACTAGGCAGCCCATCGCAGCACAACAGCGTGCTTGCCTGGATGCCTAGGTGCGTATGGCAGAGCCACACACGCACCAAGCATAGCCATCGCAGTGCTAGGCACTGGCGTATGTGCATGTGTGTGTGCGTGCCTCGCACCAAGCACACCCATAGCAGTGCTAGGCACTGGCGTGTGTGCTAGTGCGAGGGTGCCTGGCAGCATTTCCTAGCACGTATGCTAGGCCCTTGCGTGGGTAGGCTCGCTGGCTGGGCTAACAATGCGTGCGAGGCTTGTGCGTATGGTGCGAGGTAGGTGCGTATGGTGCGACGCAGGTGCGTGTGCGAGAGGTGAAACAGTGATGCGTGTGGTGCGTGGGTTGTGCACTGCTAGCAAGTGTGTAGGCTTTTAGGGCTAGTGCCAGCACGATGTGCTAGCAGCGCTAGGCGCTAGCACAAAGCACCAGCACCAGCATAGCCCAGCACCAGCACGCACTGGCTAGCTGGGTTGCTGGGATGCTGGGCAGTGTTAGCTAGCAGCGCTAGCTGGCTGCCAGCCCAGCGACCACATGTCGGTTTTGTGGAATGGTGTTGGGACCAAAACCACCCCTTGGGGAGCAAGGCATATGGTCCCCCACCTAACCTTGGGCACTACTCCTTTGCACATGATCATGCCACTTGTCGCAATATGATTTAATTGATTATTTATTTAATTTTGAAATTAAATAAATCATTAATTTTTTCAACTCTCCCACATTGGTGGGAGATTGAAAACCAAGGACCCATTTCCCTATAAATACCCTTCAAGGGTGTTAGGAAATGAACAACCTTGAGTGGAATTAAAAAGGCAACTCTTGTAATTACAGTAAACCTTTTATTCTTAAAACTCATAGTTTTGTTTGTCCGGGTCTTGACTAACCTTCAAGACCTGGGACGCTCGAGTCGGATCGAGGGTACGATCCGTCAGAGATCTCGTAATTTCGGGATTTTGAAGTAAGAGCTCTTCGGGAGCGAAGCACGCTACAAAGGTATAATTCTTGTTCTTATTCTTGCTTAATTATGTTTATTATGCTTGTTAATTGCTTTAATTAAAGGGCGGGTCTTGGGGGGTTTCCTTCCGTGAAGTGTCGGGTCACTACGAAACCCTACATGAAGAGCATGCAATTTGGCATGCGAGGGCTCATGAAGATGCAACAAGGTATGTTTCTCCAACAACAAGCTTTGTTTGATGCGAGCGTCTATCGAAGAAAAATCACCCCCGCGGTTAATTATCTACATTTTCTGCCACAACACGGTCCTGTACCGTCTTGGGAGGGGGGGTAATGGTTAGCCTACATATCCATTTTGGCAAGGTTCGCAAGGAACCAATACTGAGTTTTGCTCTTTTCCGGATGAGCACGGTAACAATGATTACCGTGTGCCCGTTGGGAGCGATTATAAGGGTGATCCTAACTACCCCTATGTCAATCCCACTCACCCCGCCCCCCTTAAGTTGCCCCCGCAATATAATCCCTTGACCCTTGGCAACAAGACAACTTTTGAGGTCATTATGGTTGGCCACCCGGTTATACTAGGAGATGGGATCCTTATGGAACCCTGTCTGGCATTTCCTAAGATAGGAAGGATGATGATGGTGGGGCTAGTTCTAGTGGCCAATAGTGCCCTAATTGTGCTTTTTCCTCCATCCCGTTATTGGTTTATCATTTGCTTTGTATGATGGGATGTTGTGATGTTTTCATTCTAGCTTAGGGGATTTCTTGTACATTTGTGGGGCGGGTGTGTGGGTTCTTAGTGTGCTTGTTGTGTTTGTTTTTACATGGTGCTTCTCTTTTTCCATTGATGCTTTTATTGGTTGTTGTTGTGATGATGATGAAGCTTTGATAATATGATGGTTTTTTATGATTTTTCTTGATGATTATTTTTGTTCATTTTTTATGATGATTTGAATGATGATGATTGTGCTCCCTTTAAATCCAATTCTATGAATCCAAATCCCTCAAGTCCAAATTCTTTCTAGATTAGTGTACAGTTTTATTTTGTCGTTTTTACTTTAAAGTTACTAACATTTTTCTTTGTGTATAATCTATTTTCTTTCTCACATTGCCATATAGAACTTGCTATGCTTCTTGGAGCAACATTGAGGTGTAAGCTTCTCTTCGCTTCCTCTATAAGTCTAGCCTTGATTGTTTGGTGAGATCTTTCTATTTTTCTCTCTTTGTCATTCTTTCTTGTTTACTTAGATTAGGAAGAGTTGAACGGTTCGATTATGTTTGCTAACAACACCGTAAGAGTGTCTGGGGTCATTGGCATTGTAGTCGAATGACCACTTGTTTATCGATTGGGATCTATATGATTTTGCATGCATCTTTGTGCTTTTCTTTTACTTTTCCCCGTCTTTTCTTTTTCTTGTCCTTTTCATTTTCTTTCCTCTTTTCATTCCTTTTCTTTTTTTATTCCCTTTTGAATATAAAAAATTCCATACAGATTTTTGTTTGAGGCATTTCTTTGTTTTTCTCGTTACATTCGCTTATGAATTGGACATAATACCATATGGATTTATATTTTTTATTGAATAACTTCCAACATGGTAACGGTATGCACGGTTTGAGAATATGCTTGGTTGACTCTAGGATAGAGTATGCTAAGGTAGTGTGTTTAGAACTCTTGGGACCTTAAAGCCCTAGTCTCCTTGTTTGTGGTAAGATGGTGTTCCTTCCTATAGTGGATTTGTAGCTAATAGTGAGTTTTTGCTATAACCATGTGAGGTTTCATTTTTCTAGCTTTCAACCTTTATTGCTTGAGTCGCACATGGATCCTTGACTATCTCTTACTTTATCTAGAACTTGACTTATGTCTCCTGAGATCACGACCAAACCATTTTGGAAAGACAAAGGCATCTTTTCGGGGTGGTAATTTTTCCTTTTCTAGTATTGGATTTTATACTTTTGGTTTTGGGTATACATTTTCCTTCTTGCTTACCATTTAAGCCTTATACCTCTATTCTAGCAACATTACTAGCTTTTGAGCCATTTGTTTCATTTTTGTTTCCATCTTTGGTTTTGGTAAAGAAATTGGTCCATAGTTTGTTGGTACTTACGGGAATACGAGCATGATTATTTGGTTCTATTGCTAAGAAAGCATGTGTTGTTCATAGTTTGTGAATAAAGGCGAATGCAAGTTGAAAAAGCCGTCCATAGTTTAAAGAGGCGAGGACAAAGCAATAAAATATAAAAAAGAGAAAAAGCAAATGCTTATAAAAAAAAACAGGACAAGCACAAAAATATTATGATGTAAGTGAGATCTCCCTAGTTTAGAGCATTGAGGACAATGTTTCATTTAAACTTGGGGGAAGCGTTCTTACGCTTTTTGTATATATGTTTGTGATTTTTTCTTTGAATAAGAATAGGGGTGTTGGTGTTTTTGTTTGGTGATTACTTGATTATGGAGTTGAGGATTAATCACCCTTTGCTTCACAATTTAGGTATACCACCAAATTTAAAATTTTAGCTTACCTTTACCCTTTTTGTCCATACGTTATAACCCTTTCCAAGGCCTTTTAACCTTTATGGTTGAGTCACAAGTTGGTGGAGGGAGATGGGGGTCAAGCCTATAGAGCGGCTTACATCCTCAAGATGTCGAATAGCCCTATAATCTCTTCTTTTCCGGTTCCTTCGAGGAATCATTGAGATGCTCACTAGAAGTGAATTTGAAACTAGTAGGGAGAACGCGGTAAGATTGTTTGGGATGAAGGTGAAATGTGTTTTATTAGTTCTCTATGCTTAGCATATTTTATATTTTAATCAACCTCAGGTATCTTGGAGCGTACATTCCTTTATTTTTTTAGGAAGTTGTGCATTCATTTTTATTTGGTCATTTGCAATGGTCCATTTCAAAAGCATTTGTTCTCATTTTCCTTTTTGATTTTATCTTCCTTCTATGCTTTGCCTCGTTTTACTTTGAGAGTTATGGGTTAAGTTCTTTGGAAACCCTTACGAGACCTCACTCGTTCTCATTGCCAACTTTGGGGTTTTAAAGGCTTGTTGTAGCTAAAAACAACCGTGATTCGTATGAAAGTGAGTTACTTTATATTCTTGTCCCCGTTTTCTCCTTTTTCTTATTTGAATAAGTCTTTCATCTTACTCCTACTTGCTTATGTTTTTGCTCGAGGATGAGCAAAAGTTTTGCTTGGGATGATTTTAGTTGCTTTAATAGCTTTCTTTGTGCTTATTCCCTTAGTTTTAGTCTTTTATTCTCTAGTAGGTCTCATTCTAGTCTTTTCTACCTTTTTCTTCTATTTTTCGTGGATTTTATTATCTTTTCCCTTTTATTTGCTTTCCTTTCTTTATTTTTAGGTCTAAGTTGAAGTCCAAGGCCCTTCATGGTGATTCCTCGGGTTAGAAGATGCTCAAGGTGCAAGGTGGAAGCCCTCTTATAGCTGGCAAAGTAAGGGATGGCTTAGACTAAGATTTGATGCTTGCGCCCTCTTGATGCGCTCACGTGAAATATAATGTTGAATCCACCGTAAACTTATTTTGGGACTGCCATCCCCAATGTCGATTAAGAGGAGCGCACCTCTTTCATTGAAGAACTCACGGAGGAAGTCCACTGTTCCAGTGTCGCGAGCGCGCAAGGTGCTGGCGCAGGCGCGCCACCTGAGCTTTTTGTTCCGTATCCCATTTTTTGTGACCGCGCATTTTGGAGAGAGGGCGTGCCTGTACAGGTTTCTTTTTGACGTCCACTTTATTTCCCCTTAGTTAGTTATTTTAGAGAGGAGGGTGAATAATAATTCAATTCATATTCATTAAAAGAGGCTAAAGAGAGAAGTTTTGGAGTTAGTTTTCTAGTTCTTAGATTTTAGAGAGAGAAACTTGAGAGAATTAGGTTGATTTCTACATTTGACTTCCTTCTTCTTTGAATGCAAGCACAAATTCTTTGATTTTCATCAAAGTTTGTAAGACTCTTCTTCTTCTTCATTCAATCTTTTGCATTTGATTTTGATTAATTGTTGCAATTTCAAGTTTATTGATTGGTTTGATTCTTTATTGTTTATTTTGCAATGATGAAGATGATTTTGATGATTAGTTTTGTTTTGTTCTTCAATTTCAACATGCTTAGTGAGTAGACTCCTTGCTAGGGAGATGGTGAAGCATGATAGAATTATGGATTTTTTCTAATTGATGAATTTTTATTGATTGAATGTTGTGATTAAATTAGTTGATAGAATTGTGCAAGTGGTTGAATTGTTAAGGAGTAGCTAACCTTGATTTTCAAGCTAGATAGCATTGTGATTCCTAATGACACAAACCATTAATTTAGGGATTGCATTTATTGATTGAATTTGGTTTGTGATTCTTCTTGCTAGTCATTCATAGAGGAATCTTAGCTTGATTAGTAGGAGATAACCTTTTGAATTCTTTTGATTACAATTACGATTTTCTTTTATAACATTTAGTTGATTTATTTCCCCTTAATTGGTATAACCATCATGATTTTATGTGGATCCTAATCCCTAGTGCTTTTGATATTGAATTCCCTTATAGTCTAGTTGTTTGAGACCATAGTTAGTCATATTCAACATCCTCCTTATTCTTTGAAATAGCTTGACCTTAGGCTATAGTAACCTTTCTCCCATTCCTCGTGGTTCGATCCCTGACTTACCCTATAGTAGGTTTAGGCTTGGTGGAGTGATTATAAATTTTGTTGACATGGTTTTAAGCATTTAACACCGTGTTTAGACCTTAACGAAGTTGCATTTATAAAGGCTGTCTGACGATGTTACTTTTACAGACTTGTTCAAGGGTATGAAGGACGGGTCACAATTCAAGTTTGACCTCGTCCGGAAGAGAATCTTTACTCTTCCAGAGGTGTTGAGGGAGGCAGAGGCCTATATACAGGCAACAGAACTCTGCTCCTCAAGCAAGCAGTCGGACTCGAAGAGGTCTGACAAGCAGAAGGGGAGTCGGCCAGATTAGTAGGCTTAGAAAAATGAAGAAACAAAAAACAGAAAAAATGTTTGGGTGGTCGATGACTCTAGTCAACCGTCCAAAAAGAAGAAGAAAGAGATTAAAGTCGTACGACCCTAAGTACGAATTTAACATGGAATGCTGTTCCATTCTCATGGAAATCAAAGACCGGGTGAGCATTGAAAAGCCTCAGCAATGAAGGGTCTGGCCATGAACCGTGACAAGAGAAAATAATGTCATTATCATGAGGACATAGGCCACGACACCAACGACTGCTACAGCCTCAAACGGTTGTAGGATAGGTTAGCTTGGAAGGGATTGATGAAGTCCTATATCCTCAAGTCCAAGGTAACTCTGCAGACGGACCTTAAGTTGCCAGTCCAAAAACTTGGCAAAAGCTGACAATGTTCCAATACTGATCCAGACATGATCTGCACAATTGCAGGTGGCTTTGCTTTAGGCGGTCCAACTTTCAGAGGCACCAAGGACCATGTGAGAAAAATGATCAATTCAATTGAAGAAGGTCAAACGTCTACTGGGGTATTTTCGAAAGTTGTCATTACCGAAAAGGACCGGGAAAAGGTCTGCCTGCCTTATGACGATCCTATTGTTATTGAATGCAAGGTGTTCCACCTAATGGTTGGCCAGATCCTTATTGATACCGATAGTTCTTCTAATATAATCAATTTGCAATGCTTATCAAAGCTAAAGTACAACCCAAACAGCATGCACCCGATCTCTCACCCCTTGGTTGGTTTTAGGGGTGGAGTCGTACACCTAGTCGGCCAAATTGGTTTACCCATCCGGTTGGGGTAAAAGGGAAAGGGGCGGAATATGGTCGTCCGGTTCTTGGTGGTAGAAAAACTGACAGGATATAATCTCATTTTGTTTTAGGTTGTCAAACTCTAAATGAATCTAAGGTCGTCGTAATCCCCTCCCTCATGCTGCTCAAGTTTGAAAAAGATGATGGCACTGTTGGCTCCTTAAATGGATATTAAAAGACGGCTTGAGAGTGCTACCTCTCAGACGTCAAGCTAACAACAATTGGCTAAGATATGGAGCTGGTACACCTTGAGGAAATCAAGGAACCTAAGTCTGTCCCACTAGCCGGCGGCAAGAAGAGAAAGATCGACTAGCTGGAAATCGTGAAGAAAAAGAAGCAATAGCAATCACTGGCCGGGAATGGTCAGATGACCTCCGTCCCCAGCCAGCTGGAGAGCACATTGACATCGTTTAGGACGACACACGTCCGGAGCGCACAGTTAAGGTGGGGACGGTTGCCCTTGTGGAAAAAAGTTCAAGAGAAGACGGCTTTCGTCACTGATCATGGGTTTTTCTGTTATATTGTAATGCCATTTGGCTTGAAAAATGCGCCTTCTACATTTCAACGTATGATTAATATGACCTTCATTAACTAGATTGGTAAGAATGTAGAGGCGTACATTCATTACATGATAGTCAAATCCAAGCAACAGACGGATCACCTTGTTGACCTCCGAGAAACCTTCACCACACTCAAGCGGCACAAGGTCATGCTCAATCCCAAGAAGTGTTACTACATCACAAAATGGGTTAAAATAGAGGCGGTTAAAGGCATTATGATAAAGGATTTCATCTCTATCATTTTGAAGAATATCAACACCCGATATAGGGTTTCTATGTCTATGGTCTTTGACAATGGCCCTCTATTTTAGACGCCTAACCTCAAGAATTAGTTGGGAGATAAAGGAATATCCCACTGCTTTACATCAATCAGCCGCCCCCAAAGCAAATGACCAGGTTGTAGCTTTCCACAAACTCATCTCATATGGTATTAAGAAGAAAAAAGAGAGAGTCGGTGGTCTATGGGCTAAGGAATTAATCCATGTACTTTGGTCCATCAAAATAAGGACGAAAGGGGCAACCGGTGAAACCCCATTCTTCATGGTATACGACACTGAGGCTGTCTTACCCATTGAGCTTTATGAGCCGACTCTTCGAGTCTTGTTATATGATGAAGAGGCTAACTAGGAGGCCATGCGACTAGCATTGAACTTCCTACTACAACGCCAGAGTAATGTCGCCTTACGTCATGAAACCTATCATCTAAGAATGATAAGAGCCTACAACAAAAGAGTACATTAACGACCCTTGGAAGTGGGGGACTTTGTGTTACGCAAGATGGAGGCAACCGGTAGGGCCAATGAACAAGGAAAATTAATACACAATTGGGAAGCCTAATACTGGATCTATGAGTAGGTCAGAGGCGGCACCTACCGTCTAGAAACACCAGACGACAGGCAGCTAGCCAGAACTTAGAATGTAGACATTTTTAAGCAGTACTACTTCTAAGACTTGTAAAAATTTTTGTAAATGAAAATCTTAGTAATGAGAATTTCTTTTTATTTCATTTAGATTTTTACTTTAATTACATCATTAGATACGACTCCCTATGGGAGATGTACCATTTGTGCCATGTACAGACGGCAAATCTAATCCATCCGTCCATTCGGATAAAATGAACGAGACATTTGGCGACATCCATTCCGGTGACTTCGCTTAGAGCATCTCCCATTCGGGTGGCACATTGCTCTATAAACTCGTACCACAAATGGCCTAACATACTTCCCTAATAAGAACAAGTTCATAGTCGTTTGATATTGCAAAGTCTAACGCATGACAGAGACGGCTTTAGGTCACAGCCAGCCATTAGGTCACCTTAGATTAGTATCCAATAAATTGTTTAATAATACAATGTTATGGACCGTCTGGAGCAACAAAAACGCTAAAGGAACAGCCTGCCCTATAGGACATCAAGCGTCAATTCTAAAACTTGGTTTGAAAAAAAAAATTAACGGCCTCATCTCTCAGATGGCTCATAGACCGTTTGATTATCTCGATGAGAATATAACTCAAGGCGAGTCTAATGAGACAAACTTCAAAAAGACGTCTGTGCATGTTATTTCCCATAGAAAACTTGGCCATTTATTTGGATAAGAAACCCAGACAGTAAAGAATGGCTCTTTATCTGATGGACAAGGAAATATCATTGGCCACCTTGATATCTAAACAGACTATCTAATTGGTTTGAGGAAATCATGGTAGTGATTGATTGATATAGGAATTCGTCATACTCTTTAAAGTATCAAACATTCCTAAGTCAATCAATCCCATTTTTAAACTAACCAAACACCCGTCCAGGGGCAAGAGGGACAACCAGTTCATTAGTTGCCACATGCAATTAATAACTTACCACTTCTTTAGTTGCCGCATGCAATTAATAACTTGGTAAATTTCAGGCATATATATAAAATGCTAAAAATTGATACATTGAAATGAGCAAAACCGACACAATCAGTGATTTCATATATTATAAACCGGCCCCATGGTCGACTAAGGAGAAACTGTTAAACCGGTTAAATTGTCGGCGGAAACAGCATTGTTATCAAAATACATCACAAATACTCGACACACAGGCTGGAAAGACAAGAGGCACAAAGCCAAGTACAACAACAAAAGCTTTAACTTTGCTAGGGTGGAGACACAACAGAGTAAGTTGATTGAGGCACGGCCGAGTCAATCGGTGGAGGCACTGTTGAGTCAATCAGTGCAAGCTCCCATGCAATTTTCATATGTGTCTCACAATCCTTCTCATTCTCCTAAATGAGCCAGCTTTGCTCCGCCTTAATGGCTTCCTTTTGCCTCCTCACCGCTTGGGCTAACTCAATCCTATACTTGTTAACCTCTGCCCGGAGCTTGGTGTTTTTTCAGTGTCAGAACCTTAAAGAGCCTTGAGGTCTAACTAAGCATTCTTGAGCTCAAGCTCAAAGTCAAACGCATGTTTTCTGGCCGCCTCTAGCTCATTAGTCAACTCTTTGACGCAATCCTCCAGAGAAAGTGACTCTGCTTTAGTTTCAATGTCATACATCATAATTCGATAATGAGTGGTGTTAGGAGCCTCAGCCACCCGGACTTTGGCATCCCTTACCTCCTCGAACTTCTTGGCAAACGATGCCTTGAGCCCGTCAACCCTTAGCATGAAAACAAGCCAAGTTAAAAGCTTAAATTAAGCCAAGTTACGTTGTTGTTTGCCGACTACACCCTAGGGATGGCCTCTTTCTCAGATTTGGTAATTGATTTCAGCATCTTCTTAGAGAACTGCTTGACATCCGACCATTTAAGGGAGCGATCTGCAGCACAAGGAAGATTTCGTGAGAATGCAGCATAAGCGGCTCTAATATATTGTCGGCTGCCTGAAGAATCTTCCGACTTTTGATAAGACAAAGACTTGACTCGCATGGGCCAAGGAAGGTCAAGAGAGGCGGCTATACCTTGGGACCTTTGCTGACGGCTCAATCACCGACAGCCGTTGCAAAACCAGATGCAGCACCGAGTGGCTCGCCACTCTTTAGTGCTAGTAAGGCGCTCGGCTCGTTGTTAGTAAGGTTGATCCCAAGACCAAAGCCTTTAAGACCTGTCCCGCCTATTACCGAACGATCATTCTTGCCAGAAGGAAGAGAAGGGAACGTTTGAGTTGAGGACACCTTCCTTAACTTGGAAGAGCCCTTGGCCTCGTCCTCTGCTTTCCGTTTGATCATCTTTTGAAGAGATATGGGAAGCCCCTTATTCCCATCCTAAAAGAAAAGCGCCATGTCAAAAAAAGTTGGCACTTACCGTCTGCGAAAAAATAAAAAAATAGAACTTACATGCTCCTTCTAAGCTGCCGCATGCTGGGCTTTCTTTTTCTCTAAATTATCCTTTCAGATTTGGGCAACCGACCTTGCAGGCGTCTTGTCTGGAGAGAGCATTTCCTTAACTGTTTCTGCAAAAATACCATCTATAAGAAAAAAGTAGACAAAGCCAGAAGCATGAAACAAGCAAACAACAAACACGGTATAAAACAATGTCGAATGGCTATGCTACACAATTCTGTTAAAGATGGTGTCAAGACCACAGGCGGACAGGAAGCACTCGTCTTTCAACCACTCATGTTTGGACACCCAACTCTTAAGCACTATTATTTTCTCGCCGTTTAACAATGGCATAGTGGTAACTCTAAAAGATTCAGCTCCAATATCTTGTCCCAGCCCTCTTCTAGGACAGGCGGCAGGGCACACTTTTTACCTAGAAGGTCGGCTTTCTTATTCCATTTGCCATAGTCGTGGTTATCTTGCCAATTGGGGGAAGAGATGAGATAAAAAATTTTCCGCTAGTTAGTCCACTTGGAGCTTTTATCAAGCGTCATTAAGTACTCTAGATAAGTTATTAGAGTATACCACACCCGCCAGCCGCTTAGGGCACGGCTTAAATAATGCATTCTTGAAAATGCCTTCTAGTCGGGCTTTATATCCTGCATTTTGTAGGCCGCAACATATCCTAGGATTTTTACCTAGAAATTAGGGGTTAGTTTCCATACACCTAGGTTGTACCCCCTCAAAATAGCCTTCATGGCATCATAAAGGGGGAAGCACAAGCCGACATTCATTACTGCCTCATAATAGCCGAAATAGTAGTCGGCATTTGGTTGATCGTCGTCCCAGACAATTGTGCCATTCTCAAGCGGCACTGGGATACCATAGTCCCTCCTAGGGGACGCTTGAAAATATAGGATGTCAAATTTGCCTCCATGGTTAACCTATTCCTAGCAGACACGTGAATCCCAAATGGGTCAGTCTGCTTAGGGTAGGAGGTTACTTCATCCACCTCACTGTCAGTGAGTTGCTAGCTTCTTCGGAGACGGAACCGAAGCCAGACTCCCCGCCGGTTCTCGTCTCAGACTTTTCTAATATAGAGTCATCCAGAGTGCTCGTTGAACTGGGGGGATGGTCAAAGACCTCATCAGCCGACATCTCTAACGTGCTATCTTCCGTATATTCTTGGTGGGGAGTCGTCTGTTTAGTTCGAACCATAGTGTCCTGCACAGACATAGAGACAGTCAGATTCGGGGAAGAATAGGGGTAGTCCAAGCACCTAGGGACGACACGCCCAGTCCTACACTCAGCTGTACCAGGCGACCGGCTGACAACTGTTCTAGGTTGTTCAATGTGTGTAGGTGAAGCCATTTATTCATAGATGCAAGCAAAAACGGTAAAAAGGACAAGAAAGAGTAGAGAGAGAAATGGTTACCTCAGAAATTTTTTAAAGAGAGATTTGTAAAAAGTGTTGACCAGCTGTTTTAGACGGCGATGTCAGACGGAGAGCAGAAGTTTCTCTCTCTAAGATCTCTCTGCTTTTCTCCCTTTAGACGTTTTTTGAAAATGTTGAAAATGGCGGGGGTAAACCTCTATATATAGAAGGGTAAATTTAGGGGGCACCCTTGTAATTTCCCTAGAAGGTGAACAATATTACAACCCCCAAAACAAGGTTTAGTCATAACAATTAAATGCACGAGGCTTGTGATACCGCTGTTTGATTTTACGGTGCCTAAGCACCGTGTAGAACCAAAACCCACCCTGAACCATATGCATAAATTAATACGACTAAACTAAATATGCATATAATTAATAAGGCAATAAACACATAAGAGAGAGAGAGAGAAGGGAAAAGATTACCATACCCTTTGTTTGGGGTAAACCCCCCCCCCCATGCCACGTGGCCCAATACCGTGCTTACACATGGCATCCCTTCAAAGGCCCATTGGGATCCTATCGAACGCTGACACATAACATTGTACCCCTAATGGGGGAGCAGATCTTCATCTGCTATAAATAGAGGAAATTCCTCATTTATCACACATTCATAAATACATAGACAAAAACCGAGCAATATTAATTGTGGAATCTCTCTTCATTAGGGAGAAAAACCCATTTACTTTCCGCACTTTTACCCATCCGGAATCATACTAACTTGATCATCGGACGCGGAACTCCACCCAACCGGAGTTTCATGGTTTTGCAGGTACGGACGTCAGGCGCGCATTCCCGGAATTCTAACTCTCCCGAGGCACTCCAAAAACCCCAAAACGTTTGGCGCCGTCTATGGGGAAAGTACTTCTGAGATGTACCGCCAGTAGAAGGCAGCCGGCCTACGGTTGAACCTAAGGTCCATACGGACCATGACAGTGGTGAGGACTACGAGGTCGACACTAAACGGGTCATTTCGAACAAGACGCACTCGTTCCAAAGAGAAGAAGGAACAGGGCCAAGACAAAGCTGGTCCTAGCAACCCAAGCGGCAAGCACGCTGGGCAACCCCAGGCAGCGGAGGACACATCCCCCGTCACCAGAGATGAGCTCATTAAATTCATGACGAGTTTCAAGGGAGAAATAAAAGACATAATCAAGAAGTCAACTGGCTCAAACAAGGGTCAATCGGTAAAGAAGCCTTCTCCCTCCGGGAAGAAGCATATTAAAGACCGGGTGCCTACTCCTCACCCCAAATCCAAGGGGACGGATGGGCCCCTGATCAACCTCTCCAAACTTCGTTTCCCTGAATCAGGGCAAAGGAAGGCCATCCGGCAAGTACAGCCGGATGGGTCCAAAAAGACATACTCTAACGCCCGGATGTTCATTCAGGAGAGAAGATAAGTCAGCAAATGTTTTACTCGGCCTCAACGTCGACTTACCTAGACAGTTTTCGCAATTCTTCAATGAAGCATTCGGAATCACATCAAGGGAGTCAGTCACGCGGCATGACCGCACGTACTGGCCCTCAAATCATCCAGCCGGTTCCGTATGTCCCCCAACAGTTATACGTGTCGTATGGATCGTCATCTATACCGAGAGCTCGTTGGACCTGATCAGTTACCAGTGCTTGTCAAAGCTCAAGTACAAGCCTAGAAGTATGCACAAGGCTTCTCACCCCCTAGTTGGCTTTGGGGGAGGAGTAGTGCATCTGCTGGGGAGGATTGACCTACCCATCCGGCTAGGAGAGAAGGGGGAAGGACATCACATGGTCGTCAAGTTTTTGGTGGTCGAGGAATTAACCGCCTACAATCTCATTTTAGGTCGTCCTACCCTCTACGAGCCCAAGTCAGTCATCATCCCATCCCTCATGCCGATTAACTTTGAGAAGGATGACGGGTCAGTCGGTGCCCTGAACGGGGACCAGAAAACGGCTAGGGAGTGCTACCTCTCAGACGTTAGGCCGACTGCTTTTGCTGCCAGCCATAACGAGGAGCCCATAGACCTTGATGACAATGAAGTTGCGCTTGCTCCCAAGGCAAGCGACAAAAAGAGAAAGGCGGACCATCTGGTGGCCGCCAAGAAAGTGAAGCAATAGCAATCACTGATCGGGGAACAATCAGATGATCTCCGTCCCTAGCCGTCAGGTGATACCATTGACATTATTGAAGATGACGGCCGTCCGAAAAGAACTGTAAAAGTGGGGATGGTTGCTTTTGAAATGTTGGGTGCAGACTTGCACCAACTGCTAAAAGAATTCAAAGGCATCTTTGCCTTTGAAGTGGAAGAGATGCCACGCGTCAGCCCGGATCTTGCTGTCCACAAACTTGCCGTGGATCCAAAAAAGAAGTTGGTTAGGCAAAAGAAAAGGAACCACGGCGAGGAAAGATCTCAGGCGGCAGCCACTGAGGTCAAAAAGCTCCCGGATGCCGGGTTCATTCGGCAATGCTACTACCCGAATAGGGTAGCCAATGTCGTTCTTGTCAAGAAATCGAATGGTACCTGGCGGATGTGTGTTGACTACACAGATCTGAACAAGGCATGCCCAAAGGATAGTTATCCACTTCCAAAGATCGATAGTCTAGTCGACTCTACAGCCGGTCATGCTTTGATGAGCTTCATGGATGCCTACTCAGGCTTCCATCAGATACCCTTGTGGAAGAAAGATCAAGAGAAGACGGCATTCGCCACTGATCAAGGGTTGTTCTGTTATACGGTGATGTCGTTTGGGCTGAAGAATGCGCCTGCTACCTTCCAACGGATGATTACCACGGTCTTCATTAATCAAATTGGGAGGAATGTAGAGGCGTACATTGATGATATGATAGTCAAATCCAAGCTTTAGATGGATCACCTTGCTAACCTCCGAGAAACCTTCACCACCCTCTGCCGGCATAATGTCATGCATAATCCCAAAAAGTGCGTCTTTTGTGTTGAGTTTGGGAAGTTTCTCGGATTCTTGATTGATCAAAAGGGGATAGAGGCCAATCCGGACAAAGTGCAGGCGGTAATTGATATGAAGTCACCCGACACTGTCAGAGAAGTCCAAAGATATACCAGTTTTCTGGCGACATTGGGGAGATTCCTCAGCCGGTCAGGTGACAAGTGCCTTTATTTCTTCCAGGCAATTAAGAAGAATACTAGATTTGAATGGGGGGAGAATGCTCAGGCGGCATTCCTGAAGTTGAAGGAGCACCTCCACTCTTTGCCACGGCTGATCAGCCCTCTAGCAGGGGAGGTTCTCTACATGTATTTAGTCGTCTCAGATCATGCCCTCAGTGTCGTTCTCCTAGCTGAGAGAGACGGCATTCAGCTCCTAGTCTATTTCATTAGCCATGTGCTTCGAAATGCTGAGTTGAGATACCTCTTGGTTGAAAAACTCGGCCTCGCTCTTTTCATGGCAGTCAAGAAGCTAAAACCATACTTCTTGGCACACTCGGTGGTGGTCTTCACAGACCAACCCCTCAAGTGGCTAATGAAAACCCTGGAGTCATCCGGCAAAATGCTCAAGTGGGGTGTTGAACTCCAAAGTCTGGAAATTTCTTTCGAGCCTTGAAAGGCAGTGAAGGGTCAGACGTTCGTCGACTTCATTGTTGAAACGACAAGACCGACACATCCGGAAAATGTTGATCAGGTTTGGAAGTTATATGTGGACGGGAGCTCTACTATGAACGGCTGTGGTGTAGGCGTAATTTGCATACCTCCGAAAGGGGAAAAATATGAATACGCACTACGGTTCAAGTTCCAGGCCTTCAATAATGAGGCGGAGTACGAGGCCCTGCTAGCCGGTATACGCATGTGTAAGGCGGCAGGGGCAAGGAAATTTGACGTCTATTCAAATTCTCAATTGATTGTTAGCCAATTCAATGGTGACTATGAGGCCACTCATCCGACGATGATCAAGTATCTGCAGACGGTCAAAGATGAGGCTGGGACACTTGATGAATTCCATCTAAGTCTGGTGCCCCGGTCAAAGAACAATCAGGCGGATGCATTGTCCAAACTGGCCTCATCCGCCACTTGTGATACGCCTAGGTCAGTCTGTTGGGAGGTCATGGAAAAAAGAAGCATTGAACATGATCCCATTGGAGTTCTTGACCGAAGCTCTACCTGGATGAACCCTATCCGGGAATTATTTGGTAGACGGCACTCTGCCGGATGCCCTTTCAGAGGCGGCAGCATTGAAAAAGCGAGCTTTGAGCATCGAAATGTACAAGGGAGAGCTCTTCAAAAAGGGTTACCTCTAGCTGTTGCTGAAGTGTGTTCCCCCTGAAAGGGGAAAATAGGTGCTAGAGGACCTGCACGCGGGCTTTGAACAGAACAGGGCTTTGAACAGGGCTATTTTTGGCCAGGCGGCAAGGCTATTTTTGGCCCACTCTTGAGGCAGACGCCATGGAAATGGTGAAGGAATGTGACAAGTGCCGGAGGTTTGGCTGGCTCATACACCATCCGGCTACAGACCAAACGACTATATACAGCCCGGTTCCATTTGCAAAATGGGGCATGGAAATCTTAGGTCCTTATACGCCTGCCTCAGGCGGAAGAAGGTACATTCTAGTGGCTATAGATTAATTCACCAAGTGGGTTGAGGCAGAGGCGGTCAAGGGCATTAAGACAAAGGATGTCATCTCCTTCATTTGGAGAAACATCATCACCCGGTTTAGGGTTCCTATGTCTATGGTCTTTGACAACGGTCCTCAGTTTGAAACTCCTACCCTCAAGAGTTGGTTGAGAGATCAAGGGATCTCACATTGTATTGCATCCGTTGGCCGCCCCCAAGCTCTTCTCATACGACATAAAAAAGAAGACTCAAAGAGCTGGCGGTCTTTCGGCGGATGAGTTACCTCACATCCTTTGGGCCATTAGAACAACTAAAAAAGGGGCAACCGGTGAAACCCTGTTTCTCAAGACAGACGGCACTGGAGCCGTCCTACCAATTGAACTTTATGAGCCAACACTCCGATTCATGCTATATGATGAAGAGGCTAATTGGGAGGCCATGCGTCTTGCACTGGACTCATTCCCAGAACGCATGGGGCAACGCCTCCTTACGTCATGAGATATACCGTCTAAGAATGACGAGGGCCTACAACAAAAGAGTACACAAACGGCCCCTTAAAGTTGGGGACTTTGTGCTACGAAAGATGGAGGCAACCGGTAGGGAAAATGAGCATGGGAAGTTGACCACTAACTAGGAGGGCCCCTACCGGATTTTTGAAGACGTTAGATGCGGCACCTACCGACTGGAAACACCAGACGGCAGGCAGCTAGCCAGAACCTGGAATGTAGACAACTTGAAAAAGTACTACTTCTAAGGATTTGTAAATATTTTGTAAATAGAGCATATTAATGAAAGAGTTACTTTATTTCAATTGTTTTTTGTATAAAGTCCCATGTGCAATGCACAAACAGGAAACTTCTAAGTCCCATGTGCAACGCACAACCGGGCACCTTCTAAGCCCCATGTGCAATGCACAACCGGGCACCTTCTAAGCCCCATGTGCAACGCACAACCGGGCATCTTCTAAGTCCCATGTGCAACGCACAACTGGGCATCTTCTAAGTCCCGCCTGTGCAATGCACACCTGGGCACCCGTTTGCTCAAAATGAGTAGAAGGCTAAGTACCTAACTTAGTTATCCAAAAGGCCAAAGGCCAACATATTTTAAATCGCCTGCTCTAACCATGAGTAGGCATCCGGCGACGCCCATTTGGGTGAATTCGTCGAAGAGAACATCTCCCTTCCGGGTGGTACATTGTTCTACAGGTCATATACTCAAACGACTTTAACCGATTAGGTTAACGATAACCCATGGCGGTTTGAATGACCTATCGAAATTAAGATACACCCGGTTATTGCCACAAGGTAATACAGACGGTAAATTAAATCTTGATCTGCAACCGGCTTTTGCCAAAAAGCACTACATCCGACTCCAGCTTCCATAAACAAGGTCAAAACCTTGTTAAAATCAAGGAACACTCGATTATTGCCGCAACGCAATACAAGCGATGAATTAAATCTTGATCTTCAGCCGGCTTTTGCCAAAAAGCAATACAGTCGGCTACCATTTCCACTATCATTATCGTTAATCCACAATTGTTTAAAATGCATACGTCCGACCACAGGCCGCCTGTATGCCAAATAACGGCATTCTCGGATACCTAAGGGGTAAATCCCAGCCGGTTAAGCGCGTACCCTAAGTTCGATTCGACTTGGGTTCAATTCTGTCTTGAAACGGTCACAGACCGCCTATATATATTCACCCGGATGTTTATGGACGGCTGATTGCTTCAAATTCTTAATTATTAAGAAAACAACCATCTAGGGGCAGACAAGTCTAATGTATCCGGCATATATCAATTCAAATTCAAGGCAAAAAATTCATTCAAGGCAAAAATTGCAAAAAATTGAAACAAATAGTGGCAATGCAAACCGACTCAGTCAATATATATGTAAATATTTCAAGTCAAATGTTAGTCGAACCCCTGTCTGGAGAAAATGATACAAGATTACACGGCTCGCAGGCCGGATGAAAGTAGGAGTTTAAAAAAAAATTTGAGCTACTACTGCTGCTGCTATTACTGTTGTTGCTGTTGTTCCGGATGCTGGCCCTGATCGGTATTAGGGGCATCTTGAGTCTGTGATTGTTGAACTAGGTCGTTAGTTTACTATCCTAGATCAAAATTACAATTTATATCTCCTAACCTATCTCTATCAAAATTACTTTAGATAGTGGTAAGGTAAGGTCGATTCCCAAGGAAACGGGGGTTTAGCACAATTAATAGATATCTGGGATAAATTGCTAGTAACAAATAGGGTGTTGAGATGTAGGCGTGAGAAGTCCTATAGACAAACTATCAACTAATGAGTCTAGTATAAGCTAAAAACAAGGGATAAGAAAAAGCAATTCTATATGCAAGTAAAAGGATTAGATTTAAAAGATAACATTGACAAAAGCACTAGGGAGAGAGGGATTCAATCATTAACAATGAATATTAATGAAAACGATAAGGAACCAATTCTAGGAGTATAAACTCTACCTAAGATAGTTCATTCTCATGCAACTACTCAAGCAAATTGATGAAATCATTCACACCTAGATTAAATCATTCTCATGCATTCAATCAAGGGCTAGACTCTTGGGATTAGAGGTGCACACACTAACTCCATGCATATTTTAGCTCAAATCATCAACTCAAGAATAAATCCCAATCAATAATCAATAGATAATCAAATACACATGATTTTCACCCCCTTCCCTAGCTAAAAACCTAAGCTAGAAGAAAAGGAATAGCCATGACAACTAACATAAGCATATATTCGAAATCAACACAACCTAACATGATTATAACTTGAAAGGAAATCAAAGTTACTAATAAAGCTTGAATATTTATGAAGGAAAACTCAAGTAAGAACAATAAAACCAAGAAAATCAAAAACTAGAGAGACAAAAGTAAAGATTGATATTATAAAGATGAAAGATTACCAAATCATCAAAGTAGTAGCGACAATCTAGAAGAAAGCTTGAATATTTTATTACAAAGATTAAACCATGAAGGATAAGTGTTTTTCTCTCTTTAGAAAGCCTAGATTTTCTCTCCCTAGGTAATGTTTTTGATGCTAATGGAATAGTGTCCTTAAAAATTCACGCCAAGAGGTATTTATAGTCTTCTCTAAAATAAGGAGAAATGGGCAGAAGAGAGGGCTCTCCAGCCAACAGTCATGCCCTCTCCGAGCTGGGTGCAAGCTGCGCTAGACCCGCAGTGCCGCGCTCGCGGGGTAAAGTGTCGCGCCCGCGGCCTCCTCTCCGCGCCCGCGGCTAGCCATCTCTTGGGCATCTCAGAAAGTTTGGATTGCTCACTTGAAGCCCTGTCCGCGCCCGCGGCTATCTTCCCCGCGCCCGCGACCCTTCGCTGCTGCGCGCCCTTTCCTTCCTGGCATCTCCACTCCTCTAGCAAGCTTCCTAGAAACACTATTTCAACAATTGATCGAAAAATCGCCCGCGAGCGCTAGGAACTGTCAAAACACACGAAAAGGGAGTGAAAGTAGAAGAAAAGACAAAATAAAAGGGAAAACACGAGAGGGAGCTAAAGCAACTCAAATCGAGATAAAATGAGTAAGAAAAGGCATAAGCAAGTGACAATTCCGGGGGAAATCTCTAATGAAATATATAGGGTGAAATGGTGGCATAAACGCCACACATCAAAATCCCCCACACTTGCCTCTTGCTTGTCCTCAAGTAAAACCAAAAAGAGAAAGATAAAACAAACACCACAAAGATAAACATAATATGGCTTGGCTTTGGAAAAACAACATTAGATTTCAAAATGGACAATTGCTTTATTCGGACTCAACCATGATAAACAACATCAAAGAATATTAGCCATTCTCAACTACATGATGCATGCACGCCTTAAGATGCTAAAGAATGCTAGAGTCAAGTCTAAGCCAAGCATAGAGAACTAATGAGTCATCCTCCTCCCTAGTCCCTTCTAAAACGGTCCGTGTTCCCCCCACTAGCTTCAAATCGTCCCCCTAGGTGGCTCCTCATGATTCCACGAAGGAACCGAAAAAAGAATTATTTTGAGGAGGTAAAAGATCATCCCGACATCTCATCTATACAAGCTCTTTCCATAGGGTTGAAAAACATCTCCCTCCACCGGTTATTGACCACGTATTTCTAACGTCTAAGGGGCTTTACATGGGTTGTAATGACACGGCTTAAGGTGGAGGTCGGAAGAACAATTTGAAATAGTGGCGGTAATTCCCAAGTGAAGCAAGAGGAAGGGAAACCCTCAAGGTCAAAACTCAAAACACAACCACAACTCAAACGAACATCCAAACATTTTGATTTCATTCGCATCACTAACCTTATTCAAGGATATACAAGATAGATCAATTTCTCATTTCATTCAATTTTTTTATTTTTTTTTTCATCAAAATTCCCAAATTTTTCTTGCATGTTAGGCTTTCATCACAAGACTTTGCTCCTAACCAATTTCATAAAAGAATCTTGCTCATACCCACCACACCCTTCATACTAGCCTTACAAGCTCAATGCTTGTAATGGGGTTGAGACAAGAATGGGAAACATTAGGCTCAAATTGGTTGGCAAGGAGGTTGATGCAAAAGAAAAAATCAAATTTGTAACTAAATAAAAGAAAATATAAATGAAAATGAGAAATGGTGCCCTTTTCCTCCCTCAAAAGTCCAAGGTCACGATCTTGGGAGCTAATAGTCAACACAAGGATTCAAGCATGCATAGATGAGGATCCTAAAAACGCCGCGTAAAAAGTTGATGAAGGCTTGAACAAAATGTACCTCACTAGGGACGAGAAGAGTAAGCAACTACCAACTAGGGGGCGTCAAATCCACCATGAGGAGCAACTCCATCTTACCACAAACCATGAACTAAGGGTTCAAATGCCATCACTAGTTCTTGCCCTTGCTACCTTGACTAAGACTCGACTAATTCAATCAATAACAATCTCGAAATGTGCATCTCATCACAAAGTTAAGAAGAAGGACAAACATTCTAGGATGCATCATCACAGAGATAGAGTCCAAACGTAGCAAGCAAGTTCCAAAATACTACCGTATCATCATGCCATAGTTATGCTTATCACACAAACAAAAGTGGAACAAAAGAAGAAAGGAATCAAAAGTGTTCATACAAGAGGCGTAAAGATTCAAATTAATCCCAATCGACATACAAGTGATCGTTCGGTAACAATAACAACGATCCCAGGTTCCTTGGAACCGCATGCAAACATCCTCGAACCATTCAACTCCTTCCTAAGCTAAATCCTAAACTAAACACAACACGAGAAGGAAAGATCTCACCCATGTCTCTTGAAGAAAGAATAAAGCAACCATGGAATTTACCGTGTCTCCACATGTCGCTTCCAATTTCTTCCAAGCTACAAGAGAGAGAAAAAAAAAAGAAAAACAAGACAAACACTACAAAGAAAAAGAAGTTAGTACTAAAGAGAGAGAGAAAATCCATGAACTCAATCATTTGGGTTTGACCTACTACCCAAACATACCATCATCAAGAAATCATCATCATTATCATATCATCATCATTATAGAAATGGACATCATAGACACCAAACAACAACAACAATGCTACCAACACACTTAAACCCAAACCCCTTAAAAAGTCCCATGAGTCCTAGGTGCTTTTCCCCCACACTTAACTAAAGCATTCCCTACACTCTCCTTTGACTCAAACACCCCCCCACACTAGAGTAAAAGGGAGGGGCAACGAAGGGAGGGAACAAAAAGAACATGGGGGAAACTAATGGCCACTAGGGCCGGCACCATCGTTATCCGCATTCCAACTGTCATAAGAGAAACCCGAGGGGGGCCCATAGGGGTCCCAACCTCCGAAGTAGCCAGGTGGCCACCCATAATGGCCTTTAAAGAGGTCAAGTTGGGATGCGGATAATTGGTCATATGGTTCGGGTTGGACAAGGGGTGCAGGGTGAGAGGGATCGACATAGGGGTAGTTAGGATCACCCCTGTAATAACTCCCACCCGAAACCCAGTAATCATAATGACCGGACTCATCAGGGAAATCGCGCCGAGGCACATTAGGGTTTGAAGACCCTTGCCAATAGGGGTACGTAAGTTGGTTGTCATCCCCCCAAGATGGCATGGGCCCTTGTTGGGCCGGCACATATGGGTAGTTGACCGAGGAGGTGACATCTCCTCTACGTACACTCAAATCATACAAAGCGTTGGTTTGGTAAGAAAGGTGTTGGTGGGAAGCAAACATACCTTGCATGCCAAGTAGCATGCTTTCCATTTGTGCCCGCATTGCTTCCATTTCCCGTTGGTAGCCGAGATGAGCGTGTTGTTGTTGTTGTTGGCTACTTTCTTCTTGTTGTTGTTGGTCCCTAAAAGGGGAAACTCTTATCACCTCTTCATCTTCCTCTGGCCCAAAACCTTCTCCGGAGTTCTCACCCAATTCCATCCTAGCACTAGGGAGGATTCCCGAGTCTTTCTTGACCCACCAAGGGTGACTAACCCCTTCCCTCGTGTGGGAAGTGAACCTTGGCTTAGGGAGGAAGCAATGATGCTCATGTGAAACAAGTAAGCTCCAAGTTCGTCCTTGATCCTCAGTATTGGCGATGAATTTCATGGTCTTTAACTGATCGAGGTCAAGCCAAAATGTTGCTCCCATCACTCTTCCCCACGGGGGTGCAATACTCCAATTTATCACTGTGGCCCAACTTCTCAGCCAACCTAGTAATCATCCCCCCAAAGTGAATCTCCCCCTTCTTTGTGCTCGAGAGGACACCATCACTTTTCCCCAAATCCTGCTTGTTGAAGACCATATAACCAAGCAATCTATGTAGAAGGTGCATGGCTGGGTGCATAATTTGGCTGGCTAGGGAATATTTGGAGTTGAAGGCATTCAATCTTGTAAGGACTTTCCACCAATGAAGGGGCTCATAATCATAGAGTCCCGCATGCTTTGGGAAGAACATATCGGCATCTGGTTTAAGGTCTAACAGTTGGTTAAACTGTCGAAGGGAGAAGGTTTCTTTTTTATTGAATAGCTGGAAAGAGATGGTGAGTTCCCGATTTCCGACGGCATGACATTCAAAAGAGGCAAGGAACTCAAGGGTTGGCTCTTTGTAAGTTCGAAAGGCATTTGTCATGAAGGAGCCTAGCCCGAGGTTGTTGAACAAGAACCAATAATCCTCGTCAATGCCGAGTTTGGTAGTGGTAGGTTGATGATAGTGTTTAGTTGGTCTCAATTTTCGGTTTTGAAGGTTATCATATCTAGTTTTGTGATTCTTGTCGTGAAATTTGATGGGTGGTAGTGGTGGGTTGGGTTGCTCAATTGGGTTGGGGCTTGGGGATGATGAACCTTGTGGTTCTTTCCCGCTCTTTCTTTTCTATGAACCGAACACCATATTTACCCACAAAAATATGCAAGCACCAAGAAAATCACCTCACAATTTACACCAATAACCAACTACAACAACTTCCAAAACCAATCGAATACCACAAAGAACACTTCCAAATAATCACCAAGAACAACTCATAACCGAGAAATCTATAAGGAGAGACAACTATAACAAACAACAACTCAAAAATCAATAATGATTAAGATGATAGATGAGCATAAAAAAGGAGTACAACCATCAAGAATTTCAACATGAAAATTCACAAATATGAAGTTTTCTCCAACAAGCATACACTTCAAATTCAAAGGAAATAGAGAGTAAGAAAGAAATGTATACAAACAATTAGTTCTAATGAGTACTCCTGCTAGCCTTTGAAGAAGAAGAGAAGCCCACCTCCAAGAAGTAGAAACCAAATCCCACACAAGGAGTAGAACCGAAATTTTGGGGTTTTTGATGGTGAAAATTCAGATTTTTGTTGAGAAACTTCAAGTAGAGTGATGAAATTTGATGAATTTTGATGATTTTGGGGAGGGATTTGATGCAATTTGAGCTAGGGTTTGAAGAGGAGTGAAGGGTAGAGAGAGAGAGAGAGAGAGGAAAAATCTGAAAATTTGGGGGAAATGGTTTCGGAAATAAAGAGATGAAGCCCGATTAAAATCGCAGAAACCGCAGTGCCGCGCCCGCAAGGGTTCAAGTCGCGCCCACGGGTGGGCATCTCCCAGCCATCTCCACCTTGTATGCTGAAATTTGCTGAAAGCCATACGCGCCCGCGGCGATCGAAGGCTGCGCCCGCAGCTTATGGCTCCACGCCCTCTCCTGGGCATCTCCCAGGCATCTCCCCCTTCTCAACATTTTAGCATCAAGAAAGGCCGCGCCCGCGGGCCTTGATGGAGAGTCCTCTCCTGGGCATCTCCCAAGCATCTCCACCTTCTTCTCATCCAAACTCCTTAACACATTCAAATCAAAATTGTAGGCCATGTACTCAAAGATTCAAGCACCTATATGAAAAGCAAAACACACACCATAAGAGAACTAAGGAAAATCATCCAAAAATAATCAAACACAAAAAAAACACAAAAATCAAAAGAGTTGAAAACTCGGGTTGCCTCCCGAGAAGCGCTTCTTTAAAAGGTCATTAGCTTGACCATAACACATCATCATCAAAAGGGCGGCTTTGGATCCGAAGGATCAAGCCTCATGCTCTCAATTACACCCACTTGATCATTGCAATGATAGAGCTTCAAACGGTGCCCAATGACCATAAACTTGTTCCCCTCCGCTTCCAACTTAAAGGATCTGTATGGAGTAGTTCTCGAAATTGTGAAGGGCCCCGACCACTTTGACTTAAGTTTACCGGGAAATAAACGGAGCCTAGAGTTGAACAACAACACCTTGTCTCCAACTTTGAAGCTCTTGTTCCTTATATGTTGGTCATGCCATTTCTTAGTCCTCTCCTTGTAAAGCCTTGAGTTTTCATAGGCGTCATACCAGAGCACCTCAAGTTCATTAAGCTTAAGCAATCTTTTCTCACCCGCTAAGGTCATATCCATGTTGAGCTCCTTGATCGCCCACCAAGCCTTATATTCCAACTCAACCGGCAAATGACAAGCCTTCCCATACACCAACCGATAGGGGGTCGTGCCTATGGAGGTTTTGTTTGCCGTCCTTAGAGCCCAAAGTGTGTCATCGAGCTTGAGAGACCAATCTTTTCTAGACTTGTTCATCATCCTCTCAAGAAGGTTTTTGATCTCTCTATTGGACACTTCCACTTGTCCTTGAGTTTGAGGGTGGTAAGGTAGACCAACCTTGTGATGAACTCCATATCGCTTGAGGAGAGCTTCGAGTTGTTTCTTGGCAAAATGAGAACCACCATCGCTAATTAGAACTCTCGGAACCCCGAATCGCGGGAAAATAGTCTTCTTAAGAAGCTTGAGCACAACCTTGTGGTCATTGGTGGGGGAGGGTATAGCTTCGATCCATTTGGTCACATAGTCCACCGCCACCAAGATATAGAGATTCCCACAAGAGGAAACAAAGGGCCCCATAAAGTCGACTCCCCAAACATCAAAGGGTTCAACCTCCAAGATGTTCTGCTGGGGCATTTCATCTCTTTTGGTTATGCCCCCACTTCTTTGGCATTTGTCACACCTTGAAACGAACTTATGGGTGTCTTTGTGCATTTTAGGCCACCAAAGAAGAGATTGGGAGATCCTTGCCATGGTTTTTTCAACTCCTCCATGCCCTCCACACGGCATTAAGTGGCAATGTTCAATAACTCCTTCTATCTCGTGATCCGGAACACATTTCCGAAAGAGGCCATCTCCACATTTCTTGAACAAATAAGGATCATTCCAAAAGTACCTCCTCACTGCTTTGAAAAATCTCTTCTTTTGTTGAGAGGTAATCTCCGGGGGAACAACTCCACATGCTAGATAGTTGGCTATGTCAGCGTACCAAGGGCTAGATGTTGAAGCCATAGCCATGAGGGTTTCAAATCCCACCTCATCATTGATAGGAACATCTTCCTTATTCTCAAAAAGGAAGCCTAGAAAAGTGATCCGCTACATAGTTCTCCGCTCCCTTTTTATTTCTCATCTCAATATCAAAATCTTGTAGCGAAAGAACCCAACGGATAAGACGTGGTTTGCTTCCTTTTTGGTCATGAGATAACGAACCGCTACATGATCCGTGTACACGATCACCTTGGAGCATATAAGGTAGGATCTAAACTTATCCATGGCAAAGACAACCGCTAGCATTTCCTTTTCCGTTGTGGTATAATTCCTTTGAGCTTCGTCAAGCGTTCTACTTGCATAATAGATGACACTAGATCTTCCTTCTTTCTTTTGTCCAAGCACGGCACCTACTGCAAGATCACTAGCATTTCACATTAGTTCAAAGGGAAAGCTCCAATCCGGAGCTTGCACAATAGGAGAGGAGATTAGGGCTTCCTTGAGTTTTTGAAACGCCTCAAAGCAAGCCTCATCAAAGCTAAATACAACATCCTTTTTGAGCAATTCGGTCAACGGCTTGGCAATTGATGAAAATTTTTTGATAAACCTCCAGTAAAAACCGGCATGCCCTAGAAAGGCTCTTACTCCAGTAACGGAAGTAGGAGGGGGCAACTTGGCAATCACCGAAACCTTTGCCGAATCAACTTCTATGCCCTTTTTTGATACTTTATGGCCTAGGACTATGCCTTCGTCGACCATAAAGTGGCATTTCTCCCAGTTCAATACCAAACTCGTCTCTTGACACCTTTTCAAAACTTTCTCAAGATTATAAAGACATGTTTCAAAAGACGAGCCACCAACACTAAAGTCATCCATGAAAACTTCAATTTTATTTTCAAGCATTTCAGAAAAAATGGAAGTCATGCATCATTGGAAAGTTAAGGGAGCATTGCATAACCCGAATGGCATTCTTCGGTATGCAAATGTCCCATATGGACATGTAAAAGTAGTTTTCTCTTGATCACTCAAATGGATAGGAATTTGGAAAAAGCCGGAATATCCATCCAAAAACAAAAGAAAGCATGATGGGAGAGTCTCTCCAACATTTGGTCCATGAAGGGGAGTGGAAAATGATCTTTCTTAGTGTTTTTGTTCAACTTCCTATAGTCAATGCACATCCTCCACCCGGTCACCGTCCGGGTGGAGATTTCCTCTCCTCCTTCTCCCTTGACAATGGTCATTCCACCCTTTTTTGGAACCACGTGAACCGGGCTAACCCACTTGCTATCGGAGATAGCATATATTATACCCGCTTCACGCAATTTCAAAATTTCTTTCTTGACAACCTCTTGGAGGTTTGGGTTCAACCTCCTTTGAGGTTCAATGGAGGTGGATTGATCATCCTCAAGGTGAATACGATGCATGCACAAAGAAGGGCTAATACCCTTGATATCATCAATGTTATACCCTATCACATTTCTATATTTTCTCAAAACAACAATCAATATTTCCAAATCAAGACCATCAAGGGAAGCATTGACAATAATAGGATATTCCCCTTCATTTCCAAGATAAGCATATTTCAAAGAAGGGGGAAGGGGTTTGTTTTCTACTTGGGAGGAGACTTAGGAATCTCCTCCAATTTTTACTCCTCAAATTCTAGCTCATCATGCTTAGAATCACTTGCTTCCTCCTCTTTGGCTTCTTCAATGGCCATGGCAAACTCCTTTGCTTCTTGAGAGAAGTACTCTTCCTCACATGTGAGAGCTTCAATCATTGGATCTTGAGGACTCATCATAACCCTTCCCAAACGATCTAGCTCTTCATTGACAACATCAACCCTATAGCACCTCTCAACCATGGGGGTCTGGAGTAGCCTAGAAAATTCAAGGACAATTTTTTCATCGGCTACCTCACATGTAATGGTATTGTTCTTGCAATTGATTACCGCCCCCAAGGTCTTAAGAGCTTCACGGCCCAAAATCAAAGGTGTATCCACATCTTCTTCCATATGCATCACTACAAAGTCACAAGGCACATAGATATGCCCAACTTGAATAGGGACATCTTCAAGCTCACCACAAGGTAGCTTCACCGAACGATCGGCCAATTGAATGGTTTTCCTTGTGGGGATCATCTCAATGTTAAGCTTTTGAGCAATGGATAGAGGGATCAAACTAACACTTGCTCCAAGGTCGCCTACGGCACCCCTAGCTTCCATGTTCCCAATCTTGACCGTCAAGGTAAAGCTTCTCGGATCCTTTTTATTCTTGGGCATTTTGTGTTGAACAAGTGCACTCACTTGATGGGGAAGAGTGATAAGCTCATCATTGAGCTTCCTCTTGTTGGTGAGAATGTCTTTCAAGAACTTAGAGTATGAAGGCATTTGTGTGACTACCTCAATGAAGGGGAGGTTTATGTGCAAGTTCTTCATCACACTTAGGAACTTTGCAAATTTTTCATTCAATTTTCTCTCCGCAAGTCAACCGGGAAAAGGAACCGGTCCCTCAAGATTTCTAGATTCACTAGAAGTTGAGGATGTTACCACATCCTTAGACTTATTTTTCTCCATACTCCTCTCTTTCTCATCATTCTTCTTCTCTCCAACTTCCTCTTCTTCACCCACAACCTCTTCTTCTCCCTTCTTTTCTTGACTAACTCCCTTCTTAGGACCCTCATAGGATGCGCCCGATCTCAATGTGATTGCTTTGCAAGAGTCGGGTTTCACAATGTTCGAAGGGTTAGTTTGTGTTTGTCCGGGTAGAGTAGATGGCGGGTTGAAAGGAACCCTCTCGCCCAATTAAGCTAGTTATGAATCAACCATCTTGTTGTGGGCCTGGACTTCTTGCATTTGTTGGTTCATGGCTTAAAGTTGTTGAAGAATTTGGGTTTGAGTAGAATTGGGTTGAGACACTTGCTCTTAACTTCTTTAAGTTGCTTGGTTTTGATTTTGGTATTGGTGTTGGTTATTTTGTTGATGGTTCTTTGGGTAGTTTCCCCTTGGGTTTTGGTTTTGGTATTGGTTTTGTTATGGAGGAGGGTTTTGGTATTGGGGGTTGGAATTGTATGGTTGTTGAGCTTGTTGGTTCCATTGTTGGGGTTGGTTTCCAAATCCGGGTGGTGGTTGTCTCCAAGCTACTCCTCCTCCATTTCTCCTAAATCCTTCTTGCCTTGTGTTGTATGCTGCTACATGCTCCGGGCTTAAACCTCCACAATAGGATGTGTCATGTTTGTACCACCACAATTTTGACAAGAGAAAGAGTTGACTTGGGAGGAGCTTGCACCACTAGTGACATTGGTGTTCAACTTTGCGAGCCCCTTTGTCAAAATCTCAATTTGATGTTGCAACTGATCAACTTTTTCCAACTCATATTTTCCACCTTTCTTTGGCGCATTCCCCCTTCTACCTCCCCAAGAGTAGTTTTTGACTACCTCTTCAATTGTTGCTTGAACTTAATTTTGAGGGACTTTGATCAATTGTCCACCCGCCCCCGCATCCAAATTAGCTCGAGACATCGGTTCCAAGCCATCATAGAAGAACCTCATGAGTAAGCTTTGATTGTATTCATGGTGAGGACATGCTTGCACCAACTCTTTAAACCTCTCCCAAGCTTCACTAAGGCTTTCCTCCGCCTCTTGTTCAAAAGATGCAATCTTCCTCCTCATGTCGGCGGTTTTCTCTTCGAAAATGAACCTTTTCAAAAATGCTTGGACAATTTCCCTCCATGTTGTGAGAGAATTAGGATTGACTTGCTTGAGCCACTTCTTTTCCCTCCCCGCAAGAGATTGTCGGAATAGGTGCATCCGAATGTATTCTTGAGAAACTTGGTTGGTTTGTATCATGGCACAAAGTTAAAGAAATCTATTAAGATGCTCAATGGGGTCTTCACTTGGCGAGCCTGAGAATTGCTCCGCTTGAACCATTCGAGTGTATTGAGGATGGATGGTGAAATTAGTTTCCGTGACGGGTAGCAATATCCCACCGGTGAGCTCATAATCCTCCGGATTACCGAACTCACGAAATAAAACATCCGCTTGTGGTCCCACCATTTCATTTCCTTGGGAATGTGAGGACCCAGAATCACTTTCACTATCAAAAATGGCACCAAAACCTCGCCCCTCTTCTTGATAAAGTCTACGGACTTGTCTCAAGGTGCGGTCGATTTCGTGATCAATGTCATAAGTAGGTGGTCCTTGAGATCTTCTTTTCATTCACCAAAGCTAAGAAAACAATTAGCAATGACTAGCAAGTGAAAAAGAACAATACAAAAAGCAACAAATCCAATAATAACACAAATTAAAAGTGCAAAACAAGTCGTTTCCCCGGCAACGGCGCCAAAATTTTGATCGTTGAACAATAGGTCGTGAGTATACTATCTTAGATAAAAATTACAATTTATATCTCCTAACCTATCTCTATCAAAATTACTTGAGATAGTTGTAAGGTAGGGTCGATTCCCAAGGAAACGGGGGTTTAGCACAATTAATAGATATCTAGGATAAATTGCTAGTAACAAATAGGGTGTTGAGATGTAGGCATGAGAAGTCCTATAGACAAACTATCAACTAATGAGTCTAGTATAAGCTAAAAACAAGGGATAAGAAAAAGCACTTCTATATGCAAGTAAAAGGATTAGATTTAAGAGATAACAATGACAAAAGCACTAGGGAGAGGGGGATTCAATCATGAACAATGAATATTAATGAAAACCGATAAGCTAATTCTAGGAGTATAAACTCTACCTAAGATAGTTCATTCTCATGCAACTACTCAAGCAAATTGATGAAATCATTCACACCTAGATTAAATCATTCTCATGCATTCAATCAAGGGCTAGACTCTTGGGATTAGAGGTGCACACACTAACTCCAAGCATATTTTAGCTCAAATCATCAACTCAAGAATAAATCCCAATCAATAATCAATAGATAATAAAATACACATGATTTTCACCCCCTTCCCTAGCTAAAAACCTAAGCTAGAAGAAAAGGAATAGCCATGACAACTAACATAAGCATATATTCGAAATCAACACAACCTAACATGAACCAAGAAAATCAAAAACTAGAGAAACAAAAGTAAAGATTGATATTATAATGATGAAAGATTACCAAATCATCAAAGTAGTAGCGACAATCTAGAAGAAAGCTTGAATATTTGATTACAAAGATTAAACCATGAAGGATAATTGTTTTTCTCTCTCTAGAAAACCTAGATTTTCTCTCTCTAAGTAATGTTTTTTATGCTAATGGAAGAGTGTCCTTAAAATTCAAGCCAAGAGGTATTTATAGTCTTCTCTAAAATAAGGAGAAATGGGCAAAAGAGAGGGCTCTCCATCCAACAGTCGCGCCTTCTCCGAGCTGGGTGCGAGCTGCGCCAGTCCCGCAGTGCCACGCCCGCGGGGTAAAGTGTCGTGCCTGCGGCCTCCTCTCCGTGCTCACGGCTAGCCATCTCTTAGGCATCTCAGAAAGTTTGGATTGCTCGCTTGAAGCCCTGTCCGCGCCCGCGGCTATCTTCCCCGCGCCCGCGGCCCTTCGCTGCTGCGCGCCCTCTCCTTCCTGGCATCTCCACTCCTCTAGCAAGCTTCCTACCAACACTATTTCAACAATTGATCGAAAAATCGCCCGCGAGCGCTAGGAACTGTCAAAACACACGAAAAAGGAGTGAAAGTAGAAGAAAATACAAAAGAAAAGGGAAAACACGAGAGGGAGCTAAAGTAACTCAAATCGAGATAAAATGAGTAAGAAAAGGCATAAGCAAGTGACTATTCCGGGGGAAATCTCTAATGAAATAGGGTAAAATGGTGGCATAAACGCCACACATCAGTCTGCTGGGCTTGGGCTTCTCTGGCCCTACCCGGCACCTCTTCGTCCGTCTTCTCATCCCCTATGTCGGCCCACTCCTCGAAGGGCGCCAGCTGCTGAAGAACGAGTACTTTAGCATCAAATACCTCTATTGCGTATTTGTACCTCAAGTCAAAGAAAGCATAGTCGGTGTCCGGGTGGTTCATGGACCATGCCATCTTCATGCGTGCTTTGCAGCCACGCTCATTCTTGATGACCAGCCGGCTCTGTTCAGCCGAAAGCTGGTCCAGATGCTCCTTCTTGGTCCTTACGTCAGCCGGCTCTGACCGGTTGGCTGTATCAGCAGCAGCCGTCAACTCCCGGATGAGTTCCTCCTGTTTCATCTCCCGGGCTTTAGTTTGGATTTCAAGCATTAGGGAGTTATAATGACAGACATCAAGTAATTCGACTGCCCGTCTTTGAGCATCCCTTACCTCCTCTTGCTTCTTCCGCAAGGGGGTTTTTAACCCTTCAACCCTCAACATTACCTGCAATGTCAGCCAGAAAAGAAGTCAGTTCAGTTATATAACAACCGGGAATGAGAAAAATTGCCCAAAAGTACCCCATCCGTCAAATAGCAAAGTTGCCGAAAAGTACCCAAACCGGTATATTACCTCAGCCAGCAGTGAGGTAATGCGGTCAATATTGACCTGGTGGACACCCAGTATCGTGTCCTCCTTGGACCGGGTGAGGGTCCTCAGCATTCTCTTGGCGTAATTTTGCATATCCGGCCAACGAGAAGTAGTATCTGCATCATGAGAGATATTTTTTAAGTGTTGGGCATAAGCGGCTCTTATATTCAGCCGACTTTCAGAAGAATCCCCCGACTGAGAAGCTTGGGACTTGACTCGAACAGGCCCAAGCGGCCAGGGGGGGTCAAAAGGGAAATCCGTACCTTTGTTTTCAGGCTAAGGGGTGAGACCACCCGCAACCGCATTTGAGTCGGATGCAATAGCAAGCACCCGGCCAGAAGGAACCTCAGGCTCCTTAGATCCGGCCTCAGCCGGCCCTGAGCTTAAACCCAGGCTTTGCAGACTTTTGCCTGCTGTTGTGGGTCTATCAGGAGCCGGCATTCTACCGGCTGAGGTTAGGGCGGGGCCACTTGAGACTCTCCGCCTCTATGAAGCAGGCTGGGGGAGTTCCTCCCCCGGTCTCCTCACCATTTGCCTCAAAGAGCGGGGAACGTTTTAGCTCCCCGTCTGCAAAAGATAACAAAGCAAAAAGTTAGAATCAAGATTGTTTGCAAGACATACAGGCGGCATAAGATCAGCCGGTGCTTACCCCACCGCCTCTAGCCGCAAGTTGGGCCCGTTTCTGCTTGAGTTGCTCCTTCCTTATTTCGGCGGCTGACTTAGCAGGCGTTTTCTTTGGTGGAGTCATCTCAAGTCCTTTCTCTGCAAAATAGTAAAGAAAAAATATGTTAAGAGCATTCAAACACCATACAGGCGGCATAACATGCCGATTAAGAAGTAAACCAACGTTTGTCCCAAAAGGTGCTAAGACCGCAGGCGGAAAAGAACGCCTTGCCTCTGAACCAGTCTGGATGAGGGACCTATAATTTGGGGACAATGATTTGTGTCCCATAATTCAGTGGCATTGTAGTCTTCTTGAACAACCCCGGCTCTATAATGGCATCCCAAGATTCAGCCGGTATCTTGGGGAGGGCACATTTCTTTCCCAATAGAGCCGGGTTCTTGTTGTAACAGCGCAGCCGATGATTTGCAGCCGTAGATGGGGAAGAGACGAAATAAAACATGCTCTTCCAGTTAGTCTATCTGGAGGGCTTCTCCAATGTCATCATGTAATCCGGATGCGTGATTAGTGTGTACCACGCATTCCAGCCGCCTGGGGCACGGCTCAGATAGTGCATGTGCGCGAACGCCTCCCAACTAGGCGTCACGTCCTGCATCTCGCAAGCGACAATATATCCCAAAATATTCACCCAAGAGTTGGGTGTGAGGTGCTTGACGCCAAGGTGGTAACCCCTTAGAATGGCCTTAATCATTTTGTGGAGGGGAAACCGGAGGCCGGCTTTGAATGCCGCCTCATAGCAGCCAAAATAATTTTCGGCATGTTCTAGGTCGTCATCCCAGACGACGGTTGCATCAGCAGGCGGGACACCGACCTCCTATCCGGCCCCTACAGGGCACTTCTCCAAAAAAGCCGGGAGGGTTGCATTTAACGTCACCACATCCCGGGCGCTCATGTGCACCTCCATTGGATTATTTGCTGATGGCCAGTTATAGGCCTCCTCATCGTCTTGAGGGGCATCAGGCGTCATTGTAGACTCCGTTGAGTCAGACTGCTGGACAGTATCCTCACCGCCTGAGCTCATGGGCTCTTCTAATATCTCATCTCCGGGCATGCTAGGTACGCCCGGTTGGTCAAAAGGTACATCCTCAACCGGAGTTCCGGCTGAATCATCTGATTGGTTTCGGGTTCAACCGCCGTTTCCATTGTCCGAGCCATTCTATCCTGCACATGAAAAGAGACGGTCAGATTCCTAGCAGAATTAGGGTGGTCTAAACACCCCCAGACGGCATCCCTAGTCCTAGATTCAGCCGTATCCGGTGAACGGTTGACATCCGCCCTAGGTCGTGCCGTGTGTGTGTTGGGAGAGTCCATTATTCTCTAACCTATGCAACCGGGAAAAACTCAATGTTACGAAGGGCAGAGATGGTACCTTGAAGTGTTGAAGAAGTTTGTAGAAGATCGTTCTCAAAATGTGGCTTGCAGATGCCACATGCGGAAGATTCCGGCTGCTTGTGTTTTAAAAGCTGAAATACAAAGCAAATAGTTAGGCGTTTGTGTAGAAAATCACTCAAAGATACCCCAGACGGTATCAATTAGAATGCAATTTTTGAAGATTGCTCAAAGATACCTCAGGCGGTTTCTATAAAAACCAGTTTATGAAAATGACTCAGAGATACCCCAGACGGTATCTATAGAGTGCATTTATGAAAAATTGCTCTAAGATACACTAGACGGTATCTATTGGGCGCATTTTGAGAAGATTGCCACAAGATACCTAAGACGGTATACGACCGGCTGAGGGTCCATAAGGTGCAGTATTTAAAGAAAATTGCACAAAAATACCCCAGACGACATAAAGCCGGCTGAGGGGTCTTATGTAAGAAAATCAAAAAAGAAAAATTGCTTGAAGATGCCCCAGACGGCACAATGTCGGCTGTAGGTCTATAAAAAGCAAATTATGAAGATTGCTCAGAAATGCCCCAGGCGGAATATTTCTGGCTGTGGGTCCATTGGATGCAAGTTTTGAAGAACAATTGTTTAAAGATGCCCCAGGCGGAATATTTCTGGTTGTGGGTCCATTGGATGCAAGTTTTGAAGAACAATTGTTTGAAGATACCCCAGACGGAATATTTCCAGTTGTGGGTCTGTTGAATGCAAGTTTTTGAAGACAATTGTTTGAAGATATCCCAGACGGAATATTCCCGGCTGTGAGTCTGCTGAATGTAAGTTTTCGAAGACAATTGTTTGAAGATACCCCAGACAGAATATCTCCGGCTGAGGGTCTATGAAATGCAAGTTTGGAAGACAATTGTTTGAAGACGGAACATTACCGGGTGTGGGTCTATGGGATGCAATTTGTGAAATAAATTTCTTTAAAGTGCCTCAGACTGTGTAAGACCGGCTGTGGGTCTAATGCATGCAATTTGTGAAATATAAATTGCTTAAAAGTGCCCTAAACGGTGTAAAACCAGTTGTAGCTCTAGTAAAGTCAAGAAGAAATTGATTAAGTCAGACGGTACCTTAGAAAGGGTAAAAGTACTCAGCCGGTAACCGGATGCATCTGAAAGAAGCTAGTTGCACGAATGAATAGCTGGTGTCAGAGCTTTTTTCTCTCAAGTGATTTTTGTGAAAATTTGCAAAGTAGCAAGTGAGAGGAGGAGGCCTCCAATTTATAGGAGGGGGGGCAGAAGGCAAACTGTCACCTTTACCCTCCAATTCAAATTCGAATCCAAATTCGAATTCAAAAAAAAAATTGGAGGGAAGGAGAAGAACCGTCACCTTCCCGGAATGTGACACGTGTCACAGGCGCCATGTTGCAAGCAACGTCACACCTGTGAGGGGCAAATGTTTGGGGTAAACCCCCCCCCCCCCCATGCCACGTGGCCCAATACCGTGCTGACACGTGGCAGCCCTTCAAAGGCCCGTTAGGATCCAATCAGATGCAGACACGTGGCATTGTAACCCTAATAGGGGGGAGCAGATCTTCATCTGCTATAAATAGATGAAATTCCTCATTTATCACACATTCATAAATACATACACAAAAACCAAGCAATATTAATTGTGGAATCTCTCTGAATTAGGGAGAAAAACCCATTTACTTTCCGTACTTTAACCCATCTAGAATCATACTAACTTGATCGTTAGAGACGGAACTCCACCCAACCGGTGTTTCGTGGTTTTGCATGTACGGACGTCAGGCGCGCATTCCAAGAATTATAACTCTCCCTAGGGACTCCAAAAACCCCGAAACACCCTTGAAGCATGATTCCACGTCATTGAGCAAGAACCCTGAACGGAGCGAGAACCTCACACGCGGCTCCTCCAACGAAGTCCACGTGCGCTCCTGAAACTTGGTCGGTATTAAAGGCTAGGTTAATACGCAATACTACTAAAAAGAGGTACTCCGAGGGTTTTCTCATTGGAGATTCCCTTTTCGAGTTCAACTCTTGCAAATAATTCCCAAGGCATACTTGGCTATATATAGGCATGACATTTCCTTCCCAATGATATTCTATGAATGTGGGACTTTTCATAAAGTGAGAAAAGCTAGTATTTAATTTAATTCTAAATTAAATCAAATAGCATGAACAATAAGCAAACGACATGTGTCAACACACAAGAGAGGGTAGGTGGGAGGACCACCTTGACCTTGGATATCAACGCACAAGGGGTTGCCCCACTTACTTGGGCAACAAGGTCAATGTTGGGTTTCGTAGTGACCCTCACTACGCGGAAAGAAACCCGCCAAGACCCGCCCCCATAATAAATGCAATTAACAAGCAAAACATAATTAAAACATAATTAAGGATAAAAGATTATACCTTTGACGCGTGCTTTGCTCAACTATGAGCTCTTACTTGAACCTCGAAAACACGAGGCCTCCGACGGGATCATACCCTCAAACCCGACCCGAGCGTCCTAAGTCTCGAAGGTTAGTCAGACCTGGACAAATAAAACTATGAGTTTTACGAATCAAGGTTTACTCAAATCAAGAGTTGCCTTTTTAATTCCACTCAAGGTTGTGTCTTTCCCAATACCCATGCCTTTGGTATTTATAGGGAAATGCACCCTTGATTTCCAATCTTCCACCAATGTGGGAGAGTTGGTAAAATCAATAATTTATTTAATTCCAAATTAAATAAATAATTAAGATCTATCACAACGCTACAAGTGGCATAATTATATGCTTATGAGTGATGCCCAAGGTTAGGTGGGGGGGCCATAGCCTTGCTCCCCAAGGACTTGCTTGGTCCCCACACCTACACACAAACCGCCTCAAGGAGGGTTGTGCTGGCTGCCAGCTAGCACCAGCCAGCAGCCTCGCATCCCAGCCAGCCAGTGCGTGCTTGTGTTGGTGTTGGGTGATGCTTGGCGCTGGTGCTGCGTGCTAGTGTTGTGTTGTGCTAGCATGCTGGCACTGGCCCAGCACTCCCACGCAATCCCTCGCACACACACGCTGCTACACACAGACATGCCAGCCAAAGCCACACACTTGCTAGCATACTCCTCGCCCACACGCATACGCACCACATGCATGCGCACCAACAGGCATACGCACCACACGCATTGCTAGCCCAGCCAGAGTGCCTAAGCACGCAAGGGCCTAGCATGCGTGCTGGGCGGTGGTGGGAGGCATGTCATGGCCTGCGATGGTGCGAAGCACACTATGGCCTGCGATGGTGCTTGGCATGCACGCACACGCACATGCGCCAGTGCCCAACACTGCGATGGCTGTGCTTGGTGCGTGTGGCCTTCCATGCGCGCCTAGGCATCATGCTAGGGCTGCGATGGCGCCTAGGCATCATGCTAGGGCTGCGATGGCGCCTAGGCATGATGCTAGGGCTGCGATGAGCTTGCCTAGCCTAGCTACGGCTAAGCTCGTACTTGTCGCTTGTGATTTTGCGACGCTCGGTCTCGACGCCCTTGGCTCGATATCCGACGTCTGTATTTGTAAAACTCGGTCGACTCATTAAATCCTTCAGATTAATTCGTCGTCTCGGATCGGTTGTTCGATTGGGTTCGACCCGAAGGGTTCAGTTAAGATTAAGCTGTAATATTAATTATACCTTAATATTACTGATCGGAAGCGGCCTCCACCTAGGCATTCCGATCACTTAACCTTACTGAAGAATTAGCTCTGTAATAATTCTGAACCCTCTATTAGAATAATACACTTGTTGGAAGGACATCATTCCTTTCAGTCAGCTGCCCGGCCTTGGGCAGTAAGGCCGTTGTCAGCCTTGCGCCACAAGGCTAGGCCTGCTAGCCTTTGCCGCAAGCCACGCTAGTTGTCGCAGGCCCACGCGCATATCGTAAGCCCAACAGCAGCAGCGCAAGCCTAGCAGCAACCCCGCAAGTACTAGCCATTTGCTAGCCTTGCTAGGTAGACCCATCTAAGGCTGCCTTAGCGCGCAGGCCACTAGGCTGTCCTAGCCAGCCCGCAAGCAAGGCCAGCCTAGTTGGGCCTTGGCCTTGCGGTGGCTGCTGCGACTTGCTGGCCTAGTTTTTGCGGCCCTAGTACCTTGTCGTACATACGAGGCATGACTAGGCCTCGTGCTATGCTCGTGATTTTAGCACGATGTGTTGTTTTATTAATCTCTCGTCTCGTTGATTCTTAGAATCGACTCGACGTTTGATGTTCAGCTTTGAAGCTGTAAGCTCGGAATCCGATGTCGGAGTACGTATCATCTTGTTTGACGTATTAAGAGCTTTAGCTTAATTCGTTGACTTAGTTCGGTTACACGCTTGGGTGTAACTCGTTGGGTTCAGTTAAAGGAAAGTTGTGACAGTTTATCTCACTAATCGGAGATGGCCTCTAGTCTTACTTTCCGATCACTTGACTTCACTGAATAATTAACTCTGAAATTGAGAACCCTCTATCGAAATGATACACTTGTTCGAAGGACACCATTCCTTTTAGTTCACTGCCGAGCTATGCTAAATTTGTTGATTCATATATACTTCGTAATATTTATTGGTTGTTACTTGACAGTGCAATGGATTGTCTCTTTAGCTTTTTGGTAAGCCCCCTTTGCCGTCTAAACATCACATTTTAACCTTTACTTTCTTTTGTTTAATGCATTGCCAGAAACTAAGTTGATGTCTTTAATTCTGTTGTTACAGTTTGAATGCATCCTATCTAGTATACAGGTTACATGTGTTCTAGTATACAACTTAGGCCACTTTTGATTGAATAGGTGTAGTAAGAATTATTCTTGTTCGATATTGTGATAGTTTTTTCTTTCGTTTTGTTTCACTTTTGGAAACTGAGTTATGTTTGTTGTTGTTACAGCTTGCATGGTAACTAGTATACAGCTTGGGGCAACTTTGATTCTTAACCGATAATAAGGCACCAATTTTCTGATTTACCTGGAACAACTAGATGATTTCGTTATTACAGTTCTACGAAGTATTTGCTTAAAGTTAGTACTTTCTTAGTTTTATTGTGAAGTACTCGTTTGCATTTAAATTGATAGCATAGTTGTTCTTATTCGTTATCTCGTGGAAGTTTTAATCATTTTGATAATTTTGGCGTTCCTTTGAGGGACCAAAAAAACAACCCGTATGCCTAGTTGCAATACAAAATTGATATGCCTATTGAATTTGAAGTTGATCCATTCCAATTGTTATCACATGATATCCAAATCTCAATTGATAGCTTAGGAACTAACAAACTCTTAAATAGACATGGTTCACATTAATTTATTGTGGACCACGTTAAAATTATGGTTAGTATATTTAATATTAGGGTCAATATGTTTAATATAAAGCCACTTGCACACGTGTAGAACCTAGGGTCCACAATAATATTATTGTGAACTAGGTCCACACAAGTTTACAAATAACTCTCAAATAGGTAGTAGTTTCAAAAAAAAGGGAAATTATTCTAATGATTTAATAGTTATTACTATAAAAAAACATGTTCAAGAAAGTTGCTCATTAAGTTGTCTAAAAGGTACGTATTATTTTACGACTTTTCCAAACAACTACAATTAAATTTGAAGAAATTTGAATAAATACATAATGTTATAAGAAGAGGTTTTAATGTTAAAGTATGAAAAATTGCGTGTTTCAAATTTTAGATGAGACAAATATAAAACTTAGAATGTAATTTTATATACTTCGTATATGAAGTAATTAAACTTGTTATTCCTCCGTATTACTTCTTATTTATTAAAAAAAGTAAACTTATTAATAATTGATAAATATAGTAGTATAAGAACTTAAGTAAAATAAACAAAAACTTGAGTATAGATGGATCAAATAATTTTGCTTAAGTTAAAAAAAATAAGTAAATAATAGGTTGAGTTTAAAATCATGGTCGGGTCAAAATCAAGTTGGATTAAAATCAGATCAGATTAAATTTGGGTAGGGTCAATATCAATTCGGGTTAAAACAGATCAAATTAAATTGATTATTTGTCGGGTTAATTTCGGACCGGGTTGAGTTAAAGTCGATTCGATTAAATTGAATTCGGGTTGAATTAAGAACGAGTCAATTCGGTGTTGGTTTAAGTTCGGATTGGGTCAAATCAGTGCCGATTTGAGTCCATGTCCGTTATAGATCGGGTTTGAAACCTGAAATATTCGAGTCAAATCAAATCAGTTATAGTTCAAAAGTGATGGTTTTTTTGGGTCCATTTAGTTTTGTCACCTCTATACTCCCTTCGTAATTTATTACTTGCTCCATTTTTCTATGCGCGGAATTTTAGGAGGAATAATAGAAAGTAATAAAATAAGATATGAGAGGAGCTGGTTGAGAATAAAACAAATTTAAAAAAGCAAAAATGAGCATAAGTGACAAGGAGAGAGAACATAAAAAATATTAAAATATGATATAAGGCAACTACTAGCGGGGAAGAAATTAGTAAAAAATCTGCTAAAAGTTTTTAAAAATGAAAATGAAGCAAGTAATAAAACACAGCACAAAATAAAAGTAAAGCAGGTATTCCCTCCATGTTTTAATAAGTGTTACATTTTGACCAATCATGCATGCCGAGACACGACTTTGACCATTAATTTATCTAATTATATGTTAGTAAAATCATTGGATATTTTGATATTATAAAAATAAATATTATAACGAATCTAACATTGTATTATATAATAACATTTGTTTTTTTTTTTTGTATATAAAAGTAAATTAATCAATTCAAAACCATTATCTGAATAGTTAAAAAGGCCAAATTGTAATACTTATTAAAAAACAACGGGAGTAATAAAATATAGAGAAGGTACGACTCTACGAATATGAAAGTGTACAGCTGGCTGAAGCGGGCCGAACACACTAGAAAGGCTAGGGGTGTCCGTTCGGTTTTTGTTTTGCATTTAAGCCGCCAAATCCGAAATATAATTCGATTATCAATTTTCCAATCAGATCCGATCTGAATTTTCCTCCCAATCCAATCCGAATTAAAATTCAGTTATTTGGATCCGATCTGAAAATCCAAATAAAAGTACGTTAATTTTTAGCGCCTAATACAATTATAAAAAATAAGGCATTAATATTAATACAAGTCTTCAAAATCATGACTAAAATTAATAGTTCAACATCAAGTCATTATACAAAGTCTCCTAATTTATTGTTAGGTTTCGTAGTGTCCAACACTACGCGGAATTAAACCCTCCCAAAATCCGCGTGCTTTTAATCAACAATCGCATAATTAATTAACTAAGAGAGAGAGAGAAAGACGATCATACCCTTGACGCGTGCTTCGCTCCTTTTAAAGCTCGTACTTGAAAGCGTTAGCTCCGTAAATGTGTAAGCCTCCAATGGCTCTCACCCTCGAGACCCGACCCGAACGGTCCCTACCCCGAAGATTAGTCGGGGCTAGACCAAGATACTTAGAGTATTAGAATTAAGTTATTCTCTTCTTGGAGATCCCTTAAAATTCACAACTCAAGTATCCTTTCCCAATCCCAAATGATTGGTATTTATAGGGAAGGGAGCCTTAAATTCCAATCTCCCATCAATGTGGGAGAGTTGGTAAAAATGCACTTTTTCAATTTATTTTAATTCAAAATCAAATTGAAAATGATAGTGAATCAACAAACGCCAAGTGTCAAGAGGTGAGCAAGGGGGTTAGGTGAGGACCACAAGTTGGGGGGACCAAACTCCCCTCGCTCCCCAAGCAATCCACCACAAACCGAGTGCCCACCATGCATGAGCAGGCTACGCATGAGCTGGCTGGCAGCCTGCCTTAGCTGCCAAGGCTGCCTCGCTGGCGCCTAGCACCATGGCTAGGCTTGCCAGCCAGCCCGCATATGCATGCGCACAGCAAGCATGCCACGAACGCTATGTGGGTTGTTGCTGCTGCTGCGTTTCGTATGCTAGACACTGCTTGCTCGGCAGCAAGTACGAGCAGCCCACATGCATGCCACGCTTGCTAGCGGGCTGCTGCTGGGTGCATCGCTAGCAATGCCCAGCGTGCCACAATAGCACCTGGTATTGCTTGCGAGGGGTGATGCTCGCCCTTGCACGCCAGCTGCTTGATGCCTTTTCCAAGGCCTTGACTAGCCCATACATGCATGCTGGAGCTAGCGTGTGTGCGACTAGGCGCACCAACCTCGCAAGCATGCTCGGCCAGCAAGCCTAGCACGCACATGCATGTTTGGCTTGAGGTATAGCCATGCGATGCAGTTGGTGCCCTATGCTAGCCTAGCACTCGCATGGCTAGGCCAATGCGAGGCTACGGCTCAGCTAGAACTTGTCATTTGCTTGATTTCTCGTCTCGTCGAATTCTAAGTTCGACTCGACTTACAACGCTCGGTTTCGAAGCTCTAAGCTCGATATTCAACGTCTTTGTTCGTAATACTCTAATGACTCATCTAATCCTAAGGATTAATTCATCGCCTTGGATCGGTTACTCGATAGGGGTGTGACTCGAAGGGTTCAGTCAAGATTAAGCTATAATATTAATTGTACATTAATATTACTGATCGGAAGAGGCCTCCACCTAGACATTCTAATCACTTGACCTCACTGAATAATTAGCTTTCTAATAACTCTGAACCCTCTATCGGAATAATACACTTGTTGGAAGGACACCATTCCTTTCAATCTCCCACTTGTCCTTCTAAACAAGTGTGTAGTTAGTGTATAACCCATTTCCTATGTCACTTAATGTCTCTTCATGAACCATACGCTAAGATTCTTCGTCATCTTTATTACGTCCAGAAGTGTTTCTCGATTTCCCAATTCGACTGTCAATAAGCAAATGATTTCTAAAATCCATCTGAGCACGGCCCTTCATTTTCACAGTCTCTCTGTTCGAGAGGCCTTGTAAACAACAAAGACATGTTACCTATTATTAATAGGGGGACATTCCTAGTCTTGTATTGTTAGCTTCCCTTACTAAGAGGACCTAGCCGCCCGAGTGTTGCCGTAATAATCCCCATTAACGGCTGATTTTTTACAACATCAAAACGGACTAGTACTAAAACAAGAGAACTTACAATACTCATGGTCGAGGAAAAAGGTTTCGATAGCTATAATGAGAAATATACTTATGAGGATTTTAAATCTCTTAAAGTATTCTCATAAGTCGATCTGGTATAGTTCCAAACCAATACCTGAGCAAATGATTTATGACAATCATGTCCTTGTAGCACAAGAAACGGTGCTATAAATCATACTACACACTAATCTCAATTGGTCATTAATCGTCCACTATTTAAATGACCTTGATTAGGGATAATTTTCGATTGAAATATTCAATGTTCACTTAACAGGTGTTTCTTTATCCAAGACATGGTCTTGATACCCTGTTTTGAATATTCGCATAAATCGAGTGGACTCATTATTTAATTCTAAACCACAATAAAATAGAAATGGAGCGACAATAATTTTGCAGAAAAATTAAATTACTCCAAAAATGAATGGTTTAACATAGTGTTTTACATTAAAGCCTCAAATTTAATTAAAACACATGAATAGGGAAATCAAAGCCAGTCTCCAACATGCCTAATTCCCATTGCCTCAACGTGCTTGTTGTGTTTCACTTGAGGCAAAGGTTTAGTGAGTGGATCGGCTAAATTTCTGTCTGTTCCAATCTTACAAATTCTGATTTCACCCTCGGACTTCCAATCCCTTATCATATGAAATTGCCTCTTGACATGTTTGACCTTCTGATGTTCCCTTGGCTCCTTGGCCTGAGAAATAGCTCCATTGTTATCACAATAGAGGTCTATCAGACCCTTGATTGAAGGTACAACATCAAGTTCACCAATGAACTTGCGAATCCAAACTGCCTCCTTAGCTGCTTCTGAAGCTACCAAGTTTTCGGCTTCAGTTGTAGAATCTGCAGTTGTGCTTTTCTTAGCACTCCTCCAACTAAACGCTCCTCCATTTAGAAAGAATATGTATCCTGACTGCGACTTGGAGTCATCTCTGTTAGTCTAGAAGCTTGCGTTGGTATAACCTTCAACAACCAAATCATTACTTCCACCATAAACCAGGAATTTATCCTTGTTCCTTTTCAGGTACTTTAGGATATTCTTGGCCGCAGTCCAATGCGTCTCTCCTGGGGCTGATTAGTATCAGCTCGTAGCACTCAAGGCGTACGATACATCCATCCTAGTACATATCATGGCACACATGATCGATCGAATAAGCAAGGCATATGAGATCTTATTCATCCTCACTCGCTCATCAGGTGTCTGTGGACATTGCTTCTTGCTGAGAGTTATGCCATGTGACATGGGTAGGTGCCCTCTCTTGGCCCTTTCCATGTTGAATCGTGCCAGTACCTTATCAATATAAGTACTTTGGCTCAATCCAATCATATTTTTAGATCTATCTCGATAGATCTTGATGCCCAATATGTATTGTGCCTCTCCTAAATCCTTCGTTGAAAAACACTTTCCAAGCAAGGCCTTTACGGACTCTAACATTGGAATGCTATTTCCAATGACCAATATGTCATCGACATATAAGACGAGGAATGCGATGTCACTCCCACTGACCTTCTTGTAAACATAAGATTCATCTGGATTTTTGATAAAACCAAACTTATTGTGGCTTCATCGAATCGCAGATTCCAACTTATGATGCATGCTTTAATCCATAAATGGACTTCTTAAGCTTGCATACCTTTCAGCATTGCTTGGATTAACAAAACCTTCAGGATGTGTCATGTGTAAAGTTTCTTCCAAAATCCCATTAAGGAAGGCGGTTTTGACATCCATTTTCCATATTTCATAATCATAATATGCTGGAATTGCTAGGATAATCTGGACGGACTTAAGTATGGTGACTGGCGAAAAGGTTTCATCATAATCAACGCCGTGAATTTGCCTGTAACCTTTTGCCACCAATCTATCTTTTTATATAGATACATTTCCATCTTTGTCGGTTTTCAACTTGAAAATCCATTTGCAACCGATAGGTGTATAACCTTCGGGCAAATCAACCAAGTCCCAGACTTGATTTTCAAACATGGAGTCCATCTCGGATTTCATGGCCTCTTACCATTTTGTAGAGTCGGGGCTCGTCATAACTTGTTTGTACAACGCTGGCTCATCTCCATCCATAATTAGGATGTCTTGATCTTTGGTTAAGACAACACTGAGGTATCTGTCTGGTTGAGATCCTGGTCGTTGCTACCTACGCAGGGTAATAGGTTGAGCATTTGCATTGTCGGTTTGACTTTGCACATTGTCGGTTTAACTCTGACCAATGTCAACAGTTGCTTCTAAAGCACTTTGATTGTCAATTTTGTCAGGTTGACTTTGTTGCTCGTCCTCTCGAACTTCATCGAATTTGATTTTCCTCCCACTTGTCATTTTGGAAAGGTGTTCCTTCTCCAATAAGACACCATCACGAGCAACAAACACTTTGTTCTCGGATTTGTTGTAGAAGTAATACCCCTTAGTTTATTTTGGGTATCTCACAAAGAAACACTTGTCTGATTTTGGGTGAAGTTTGTCAGAAATTAATCTCTTGACATACTCTTCGCAACCCCAAATATTAAGAAAAGACAATCGTGGAGGTTTCTTCGTCCATAATTCATATGGAGTCTTTTAGACAGCTTTTGGCGGAGCTCGGTTCAGGTTTAGTGCCGCGGTTAGAAGTGCGTGTCCCAGAAAGAGATAGGAAGATCACTAAGACCCATCATTGATTAGACCATGTCTAACAAGGTTCGATTCCTCCTTTCAGACACTACGTTTCATTGTAGAGTTCCGGGAGGTGTCAATTCTGAGAGAATACCATTTTCTTTCAGATGATCATTGAATTCGTGGCTATAATACTCGCCACCTCGATTCGATCGAAGTGCTTTAATTTTCTTGACTAGCTGATTTTCCACTTCGCTCTAAAACTCTTTGAATTTCTCAAAAGATTCAGATTTGTTCGACATAAGGTAGACAAATCCATATCTACTAAAGTCGTCCGTGAAGGTGATGAAATATCGACAACCATGCCTCGCGAGTGTACTCATTGGTCCACATACATCCGTATGTATAAGGCCCTATAAGTCACTAGCCCTTTCTCCTAACTTGGAGAATGGTTTCTTTATCATCTTGCCTAATAAACATCCTTCGCAATTTTCGAATGACTCTAAGTCGAATGAGTCAAGAATACCTTTATGAAGAAGTTTCTTGATGCGTTTGATGTTAATGTGGCCAAGACGACAATGCCACAAGTAGGTTAGATTCGACTCAATGGTCTTAGCTCTTTTGGGGTTATCATCAACATTATAAACCTTTTTGTCTAGAGAAAGCACATAAAGACCATTTTCTAAATGTGCCTTACCAAATAAAACACTATCAAAATAAAACGAACAACAATTGTCTTTTATCCGAGATTCAAATCCCTTGGCGTCCAACGCCGAAATTAAAATAATGTTTTTGGTAACTCTTAGAACATGATAACAATTGTCAAGTTCTAGAACAAGCCTAGAGGGCAAAGACAAACTAAGAGTTCCAATGGATACGGCTGGCATCCTAGCTCCGATACCACTGTTAGGTTTCGTAGTGTCCAACACTACGCGGAATGAAACCCTCCCAAAATCCGCACACAAATTAAAATAACTAAGCAAGCATATTAGTTAACAATCACATAATTAATTAACTAAGAGAGAGAGAGAAAGACGATCATACCCTTGACGCGTGCTTCGCTACTTTTAGAGCTCGTACTTGAAAGTGTTAGCTCCGCAAATGCGTAAGCCTCCAACGGCTCTCACCCTCGAGACCCGACCCGAACAGTCCCCGACCCTGAAAGTTAGTCCGGGCTAGACCAAGAAACTTAGAGTATTAGAATTAAGGTATTCTCTTCTTGCAGATCCCTTAAAATTCACAACACAATTGTCCCTTCCCAATCCCAAATGATTGGTATTTATAGGGAACGGAGCCTTGAATTCCAATCTCCCATCAATGTGGGAGAGTTGGTAAAAATGCACTTTATTCAATTTATTTTAATTCAAAATCAAATTGAAAATGCAAGTGAATCAACAAACGCCAAGTGTCAAGAGGTGAGCAAGGGGGTTAGGTGAGGACCACAAGGGGGGGACCAAACTCCCCATGCTCCCAAGTAATCCACCAAAAACCGGGTGCCCACCATGCATGAGCTGGCCACGCATGAGCAGGCTTGTAGCTTGCCTTGGCTGCCAACGCTGCCTCGCTGGCACTTAGCACCATGGCTGGGCTTGCTAGCTAGCCCGCATATGCATGCGCACAGCAAGTAGGCCACGCACGCTATACGGACTGCTAGCTCAGCAACGAGTACGAGCAGCCCAACACGCATACCATGCTTGCTAGCAAGCTGCTGCTGGGTGCATCCCTCGCTAGCGATGCCAGCGGGCTACGCTAGCCACCTGGTGTGTTGCATGCGAGGGGTGATGCTCGCCCTTGCGCGCCAGCTGCTTGATGCCTTCGCCAAGGCCTTGACTAGCCCAACCATGCATGGTGGAGCTAGCGTGCGTGCGACTTGGCGCACCAACCCCGCAAGCATGCTCGACCTGCGAGCCTAACACGCACATGCATGCTTGGCTTGCGGCCTAGCCATGCAATGCTTTTGGTGCCCTATGCTAGCCTAGCACTTGCATGGCTAGGCTAATGCAAGGCTACGACTTTGCTAGAACTTGTCGTTTGCTTGATTTCTCGTCTTATCACGACGCTCGGTTTCGACGCTCTAAGCTCGATATCCGACGTCTTTGTACGTAATATTCTAATGATTAATCTAATCCTTTGGATTAATTCGTCGCCTCGGATCGGTTACTCGATTGGGGTGTGACTCGAAGGGTTCAGTCAAGATTAAGTTGTAATATTAATTGTACATTAATATTATTGATCGGAAGCGACCTCCACCTAGACATTCCGATCACTTGACCTCATTGAATAATTAGCTTTCTAATAATTCTGAACCCACTATCGGAATAATACACTTGTTGGAAGGACACCATTCCTTTCATTTATTTTATGTGATAGTAAGTATTTGGGGTAAATTTTAAAAGCCCAATCATAAAACAAAGAAATCCATGTTCATACAAGCTTAATTTTATAATTCGGTTTTCGATTTTATTTGGATCCAATTAGGATCTATCAGATCTAATCCGAAAATTCGAATTTTTCAAAAAACTCGATCCGATTTAAAGTTCAGATCCGATCCGAATTGATAATTTGATTTGAATTGTATTGAATTTTGGTTTTAATCCGAATTATAGACACCCATAAGAACGGCAGACAATAAATGCTATTAAAATATTTGACGCTACCATGGCACCAATAGGACAGCGCCAGCCAAAATGAAAATATTGCCAACTACTTTTCTTTTCTAAATTTCTACTATGATGAAAACGTTAACACATGTGGGAAACCCACATTTAAACCAATGCTAACTGTTAATCCCATTTTTGTTTTAATTTAAAAACCACGCTCCACATGTTCTAAAATTTCGTGTTCAGCTCACCCCTTTAGATTCCACCCAATTTCCAAAAATATTAAAAAAAAAAACAAAGAAATTCTTCTACTCCCCTCTGCATCTATCTCCAGCATGATTGGGTATGAACAATAATTCCCACAAAAGAAAAAAGATGTTGAGAAATAACAAAGCAGAAAAGGAAGAATTAGAGAAGTTAACAGCACAACAAAATAATGGGTACTTGAAGAAATATGCACCCACAAACTTATTAAGATTAGCAGTATGTTTAATGGTATTTATTGCTGGTGTTGCTACTGGTTTAGTTTCAAGCTCACAACGGTCAACGATTAGCCTTGAGAATTATACAAAGATCTACACCGCCGTTCGTGGCGGCGATCCAACGAATGATAATAATTGTGCGTTTAACAAACAAAATTCTAATTGTGAGAATATTAATTGTTTGCGTTTAGATAATGTAGTTCATCCGAAGAAATTGAGTCATGATCTATCTGATCAGGAGTTGGTATGGAGAGCTTCATTGGTCCCTAAAGTTGTAGGTTACCCTTTTAAAAGGGTACCTAAAGTTGCCTTTATGTTCTTGACAAGGGGTCCTTTGCCATTGTTGCCTTTGTGGGAGAAGTATTTTGCAGGACATGATGGATTTTTTTCTATTTACGTGCATACTCAAGCTGGATTTGTGTTCGATGTGCCTCCAGATTCTGTCTTCTTCGGCCGCCAAGTTCCTAGTAAGGTACGTTTTTAAAGTTTGTAAAGTGATGTAGATGGGATTTGATTCGACCTGGTCAATAATTTTAACAACTAAGATAGATGATGTTCACACATCTCTAATTAAAGTAATTAGTTGTATAAATTAACAAGTACTGTATTTATTATATGTTGTGGGGATCAAAATTTAGTGATAAAAGAATTAATTTAGTCTTTGCGATTAGTTTCTTTGCTAAGGAATGAAGTAATTTTGTGTTTGATAACGAATTCTGGTTGCTTGAAATGAGCAATGGTACTTGTCTATTTATGGAAATTATGGCATTTCTGGATAGTCAAAGAGTTATCTTAATTGATGGAGTAATGGAGGAATAGGTAGATACTAGATAGTAATTCTGGCTCTGGCTATTGAAGGGTGATCACATTGCAATGAAGGATTGCATTTTAAGGGTGATTTAGTAGCTGTAATTTGTTTTGATGAGATATTGGTTAGTGAAATGTAATTGTTAGGATTTTGTTTTTCTTTTTTAGATCCTATTAAGCTAGATGATTTAAGAAGTAAAGGAAACAATATATACTACAAGCACTTGAAAAAATCTACTATAAAAATTACTTAAGAGTGCAGCCCTTTTTAAGACAGCACCTTCAGTAAGAGGTAGGGGTAACTTTGTTTGTCATGGATGTCTCCTACCAGGCTACCACTGAAGTCGCATCGTGATTTTTTTTGGGGACATACTAGCCAAGGTTACTCCTGGTTCAGTGGTTGTTAGATGTAGATGAACTAGGGCCTTATAAGTGTGTCTGCAGAAGTGCAGAACTGCAGATCACTCGTACCTGGTCTGCTGCTCAACCTAGGGTATAATGATTTCATTAATTTGATTTTCAGTCCCTGGATCTGGTTGACTGGTTCTGACTCGAATCATTTCATTAGAGATGTCCCGGTAGAAGTACAGGACTGCATCTTTTCTGAGTATATCAGTTTGGAATTCTTCACACATCTTAGCTCACGATAGCTAGCTTGTACTCCTATATTACTTAAATTGTGCATCTGGATAACTGTAGACCATGTCATGTTGCTTTCTTAAGAGGAAACGAAGAGAGTTTGTCTAATTTATCAATCATTTGATGCAGTAAACCAAGTATCCAAGTGGAATGTTATGGAAATGAATTATCTAAGAGTACATTCTCCTTAGCTTAATTTTGCTTAACTGATAGAGTTATTATTTTTGCCTAACTTTCCTTTGTTCCTTTTTAAGCTACACATCTTGATTTTGAGCACTACAGTTACTTTAATACTTTGATATATACTAAAAAAAATATATATTCATATGAAGCCTTATTATATTCATATTATTATGTATTTCCTCTGTTCTTTTTTACTTGACCCGCTTTGACTTTTATACTATTCACCACCCCTCTTTTGGCCGTATTATGTGACTAATATGTCAGGAAAAACATATTTATGTGGGATCTTTTTGAATTCGTCTCAATAAGTATTATCATATTTAGTAATATATAACTTTTATAATTTTTGCTTATGTAGAATTAAAGTTATTGATCGTTAAAGTTTTGCATTGACAAACGCGATAAAAGAACAGAGGAAGTATATTACAATTATTAGGTTTTATTTTTTATTTTTTTATTTTTTTATTTTATTTTGTAATTGAAGATATTATGATTCAAATTTTAGCGTTGGCAAACGTGACTAAATAAATGTGTCAACTATAAAGACACGAATGATGTATTTTATTGAGCTTAGCTCAGTTTTGCAGAACTTAGAATTGGTTTATTATATCATCAATCATGCTAGAATAAAAATTTAGTGTTAATGTTGTATATAATTCAATCATACCCTTACTAGCTTAGTTGTAGACTTTTTATTGTTGTTGATTAATTCATCTTGGAGACATGAGGTATAAAAAGTCTACAACTGTTCCGAAGGCATAGCTCAACTGCTCTTTGTAATGTTTATTATAGTTGTGTTATTTTGATTCTGTCCCATTGTTTGATTCAATTGATGGCATGTAAAAAATTTGATCATAAACCCTTAATGTTTTTTTAAAACAATGACATTTTTTTTTTCTTTTTGACACTTTCAAATGGTATGGTTACAAATAATTCAGGATTGAGTATATGCACTGCAGATTGGTTACTAAGATAGAATGGTAATGAATCGTTGAGGTGCAATTACTATGTTCAAATTAATCTCTTTTCTATGAACTAGATATTGTTTGATTTTAATGTTCATTAGCTTTTTCTCTGAAGTCTGAACTGATACTGCAGTATCTGAAAAAAAGATGATAAAATTATTTCATTTAAATTTACATGCAGGAAGTTTCTTGGGGTGATGTATCACTAGCAGATGCAGAGAAGAGGCTTCTAGCCAATGCTCTCCTAGACTTCTCAAATGAGCGTTTTGTGCTCCTCTCTGAAAGTTGTATCCCGGTTTACGATTTTCAAACAGTTTACAAATATCTCACTAAATCTGCACACAGTTTTGTGGAGTCATATGATGATACAAGCCGTTTTGGCAGGGGCCGCTATGATCGACATATGAGACCCAACATCACGGTAGAACAATGGAGAAAAGGGGCTCAGTGGTTCGAGATTAGACGAGATTTGGGTATTGAAATTATATCAGATTACAAGTACTATGATCTGTTTAGGAAATACTGCCATCCACCTTGCTTTCCTGATGAGCATTACATTGCTACGTACCTCAACATATTCCATGCTCCGCTTAATTCTAATCGCACCTTGACTTGGGTAGATTGGTCTTTGGGAGGACCTCATCCCACAACCTTTGTAAGAGAGAATATTACAGAAGGTTTTATACAGAATATCAGAAATTATAAGAAAAAATGTTTGTATAATTTTAAGAGTACAACTGTATGTTACCTTTTTGCTCGCAAGTTTGCTCCAAGTACACTGGAGCCCTTGCTCAATTTAAGTTCAAAGGTAATGGGATTTTGAAAACTTTTAGTTAAACTATAAATTATTGCCATATTCATATAATTTTCCTTTGGATGAAGAGCTACTTCTAGTCTTTCTTGTGCATTGATACGGAGTATAACGCTTCACTAGTACGTAGTCTTATATATGTCTTATACTAGTACAACATTTTTTATAAAATTTTTATTGTGGCTGCTTTATTGGAAAGACAATTAATATCAAAATTTGTCTAGTTAATGCTTCTTTCTTTCTCCAGTTGGAATTGATATGGATTAGTATGTGAACCGTGCAGTGCACATTATCAGTGAACTACAAATCCCACAGATTAAATGACAGTGTATGTCTTGTGTGGCTGACCAAAATCGAAACTTTCGTGTGGCACCAGTAACGGAGTCCAACACAGCAAAACGGAACTTCTCAAAACTTGCTGACACTCTTTTCCATGAATAAAACGTGTAAATACCTAAAATCCTTACTTAAATGAGCGCCAACTCTCTTCTTTTCTAACCAAAGACACATTATTACAATCGAGTACACATCAACACAGAGCAAAAAGTTACCATAACAAAAGAATCACAAATTTTCCAGATTCCCCGGATCAATGAAATTGAAAATTTGAGATTCATTAAGGAAATTAGAAATTGAGAGCAGAAATAAACAAATCAAAGAAAACATACTTGCCAACAGTGAATTATCAGGTACGGACTCTGAGGAGTGCTTAATGGATGAATTGTGAGAATAGAGAACACAAGTATTTAGGTTAGAGAATAAGAGAGAAAAAGAGAATTATTTGGTGCCCCGAAATTGTGAAATCAGCCTCGTATTTAGAGAGGAAATGTGAGGGGTGAGGTCCGAAACTCTAGAAATGTGGCGCCGCAGAAGAAATGTGCACCGCGCCACGGCATTGGGCGTCGTGGCACGGTGCAAAATGCCGTGGCACGGTACATATACCGTAGCGTAGTACAATATTTTATCATTTTGAAAGTCAAAACCACGTAAAAAGATAAAACCGGGTCAAACAAAATGTTGTGGCACGGCAAGAAATGCCTGACACGGTAATTTTGCCGTGGCATGGCGTTTGTGTTTTATGAATACTTCCTTAAAATTCGTTTTTATCTTGTTTTAACAAAACACGAGATAATTATGTGCCGTCCCCATGGTTCAAACCTTTGTGCACAGCTCTTCCCCTGTTTTAGTTATTCCGGACTCATTTTTAGGTTTAGGGTTTTATTATTTATTAGTCGGGCTCAATTAATTAATGAAATGGATTAAAATGATTTGGGTTGAGATTTGGACAATGCTTGATTATATACTTGGGCTGAAGTATGGAATAATCTGTAAACTATTTTCAATTGAATATGGATTTTAAGCACTCCCAAGATTAAATACTCTACCCGACCAATAATGGTGGTGAAAGATTGTTCATCATCGGGTTAGGTTTTGGGGACACGTTTTTAGATGTCTTCAGAAGCCCCCACTTTGACTGATCAGTTTGTAGAAACGTAAGTTTCGAAAACGATAGTCAAAGTAGTCGATTGGGACGGAGAATAACTTAAGACGTTCTGTTATCCTAAATCACTCTGTGTACGCCAATACCTGCAGAAAAGCGTTAGTTCCGCAGATAAAAGAGTAAAAGAATAGATGTGTATCTGACACCTATTAATCGGCATCAAATACATTTGGTAGCTTTTTGCGCCTCGAGAAATCTACCCGATGTCGAATGATAGTCTTTCGCGCCTCGGGAATTCTATCGTGAATCACTGCGCCTCGAGTGATCCACTAGATGAAAGGTGTCAAGTTCCTGTGCCTCGGGAAACATGTCGTAGATTTCTACGCCTCGAGCAATCTATTGAATAATGATATTCCGCGCCTTGGGAAGAATGATGAATGATAGTATTCCGCCCCTCGGGAATCCTATTGTGAACTCCTATGCCTCGAGTAGCTTACAATTGGAATTCTGCGCCCCAAGAATTACACTAAAAAAGGGGTGTCCGCGCCTCGGGAATTACACTAAAAAAGGGGTGTTTGCGCCTAGGGTCACAACTGCAGACCTTTGCTCCTCGAGAAGTATGCAACGATTGACCATTTTCCTCGCCTTGGGAAAACATGTCTGATGATGAAAGATTACAAGCCTTTGCCCCTCGAGAAGCTTCCAATGTGAGTGTGAATGGTAACTGTTCGCACCTCGGGATGATCACTGAGTGTTGATAAATGTGCCTTCGATTGCCTCCAAAGTGAAGGGATGTTCGATTGTCTCCGAATAGAAGATGTGGATGATGATTATAGTGCCTTCAAGTCATGTGCATCTTGCTTCAGTGCTTTTTGGAATCCCTCGGGATACAGGTCGTGAATATTTCTAGACGGCTACAGACACCTGCAAAACAAAGAATACTTTGGTTGACAGAATATTCACCTCCGACGATAAAGTTAGTGATCGGAAAACGAAAATATTTAGAGAGAGAAAGTGGAGATAAGTTAGAGCAATCAATATGCCTTTTTGTATTATATGTCTTAATCCACCCCTCCCATCATTAATGATTAAGGTACTTAAAGGGGTGGAAATGTGTTGCCTCTATGGTTTTATGATCAAGAATGGTGGGCGATGATTGGCGGCGCAATCGGGTTAGGACAAGTGTCCTAAGAAGGCGTCGTTTTAACGCTTTTCTCTAGAATTGGGCCTACTAATGTAAGGAGACCTTCTGTCATTCAGGTGCTGTTACGGTTTTCCACGTGTCATCTTCCTATTAGGACATGTGTCGTCCTTTTTATTGGGCCACGTGTCACCTTAGGATTGGACCACGTGTTAGGGTAATTTTACCCTAAGCATTTGCCCCTTAGAGGGGGTGCGTAGTACAATACGTGTTGCTTCCTCTGATTTTTGTTCGTCTAGTGACGTTCAGGTACTGAGCTTTTTTAAGCAAATTTGTTGAAAGGGGTGGCTGTACCGTCTGCCTGAATTTGGGAAGCATCCCTTTGGGCTAATTGCCTTGGGATGTCCGCCTAATTATATCTTGGACTTAAGTCTTGAAATCAGACGGGAAAATGGTGCCGCCTAACATCAAGGGGGAGACCTGTCCTCCTTATTTTTCGGACCAACGGTTTAAATTTGTTGACCCAGCCATTTGTTTTGACGTGTCGTTTGGATAACCGTACACCTTCTCCGTCTTAATTGACGGAATGGTTTAATAACCGTTTATGCTTCTAGGTTAAATTTTTCGAAAAAGAGACGTTCGATCTCAGAGACGGGAAAAGTAATTTTACCATTTTTCCCCCATAAAATTGCCAATATATATGGGCTCATTTGACTTCATAAAAACACTTTGAATTTTTGCATTTTCTAGAGAGAAGTCAAAGCTTTTAGAGAGAGAAAGTGATTTTCCTCCCTAATCTTCGAGAGCTCTGCTGTGAATTTGAGTTTTCCATTCGTGTTCTTTGTGTTTGCCGGTCAACTTGTAGGGTTGTGACTTGACCATTCTAGATCTTCAAAGTTTTCCAAGTTTTCTTTTCGACCGAGGTAACTGTCTGTTTCTTCTTTGATTTTCTCTTTTCATATACTTGTTTTATTTCTATTAAACACGAACTGGTATATCACTTCTCTCCTCATGAGGTCGGCCGTTCGCTTGGGACTGAGGAGTCTAGATATGGCGGAGACGATTCCTCTTCTCTTTAGAGTGGGTCCATTTCTAGTGTGTACCAACTCACCCCCACCTATTTTTCTCTGTCCCTGTAGTTGAACATGGCGCGTACGAGAGCTAGAAATGACCAAGATGCTGCCAGAATTCCAGACGGCACACCTATTAACCCGTTAGTACCTATGAACCCAAATGACACGGACGTGGATGACACAGACTGGACTTTAGTGGGGGGCCTGCTCAGTGGTGGAGGTAACTGCCACCTCGTCCGAGGAAAACACATAACAAAAACCCCTTTCCCGGTCTTCGACCAGAGAGACTAAGGAAAAAGATGCCAGGGTGTTCGGCCAAAATTCGAAACAACGCCTTCACGATACACCAGCTTGGGCTTGTTGCCGTCCGAGCTACTATATTCTGAGAGGCCTCCTTCTACAATCCCGGCGGACTCTAGGTCTTGCCGAAGAGGGTCGTCCGGCCAAAATCCCTAACAACTCTCAATAAAATACACTAGCTCAACTAGGCCGTCCGGGCTGCGTATCTCTGACAGGCCTTCAACAAATGTTCAGGTGGACGTTGCTAATGCGTCCGACGTGCCTCCTCGTGGCAGTCCTCCTTCAGGGAATTAGGCGGACACTAAGGAGAAGAGATGCACCAAAGGAAAGGGCCCAATGGTTCCTGAGGGCAACTCTGCGGAAGCTGCTGAATTGGACACAATGGAATCCTTAGAATTTAGTTCGGCAACAACACGTTGCCGAGCAACAGGCCGAGAACCCGGATGCTAAACAAGCGGGCGAGGAAGCTAATGCGGTCAACTTCAATGACCCTTATGCCTTCCCGGTCAGCAATGTAGCCCTCACCTTCCTCCATTATAAATTTAAAAAGTTCAAATAATTTCTCAAACTTGGGAGAGGCTATCACATTCAACCGTCGTGGCGATCTAGCTTGGTGACAGCAGTGAGGAGGGTAGCCTGTCGTTGGGGATCCTAATTCCACTATGCCCATGGCCCTTTAAAAGCCTAGGACTTTATACTTTTGAAGGTATGTCAAGTTTTGAATTCCTGAGTGTTTGGGGGACCTTGAATTTGAATTGATTCTATATATCATTACGCTTTTTTGTAAGAAACTAATAGGGAGTCACCAAAGTGTTTTAGGAAAACTCATTTGTTCATAACTTTCTCCTAAGTAGAATTCAAGGGATAATTAGCATGAATCATAAGTTTACCCATGCCCAAATTGGTCTACTAAACCTGAAATGAGTTCGGGAGCGAGTGTACTATGATAATGTTCCTTTTTAAGGGGAATCGCCATCCTAGCCCTATATATTGCGGCCTCGACTAGCTCTTCCTTTTTAACAATATCATTACCAAATAATATATGCAATGCGATTCCTAAATAATAAGTTAGTTGATTTTATTTACAAACATTAATCACAAAAAGTTTACATTGCAACGAATGTCGTTATTCTTTTTAATTCAAATTCGTGAAAAGAACAAAATAAACAATATTCGCCTTGACTTAGGTGGTAAAACAACAATTTAATTATTCAATTTCTAGTCTTTAATTAACGAAAGAATACTATGTGAATAACTTAGTTAGATTTTATTTAAAGTGATCAAACAACACTAATTAATTGATTAAAGTTATTTTAAACAAGAAAAAGGAAAAGTGATTTAACTAAGTGCTCAGGAAACTAACTATTCTTCTTTGTTTTCTAGATCTTGTTTTTGGATGTTTATGGACCTTCCTTCTTCTTTGTACCTCCAAGGCTTCAATGGAATAAATTACGGTTGGAGAGTATTTTGGAAGATAGGGGAAAAGTAGTATGATAGCAAGAGAGTGTGAGAGATTAGGGATTTCAGAGTTTAGGGTTTTTAATTCTGAATTATGTTGTGATTAGGGCTAACAAAAAGCCCAATTTATAGGCATAGGAATCTAATTTTAGAGTTTTAGAGCCGCAATATCAGGTTGCGCGTGCAACTCTCATATCGGCTGGAGTGTCGAGCGCAACTCTATGACTTGCGCGCGGTGCCGTTTGCCTTATACCAAAACGTGTTTTAAGACTACCATAACTTTTGATTGAGAAGTTGAATTAAGGTAAATAAGATATCATTGGAAAGTACTGAATGTCTATTTTCGAATGCCTTTAGAATAAGGTTAAAATCTGTTATGGATAAAAAAATATGGCTGTTTGAGTGCAAGGGTATCGGTTTTAAGGTCCGGTTTAGTATTTTTATGATAACTTCTTAGTTTTAACTCAGAATTGGGCTTATAATATACCGTTGGAAAGATCTTTTAAAAAGCTATACTACTGTATAGAACTTGAACGGATTTTGGGTAGTTAAATGTTCTAGTTGGCTCGGGTTTTAACAATGTAAGACCCATTTGATCTAATCGTTGCATATGACGCATTTAGGTCCGTTAATAATCAAGATTAATCATGTATGTGCATATTTTAGGCCTAATTAGTAATCAGACTAGGCTCTAAGATAATTTGGTCTCAAATAAGGGCTCTAACTTACATCATAATGCATTTCAGAGTCCATAAACACTTGAACTTTGATCTAGCATGAAGAATAAGTTTTTGTAACATCATCGCACTTCCCGTCGGGACAGGAGGCCAAAAGTAGGTGTCTATAGTTCTCCCCCACTTTGATCAAGTCTAGAATAGACGAAGATCAAATTAGTCAAGGAGGTAAATCCGAGACTCATTATGCGAAGTTCTTTAAAGATAAAGAATCTTTTAGTATTGTTTAGAATATCGAAACTATTCTCGATTTGCTAAATGTTTGAGACAGGTTGCTACTATGATCAAGGTAATTTGAACTTAACACGCTAAAGAATCTAGGTTGACGCTTTGCAAGTATACAACGCTTTTACAAGTAAAGGCTGTCTTGGGTGATGTCATGTTATGAGAAGGTACCGGGTTTAAGAAGATTAAAAGAGGATGATACCCTCTCAATATGTCATCGGCGTTCTAAAATACCTCGATATGTCATTGGAACTTTAGTCCATGGTTTTAACAAAGTAAAAGATGATAATTGGAGGTGGTGTTTAGGCATTCGTAGCCTAACACTTGAATAAAAGATTTGACATACGCTGCCAAAAAAAATATTTGATGTCCACAAGATGGAAATACATGTCTTAGGACTGGAGGCACATATCCAAATCCAGTGAGAGAGAAGAAAATCGAAAACTCTCTCAGCAGTTTTTCCACAAGATGAAAACACGCATCTTAGGACTTGGGCCACGTCACTGAATAGGTGCAGCTTCAGTTAGGGCTGCTCTTTATATAGGGGGTGGACGGACAACCTAACTGTCTGGTAAAGCATGACAACTTTCAAGTTAACCGTATTTGCTTCCAACGGGGGTCGTCTGGCCCCTATGGTTCGGCGCATCTGTCAACTCATTAGGTTAACGCCTTTCACTAAAATAGGGGTTTTACCATTTTCGACAGGAGGCAGATTATGTTGCTAGTGAAATTTTACGCAACACATACGCCGTACAATTTTACGCTGTACGTACGCGGTATTTTTGTTAAATAACACCAAAAATACGAAAAACGTGACATTTCTTTAAGGGAAGTGCAGGAAAATGTCAACTATCTATGGGAGCTTTTACGTAAGCACCACTACAAGATATTTTGTACGCGCTTTTCCGAAAAACATCCAAAACATATGCTTGGGGCAGGCACAAAGCACGGTGTGTATGTAGAATGATGTAAAAAACTATCAAAGAAGAAAAAATAAACTACAAAATGTAAAGCAATAAAAGGTTTTTAAGGTTTTAAAAACTTCGCAAGAAAGCTTTTCAAGGCACGAATTCAACGAGCTAAAACATTTGGTTTGGAAGATAAAACAAAAATCGGGAAAAAGGTCTTTTTGGCTGACTAGTATATGCGCGCAACTTTGAGGGTTGCGCTGGGGTGTCGCGGACAATATTAGAAGTTGCGCGCAGCTATCTCACGCAACTCTGTGAGTAGTACGAACAATTGTGGAAGAACACGATCTGCATCTCGTGCCCTTCTTCTTCATTCGTATTTTCCGGTCTCTTTCCATTTTTTGTTGTCGTATGAACTTAAGGGAAGTAAATCGTGCTCCTTGTTTATTTTACCATACTTTTAATTGGTCAACAAAATGGGGAAAATCGAAAGAAGAATCCTAATTTTTGAAGTTGGGGGTATTCGATTCGACTTGTTTTCATGAATTTGTTTGTTTTATGTTGTTGTGACATGTTTAAGGAATATATTGCAAAAAATTTCATGTGAATTGGTCAAGTATCAAGTCATGATGAGCATACACAAGAATATATGTGTTTTCTTCATTTGATTTCCGAATTTTTGCTTGAAACTTATTTCTTTTATTTTTTTATTTTTTTCCCCTCATATGAACTATACTTGTTAATTTTAATGTAAATTGAAGTGTTAGAACGATAATTATGCACCAAATTTGGGATCGAAATTTTGAACTTTGATAATGGCACGAAATTTTTCTTGCGACTCATGTTTATTTTTGCCATGCATAACGTGCAAAATTGGTTTTATCAATGATAACAACAATCGATATTTATTATCATTCACTTATAAAACTATGATTTTAAGATTTGCATAGAACTAGTTAGTTTAGGAAATTCTTGAAGACATCATTGAACTGGTGTAGTTTGGCTATATTTTGGGCTTTTGAGCCCCCATTTTATATTTTCGAGTGTCGTAGCCCCCAATATTGGGTAGCTGCATTATATTCGGTCTCTTGCGGTCGCTTGGTATGTCTCTGGGTATGGTATGGTATTGTATTGAGTCTGACCATGAAATTTGGACAGTGCTTTGCATATGAACAATACATTCACTCTACAATTCTTAAGTTTGGCTGATAAACTTGTATGTATGCAGAGAAAAAAATGGAAAAAAAACAAATAAAATTGATTCCATAAACAATAGCTAGCCTGGTGGAAGTCAGCTTGTGGTGGGGTAAAAAGAAAGAAATGAGTTAGGCATCAAAGTTTTACACCACATAAGCCAAAAATCTTACCCATGACATGATTCATTATTAAACCCAATTTGAGATTTATAGACCTACTTTTCTTGCGAAATGTCTGAAACATGAAATACTTACCTATAAGATTAGTAGAGCATATCGAAGGGTAAATTGGATTATGGTTGTGGTAATGATGTAAGGTGGTGAAGTTTAAATTTTTAAAAGTTTCATGTTAAAGGCTTTATGTTCCAATGTATGGGTTATTAAGAAAAAAAAAAAGAAAAAAAAAATAAATAAAGAAAAGAACCCATATAAGTACGTGTGATGTTTTATGTATCGTGATTGAGTAACTCGAGTTAGTAAATCCGTAAGGGTATCTTAAAACCTAGTGCCTTCGGCCAACTAGACCGGGAGTCACTAGTTGAAAGCTCGCTACATGGGTTACTTAACAGGTAGTTGACATTAAGAGTCATGAAACACATTCAAAAAAAAATTAATAATAATAATAATAATAATAATAATAATAATAATAATAATAATAATTAAACATCGGCATAATATTGTCCGGGATACCCTTGTTGATATCTGCTACAGATCTGGGATTTCACCAAGAAAGGAGGTTGACATAGGGTTGTCTGGAGGAAATGACGGGGCCCTTAGACCTGCTTATGTGTTACTTTATTCTTGAGATCGTGATCGCGATGTTTGTGTGGACTTAACATGATCTTCTCCTATGACACAGACAGAGCTTTCTGACTTTGTTCCTGGACGGGTTGTGGCTGATGCGGCTCATCGGAAGAGGATGAAATTTGAAGCTAGTTGTCGGCTGATTGGATATGGTTTCATTCCCTTCTCCTTTTCTTCGCTTGGGGAATTTGAGAAGGAAGTTGTTGTGTTGCTGAAGCGAGTTCAGAGGTTCTCAATGACGCAAGACATCGGGTCTCGTGCTGCATCTTATATCTTCACTAGGGTAGGATTTGCTATAGCTAGAGGAGTGGGGGCCCAGATTGTATCTCGGCTTCCCACTAATTCGTTGTAGGTTGTATGACTTTGTCTGTTTTTGAGATAATAATAATAATAATAATAATACTAATAATAATAATAATAATAATAATAATAATAATAATAATAATAATAATAATAATAATAATAATAATAATAATAAATCATATGCAAGCCTGATGACGTCTCTTGTTGGGTTCAACTGCTTGTGTTGCCTCTTTGTGTTCTTAAAACCTTTACCCCGAGGAGTAGTCGTGAGTGTTCTTCGGGTGTCAGGCGGCAGCGGCAGGAAGAGAGTATCACCGCTGCTATTCGTTCTTGGTGTGAGCCTGGTGGTTATGTGCATCTTGTGCGGGATACGTTTGCAGATGTCTCCTCCTTTGTTAGAAGCTGATGATGAGCATGATTTGTTTGAGCGTAATATTAAGCAATGTAAGAGAAAGATTTGTGACGGACATTACACTGCTACGGTTAGGGTTCTTTCGTCTTCTGGTCTTGCCCCTTACAATGATGTTACTCTTGTTGATTTACAAGCTAAGCACCCATCCTTTTTGGCTCCTATCTTAACGGATATCCCCATTGATCAGCCCCTTATTACTACATCTACTGTTGTTTTGGATCAGATTAGGGGTTTTCCGCGTGGTACGTCATGCGGTAGAGACGGCTTGCGTGCTCAACACCTTCTAAATTGCTTGAGTGGTGCTATAGTTGCTATTTTAGATGAGTTGGTGGGCTCTATTACGCAAGTGGTTAATCTCTTTCTTGCAGGGAAATGTCCTGCTGAGTTGGGGGAGTATATTGTTAGTGCTCCTCTCATGCCACTTGTCAAGCCCGTTGGTGGTATTCGGCCTATTGGTGTGGGTAATGTTTGACGGCGTTTGGTTTCAATGGTTGGGGCTACTTTAATTGGTCCGCGTCTAGGAAACTATTTAGGAGATCTTTAGTTTGGTGTTGGGGTGTCGGCGGGTGGTGAGACTGTTCTTCATGCTGTTAATCGTTTGGTTGAGGCTCGTGGTTGTGATGTTGGCCTCTCTATGTTGCTGGTGGATTTCCAGAATGCCTTTAATTTGGTTGATCGTACGGCTTTACTACGTGAGGTCCGTCTCCGTTGTCTAGCTCTCTCGCGTTGGGTGGAATTCTGTTACTCTTCTCCAACCAGGCTGTTTTATGGGGAGCATACCTTAAGGTCATGTTAAGGTGTGCAACAGGGTGATCCTCTAGGCCCTTTGATTTTTGCTTTGGTGCTCCATTTGTTGGTTTGTCGAATCAGGGATTCTTTCGACTTATGTTTGCAGGCTTGGTATTTGGATGATGACACTATCATTGGTGACACTTTGGTGGTAGGGAAGGTTATGGAGTTGATTTTTTTGGAGGGACCTCGTCTCGGTCTCCACGTTAACGTTGAGAAAATGGAAGTTTTCTGGCCCACGGAGGACCCACGTAGCCGTCTGACCGGTGTCTTTCCTCTAGATATTGTTCATCTTGTTCATGGTGTTAAGTTGCTTGGTGGTCCCGTCAGTGTGGATGCCTCTTTCTGTGGTGAGCTTGTTTCGCAGAGAGTGTCGAAGACCATTGTGCTCATGGATGCTGTTGCTAAGCTTGTGGATCCCCAATGTGAATTGTTACTGCTTCGTGCGTGTACTAGGGTTTCAAAACTCTACTTTTTTATGCGCACTTGTCCTCCTCGTCCTTTTAAAGCGGCCCAGATTTCTTTTGATGTGGCCCTTCGGGGTTCTTTGGAGCGCATTGTAACTGCTTCGGGGCCAGGTTTTGGTGATTGGCAATGGCAACTTGCCACCTTACCTTTTTCTTATGGTGGATTGGGTGTCAATTCAGCGGGTGATGTTCGACACTATGCTTTCCATGCGTCGCGTTTGCAGTCTTCTGGTCTTTAAGCTTCGCTTCTTCGCAATTCTGGTATTGTTGGTCCAGGTCTGGCCTTCGATGGCGCTCTTAGTCTTTTTAATAGGATTGTGGAGACTAACCTTTTATGTAACCCTAGTGAGATCGTTACCCCCAAACTCATGAAAAAATTGGTAGATATATATTTCACGAAGGTCACTGCATTTGTAGAATCCACTTTCTCCTTATCTCAGCATCAGGTTACCTTATGGAAGTCCAAGCAGGGAGATCACACTTCCACCTGGTTGCGAGCAGTCCCGATATCAGGTTTGGGTCAGACTATGAATGGTAAGACTTACCGTTGTGTTCTTTGCTACCGATTGGGTGTTCCCTTGTTCTACGTTTCGATACCTTGTTCTGCTTGCTCAAGGGTTTTTAATGGGGATATTTTTGGGGATCATGCAGTGTCTTGTGCTAGGATGGTGGGTATTAAACATCGGCACAACGTTGTTCGTGATACCCTTGGTGATATTTGTTTTTGCTCTGGAATTTCTGCAAGGAAGGAGGTCAACGTTGGGTTAACTGGAGGGAACGACGGGGCTCTTCGACCAGCAGATGTGTTGCTTTATTCTTGGGATAGAGGCCTAGATGTATGTGTTGACTTGACGGGGTCTTCTCCATTGACACAATCTGGGTTGCCTGACTTCGTTCCTGGTCGTGTTGTGTCGGCTGCGGCTCAGCGGAAGCGAGATAAGTATGGGGCGCGTTACATGGCTATTGGCTATGGTTTTTTTCCTTTCTCCTTTTCTTCATTGGGGGAATTAGAGAAGGATGCTGTTGCGTTGCTGAAGCGGGTTCAGGCGTTCGCTAGGATTCAGGATATTGGTGCTCGTGCGGCTGCTCACATTTTCAACAGGATTGAGTTTGCTATAGCTAGAGGGGTGGGGGCCCAGATAGTATCTCGGCTCCCCACTAATTTCTTGTAAATCATTTGACTTTGTAGGTTTTTGTTATAATAATAATAATAATAATAATAATAATAATAATAATAATAATAATAAAATAATAATAATAATAATAGTAATAATAATAATAATAATATAATAGTAATAATAATAATAATAGTAATAGTAATAATAATAATAATAATAATAATAATAATAGTAATAATAATAATAATAATAATAATAATAATAATAATAATTTGTGAAGTTAAGGGTTGTGATATGAGCTCTTATGTTGTGTTTGTTGTGCTGATTTGCTCTGCTAATCTTACTCTTTATTACCACACTCCAAAACACTCTCTAAAACCTCACTTTACCTTAACACCACAACATTCTTATTCAAGTCCTAAGGATGTTTGACTTACTCCACTACATTATTGATGGAAGCTAGGTTGTAATTGGTTTAAGAGTTGGTATTGGCTTAACATATGACTTCTGCATACATTACTTGACTGGAAGCTGTTTTGAGCAAAAGAGAGTATTCTAATTGTGTACTGCTACATCAATAGTCTAACTACTTTGCGATTTCATGTCTTTGCTTGAGGACAAGCAAAATAATAAGCTTGGGGGAGTTTGATAGAGTCATAAAAGTATATTATTTTATTTCAATAAACTCTAGATTTTATATTGATATTTGGTGGTTAAAAGATATATTAAGTAATTTTCTTCCTGAGACACGTACTACTACTATTTTATTTATTTGTCTGAAGGAAGGAAGATATTAATATCAAATTGCAAATTACAGATATATGGGCCAAAAGGAGACAAATAATCGTGGGCCATTGAAGGTGTATACTACTTCCATATTTCAAAACAAACAACTTCAGCATTCTTCTACCACAAAACTTCAGCATTCTTCTACCTTGCAAAATATTTGGAGATTGAATTATCAAGAAAATAGAAGATAAGGATGAAATCAGATGAGGATGAAGGCAAGAAATTCGTGATAGAAGGCAAGAAATTCGTGATAGAAGAAGATCCAAAGAGGAAAGCCGAAGGGCGGTCAAATTGGGAGGAGGAAGCTGATTTCGATTTTGAAGGAATTCAGTTCCGTATTTTTTTGGGGGAACAATCTAATTTTTAGGGAGGAGATTATTGAGCTTACGGGCAGAGTTGGTTGGCAGTGAAATTGAGAACAGAACGAGAAGAAAAGCATCACCATCAAACTCGGGGGGAGTGAAGAACAACGAAGGAGGTGGTTGGGTTATTTTCTAGGCTAGCGAAGTTGCTGCACACTAGTAGAGCAGCGACGGTAAAGCAATTAGCAGCGGTGAAGCGAAGTAGCGAACGGAGAAGTCGAGGTGACTTAGCTGTGTTCTGTAATCCTCCATTTTCTACGGGAATTCAGAGGCTTTACTTCGGTATTCTAGGCTGATTGTTCGTGGCTGTTTCGCTAATTTTTACTCTAGAAAAATTGGTATTCATTACTCTAGATTCCTTTGTGAATTTATGATTTTTGCATGTAGTATTTCAATAGTTGGTGATTTGGTACTAAGTTAATTTTGTTTTCATCATTTCAGTATTATCAGATTAAGGAGTTGTTTAAAGTATTATTAGATTCATTTACTTGTTTATATTTATCTCCTTATTTTCTTTAAGTAGTATGATTTATATAGCTTCCATCGTTATACTTTCACTTTACAGTATGTTAGGCTAGATTAGTCGTGGGTACGAAGATATAGTATATATTGGATTATTGTATTGTGAGAATAAGAATGTTATGATTTGAGCTTATTATGTTTATATCTTGATTGGAGTGATAATCTGTTGTATTGGTATGAATTAGTTAAGTTATATTTTAGACCGACCATCTTGAGTATAGTTTGCTAGTTTAATTGCTAGAATATTGATTTGTGATACGTAATTGTCCAGATTAATATTCCTTAGTAGCAATTAGGTGTTTGATGGGTGATTGAAGCTTGTCCGATGCCTATGATTATCAACCCTTTAAGTTGCACGAATCCAAGCTCATGAGATTTGTGACTTAAGTTAGCTACTTCCTAGTTATTAATGTTGCTAATTAATCGAGTCTAGAGAGCTTATTCTAGATTGTTAGTTAGTTAGACAATACTCTAAGAGCTTATTTGGGTTATTTGCAAATAAGGGAAGTGTCGAATGCTTGTTTGCGCTCATCGGCTAACATTGAGATAAAAACATGATTTATATAATTCGATGATCAATCGATATTCCAATTCTATAATATATCTCTCGATCCCTATTTTGTCATTCTTGATTATCAAGAATGACAAAATAGGGATCGGGAGATATATTATAGCATTGGAATATCGATTGATCATCGAATTATATAAATCATGTTTTTATCTCAATGTTAGCCGATGAGCGCAAACAAGCATTCGACACTTCCCTTAATTGCAAATAAACCAAATACGCTCTTGGAGTATTGTCTAACTAACTAACAATCTAGAATAAGCTCTCTAGACTCGATTAATTAGCAACATTAATAACTAGGAAGTAGCTAACTTAAGTAACAAATCTCACGAGCTCGGATTCGTGCAACTTAAAGGGCTGATAATCAAAGGCATCGGACAAGTTTCAGTTACCCATCAAACACCTAAATCCTACTAAGGAATATTAATCCAGACAATTACGTATCACAAATCAATATTCTAGCAATTTAACTAGCAAACTATACTAAAGATTGTCGGTCTAAAATATAACTCAACTAATTCATACCAATACAACAGATTATCACTCCAATCAAGATATAAACATAATAAGCTCAAATCATAACATTCTTATTCTCACAATACAATAATCCAATGTATACTATATCTCCGTGCCCACGACTAATCTAGCCTGACATACTGAAAAGTGAAAGTATAACAATGGAAACTATATAAATCATATTACTTACAGAAAATAAGGAGATAAATATAAACAAGTAAATGAATCTAATAATACTTGAAACAACTCCTTAATTTGATAATACTGAAATGATGAAAACAAAATTAACTTAGTACTAAATCACCAACTATTGAAATATTGCATGCAAAAAACATAAATTCACAAAGGAATCTAGTGTAATGCATACCAATTAGTCTAGAGTAAAAATTGGTGAAACAACCACGAACAACCCTCCCAGAAAACCGAAGCAAAGCCTCCAAATTCCCGTAGAAAATGGAGGATTACAAAACACAGCTAAGTCACCTCGACTTCTCCATGCGCTGCTTCGCTTCACCGCTGCTGCATTGCTTTACCGCCGCTGCTCTGCTACTTTGCAGCGCCTTCGCTAGCCTAGAAAATAACCCAACCACCTCCTTCGCTGTTCTTCGCTCCCCCCGAGTTTGATGCTGCTGCTTTTCTTCTCGTTCTGTTCTCAATTTCGCTGCCAGCCAGCTCTGCCCATAAGCTCAATAATCTCCTCCCTAAAAATTAGATTGTTCCCCCAAAAAATACGGAACTGAATTCCTTCAAAACCGAAATCAGCTTCCTCCTCCCGATTCGACCGCCCTTCGGCTTTCCTCTTTGGATCTTCTTCTATCTCGAATTTCTTGCCTTCATCCTCATTTGATTCCATCCTTATCTTCTATTTTCTTGATAATTCAATCCCCAAATATTTTGCAAAGTAGTTGCTTTTGCCAGTTTTGTGGTAGAAGAATGCTGAAGTTGTTTGTTTTGAAATATGGAAGTAGTATACACCTACCTTCAATGGCCCAGGATTATTTGTCTCCTTTTGGCCCATGTATCTGTAATTTGCAATTTGATATTAATATCTTCCTTCCTACAGAGAAATAAATAAAATAGTAGTCGTACATGTCTCGGGAAGAAAATTACTTAATATATCTTTCAACCATTAAATGTCAATATAAAATCGAGAGTTTAATGAAATAAAATAATATACTTTTATGACTCTATCAGTAGCTTCGATGATCTGTTTGTTTTTAAGATTTAGACCCTTTCATGTTGCTTGAAATGGGTCTAGAAATCTCGTGTTTTGTCTTTATTATGATTATAACTAGGATCTTGGAATCGATTAAACGAGTGTGTTTAAATCGTTTTTGACCAAAGGAATCTTGTTAAGTAAAGTAATATTGATCGTTCGTTAGAACAAGTGAGAGGGAAAATAAAATGTTATTCAACTTTTCCTTATATTCTCGCTACTTTCGAATTCTTTTCTCCGAGCTCAAATTTTGTTACTGATTGAAGCTCGAGATAGTAGATATTATCCTCTTTGCGAAATTCCAATGTTTTCAATTTTATCATTCACGCAACAATAGAGAATTTAAAATGAAGACCGTTTAATTTTGACCTTAGGAGATTTTCTTTTTTTCTTTTCATGAAATTGTTTGTCTTATGTGATTGAAGCATCTTGATACAATTTTCATGATAAACGATTGAGTATTAAACTTTCGTATGAGCAGGCATGTTGTTAGCGTTTTGAATTCTATTTTGATACTCATGGTTTTTTATTTCTTTCGCTCTATACAAGTCATAATCTTTAATCTCTAGAGTAAATTGAAGTATTGAAACAACAATTATGCACTAAGATTAGTTTTTGAGTTTGAACTTGAAAATGGCTTGAATATGTGATATTTTTGTAGTTTATTCTATAGCCAAGTTCAGTTGCAAAATCAGTTTTTAAATGGACATAATGATTATTGAATCATTGTGATGCATTTGAAAATTATAAGGCTCGAGATCTACGTAAACTATTTATAGTTTAGGCGATTCTCGAAAGTAGCTTGAATGGCATGAATATCTCATTTTGTTTATTGTGGATATTGGTGTAGGGTTTCGTAGAGACCCACTATACGCGCAAATAAACCCACCAAGACCCGCCCCGATAACTAATGTGATTAAAGCATGCAAAACATAATTAATACATAATTAAGAGAAAGAGGGATAAAGAATTATACCCTAGACGAGTGCTTCGCTCGCTAAAAGAGCTCTTACTTGAACCCCGCAAACGCAAGGTCTTCGACGGCTCGTACCCTCGAACCCGACTCGATCGGCCCAAGCCCCGAAGGTTAGTCGGGGCCCGACCTAAAATGATTGGTGTTTTACGAACTTTAGGTATTCTCAACAATGGAGATGCCTATATAGTTCCACTCAAGTGTGTGTTCTCAAAATCCCAACCAAGTGGGTATTTATAGAGAATGGGGACTTGAATCCCATTTTATGATCAATGTGGGATCATGTGCAAATGCACTAATTTATTTAATTCTAAAATAAATTATAAAGAAAATGCAATCACAAGGCAACAAGTGGCAAGAGGAGAGAATGGGTTAGTTGAGGACCATGACCATGGGGGGACCATTGCCTTGCTCCCCAAGGCAAGGCTCTAAGCCTTGGTCCCCACTCTCCTCAAACCGGCTTCAAGCAAGGAGTGAGCTGGCAGCCCACCTTGCTGCCCAGCTAGCAGTGCTAGCCTATGCACAGCCAGCATGGCCAGCACGCACCAGCCAGCACATCTAGCACATAAGTGCTGCTAGCGAGCCACGCATGTTGCTGGCTGCTGGGCGCTAGGCGATGCTTGGCATGGTGCTGCTGTGCGAGGCTGCTAGCATGCTGCTGGCTGCTCGTTGCTTGGTGCTGCCATGCGAAGGCACGCACGCAAGCAATCAAGCACAACGTGCTGCTGCTGCGATGACCTACACGCACACACACAGGCCTATCCATGCGATAGTGTTGTGCTATGTGTAGGTTGTGCGAGGGCTTGCGATAGCACCTAGGCACGCAAGCACGCATGATGCGGTGGTGCTGTGCCATGCGAAGGCACGCACACACGCAATCACGCTGCTGCGATGGTGCTGCCATGCGAGGCACGCACACACGCATGCACCTAGAACTAGCGATGGTGCTACCTTGTTTGCCTGGCACACATGGTGCGCCTAGCACACACGTGGTGCGCCTAGCGCACGCATTCTGCATGCTAGCTCGAGCTAGTCTAGTGTCCACATGGTTAGGCCATGGTGATGCTACGGCTACGCTCGAACTTGTTGCTTGTGATTTTGCGACGCTCGGTTTTGACGGCCTAGGCTCGATATCCGACGTCTGTGTTCGTAAAACTCCGATGACTCATCGAATCCTTAGGATTGATTCATTGTCTCGGATCGGTTGTTTGATTGGGTTCGACCCGAAGGGTTTAGTTAAGACTAAGCTGTAATATTAATTATACCTTAATATTACTGATCGGAAGCGACCTCCACCTAGGCATTCCGATCACTTGACCTTACTGAAGAATTAGCTCTGTAATAATTCTGAACCCTCTATCAGAATAATACACTTGTTGGAAGGACACCATTCCGTTCAATTGGAGCCCCCATGTGTTGGGTTATGCGCATTTTTGCTATTTCTCAAGTGTTAGAGCCCTGAAATTAGGGTAATTCTAAAGACTTGCTATTGTTTAGGCTATATATATAATCACAATATTGAAATAATAGGCCTATGTATACCATGTTTTATGTCTTAAAAACATTTAGGATTGTAACAGGACTTATGCATGTTTATCTAAAATCATGTTTAAGAAAGCAAGTTAGTTCTTTGCTTTTTTATAAACCAAAAAACAATTGTTGTTAAGGTTTAGTAATCGTTACTTAATGTCAAAACGTTTGTATAAATCACTGAGGTAATATGATTCTCAGAGTTGATTTAGAACAACATCTCATTTTCTTTGTTCTTATCAATCTTTGATTTTGGTCTTGTATGTGGTTCGTTAACCATCCCTAAGCCAATATTCGCGGGATGACTAGGCGAGAAGAAGTCCGAGTTAAGAAAAAGTCGAATATTAGTTCATTCCTTTTAGAAATATTTACGTATATGTCTGTGTTATCCAAAAGGTCATGGAAAATCTTAAAAATTATTTATTTTAGGATAACAAAATTCAGAAAGGGAATTTTGGAGACTATTTTTTTGAGAGAATACGAAACACATTATTTCGAATTAGATTCACAATTTAGAAAGGGTCCAATAAATTTAATTAAATGAAAGTGTTTTTTGAAAACAAAAGTGAAGCTACTATTTCTAGTACACAAAATACGTAATATGTTATTTTCAAAACTGGACCCAAAATGGAAAGAGGATCCTAGCTCATAATTGAGTATGACTCTTGTATCCAAAAATGAAGGACTTGTTGTAATCTACAACTTATCTCGAAAAGATATGAAAATGTGAGCAAACTCATGTATATTCAATCTTATCGTCTTTTTTTATGTGTTTGTCATCATTGTCATATTTTTCTGATTGAAAGTGAAGTTCTCTCAATTAAGTAGGCACCGTAGTTTGAAAATGAATATTATCAAACTGAGGTTTGATGGAGTGTTAGAATAATTTGTAAAATCATTCTAATCACTTTCCAAAATAATGTCTTAATTCAAAACGAAAGTTAGGATAGACCTATATTTTTGTAGCCCTCGAGTGTAGACTTAGGTGGCTTTTGCAATACATGTATACATATGTTAGGGGATGTTAATCATATTTGAAGCCCTAGGAATTTGTGTTTCCAATTTGTGGAATTTCGCATATGTTTATCATGAATTGTTTGATCAAGTAACATAATTATTTTCGCTAAATAACAAAAAGTAGTATTTTTCCCTTAGTAATCAGCTTTGCATGACATTGATTTTTGTAACATAATTAGCGTGTTCAAATATTTAAATAGAGGGAAATGGAGTGTCCAGGCTTTTTGGAGCCCCCAGTTTGAGGCAAAGAGCTAAAAATTTACCAATTTTGGAGTTTTTAGTTGCCAATGGGAGGGATCATCCCAACTTACCCCCCAAAAAAGACGAATTTTCATAAAAAGGAAGGGGAATCCAACTTTCCCATAGAAGAATAACGACAGAGAATAAAACATGTTTTCGAAAGGTAAGGATTATTGACTTAATAGTTGAATCATCATGATGACTTAGCATTGAGGTATACATGTAATAGCGATAACGATCAATTTATCATGTAGCGACCATGTTCAATCAATGTTCCTCGCTTACAGACGATGAAGATATCCCACGCAGGCAGCCATATAAATTGCTTGAAAGGAATGGTGTCCATCGAACAAGTGTAATATTCTGATAGAGGGTTCAGAATTATTATAAAGCTAATTATTTAGTGAGGTCAAGTGATCGGAATGCCTAGCTGGAGGCCGCTTTTGATCAGTAATATTAATACATAATTAATATTACAACTTAATCTTGACTAAACCCTTTGGGTTACACCCAATCGAGTAACCGAACCAAATAGACGAATTAATCCGATGGATTAAATGAGTCATTAGAGTATTACGAACATAGACGTTGTCTTCCAAGCTTAGAGCGTTTGAAACCGAGCGTCGTAAGTGGAGTCGAATTTAGGAATCGACGATACGAGAAATCAAGAAAACAATAAGTCATCGCACGAGAAAATCCTAGCCTTGAAGTTGACTAGCCAAACGAGGGCTGGGATGGCTAGCATGGCGACCGAGAGCCATTGCCGCAAGCTCAGCATATGATAGGCGTGTCGCGTACCTAACAAAAATAAACCTAACGAGACCACTACTATGTAGATGGGCAAGTAAGGATCGAATCCCAAGAGACTAAGGTTCACCTAAATTATCTAGACTCAAATAATCACTAAGCAAGAATCAAATTAATAGTGGAATAAACTAGGAGCTAATGTATGGAAAACTAGAATAAATCAAAAGAATATAATGAATCAATAAGCTAAAACATCTAAGATCAAGTATCACCACATTACGATCGATGCAATTATATATCTACCCCTAACATACAAGTCCAATTAACATGGGGAAAAGTAAACCCTAATCAATACCAAGGACCTTTCTCGAGTACCAATGGCTTCCCTAACCACAAACAAGCCTATTCTCATGGAATCATGCAAATTAGAGACATTAAACACTTTACTTTACTTCCCAATCATCAATTCAACTACTCTCGTGATGAATTTCAAACCCTAAATTAATCTACTCAAATCCGTTAAAACCTAACTCTCGTTGTGATTGAAACTATGGAATAATAACAATACTAATTATCTCTAATCTAGTATTGGCATAATCACAATCAATTTAGCATAAACAATTGCAATAGTTATTAGAGAATTTGAAGAATTAATTCATGCACCAATCATAATTGGGCTACCCTAGATCTTGGAATAAGAAAACTACTCACACATATTGAAAAAAGCAATAACAATAATAATCAAGGAAAACATAATTGAAAACAAAAATAATTGAAAGAGAAAGAAATAGAGATGAATACCAATGATGCTTCAATAAAATTACTCAAATTGTTAATCAACAATATCCAAATCTAACCTAGGAATTAAATTGCTAAAAAAAAGTATTAAACTAGGGTTCTAGAGAGAGAAATAAAACTTATAGATAATAAAGTGTTTTCTAATGATGATTACAAGGGGTATTTATACACCCAAAAAGATAGAATTGTGAAGCAAATCGGCTTCCGCGAAGCAGTGCCCGGTCCCACCGGGCAAGGGGTGCCCGATCGGGCAGCTGGGATACGACGCCTCTTCTTCGTTATTCTACTTCCTCCTTATGCTCGGTCCCACCGGGCAGACCACGCCCGATCGGGCGCGCAAGGCGGCCTCCAAATTAATTGCTTGTGATGCTGAAATTGTAACTCTTCAGTGCTCGGTCCAACCGGGCGAGTCATGCCCAACCGGGCACGTAGAACCTACAGCACATACTCCGTATTTAGCTCATCCTTCTTTGCCCCGTCTGACCGGGCAAGAAAGGGTCAACAGGGCATGTGGGAAATCTTCATCTTCATGCACTAACCTCTTCTATAAACATCCAAAGCATGTTCGATTCATCCAAGAAACTCCGTATTCCTATGAAACTCACCAAAATAGATCGAACACACTAGAGAAGAGATTGTTAGCAAGAAATGGCTCCAAATAACCCAAAACCATGCAAATATACATTGTAAAATTGGGATAAATCATGGTATAAAACTCATACATCAAATTCCCCCAAGCTAACCTCTTGCTTGTCCTCAAGCAAGGCAATCAAGAACAACAAACAACCAAGTAAACATACGTCACCTAATAATGCAATTGAAAACAAAGGACTCAAAATCGAAATCAAACAAGCATGCATCATAGCCAACCAATCAAATCACTCAAACCATCAATTAACCTAAATAGTCGTCAAGTGAAATCAACCATGTACAACTCAAGAATCGATGACTAGAATATCTCACCTTGGTGATCACTCAACACACTATTTATGTGGCAAGCTAAGATTGAGCTCGATCTCTCACCATCCCCACCAGTAATGCAAACCCCCCATCTCACAACACTCGCATGTTTAGAGGGTTATAATATCGCTCAACCTAATCAAACGTCGACTGGAAATGCAACATATACTCCAGCATTTTGACAAAAGACTCATTTCACATGAACACAACGCTATGCACGAAGATCGGAAAGAATTTTTGAAGTTTGTAACGTAGGCCGGGAATAAGAATGGGTAGGAGATAATTTGGGAAATGTGAGCTATATTAGTCTAATCGGGGAGCTATCAAAAGACTTGAGTCACCTCGATTCACCATTTTCAATCAACAAAACACAAACCCAACTACAATAAAAATACCCATTACTTCTTCATATTTGTTTCTAACTTCAAGCTTCCTTTTATTCAAATTTTTTCATCTACATTTTTTATCTTTTTCTTTCTTTTTTTTTTCTCGAGAACAAAGACATTTTCTTTCATTTTAAGTATAAGATTTTCTTTCCTTCTTCTTCAATTTATTCTCTTTTTTTTTTTCCTTTTTTTCTCTCCCCCCCTTTTTTTTTTTTTTTTTTTTATATATTTCTCATCCATTGCAAATTAAAAACACACAAAATACCGCATAACATAGCTCCCCCAAGCTAGACTTGGGAAAAGTAACCAAATTGGGGCCAAGGGGTAATTTTTGTGATGTTTATGAAAAATATAGTCAAGCTACAACATGGGTGAGCAAGAAAGGAACGAATGTTCTAAATTCGTCTGGAGGTCACTGTTTCGGGGTTTTTTTATGTGTCCTGCGGGAGAGTTACAATTCTGAGAATGCACTTCGCTGCCTGTACCTGCAAAACCACGAAGACTCCGGATGGTTGGAGCTCCGCCTTCGACGATCAAGTCAGTTACGTACAGGAGGAAGATAGGGCGTAAAATAGTGAAATTACTTCTCGCGTAATGGGAGAATTCCGCAATTAATATTGCTCGGGTTTTGTGTAAGTATTTATGAATACCCATTAATGAGGATCCCCCCACTATTTATAGTGGGGAGACTTGGTTCCCTATTTAGGGTTCCTGGGACACGTGTCAGCAGGGGATTGGAGCCCTGCTGACCAATGGCTGGATGCCACGTGTCGCTCAGCCATAGGGTCACGTGGCTGGGGTATTTTTACCCCAAACATTTTCCCCTCTCAGGTGCTGACGTGGCAGGGTGCCACGTGGCGCCTGAGAAGAGAGCTGACGTATGCAAATTTTATTTTGTTTTATTTTATTTATTTTATTTTATTTGATTTAAACCTCTTCAGATTCTAACTGAAAGAAGAGGGAAAAGCAGAAGGGGAAAGGTCGCGACCATTCACCTTCTAAGGCAACCCCTATAAATAAGGAGAGACGCCCACAAGAGCTCATTTACAAACTTCGTGAATTTTCTTGAATTTTGAGAGCATCTGACATTTGAGAGCATCCGGTACTTGAGAATTTAGAGCAGACGGAAACCTAATAATCTAAAGCAGCCGGTTTTTAGACCGCCTGTAAGGTAGCGAGCAAGCAAAGGTTTTTCGTGAGGGTACCCAAGAGAACCCAGCCGGTCTTCAAACCGTCTGTGTCTTTGCAAGCATCCCCAAGAAATTTCTTCAGGTTTCAGCAAGTTCGTCGTTACTCTAGGTACCGTCTCTATTCCTTCTCGCTTTTCCATGTATTTTCGTTTGCGTCGTTTGCTTGCATTTTTATTTATCAGCCCCATAGGTAGATGGACCCTTTATACCCATACCCGGAACATAGTTGTGAACTCATCCGGTCAATTAGTACGGCTGAGTCTAGAACTGGATCTGCCGCCTCTGATCTTTGGAATTTCCCCTTTTCAACGCCTGTATCGACCGACTCCGTGTCTGTGCAGGACACGATGGCCAGAATTAGGGGAACATCTATGGACCCCAATTACAGAGGCGGAGACTCAAATGAGTTGTCGCCTTAGAGACGAGCCCCGGACGAGGCGGCTATAGAACCATCCGGTGGCACTCCCGCCACCCCAAGCAATAGTATTTTAGGCTCCTACAACGAGGAGACCTCTCCTGCTCAGGAGGCTGAGCAGCCAGGATCCATCAATGAAGGTCCCAACTCCCCATCCGGCTCTAATGAAGGTTGCATAGAAAGTAGTAGCTCTAGCTACTTGACCATGTCAGAAGATAGCGAGGAGGCGGAGAGGCCTTCGTGGCAAAGTAGAAATGACCCTCTCATGATTGCCGTCTCTCTCAAGGACCGGGCCCTCATGCGGTCTTCTCTAACAGACTTCATTACCAAGCGACTGCTTGGAGGAGGGTACAAGTTGTCCGTACTGAGGGAGTTCGGGACGGTTGTATGGGAAGATGACCAACCCAACGCTAACAGTTGGTTTGGGTGCTATGAGGCGGCTTTCCTAGCCGGTGTCCGCTTCCCCCTTCACAACACGATAAAGGCCATACTTAGGGGATATGGCCTTGGCGTTTGGCAACTCACCCCTAATTCTTAGGTGAACATTCTAGTATATATCGCCGCCTGCGAGATGCAGGATCTCAACCCCGGCTGGGAGGCGTTTGCCCAAATGCATTATTTGAGCAGGAGCCCAGGCGGCTGGAGAGCCTGGTACACCTTGACGACTTATCCTCAATATATGATGACCCTGGATAAGCTGTCTAAATGGTCGGACTGGAAGAACCAGTTCTACCTGGTCAAAGCTCCGACTGAGGAGGAGAACATGGTGTTCCGGACCTACAACCGGAAACCAGAGCTTTTGGGGAAGAAGTGCCGGCTACCCCTAGTGCCTGATAATGATAGGGAGGCCATATTGGGCACCGGATTTTTTAAGCTGACCTCTTCCACTCTCTCAACCGGAGAGATAATAAGGGTACCCAAGAATTGGGTGCCCAAACACGAATTTTGTAAGGACGAGTGCTTCTTGTCCGCCTGCGGGCTTAGCAGCATGTTTGAAAGACGTAGGTTACTAACCTTAGTCGGTTAATTTTATGCCGGCTGACCTTTTTCTTTTGATTGAAATGAGAAACTATCATGATCATGACCGGATGTATTTGCGTTTTGCAGAAGAAGCTAAAAACATGATGCCCACCGCCAAGACACCCGCCAAGAAAGCTTTAGATATCCGCAAGGAGAATCTGGAGAAGAAGTTTGCCGCTCAGGCGGCTAAAAAGGTTAGCCCACCTGACCTTCTTTATTTGTTTGCCTTGATGCTATTTTGGCCATTTCTTCACCTGACCGTTTATGATCTCGGTTCAGGATGGGGGCGTTATCCCTCGCTCCTTGTAAAAACAGATCCGGCAACGGCCGTCTGTTGAAGAACCTGCACATATGGTGCAGAAAACCGCTTCAACCGCCCAGGCTTCTACCGGCGGTAAATCAATAAAGACCCAGGCGGGTCTAACATTGAAACGGCCTCGAAGGAGGTCACCCCAATAAGGACCACAACTGGTCCATCTTCAGCCGGGGGCCAGAGGGCTTCCCAAAAAGGTACAAACCCCTTCAACCTCACGCTGCTTGACTTACCCATGCGAGTTAAGTCATATTCTCTGTCTCAGCCGGGAGATTCTCCGATCAGCCGGCTGTCCGTAGGCGGAGCATATGCAGATTTCTCACCGTCTGTTTCTGGTGCAGATAATTCTCCACACTGGCTGGACGTGCTCAATACGCCCGGGCCATGCTGAAAGCCGTCCCCCGGGACGAGAAGGAGGCGATTCCTGGAATCAATACCTTCAATGCCGACCGTGTAATGGTTGACCTGGCCGATGTAAGTTAATGAGTACCCACCCGGTATTTAATTTGTGGTATGCTCATCCGTTTTTCCTACTAATACCGGCTGTGTTGTTGTAGGCACTGCTCCGCGTGGAGGGGCTTAAGAAGGCCTATATCCGAAAGCAGGAGGAGGTAAGAAGAGCCAAACGTTCTGCGGATGACGCACATAGCATTGCCCACTATTTAATGATTGTGCATGACTTAGAAACTAAATCTATAATCATGCAACAAGCGGATCAGGTCAAGTCCCTCCAACATGCCCTCAAGGAGTCCAAAACCAAAATAGACAACCTCCAGGCGGCCCTGGACAATGCTGAAGATGAGCTCAAGAAGCATGAGGAGCCCCTCAAGCTGCTTGACCAGGCGATGAAGAGCAGCAAACGACTGCAACTAGAGAATGACCGCCTGGTCAAGGAGGCTGCTGATGCACAACGCAACTTCCAGGCCACTCTTGAAGCTGATCAGAGCCGACTCATTGAGGAGAATGAGCAGGACTGCGAGAACCGAATGAAGAGGGCGTTCTCCATCATCCACTCGGATGCAGACTACAACGTCTAGGAGCTCGCCTATAAATACGCAAACCTTGCCATTCTGGCTTAGGAGGAGGGCAAGCTGGGGCCCAGACCCTATGAGCAATGGGTGGACGCCGAGTTCCAACGAATGCAGGCGGAAGCGGCTGGTATTGAGGCGATAGTCGAGGATGAGGTTGCTCCTGGCTCCGTTCCTACCACCGACCCAGCTCATCCGGAGGGGAGCCAGGCGGAGGCTGACCGGGTGACGGTGCAGCTAGAGTAGCAACGACCTCTCAGCCTGCGTGCCGTGCATTATATTGTAATAGCGCTGGAAGGGTCGGCTTACTCTGCTGTTATTTTTTATTTTGAATATTAATACATTTTCGCCGGCTGTGCCGGTTTATTCTGTAAACAGTTCATATTTTCACCGGTTGTGCCGGTTTATTCTGCTACATTTCCACCGGCTGAGCTGGTTTTGAATGAATTTGTATTTTTCTTTTTGCTGCTTACTTTTTGAATTTTTCTTTTTGAATGAATGTGTTTCCGCATGACTGGTTGGGGTTAGGGTAATTGCCCCTAGAAAGGAGGCTGGCATAGGTGACACGGTGCCAGGCGGCTATCCATATGCCACAGCACGGATGTATAACAATTTAGCTAAGAGCTAAGTGCTAACCATTAGAATGAGAAGCAGCCGGCTTTTACTGATTTGCCGGCTGGGTCTTTTGGAAAGTCCTTTTCGTAGGATTTAGGGTGTCCATTTGCCGGTTGGGCTTTTGCTAGAACACCTCTTCATATATTATGACCTAAACCAAGTGCTTGAGGCCTGCCTTCTCTCAGTCGATTAGGCGGCGCTTTAAATACCGGCTGCCTATTTTGAGATCAACCTTTGATGGTACTTAGCCCAAAGTGTGGGCCGACTGCATGTTTGGGAATGCTAGCCCACATTTCTTTGGTGCAATGGGTCGTTCAGGCAGATAGGACCGCTTGTCATTTGACCACTAGAACAATTTTCCACTCGAATGGGAGATGTTCTCTTCGATGAATTCACCCGAATGGGTGTCACCTGATGATTCATTAGCTTTCAGGGCCGCCTGTGTTGAACATAAGACATGGCGCATGGAAAAAGGGCCGCTTGTAATAAGCACAAGACGTGGCACATGTAAGCATAACGTGTAGTAAATCTTTCTCATTAATTATACAGAAGTCTACAATAGCTATATAATTTCTAGAAGTAGTACTTTTTAAGGTTGTCTACATTCAAGGTTCTAGGAAGCTTTCTACCGTCTGGGGTTTCCAGGCAGTATGTGCCATCTCGCACTTCTTCAAAGATCTGGTAGGGTCCTTCCCAATTTCGGGTTAATTTGCCTTGTTCATTGGCCCTACCGGTTGCTTCCATTTTGCGAAGCACAAAATCTCCTACTTTCAAGGGCCGTTTGTGGACCCGCTTGTTGTAGGCTCTTGTCATTCTCAGACGGTAGATCTCATGACGCAAGGTTTGTGAAGTGTTGGCTCATAATGTTCAATGGGGAGCACCGCCTTTGTGCCGTATGTCATAAGAAATGGGGTTTCATCGGTTTCCCCTTTTTCAGTGGTCCTGATAGCCCAAAGAACATGAGGTAATTCCTCTGCCCATAGTCCACTGGCTCTTTCCACCTTCTTCTTTATACCGTCTGAGATCAGCTTATTGAAAGCCTCAACCTGCTCGTTTGCGTGAGGACGGCCAACGGATGCAAAACAATGGGAGATTCCTTGGTCTCCCAACAAGCTCTTGAGGACAGGCATTTCAAATTGTGGTCCGTTGTCAAAAACCATAGACATTGGAACCCCAAACCGGGTGATGACGTTCCTCCAAATGAAGGAGATCACGTCCTTTGTTTTTATGCCTTTGACCGCCTCTGCTTCAACCCATTTGGTGAAGTAATCCACCGCCACCAAAATATAGTGGCGGCCGCCTGATGTAGGCGCATAAGGACCCAGAATGTCCATGCCCCACTTTGCGAATGGAACCGGACTATGGATGGTTGTTAGGTCAGTTGCCGGTCGATGTATCAACCGGGCAAACTTTTGACATTTGTCAAACCGTTTCACCAAATCCACGGCGTATGCCTCAAGAGTGGGCCAAAAGTACCCCTGCCGTCTGGTTCTTCTAGCCAAGAACCTGCCGCCTATGTGTGAGGCACAAAAACCCGCGTGCAGATCCTCTAGGACTTCTCTTCCCCTTTCAGGGGTTACACACTTTAGAAACGACTGTAGGTATCCCTTTCGGAGGAGTTCTCCATGATGCATAACAAAGCTCAGAGCACGCTTCTTGAGCGCCATTGCTTCAGAAGGGTCATCCGGTAGAGTGCCGTCTTCCAAGTAAGCCCAGATGGGGTCCATCCAGATGGCACTTCGGTCTAGGATACCAATGGGTAATGATCAATGCTTCTATTCTCGATGACTTGCCAAAAGACCGTCCTAGGCGCATCACAGGAGGCGGATGATGCCAATTTGGAAGGGGCATCCGCCTGATTATTCTCGGACCGGGGCACCCGAATTAGATGAAATTCGTCAAGTGACATGGCCTCTTCTCTGACCGCCTGCAGATATTTGATCATAGCCGGATGGGTGGCCTCGTAGTCACCATTGTACTGGATAACAATCAACTGAGAGTGTGAGCAGGCGCTGACTTTTCTTGCCCCTCCTGCCTTACACATGCGTATACCGGCTAGCAGGGCTTCATACTCTGCCTCATTATTTGAGGCTTGGAACTGGAAACGTAGTGCATATTCAAACTTATCCCCTTTCGGAGAATGGCATATATCGCCTACACCACAGTCGTTCACTGTAGAGCTACCGTCTACAAATAACTTCCAAACCTGATCATGATTTTTCGGTTGTACCGGTCTAGTCATCTCAACAATGAAGTCGGCAAACGCCTGACCTTTCACCGCCCGCCAGGATTCAAAAGTTATCTCGAGGCTCTATATTTCAACAGCCCACTTGATCATTCTGCCGGATGACTCAATGGTGGTCATTGGGCGCTTGAGTGGCTGGTCTGTGTATACAATCACCGGGTGAGCCAAAAAGTAGGGCTTCAACCGCTTGACTGCGACGAACAGGGCCAACCCAAAATTTTCGATTATAGGGTACCGGAGTTCAGCATTTTTAAGCACGTGGCTGATGAAATACACCGGGAGCTGGTTACCATCTCTCTCAACAAGGAGAACGACACTGAGGGCATGATCAGAGACGACTAGATACATGTAAAGGACCTCCCGGGGCAGGGGGCTCACTAGCCTTGGCAAGGAGTGCAAATGTTGCTTTAGCTTCTGGAATTCCATTTCCGCCTCTTCACTCTACTCAAATCTGGACCTCTTCCGGATGGCCTGGAAGAAATAGAGGCACTTGTCGCCTGACCGGCTGAGAAATCTTCCCAACGCCGCCAGGCAACTGATCAACTTTTGGAGTTCTTTTACAGTGCGGGAAGACCGCATGTCAATGACCACCTGTACTTTTTCCAGATTAGCCTCTATGCCTCTTTGGTCGATCAAAAATCCAAGGAACTTCCCAGACTCAACACCAAATACACACTTCTTTTGGTAAAGCATGACCCGGTGCCGCCTGAGTGTGGTGAATGTTTCTCGGAGGTCCAGTAGGTGATCCGTCTGTAGCTTCGATTTAACTGTGTTTATCATGCGCTGGAATGTAGCCGGTGCATTCTTTAACCCAAACGGCATCACCTTGTAACAAAATAACCCCTGATCAGTGACGAAGGCCGTCTTTTCTTGATCTTTTTTCCATAGGGGTATTTGATGGAAACCTGAGTAGGCATCCATGAAACTCATCAGAGCATGACCGGCTGTGGAGTCGACCAGACTGTCGATCTTTGGAAGCGGGTAACTATCCTTGGGACATGCTCTATTCAGATATGTGTAGTCTACCATTCGGATTTTTCACGAGGACAACGTTTGCTACCCAATCCGGGTAGTAGCATTGCTGGATGAACCCAGAATCTAACAGTTTTTTGACCTCAGCCGCTGCCGCCTGAGATCTTTCTTCACCGTGATCCCTCTTTTCTGCCTGACCGGCTTCTTTTTAGGGTCCACGGCGAGCTTGTGGACAGCTAGATCCGGGCTGACGCCTGGCATCTCTTCCACTTTAAAGGCAAAGATGTGTTTGAATTCTTTTAGAAGTTTTAGTAGGTCTGCTCCCAACCATTCATAAGCAACCGTCCCAACCTTGACGGTTCTGTCAGGACGGCTGTCGTCTAAGACGACATCAAGGCAGTCACCAGCCGGCTGAGGTCGTTGGTCATCTGACCTTTCCCCGGCTAGTGATTGCTATTTTTCTTGCTTGACGGGTTCCGTTTGGTCCGCCTTTCTTTTCTTACCGGCTGCCCTTGGAGCCGGGACTGCTGTATCGCAGTTATCAAGGTCTATGGGCTTGCCGTCTCCGGCTGCCCCCATAGTGGGTTTGACGTCAGAGAGATAGCACTCCTTAGCCGTCCTCTAATCCCCTTTCAGGGAACCGACTGTACCATCGTCCTTTTCAAATTTGACGAGCATGAGTGAGGGAACGATGACAGCCTTGGATCCATTGAGGGTCGGACGGCCAAAGATCATGTTGTAGGCGGCCAGCTCCTCTACAACTAGAAATTTTACCACCATGTGGCGTCCTTCCCCCTTTTCACCCAGCCGGATGGGAAGAACTATGCTTCCTACCGGATGCACTACGCCTCCCCCAAAACCAACAAGCAGGTGAGGCACCTGGTGCATGTTACTGGATTTGTACTTGAGCTTGGTCAAGCACTGATAGCTGATTAGGTCAGACGAGCTCCCGGTATCTATTAGGATCCGACCAACCCTCTGATTGGAAACTTTACATTCGATGACTATGCCGTCTCCGGCTGCCCCCATAGTGGGTTTGACGTCAGAGAGATAGCACTCCTTAGTCGTCCTCTAATCCCCTTTCAGGGAACAAACTGTACCATCGTCCTTTTCAAATTTGACGAGCATGAGTGAGGGAACGATGACAGCCTTGGATCCATTGAGGGTCGGACGGCCAAAGATCATGTTGTAGGCGGCCAGCTCCTCTACAACTAGAAATTTTACCACCATGTGGCGTCCTTCCCCCTTTTCACCCAGCCGGATGGGAAGAACTATGCTTCCTACCGGATGCACTACGCCTCCCCCAAAACCAACAAGCAGGTGAGGCACCTGGTGCATGTTACTGGATTTGTACTTGAGCTTGGTCAAGCACTGATAGCTGATTAGGTCAGACGAGCTCCCGGTATCTATTAGGATCCGGCCAACCCTCTGATTGGCAACTTTACATTCGATGACTATGGGGTCATCGTGAGGTCGCCTGACCTTGCCTCGGTCCTTTTTAGAAATAAGGACCTCAGGAAAGGTGTCTTTCGACGCCTGGCTCTCATTGACTGAGTTGACCAGCTTCCTGATGTTATCTTTGGTGCCCCTAATAATGGGACCCCCTCCGGCAAAGCCGCCTGCTATGGTGAAGATTGTCTCTTCATCCGTCTCAGAGTTGGCGAGCACAGCTTTTGCCGTCTGCCCCTTCTTGGCCAAGTTGTTACTCTTGGCTTTAGGCAGATAGGACTTTAGAGCCCCTTCATCAGCCAGACGGTCTAATAGCCTCTTGAGGCTATAGCAACCATTAGTGTCATGGCCAACGTCCTCATGGTACTGGCAGTATTTGCTTTTGTCCCGACTGCTTACGGGGCTTTTCATCACAGCCGGTTTGTCGAGAGACATCCGGTCCTTGATCTCCATGAGGATGGTGGAGCAGTCCTTTGTGAACTCGTATTTGGGAACGTACGGTTCTGATTTTCGTCTGAGCTTCTGAGGCGGCTGACCAGATCGGTCTGCCGCCCATACCTCTTTTCTCTTCTTTTCTTCCTTTTTGTAAGGAGGCGGAGAGGCCTTCGTGGCAAAGTAGAAATGACCCTCTCATGATTGCCGTCTCTCTCAAGGACCGGGCCCTCATGCGGTCTTCTCTAACAGACTTCATTACCAAGCGACTGCTTGGAGGAGGGTACAAGTTGTCCGTACTGAGGGAGTTCGGGACGGTTGTATGGGAAGATGACCAACCCAACGCTAACAGTTGGTTTGGGTGCTATGAGGCGGCTTTCCTAGCCGGTGTCCGCTTCCCCCTTCACAACACGATAAAGGCCATACTTAGGGGATATGGCCTTGGCGTTTGGCAACTCACCCCTAATTCTTAGGTGAACATTCTAGTATATATCGCCGCCTGCGAGATGCAGGATCTCAACCCCGGCTGGGAGGCGTTTGCCCAAATGCATTATTTGAGCAGGAGCCCAGGCGGCTGGAGAGCCTGGTACACCTTGACGACTTATCCTCAATATATGATGACCCTGGATAAGCTGTCTAAATGGTCGGACTGGAAGAACCAGTTCTACCTGGTCAAAGCTCCGACTGAGGAGGAGAACATGGTGTTCCGGACCTACAACCGGAAACCAGAGCTTTTGGGGAAGAAGTGCCGGCTACCCCTAGTGCCTGATAATGATAGGGAGGCCATATTGGGCACCGGATTTTTTAAGCTGACCTCTTCCACTCTCTCAACCGGAGAGATAATAAGGGTACCCAAGAATTGGGTGCCCAAACACGAATTTTGTAAGGACGAGTGCTTCTTGTCCGCCTGCGGGCTTAGCAGCATGTTTGAAAGACGTAGGTTACTAACCTTAGTCGGTTAATTTTATGCCGGCTGACCTTTTTCTTTTGATTGAAATGAGAAACTATCATGATCATGACCGGATGTATTTGCGTTTTGCAGAAGAAGCTAAAAACATGATGCCCACCGCCAAGACACCCGCCAAGAAAGCTTTAGATATCCGCAAGGAGAATCTGGAGAAGAAGTTTGCCGCTCAGGCGGCTAAAAAGGTTAGCCCACCTGACCTTCTTTATTTGTTTGCCTTGATGCTATTTTGGCCATTTCTTCACCTGACCGTTTATGATCTCGGTTCAGGATGGGGGCGTTATCCCTCGCTCCTTGTAAAAACAGATCCGGCAACGGCCGTCTGTTGAAGAACCTGCACATATGGTGCAGAAAACCGCTTCAACCGCCCAGGCTTCTACCGGCGGTAAATCAATAAAGACCCAGGCGGGTCTAACATTGAAACGGCCTCGAAGGAGGTCACCCCAATAAGGACCACAACTGGTCCATCTTCAGCCGGGGGCCAGAGGGCTTCCCAAAAAGGTACAAACCCCTTCAACCTCACGCTGCTTGACTTACCCATGCGAGTTAAGTCATATTCTCTGTCTCAGCCGGGAGATTCTCCGATCAGCCGGCTGTCCGTAGGCGGAGCATATGCAGATTTCTCACCGTCTGTTTCTGGTGCAGATAATTCTCCACACTGGCTGGACGTGCTCAATACGCCCGGGCCATGCTGAAAGCCGTCCCCCGGGACGAGAAGGAGGCGATTCCTGGAATCAATACCTTCAATGCCGACCGTGTAATGGTTGACCTGGCCGATGTAAGTTAATGAGTACCCACCCGGTATTTAATTTGTGGTATGCTCATCCGTTTTTCCTACTAATACCGGCTGTGTTGTTGTAGGCACTGCTCCGCGTGGAGGGGCTTAAGAAGGCCTATATCCGAAAGCAGGAGGAGGTAAGAAGAGCCAAACGTTCTGCGGATGACGCACATAGCATTGCCCACTATTTAATGATTGTGCATGACTTAGAAACTAAATCTATAATCATGCAACAAGCGGATCAGGTCAAGTCCCTCCAACATGCCCTCAAGGAGTCCAAAACCAAAATAGACAACCTCCAGGCGGCCCTGGACAATGCTGAAGATGAGCTCAAGAAGCATGAGGAGCCCCTCAAGCTGCTTGACCAGGCGATGAAGAGCAGCAAACGACTGCAACTAGAGAATGACCGCCTGGTCAAGGAGGCTGCTGATGCACAACGCAACTTCCAGGCCACTCTTGAAGCTGATCAGAGCCGACTCATTGAGGAGAATGAGCAGGACTGCGAGAACCGAATGAAGAGGGCGTTCTCCATCATCCACTCGGATGCAGACTACAACGTCTAGGAGCTCGCCTATAAATACGCAAACCTTGCCATTCTGGCTTAGGAGGAGGGCAAGCTGGGGCCCAGACCCTATGAGCAATGGGTGGACGCCGAGTTCCAACGAATGCAGGCGGAAGCGGCTGGTATTGAGGCGATAGTCGAGGATGAGGTTGCTCCTGGCTCCGTTCCTACCACCGACCCAGCTCATCCGGAGGGGAGCCAGGCGGAGGCTGACCGGGTGACGGTGCAGCTAGAGTAGCAACGACCTCTCAGCCTGCGTGCCGTGCATTATATTGTAATAGCGCTGGAAGGGTCGGCTTACTCTGCTGTTATTTTTTATTTTGAATATTAATACATTTTCGCCGGCTGTGCCGGTTTATTCTGTAAACAGTTCATATTTTCACCGGTTGTGCCGGTTTATTCTGCTACATTTCCACCGGCTGAGCTGGTTTTGAATGAATTTGTATTTTTCTTTTTGCTGCTTACTTTTTGAATTTTTCTTTTTGAATGAATGTGTTTCCGCATGACTGGTTGGGGTTAGGGTAATTGCCCCTAGAAAGGAGGCTGGCATAGGTGACACGGTGCCAGGCGGCTATCCATATGCCACAGCACGGATGTATAACAATTTAGCTAAGAGCTAAGTGCTAACCATTAGAATGAGAAGCAGCCGGCTTTTACTGATTTGCCGGCTGGGTCTTTTGGAAAGTCCTTTTCGTAGGATTTAGGGTGTCCATTTGCCGGTTGGGCTTTTGCTAGAACACCTCTTCATATATTATGACCTAAACCAAGTGCTTGAGGCCTGCCTTCTCTCAGTCGATTAGGCGGCGCTTTAAATACCGGCTGCCTATTTTGAGATCAACCTTTGATGGTACTTAGCCCAAAGTGTGGGCCGACTGCATGTTTGGGAATGCTAGCCCACATTTCTTTGGTGCAATGGGTCGTTCAGGCAGATAGGACCGCTTGTCATTTGACCACTAGAACAATTTTCCACTCGAATGGGAGATGTTCTCTTCGATGAATTCACCCGAATGGGTGTCACCTGATGATTCATTAGCTTTCAGGGCCGCCTGTGTTGAACATAAGACATGGCGCATGGAAAAAGGGCCGCTTGTAATAAGCACAAGACGTGGCACATGTAAGCATAACGTGTAGTAAATCTTTCTCATTAATTATACAGAAGTCTACAATAGCTATATAATTTCTAGAAGTAGTACTTTTTAAGGTTGTCTACATTCAAGGTTCTAGGAAGCTTTCTACCGTCTGGGGTTTCCAGGCAGTATGTGCCATCTCGCACTTCTTCAAAGATCTGGTAGGGTCCTTCCCAATTTCGGGTTAATTTGCCTTGTTCATTGGCCCTACCGGTTGCTTCCATTTTGCGAAGCACAAAATCTCCTACTTTCAAGGGCCGTTTGTGGACCCGCTTGTTGTAGGCTCTTGTCATTCTCAGACGGTAGATCTCATGACGCAAGGTTTGTGAAGTGTTGGCTCATAATGTTCAATGGGGAGCACCGCCTTTGTGCCGTATGTCATAAGAAATGGGGTTTCATCGGTTTCCCCTTTTTCAGTGGTCCTGATAGCCCAAAGAACATGAGGTAATTCCTCTGCCCATAGTCCACTGGCTCTTTCCACCTTCTTCTTTATACCGTCTGAGATCAGCTTATTGAAAGCCTCAACCTGCTCGTTTGCGTGAGGACGGCCAACGGATGCAAAACAATGGGAGATTCCTTGGTCTCCCAACAAGCTCTTGAGGACAGGCATTTCAAATTGTGGTCCGTTGTCAAAAACCATAGACATTGGAACCCCAAACCGGGTGATGACGTTCCTCCAAATGAAGGAGATCACGTCCTTTGTTTTTATGCCTTTGACCGCCTCTGCTTCAACCCATTTGGTGAAGTAATCCACCGCCACCAAAATATAGTGGCGGCCGCCTGATGTAGGCGCATAAGGACCCAGAATGTCCATGCCCCACTTTGCGAATGGAACCGGACTATGGATGGTTGTTAGGTCAGTTGCCGGTCGATGTATCAACCGGGCAAACTTTTGACATTTGTCAAACCGTTTCACCAAATCCACGGCGTATGCCTCAAGAGTGGGCCAAAAGTACCCCTGCCGTCTGGTTCTTCTAGCCAAGAACCTGCCGCCTATGTGTGAGGCACAAAAACCCGCGTGCAGATCCTCTAGGACTTCTCTTCCCCTTTCAGGGGTTACACACTTTAGAAACGACTGTAGGTATCCCTTTCGGAGGAGTTCTCCATGATGCATAACAAAGCTCAGAGCACGCTTCTTGAGCGCCATTGCTTCAGAAGGGTCATCCGGTAGAGTGCCGTCTTCCAAGTAAGCCCAGATGGGGTCCATCCAGATGGCACTTCGGTCTAGGATACCAATGGGTAATGATCAATGCTTCTATTCTCGATGACTTGCCAAAAGACCGTCCTAGGCGCATCACAGGAGGCGGATGATGCCAATTTGGAAGGGGCATCCGCCTGATTATTCTCGGACCGGGGCACCCGAATTAGATGAAATTCGTCAAGTGACATGGCCTCTTCTCTGACCGCCTGCAGATATTTGATCATAGCCGGATGGGTGGCCTCGTAGTCACCATTGTACTGGATAACAATCAACTGAGAGTGTGAGCAGGCGCTGACTTTTCTTGCCCCTCCTGCCTTACACATGCGTATACCGGCTAGCAGGGCTTCATACTCTGCCTCATTATTTGAGGCTTGGAACTGGAAACGTAGTGCATATTCAAACTTATCCCCTTTCGGAGAATGGCATATATCGCCTACACCACAGTCGTTCACTGTAGAGCTACCGTCTACAAATAACTTCCAAACCTGATCATGATTTTTCGGTTGTACCGGTCTAGTCATCTCAACAATGAAGTCGGCAAACGCCTGACCTTTCACCGCCCGCCAGGATTCAAAAGTTATCTCGAGGCTCTATATTTCAACAGCCCACTTGATCATTCTGCCGGATGACTCAATGGTGGTCATTGGGCGCTTGAGTGGCTGGTCTGTGTATACAATCACCGGGTGAGCCAAAAAGTAGGGCTTCAACCGCTTGACTGCGACGAACAGGGCCAACCCAAAATTTTCGATTATAGGGTACCGGAGTTCAGCATTTTTAAGCACGTGGCTGATGAAATACACCGGGAGCTGGTTACCATCTCTCTCAACAAGGAGAACGACACTGAGGGCATGATCAGAGACGACTAGATACATGTAAAGGACCTCCCGGGGCAGGGGGCTCACTAGCCTTGGCAAGGAGTGCAAATGTTGCTTTAGCTTCTGGAATTCCATTTCCGCCTCTTCACTCTACTCAAATCTGGACCTCTTCCGGATGGCCTGGAAGAAATAGAGGCACTTGTCGCCTGACCGGCTGAGAAATCTTCCCAACGCCGCCAGGCAACTGATCAACTTTTGGAGTTCTTTTACAGTGCGGGAAGACCGCATGTCAATGACCACCTGTACTTTTTCCAGATTAGCCTCTATGCCTCTTTGGTCGATCAAAAATCCAAGGAACTTCCCAGACTCAACACCAAATACACACTTCTTTTGGTAAAGCATGACCCGGTGCCGCCTGAGTGTGGTGAATGTTTCTCGGAGGTCCAGTAGGTGATCCGTCTGTAGCTTCGATTTAACTGTGTTTATCATGCGCTGGAATGTAGCCGGTGCATTCTTTAACCCAAACGGCATCACCTTGTAACAAAATAACCCCTGATCAGTGACGAAGGCCGTCTTTTCTTGATCTTTTTTCCATAGGGGTATTTGATGGAAACCTGAGTAGGCATCCATGAAACTCATCAGAGCATGACCGGCTGTGGAGTCGACCAGACTGTCGATCTTTGGAAGCGGGTAACTATCCTTGGGACATGCTCTATTCAGATATGTGTAGTCTACCATTCGGATTTTTCACGAGGACAACGTTTGCTACCCAATCCGGGTAGTAGCATTGCTGGATGAACCCAGAATCTAACAGTTTTTTGACCTCAGCCGCTGCCGCCTGAGATCTTTCTTCACCGTGATCCCTCTTTTCTGCCTGACCGGCTTCTTTTTAGGGTCCACGGCGAGCTTGTGGACAGCTAGATCCGGGCTGACGCCTGGCATCTCTTCCACTTTAAAGGCAAAGATGTGTTTGAATTCTTTTAGAAGTTTTAGTAGGTCTGCTCCCAACCATTCATAAGCAACCGTCCCAACCTTGACGGTTCTGTCAGGACGGCTGTCGTCTAAGACGACATCAAGGCAGTCACCAGCCGGCTGAGGTCGTTGGTCATCTGACCTTTCCCCGGCTAGTGATTGCTATTTTTCTTGCTTGACGGGTTCCGTTTGGTCCGCCTTTCTTTTCTTACCGGCTGCCCTTGGAGCCGGGACTGCTGTATCGCAGTTATCAAGGTCTATGGGCTTGCCGTCTCCGGCTGCCCCCATAGTGGGTTTGACGTCAGAGAGATAGCACTCCTTAGCCGTCCTCTAATCCCCTTTCAGGGAACCGACTGTACCATCGTCCTTTTCAAATTTGACGAGCATGAGTGAGGGAACGATGACAGCCTTGGATCCATTGAGGGTCGGACGGCCAAAGATCATGTTGTAGGCGGCCAGCTCCTCTACAACTAGAAATTTTACCACCATGTGGCGTCCTTCCCCCTTTTCACCCAGCCGGATGGGAAGAACTATGCTTCCTACCGGATGCACTACGCCTCCCCCAAAACCAACAAGCAGGTGAGGCACCTGGTGCATGTTACTGGATTTGTACTTGAGCTTGGTCAAGCACTGATAGCTGATTAGGTCAGACGAGCTCCCGGTATCTATTAGGATCCGACCAACCCTCTGATTGGAAACTTTACATTCGATGACTATGCCGTCTCCGGCTGCCCCCATAGTGGGTTTGACGTCAGAGAGATAGCACTCCTTAGTCGTCCTCTAATCCCCTTTCAGGGAACAAACTGTACCATCGTCCTTTTCAAATTTGACGAGCATGAGTGAGGGAACGATGACAGCCTTGGATCCATTGAGGGTCGGACGGCCAAAGATCATGTTGTAGGCGGCCAGCTCCTCTACAACTAGAAATTTTACCACCATGTGGCGTCCTTCCCCCTTTTCACCCAGCCGGATGGGAAGAACTATGCTTCCTACCGGATGCACTACGCCTCCCCCAAAACCAACAAGCAGGTGAGGCACCTGGTGCATGTTACTGGATTTGTACTTGAGCTTGGTCAAGCACTGATAGCTGATTAGGTCAGACGAGCTCCCGGTATCTATTAGGATCCGGCCAACCCTCTGATTGGCAACTTTACATTCGATGACTATGGGGTCATCGTGAGGTCGCCTGACCTTGCCTCGGTCCTTTTTAGAAATAAGGACCTCAGGAAAGGTGTCTTTCGACGCCTGGCTCTCATTGACTGAGTTGACCAGCTTCCTGATGTTATCTTTGGTGCCCCTAATAATGGGACCCCCTCCGGCAAAGCCGCCTGCTATGGTGAAGATTGTCTCTTCATCCGTCTCAGAGTTGGCGAGCACAGCTTTTGCCGTCTGCCCCTTCTTGGCCAAGTTGTTACTCTTGGCTTTAGGCAGATAGGACTTTAGAGCCCCTTCATCAGCCAGACGGTCTAATAGCCTCTTGAGGCTATAGCAACCATTAGTGTCATGGCCAACGTCCTCATGGTACTGGCAGTATTTGCTTTTGTCCCGACTGCTTACGGGGCTTTTCATCACAGCCGGTTTGTCGAGAGACATCCGGTCCTTGATCTCCATGAGGATGGTGGAGCAGTCCTTTGTGAACTCGTATTTGGGAACGTACGGTTCTGATTTTCGTCTGAGCTTCTGAGGCGGCTGACCAGATCGGTCTGCCGCCCATACCTCTTTTCTCTTCTTTTCTTCCTTTTTAGCCGACTGTTGCTGTTGCCGGCTGTCTCTTCTGTTGGATTTTTTGGAATCCGACGGCTGCTTTACAGCACAAAGCTCCGTCGCCTGTATATAGGATTCAGCTTCCATTAACGCCTCTTGGAGGGTGGCTACCCTTTTCCGGACGAGGTCGAACTTGAAGGTTGACCCATCCTTCAGACCCTTAAAGAAGTCTGTGTAAGCAACTTCGTCAGACAGTCCTTGGATGTTAATTCTCATCAGATTGAACCGTCTGACATAGGACCGGAGCCCTTCTCTGTCACCCTGCTGTATTGCCCCTAGATCGAGGCTAGTCTTTTTGGCAGGGATGTTCATTGAGAAATTTGAAGTAAATAAGTACGCCAAAGTCTTGAAGCTGTTGATGCAACCGGCTGGTAAATTACCAAACCACCGTTGGGCTATGCCCTTCCGGGTAACCGGGAAGCATCGGCACCAGACGGCATCATCCAACCCATGTAGGTACATGAGGTTGGAATAGGCCATTAGATGATCTTCTGGGTTGGAGGTACCATCATAGGCCCCTACCAACACGTTTTTAACCTTAGCCGGCTGTGCCACCCGGGTTATCTTAGGGGAGAACGCCGTGGGCTGTTCTCCCAAGTTTAGCAGGCGCTGCTGCTAGTCCATGAGTTGGTACGGCTGCTGCACATTCCTGCCAAACGGACCCGCTTGGGTAAAAGGGGATCCACCTAGCCTATTTGGCGAACCAAATAGACCAGGTTGGATCACTTGGGGTCCAGATCGGGCGGATGGTTCGCTCGTCTGACTCCCTAGGCTTGTTCCCGTGCGCCTGTTAGAGGTGTCACGGAAACTGTCCGGGAAGGTCGACGTTGAAGCCGACGCAGACGCCAGAATTCTCTTTTCCTGGAGAAACGTTCGGGCATCAGAGAAAGTCTTCTTGGTGCCATCCGGCTGTAAGTGCCGGATGGGTTTTCTGAGTTCCGCTTGCGGGAAGCAGAGCCGATTTTGATCAAACCTGAGGCCCTCCCCCTCCTTCGGCTTTGGGTGAGGGGTAGGGACCCGGTCTTTTATTGTCTTCTTCCCAGAAGAAGGCTTCTTGGCCGGCTGACTCTTCTTGGGAGTAGCTGACCGAATAGGGTTCTGGATCTCGCATTTGAAACTATTCATGAAGGTCATGAGTTCGTTCCTAGTGACGGGAGCAAAGCCTTCTGCCGCCTGAGCAGCTCCAACCGGGTTGCCAGCTGGGTTGCCTGGAGCAGCTTGGATGTTATCCCGTTCCTTCTTATCCCTGGAACGGGTGTGCTTTGTTCTGAAGGACCCGTCTGGGGCCACATAGGTGTTGACTTCATAGTCATCACCACTTTCATGGTCCGTCTGGACCTCAGGCTCGGCCGACGACCACTTGTCCTGATCCGGTGGTACAGGATTAGAAGCAATCTCAGAAGTACTCTCCCCACAGACGGCGCCAAATGTTTCGGGGTTTTTTGATGTGTCCTGCAGGAGAGTTACAATTCCGAGAATGCCCTTCGCCGCCTGTACCTGCAAAACCACGAAGACTCCGGTTGGTTGGAGCTCCGCCTCCGATGATCAAGTCAATTACGTACAGGAGGAAGATAGTGCGTAAAATAGTGAAATTACTTCTCGCGTAATGGGAGAATTCTGCAATTAATATTGCTCGGGTTTTGTGTAAGTAATTATGAATACCCATGAATGAGGGGATCCCCCCACTATTTATAGTGGGAAGACTTGGTTCCCCATTTAGGGTTCCTGGGACACGTGTCAGCAGGGGATTGGAGCCCTGCTGACTAATGGCTGGGTGCCACGTGTCGCTCAGCCATAGGGCCACGTGGCTGGGGTATTTTTACCCCAAACAGTCATCTAATGAACATGGCCTTCGTCATTTCAACATGCACGTGCAATGCATTACGACACACTACTAAGAGTCTAGAATCAAAACTAAGATCAATGCTACACCAGGAACTAAACACACACATGAATGAATATATAAGGTTCAAGCCTCACGGTTGACACAGTCAAGCTCCTAAATCATACATGGTTAAATAGCTTTGACTCGTACTAGGGATCAACAAATTCAAGGTCAAATCATGATCTTTTAGTCCACAATGCAAGTCTTTCAATCGAAATTAAATCAAAACCTTTTTAGCATTAAGGATAGGGGCACAGGGAAGTAGTTCAATGGCCGTTAATTATCATGATTCTCGTATTTTTCATTTTTTCAAATTTTCAAATTTTTTTTTTAATTTTTATTTTCGAAATACTAAACAAAGCAATTAAAACTAACTAATAAAGCAATAAAAAAATACACACCAAAACACATGAAAGAAAACAAACCAAAACAAATAAAAAAAACTCAGAGAACATACCCAAAACTCAGGGAACATACCTAAGCTACTATGCACAAACTTCCCCCAAGCTACACTCGGCAATGTCCTTATTGCAACAAGTGGGAAGTAGCAAATTCCTGAGTCCTCAAGAGAACTCATCATCAGCACCATCATCATCATCATCACCTCCATCGCCACCATCATCATCAACACCACCAGCCGCCCCGCTATTACCTGCAATGTCAGTCATATCGGGGAAAGTATACCACGAGGGGTGCTGAGCATCCCTCGGGATATGACCTTTCCTACAAAAGAAATCATATACAGGATACATAGAATGACGTAGGTCAGTCTCTAGGGTGTGAACACGGGAGGCTAGGTTCTGCTGGTCTAACCTAATCTCCTGCTGGCCTAACCTAAGCTCTTGTATTCTGGCCATGATGGACTCACGGTCGGTAGGGGTATGGGGAGCGGTGGAGGATGAGGATGCGCCGCCCTGCTCTCTCCTGTGATAGGTCTTTGTAGGTGCAGCAGGAGGAGCTGGGCCGTTAGGGGCCTTGAGTAGGCAGGAGGGCTGGTAGGGTTGGATTCTAGTAAGCTCGGGGGCGGGTAAGGTGATGGACCTCCTAGTGCTCCTGTCTAGTAGACAGCTATAACTACCGTATTCCACCGACAACCAGCCGGTGGTGGTGAGGTAGTGCTAGTCCAAGGTGATGGGGCCTGGCACAGGTCGGTTTTGGGCTTCTACAAAGCCCTCCTTAACCGCTAGGTGAGTAACTAAGCCACCTAGGACAATGGGGATGTTGGTGCGTTCCCCATTTGGTTTGAGGGTGGTGAAGGTCGCCCCTTGTTTCCTAAGATGGAGGGAAATAAGTGAGCTATGTTCATCCTAAACCCCTCTCCCTCATCTTCCAACCTAAGGTAGCTACCTAGGATGGCTATTTCATTCGCCCAAACATTGTTTGGTTCAATTCTACCAAAAATTGTCCACCCTGAGGATCTAGTCCACATCCTAAGGGCCGGTTGAGGAATTTTATGAGCACGGGCGTGTTGCATTGATTCTATGTTTTCACCCGTCATTGCCAACCATAACTCCCCCGAGGTAAAACTATCGGGTTACACAGTCAAACCTGTAGTGGGGAGGCCAAATTTCCTACCGAAGCCTTCTAAGGTAAGGCGGTGAGATTTATTCATTAATCTATACACAACATGTGTAACCAAACCGTCTCTACCTTTCACAACATCAAATGAACTAAGAAATTCAAGAGTAATGTCCTCAAATGTATAATGTATCATATTAAATAGTTGAGTCATGCCAAGTCTAGAAAACAAATTTCGACATTCAATATCAATTCCTAGCCTAGCAAGAAGGGCTCGATCTATGAACTGAGTAGGAATTACCTTCCGACATTGAAACTCAAGCAACCTTGCCTTTTGGTTCGGGAACGAACCGGATGTTTGGGTATGTTGGGATGCTCTCCAAGTCCAATTGTGGTTTTTGATGTGCCCCTCTATTCCCCTTCCTTATGGAAATTGAAGCCATTGATGTTGGTTGAAGGTTTCTCTCTCTAACTTTGAAGTTTGTGAGAAGGGAAATTGGGGTAAGAAAAATGGTTGTGGATGTTAGGAATTGAATAAGGAGGATAGAGGATGAAGAAATTTTAAGTTTTGATGGAGATTGAAAGAGTTAAGGTTAGAGAATTTGGGGATTTTTAGAGAGAGAAGAGTGGAAGATGTACGAGGATGAATCAAAAAATGAGAAAAAGAAGAAGAAAATCGGGTTTCTTTAGTGCTAAAAAACGCAGGTTTTCCCTCGCGCCCGATCGGGCGGGGCTTGCCTGGTTTGATCGGGCGGAGGGAGGCTGGGTCTCTTCTTGCTGTTCATATTGCTTGTTGTTCGCGCCCGATCGGGCTAGTGCAGCCCGGTCTGATCGGGCACTGTTTATCCCTTTTTTTTTTTAATACCAATGATTTTACCCCCTCTTGCCCGATCGGGCTGTTACATCCCGGTTTGATCGGGCAAGTAAGGGCTAGTTGCCTTGGCAGATTACGCAGCAACCAATATTAAGCACCTTCTCGTGCCCGATCGGGCATATGTTGCCCGGTCTGATCAGGCGGAGAAGATCAACCTTCCCTGCCAAAGTTTGCAGCTTCTCTTACCCCACGCATGCTCTCGCGCCCGATCGGGCATATAATGCCCGGTCAGACCGGGCACCTAGCAGACTTCTTCATTTTCTCACTTTGACGAATTCCCTTGATACCTTGCTCTCCTAAGCATCGACATTCTATGTAAAAACAACAAAACCAACACAAAAATGACTTAAAAATAACAAAGGAAATAAAAATAATAAGAAAAAAAATACGAAAAAGCGGGTTGCCTCCCGAAAGCGCTTGGTTATAAGGTCTTTAGCTTGACCATGATGATACTCATTGGCTCGGTGATGGGGAAGAAAGTGTGATGTCCACTCCTTTATCGATGGGGTCACTAACTCGGTAATGCTTTATTCTTTGCCCATTGACCTTAAAGGGCTCTCCTCTTGCGTTTTCCAACTCAATAGTGCCGTAGGGATGCACCTTCTTGATCTTGAATGGACCCGACCATCTAAACCGAAGCTTACCTGGGAACAATCTCAACCTAGAATTGAAAAGAAGGCCTTGATCTCCTTCTTTGAACTCTCTCCTCACAAGGTTCTTGTCATGCCACCTTTTTGTTTTCTCTTTATATAGTTTTGAACTTTCATAAGCTTCGAGACGAAGCTCATCTAGTTCATTAAGTTGTAACAACCTCTTTTCTCCCGTTGCCTTGGTATCGAAATTCAAGCTTTCAATGGCCCAAAATGCTCTATGTTCTAGCTCAACGGGTAGGTGGCATGGTTTTCCGTAGACAAGTCTATATGGGGTTGTTCCAATTGGCGTTTTGAAGGCCGTTCGGTACGCCCATAGTGCATCATCTAGCTTCGCGGACCAATCCTTCCTTGTTCTTGCAACTGTTTTCTCAATGATGGACTTGATCTCTCGATTGGATACCTCTACTTGGCCACTTGTTTGAGGGTGATAGCCAATTCCAAGCCGGTCTTGTACTCCATACTTCCTTAGCATTGCCTCAAATCGATGCTCCAAGAAATGTGTGCCCCTGTCACTAATCAACACACGTGGGATACCAAATCGAGGGAAAATAATTTTCTTGAAAAACTTACTGACCACTCGAGCATGGTTGTTTGGAGTAGCTATGGCTTCCACCCACTTTGATACATAATCAACGGCTAGCAAGATATAACGATTGCCATTGGAAGAGGGAAACGGACCCATGAAATCTATCCCCCACAAATCGAACAACTCGACCTCGAGTATGTTGTTGAGTGGCATCTCATTCTTCTTAGATATAGTGTCCGTCCGTTGACATCGGTCACAAGCCTTGACATAGGAGTATGTATCCTTGAAAAATGTTGGCCAATAAAATCCACATTGCAAGATCTTTGCAATTTTCTTCGAAGGGCCTGCATATCCACCACAAGGTAAGTCATGGCAATGAGATGTAATGTGATTTACCTCAATTTCTGAAACACATCTTCAGATCATGGTATCCGCGCATTGCTTGTACAAGAACGGATCATCCCTGAAATATCTCCCTGCTTCATGAAGGAATTTCTTCCTTTGTTGAGAGGAGTAGCCATGAGGCATAGTACCTGTGGAAACGAAAATAAGCAAAATCAGCATACCAAGGTGATTCAGTTTGCAATAAAGCTAATAAAAATGTTCGGCAGGGAAAGAATCATCAAAAGGGATATCATCCCCATCCTCGGGGTCAAGGAGAAGACGGGAGAGATGATCTGCAACAACATTATCCTTCCCTTTTGTATCCTTGATCTCTATGTCATAATCCTGTAGCTGAAGAATCCACCGAATCAACCTAGGCTTTGCATGGGTCTTGGTCATCAAATACCTCAGTGCTGCATGATTTGTATGAATAATAACTTTAGAACCAACCAAATAGGAATGAAACTTGTCTATTGCATAAATTACAGCTAGCATCTCTTTCTCAGTTGTGGCATAATTCATTTGAGTAGAACTAAGAGTTTTGCTAGTATAGTAAATGGCATGGAGCTTTTTCTCTGTTCTTTGCCCCAAAACGGCTCCTACTGCATAGTCACTAGCATCACACATAATTTCAAAGGGCGGGCTCCAATCTGGGGGTTGTATGACAGGAGCAGAGATCAAAGCTTCCTTCAACCTGTTGAAAGCCTCAAGATAAGCATCAGAAAATACAAAAGGAACATCTTTAGCTAAAAGCTTAGTTAGAGGTCGAGCAATTTTCGATAAATCCATATTAAAACGACGGTAAAAACCTGCATGACCAAGGAAACTTCGAACTCCTTTTACAGAGTTTGGAGGGGGTAAACGCTCTGTGACCTCTATCTTAGCCTTATCAACTTCAATACCCTTATTTGATACAACATGGCCTAAAACAATTCCCTGTTGCACCATAAAATGGCATTTTTCCTAGTTCAAAATCAAATTGACTTCCTTATATCTTTGGAGCACCTTTTTTAGATTTTCAAGACATATATCAAAAGATGTTCCATAAACAGAAAAAATCATCCATAAATACCTCCATAGAATTTTCTATAAGACCGGAAAAAATTGTCATCATACAACGTTGAAAAGTGGCGGGAGCATTACATAATCTGAATGGCATCCTACGATATGCAAAGGTGCCATATGGACATGTGAAGGTAGTCTTTTCCTGGTCACAAGGACGAATAGGAATTTGAAAGAAACCAGAATATCCATCCAAATAACAGAAAAAGGAAAGCTTTGCCAACCTTTCAAGCATTTGATCAATGAAGGGTAGGGGAAAATGATCCTTCCGGGTGGCCTTATTTAATTTCCTATAATCTATACACATTCACCACCCTGTAACAGTCCTAGTGGCGACTTGCTCACCCTTGTCATTCTTGACAACGGTCATACCTCCTTTCTTGGGTACTACTTGTACAGGGCTAACCCACTTACTATCGAAGATAGGGTAGATTATTCCTGCAGCAAGCAATTTTAGAACCTCTTTTTTCACTACTTCCATCATATTTGGATTAAGTCTTCTTTGAGGTTTTATAGAGGAGGCATGATCATTTTCAAGTATAATTTTATGCATACAGAAAGAGGGATTAATACCCTTAATATCATCAATGGTGTACCTAATTACACTTTTATATGTTTTTAGAACACTGAGCAATTGCTCCAATTCCATGTCCTCGAGTTCAGCATTGACAATAACAGGGTATGAATTATTAGGACCAAGATATGCATATTTCAAATTAGAAGGGAGAGGTTTCAACTCTACCTCGGGAGGCTTAGTACTCTCCCCAATACTCACTACACTAAGTATTTCTCTGATTGGATTAGCGATTGGGTTGGCCTTTGCTTCTTCAAGTAGCCTGACATACTCCCTTGATTCCTAATCTCCATCATCATCCTTCCCTACTAGCACTTGTTCAAGTGCATCATCTGATTTACTCAAAGGAAGTTGCTCACTCTGCAACTCATCAAGGACATCAACTTGACAAACAGTTTCTCCCATAGAGGGAGTACCCATAACATTCAAAAGTGAGTATTCCAATTTTTCATCACCTACTTCAAAAGTAATCTTACCCTTCTTCATGTCAATGATTGCACCTGCAGTAGCCAAGAAAGGTCTACAAAGTATAATTGGAACATTTACATCTTCCTTCATTTCCATCACAACAAAATCACAAGGTATGAAAAACTTACCTACGCAAAGAGGTACATCCTCAAGTACACCCAAAGGAAACTTTACTGACTTGTCTGCAAGGTGCAAGGATATGCGTGTGGGTTTGATTTCACCTATTTGCAGCTTCTTACAGATGGACAGTGGCATGAGACTCACACTTGCACCAAGATCGCATAGTGCCCTGTTGATTTCAATATCCCCAAGCTTCACTGGAATTGAATAACTTCCTGGATCACCTAATTTCTTAGGGAGAATGTTCTGCAAAATAGCACTGCACTCTGCATTCAAAGCAACTGTAGCATTCTCTTCCAACTTTTTCTTGTTAGAAAGCATATCCTTTAAAAATTTAGCATATGAAGGCATTTCGGATATAGCATCTAAAAACGGAATATTTATATGAAGCTTTTTCAAGATGTCAAGAAATTTACCTTAATTTTTCTCAAGCTTAGCTTGGGCTAACCTTTGAGAAAAAGGAACCTTAGGCACATACGTAGCAAGCGGCTTTGGAGTTTCTTCCTTTAATTCATCCTCGACCTTAGCATTATCAATCTCCTTCTCACTTTCACCTACTTCTTCAATGACCTCCTTCGATGGCTCCTTGATAGGAGGATCTTCCCATTGCTTTCCAATTCTCAAAGTAACAACATTCAAATGCCCTTTGTGCGGTTACTCTGTCTGGCCTAGAAAAGTTCCCGGTGTCTTCAAGGATTGGCCAACTTGGTGAGCAAGTTGGCTTAACTGATTTTCCATGAGCTTACTCTGAGCTTGAAACTGTTGAATAGAGCTACTTTGTTGTTGTATGGCACTATTGGTTGTGGTGATAAAATTTTCCAACATTAGTTCAAGGTTGGACTTTTGAGGAGGTGGTTGAATAGGTTGTTGGACTGGAGATGGCCTTGGTTGGAAACCAGGTGGTGCATTGTAATTCTTGTTTCGGGGTGGTGGTGGATTTTTTTGGGCTTGGGTGTTTTTATAGGAGAAGTTAGGATGGTGTTTCCAACCTTCATTGTTAGAATTAGAGTAGGGATCATAGGGCTTTTAGGGATTTGAGGAGTAGAAAGCATTGGCTTGTTCAATTGACATTTCGATCGAGTTTTGTGGGCAATCGGGTGCAATATGGTCGTGCACATTACACAATTGACAAACCTCCTGTGGGCTAGTAGAAGTTTCAGCTTGGAGCTTATCAAACCTGCTTGTTAGTGCCTGCACAGAACTGGTTAACATTGTCAAAGCATCTACATCAAGTTTACCTCTTTTTTCACATAGACAAACCTCCTGGATGGTAGTTATCGTTGGCCACCATTTTCTCTATGAGTGCCTTGGCTTCCGTTGGGTTCTTAGTCATGACCGAACCTCTGGGTGCAGCATCGATGTATATACGAAATTCATGGGTCAAACCATTGTAGAATGTTTTGATTCACATCCACTCTGGGATGCCATGGTGAGGGCATTGTCTCTGTAGCCTCTTGAATCTTCTCCAAGCCTCATAGAGAGTCTCGTCATCCGACTGTCGAAAGGTTAATAGCTCGTTCCTCAACCTAGCGGTCTTCTCCTGTTCTAGAAACTTCACTAAGAAGGCCTTCACTAGCTTGTCCCATGTAACGAATGAGCCAGTGCCTTCATCTCTCAACCACTCCTTTGCCCTATCCCTTAATGAGAAAGGGAAAAGGAGTAGTCTAATAGCATCATCTGTAACACCATTCATTTTCATTGTATCACATTTCTCTAGAAAACTATCAATATGACTTACCGGACAATCATGTGGTGAGCCTGCAAATGAATCATTGGAGATAAATTGAATGAATTGTGGCTTAAGCTCGAAGTGCTGAGCCGTCACAGGTGGCCTGACAATGCTAGAAAGGAGTCCGGTAGTTGCATCAAGAATACCGTACTCCAAGAGGGATTTCGTGGCATCTTCCATGTTTCTGTTGGCTTGGTTTCTCCTTCTTCGATTTCTTGTTTTCCTTCTCCTTATAGTCGCCTCGATCTCAGAGTCAAATGGTTCAAGATCGTCTGACCCTGAGCGTCGTGTGGGCATGCAACAAAAAAACTAGAGAAAGAATATCAAAAACACAAGAGAAAATAGCCGAAGCAACGAATGAAGCTTAGCAAAAACGAATCACAAATAATCAAATGAAACCGTTAGTCCCCGGCAACGGCGCCAAAATTTGATAGGCTTGTCGCGTACCTAACAAAAATAAACCTAACGAGACCACTACTATGTAGACGGGCAAGTAAGGATCGAATCCCAAGAGACTAAGGTTCACCTAAATTATCTAGACTCAAATAATCACTAAGCAAGAATCAAATTAATAGTGGAATAAACTAGGAGCTAATGTATGGAAAACTAGAATAAATCAAAAGAATATAATGAATCAATAAGCTAAAACATCTAAGATCAAGTATCACCACAATTACGATCGATGCAATTATATATCTACCCCTAACATACAATTCCAATTAACATGGGGAAAAGTAAACCCTGATCAATACCAAGGACTCTCTCAAGTATCAATGGCTTCCCTAACCACAATCAAGCCTATTGTCATGGAATCATGCAAATTAGAGACATTAAACACTTTAGTTTACTTCCCAATTATCAATTCAACTACTCTCGTGATGAATTTCAAACCCTAAATTAATCTACTCAAATCCGTTAAAACCCAACTCTCGTTGTGATTGAAACTATGGAATAATAACAATACTAATTATCTCTAATCTAGTATTGGCATAATCACAATCAATTTAGCTTAAACAATTGCAATAGTTATTAGAGAATTTAAAGAATTAATTCATGCACCAATCATAATTGGGCTACCCTAGATCTTGGAATAAGAAAACTACTCACACATATTGAAAAAAGCAATAACAATAATAATCAAGGAAAACATAATAGAAAACAAAAACAATTGAAAGAGAAAGGAATAGAGATGAATACCAATGATGCTTCAATTGAAATTACTTAAATTGTTAATCAATAATATCTAAATCTAACCTAGGAATTTAATTGCTAAAAAAAAAGTATTAAACTAGAGTTCTAGAGAGAGAAATAAAACTTAGAGATAATAAAGTGTTTTCTAATGATGATTACAAGGGGTATTTATACACCCAAAAAGATAGAATTGTGAAAATAAGCAAATCGGCTTCCGCGAAGCAGTGCCCGGTCCCACCGGGCAAGGGGTGCCCGATCGGGCAGCTGGGATACGTCGCCTCTTCTTCCTTATTCTACTTCCTCCTTGTGCCCGGTCCCACCGGCCAGATCACGCCCGATCGGGCACGTGGGCAGCCTCCAAATTAATTGCTTGTGATGCTGAAATTATAACTCTTCAATGCCCGGTCCAACCGGGCGAGTCATGCCCAACCGGGCACGTAGAACCTACAACACATACTCCGTATTTAGCTCATCCTTCTTTGCCCTGCCTGACCGGGCAAGCAAGGGTCAACAGGGATGGGGGAAATCTTCATCTTCATGCACTAACCTCTTCTATAAACATCCAAACCATAATCGATTCATCCAAGAAACTCACAAAAATAGATCGAACACACTAGAGAAGAGATTGTTAGCAAGAAATGGCTCCAAAGAGCCCAAAACCATGAAAATATACATTGTAAAACCGGGATAAATCATGGTATAAAACTCATACATCAACATGCCTAGCATGGCCGAGCATGCTGGACGAGCTAGCCATGTGTGCAAGGCAAGGCCTGCCAAGGGCCAGCCGCACATGCTAGGCATGGCAGCAGCCAACCCGCACTATTTCAAGCAAGGACAACAGCACATGCTAGCACAAGCATTGCACCAGCAGTAGTAGCACGCTCTGCGTGCGTGTATTGGGGGTTGTGTATGCTTGCGTGCCGGGGTGCGCCTAGCACTGGCATTGAAGCAGCAGCTAGCTAGCGAATGTTAGCAATAGTAGCACAACAAAAATAGCTCGCAAGTTGTGCTTGCGGTGTGTGCGCCCAACCTGCCTGGCAGCAGCCCGCATGCATACGTGGCGTGCTTGCCAGGAAGCTCGCACACACAGCCATGCTGGCAGCACAGCCAAGCACCTGGCCACCAGCTAGGTGTGCCTTAGTGCGCAAGGCCTTGCGCCAACTGAATTGTGCTGGTTGGCTAGTGTGTTGGTTGTCGTATGGTCATCACCTAACCCCTTGCTCTACACTTGACACTGTTGTTTGTTGATTTATTTACATTTTTATTTGATTTTTGAATTAAATTAAATTGATTAAATGCATTTTACCAACTCTCCCACATTGATGGGAGATTGGAATTCAAGGGCTCCCTTCCCTATAGATACCAATCATTTGGCATTGGGAAGGGGCACTTGGGTTATGAACTTGAAAGGATCTCCACAAGTGAGAACACTTTCGTTCTAATGCTCTAAGTTCTTTTGGTCTAGCCCCGACTAAGCTTTGGGCTAGGGGCTGTTCGGGACAGGTCTCGAGGGTGAGAGCCGTTGGAGGCTTGCGCATTTATGAAGCTCTACGCTTTCAAGTACGAGCTCTTGGAAGGAGCGAAACACGCATCAAGAGTAATATTGTCTTTTCTTCTTTCTCTCTCCTTGTTAATTAATTGTGTGAATGTTAATTAATAAGCATGTTTTGTTACTTTAATTTGTGTGCGGATTTTGGGAGGTTTTCATTCCGCGTAGTGTCGGACACTACGAAACCCAATAGCGTATCGGAGCTGCGCTCATTTTATTATTGTAATTAATAATTAATTACGGTGATTTAAATGGATTTAAATTTCTGGTTTTGCTTTCTAAATAGATTAGAAGCTCATTTTAATTAGTTTTAATCTCATTTTAATGCTGATTTCAACCCAATAGTAGTGAATTTTTTGTGGAATCAATGTTCTAAATCAGTTTTGACCCTCATTGAGTACTGTCGAGGAGCCAAATCCACCTAGAAACATGTTTTTCGAGGGATATTTTGTTTTTGACAAAAAATTTTAAAACTTTAAACCTTGATTAACTATGGTATATTAATGTTAGATTATGAGTTGATTAAAGTCTTAAAATTTCAAAACTTGTGATTGAAATTTAATTAATCTTCATATTGGAAGATATAATTTTTCAAGTTTACACAAGTTAGTGTTGTAAATTTTTCATTGGATGATTGTGTTTATTTTTTCCAACTCCTTTTATTTTGTCAAATCTCATTTTCAATTTATGTTTGGTTAAATTAATTGTGAGAATATAACTCAATTTTGTAGCTTCAAGTTGAGCCAAAATAATTTAGAGAATGGTTTCTGAAATAAATTTTGGTTTGTGCACTAAAATTGAATTTAATTAAGTTGGACTTGTTTTATTTTCATTCCGCTCAATATTGGTTCTAAAATTATTTTAGAATTAATTATTTATGTCACACAAAATCGGTATAAAATCTTGAAGCATAAGCACGCAAATCGAGGCATGAGCCCTAAGCACAACACTAATCCAGCCGGGATGCTTGCGCAACCCACATGTGGCTGCCGAGGATTGCGGGGATGCTGGTGCATTGATATGAAGCTCGTGGTGCATGTGTATGCTGAGCTTGGTGCGCATGGTGCGGGGAGGTGCTTGTGCGAGGTGTGTTGCGGCTACTAGGCAACGTCAGCTCGCACTGTAGCAAGGGCCTTTGAGGCCTACACTGGCTAGCGCTGCAAGCACGCTGCTGTGGCCAGCATAACACACATGGCGCGATGCTGTTAGCCACAAACAGGTTGCTTGGCACAGCAGTGGCTGTGCGAGGTAGCACCCATGCAAGGCACCCGTGGCTTGGTGCCTAACAAACCAAGCCTTGTTGCTTGGTGATAAACACTCTGGCATCGAAGGGCTATGCGATTTTGCAATTTTTGTTGTTTTAATTATTTTATTTTATTATTAAAACGAGGCTAAGCCTCGGTTTTTCCCGGCACTTGCAAAATAATTTTGGCAAAATTTGGGTAAACCGGCTTAATTATATTAATTGGATTAGTTTCATTAAGTTGGATGCGGAATTTAGTGGGAGCTTCGTTCATTACTTAAGCTAATTTTATTGTGTTTTAGTCACATAATCGGTTGACAACTTTGACAAGTTTTAATTAGGCTCGTTAATAGGATTTACCACCTCAGTTAGTGACTAGTTTGTGCGTGTTATGCATTGTTACTTATTTTACGTTTTAAAATGCATGGGCCATTCACATATAGTGAATGGATGAATGGAATGATTATTCTATGACAGGTTTTTTGAAAATGGCAACTAGTGGGGAACGATTAGGATAGTAAATACGGATTGCATTCCATTATGTATTTTTGTAAATCTAAATACGGTCTGCGTACCGTTGCATAATTTTGTAACTTAATATTTAGATTAGTCGTAGTCGTAATTACTAGTAGTTGCATTTTTAATGGCAATGTCTTGAAGATGGCGATCCTTAGAAGACAAGGCCGAGATGATGTGATGAAGACCACTGAAGACTTGAAGACTCAAGGGGTCATGCTAGTTGCCAAATGCATCTTTTACTAATGTTTTCTATATATAATTATACTTATATATGAATGATATGTTAGATGCATGTTTAGGATTTCGAATGTTGCGATGATTAATTAAGTTCACTTAAATCAACCAACATAGAAACCCTATGTCCTATAATATTGAGCCAAATTTGCCATTCCAAGATAACACTTACTGAACTAATATGAATAGTGATGGCATTACTATCTCCCTAGGAATGTAAGGTATACTAGGTATACAAGTTGATTTTGGTTAAACTCAACGATATTAGTAAGGAATTCTTAGATGTCGTGGCAATGGAGATAAAACGTCAAGAAAGCATTAGATGCGACGTTTTATCGAACCAAGAGTAGCTTAGGGCTATTAGCAATTGGATTTCTTACCTTAAAATAATAAGTGTTAAGACAAGCTAAAGCATGCTTAATAACTTTTTGATTTTTAAGATATTGGAATTGTTTTATTCTCGCCTGAAAGGGACAAAATTTAATGCGCGGATAAAATGCTCAATAAGATTGAAAATTTGCATGTATGCTTTAACTTTCAAAATTATTGGTTTTATAAATGGTTTTTCATTTCAAATTCTTTCAATTGTAGAAATATGTCTGCAAATAACTCAAACAACCAATTTTCGTTACGCTCAATTCTCGACAAGGAGAAATTGAATGGGCCAAATTTTCTTAATTGGCAAAGGAACTTGCGTATAGCTCTCATGCAAGAGCAAAAGGAATACGTTCTTGATGAGGAAACACCCGACGCTCCTAATGAGGAGGTAACTTAGGCTGCCCTAAACCAATGGAAAACTGTCAATCGAGATGTCAAATGCATCATGTTGGCTACGATGTCTCCAGACCTCCAAAAGACTTTCTTCGAGAAGTAGATGGCTTTTGAGATCATTTCTGAACTTCAGAATATGTTCCAAGAGCAGGCCCGAACTGAGAGGTTTGAAACCCACAGGCAGATCCTTAAGAGCAAGCTCAAGAAAATAGAGCCCATGAGCCCACATGTACTTAAAATGATCGGATTATTTAAGAGCATGGAAAGGCTCGACACTGGGTATTCGACCGAGATGGCAATTGATATTATTGTCAAATCGCTGCACAAAGGCTATGATTAGTTCAAAATGAACTATAATATGCACTGCATGGAGAAAACCCTCACCAAGCTTCATGGGATGTTGAAGCAAGCCGAGAAAACGCTCAAGGATGAGGGGTAGCATGACATGCTTATGGTCAAGAAGGGCAAGCCATTCAAGCGCTCGGGCAAGAAGTGAGGCTTTAAGGGGAAGAGTAAGAAGACTTTTCCGCATAAGTCAAAAGCTACGAAGGGCAACAAGGTCAAGAAGGTAGCCTCTTCTAAATTTGATTTCGTATGTTTCTATTGCAAGAAGAAAGGACATTGGAAGCGGATTGCCTCAAATTCAAGGAAGATAAAAAGAACGACACCGTTGCTTCTGTATCAGGTATTTTTGTTATAAACTTAAACTTCGCTAGAAAAACATCATGGGTATTAGATACCGGATGTGGCTCACACCTTTTGTTCCAATGCTTAGGGACTAAGGATAAGTAGAAGGCTAGAGAAGGGAGAGGTCGAACACCAAGTCGACAATGGAGCCAAGATATCTGTCGTATCCACTGGAACTCTTAGTTTTTCTTTGCCCTCTGGGCTTGTTTTAGAACTTGAAAATTGTTATCATGTTCCAAGAGTTACCAATAACATTATTTCATTTTCGGTGTTGGACGCCAAGGGATTTTAATTTCGAATAAAAGACAATAGTTGTTTATTTATCTCGATAATGTTTTATATGGTATAACACATTCAGCAAATGGTCTTTATGTGCTTTCTCTAGACAAACATTTTTAAAATTTTAATGATACCAGCAAAAGAGCTAAGACCATTGAGTCGAATCAAACCTACTTGTGGCATTGTCATTTTGGTCATATTTACATCAAACGCACCAAGAAACTTCTACAAGAAGGTATTCTTGACTCATTAGACTTAGAGTCGTTTGAAAATTACAAAGGATGTTTATTAGGCAAGATGATAAAGCAACCATTCTCCAAGTTGGGAGAAAGGGCTAGTGACTTATTGGGTCTTATACACACGGATGTATGTGGACAAATGAGTGCATCCGCAAGGAATTGTTATCGCTATATTATCACTTTCACGGACGACTATAGTAGATATGGATATGTCTACCTTATGTCGAACAAATCTGAATCTTTTGAGAAATTCAATGAGTTTTAGAGTGAAGTGGACAATCAACTAGGCAAGAAAATTAAAGCTCTTCGATCAAATCGAGGTGGCGAGTATTTGAGCCATGAGTTTGACGATCACTTGAAAGAACATGGTATTTCTCAAAGTTGACACCTTCTGGAATAGAGTGTCCGAGAGGAGAAATTGAACCTTGTTAGACATGATCGATTAATGATGGATCTTAGCGATCTTTCTATCTCTTTCTAGGACACGTACTTCTAACTGCGGCACTAACTCTGAATCGAGCTCTGTCAAAAGCTGTCGAAAATAATCCATATGAATTATGGACGAAGAAACTTCCAAGGTTGTCTTTTCTAAAGGTTTGGGGTTGCGAAGCATATGTCAAGAAATTAATTTCTGACAAACTTCACCCCAAATCTGACAATGAAAGTGCTTTAGAAGTCGCTGTTGACATTGATTAGAGTAAAACCGACAAAGTGCAAAGTCAAAATGACAATGAAAATGCTCAAGCTATTACCCTGCGTAGGTCGCAACGACTAAGATCTTAACCAGACAGATACCTCGGTGTTGTCTTAACCGAAGATCAAGACATCCTGGTTATGGATGAAGATGAGCCAGCGATGTACAAACAAGCTATGATGAGCCCCGACTCTACAAAATGGCAAGAGGCCATGAAATCCGAGATGGACTCAATGTTTGATAACCAAGTCTGGGACTTGGTTGATTTGACCGAAGGTTACACACGTATTGGTTGTAAATAAATTTTCAAGTTGAAAACCGACAAAGATGGAAATGTTTATGTATACAAAGCTAGATTGGTGGCAAAAGGTTACATGCAAATTCACGACATTGATTATGATAAAACCTTTTCAGTAGTTGCAATGCTTAAGTCCATTTGGATTATCCTAGCCGCATATTATGATTATGAATATGGAAAATGGATGTAAAAATCGCCTTCCTTAATGGGATTTTGGAAGAAACTGTGTACATGACATAGCAAGAAGGTTTTGTTGATCCAAGCAATACTAAAAAGGTATGCAAGCCTAAGAAGTCCATTTATGGATTAATAAAGGCAAACACGTGTTGGAATCTGCGATTGGATGAAGGCATTAGTAAGTTTGATTTTATCAAGAATCCAGATGAGTCTTGTGTTTACAAGAAGGTCAGTGGGAGTGACATCGCATTCCTCATCTTATATGTCGACGACATATTGTTCATTGGAAACAATATTCCAATGTTAGAGTCTGTAAAGGCTTGGCTTGGAAAGTATTTTTCAATGAAAGACTTGGAAGAGGCACAGTACATATTGGGCATCAAGATCTATAGGAATAGATCTAAGAAGATGATTGGATTGTGCCAAAGTACTTTCATCGATAAGGTATTGGAAAGATTCAACATGTAGGAGGCCAAAATAGGGCACCTACCCATGTCACATGGTATAACTCTCATCATGAAACAGTGTCCACAGACACCTGATGAGCGAGAGAGGATGAATCAGATGCCATAAGCTTCGCTTATTGGATCGATCATGTATGCCATGATATGTACTAGGCCGGATGTATCGTATGCCTTGAGTGTTACGAGCCGATACCAATAATGTTGGGTTTCGTAGTGTCCGACACTACGTGGAATGAAACCCTCCCAAAATCCGCACACAAAATTAAGCAACTAAACATGCATATTAATTAACTATCACATAATTAATTAACAAGGAGAGAGAAAGAAGAAAAGACGATCTTACCCTTAATGTGTGCTTCGCTCTTTCTTAGAGCTTGTACATAAAAGCATAAAGCTCAGCAAATGCGAAAGCCTGCAAGGGCTCTCACCCTCGAGACCCGACCGGAACGGCCCTTACCTCGAAGCTTAGTCGGGGCTAGACCAAAAGAACTTAGAGTATTAGAACTAAGGTATTCTCTTCTTTGAGATCCCTTAAAGTTCACAACTCAAGTGTCCCTTCCCAATGCCAAATGATTGGTATTTATAGGGAAAGGAGCCCTTGAATTCCAAGCTCCCATCAATGTGGGAGAGCTGGTAAAATGCATATTATTCAATTTAATTTAATTCAAAAATCAAATTCAAATGCAAATGAATCAACAAACGACAAGTGTTAAGTGATGAGCAAGGGGTTAGGTGAGGACCACAAAGGGGGAGAGGACCACCCTCCCCTTTCTCCCCAAGCAAACCCACACACACATGCCTTCACATGCACAACCAACCACACGCAAGAGAAGCCACATTGTGTGGCTGGCATAGGCGAAAGGCATGGCTGGCTGCCAGCCTTGCCGTGCGGCACACGCACATGCTGTGCTGCCATTGCTAGCCTTTGCTAGCTAGCTGCAGCTTGTGCTAGGCACTGCTCTGCACGCAAGCACGCACAACCCAAAACACACGCACGTATTGCACGCTGCTGCTACTGATGCGATGCTCGTGCTTGGAGCAGCCTAGTTGCTGCTATGCTTATAACGTCTAGAAGTGTTTCTCAATTTTCGAGTTCGACTGTCAATAAGCAGATGATTTCTAAAATCCATCTGAGGACGGTCATGCATTTTCAAAATCTTGCTCTTCAAGAGGCCTTGTAAATAACAAAGACATGTTCCGTATTGTTAGTAAGGGGATATTCCCAGTCTTATATTGTTAGCTTCCCTTACTAAGAGGACCTAGCCGCCCGAGAGTTGCCATTATAATCCCCATTTACGGCAGACGTTTGACAACATTAAAACGGACTAGTACTCAAACAAGAGAACTTACAATACCTATGGTCGAGGAAAGAGGTTCCGATAGCTATAATGAGAAATATACTTATGACAATTTTAAATCTCTTAAAGTATTCTCATAGGTCGATCCAGTATAGTTTCAAACAAATACCTGTGCAAATGATTTATGACAATCATGTCGTCGTAGCATATGAAACGGTGCTATAAGTCATATTACACACTAATCTTAAGTGGTCATTAATCGTCCATCATTCAAATGACCTTGATTAAGGATATTTTTTTATTAAAATATTCAATGTTCACTTAACGGGTGTTTCTTTATCCAAGACATTGTCTTGATACCATGTTTAAAGTATTCTTAAATCGAATGGACTCAATATTTAATTTGAAACCACTATTAAACAGTTTGTGGAATTTATTAGTAAAAATATTATTCCACTATGAAACTTTTCAACGTTTCATCTTATGATAAATGGTTTTCCCCAAATGTTTTAAGAGTAATACTCTTGACAAAACATTTATAGAAATCATACTCATATGTAATATGCTTGATTTCTGTTATGCAATTGTGAATGTTGTGGTTCACTTATTACATTGGTTTAGTTATGATTACTTTGCAAAACTTAACATCTTCTTTATAAAAAAACTCTCATATTAAGATGATAAGATTTGAGAGTGTTATGGATTACATGCGATTTAGGATTTATTGTCCAAGTGATGGCTCCACTCATTTTCATGATTAGAAATCTTAAACTTGACAACCTATAATCGTCAAAGTTCAACAACGAACTATTCATTGAACAACTTCCTTATTATTTATTTTAAGGCAATAATGTTCTCAACATATACTTTAGCAGATTTCCTAATGATGCTTTGCTTGGATTTTACTCCAATTAGCTCATAATGATTTGGATACCTAATCATTTGTGATTTTGGAAATTTACCTTAAATTTCTGCACAATATATATGGACATAAGTTCATGTTGCCATTTTGAAGCCACGACGCGTTTTATCCTCGTGCTTATAAATGGTTTCCTTGTTAAGGATCTAATACTTGCTAAAGTTGTGCTCGCAACATCAAAATTCAAATTATATTTGTTTCCATGCATCAAGAACTCATCCTTTTACTTAACCAAGTAATTTGGATGTTCTGGATCATAATCAAACGATCTAGCGCTTAGATTCAAGTCGATTGGTATTTTATGCTTGTCATGCTCTAAGAATGCAAGTCATGTGACAATTCTATATCGTAGCATATACGATGGATTCAACTAGTGAAATATTCCTAATTTCATCCCATTCATGTGACTTTTAGCTCATCTAGTTTCACTGAGTCTTGCTGAACAGTTTTTCTATATGATAAGGTTGAAAGTCTCTACTAAAGTCTTTCTTTTTTGGCTTAGTATTATCCTAGCTTATACTTAGTCCAAAATTTACTTAAATTTATTCATATGGGTCGAAAGCTTTTCCAAGTCCTTCATGTTTAACACGGTAAACTCCTCTACTTGTTTAAACATTTTATTAAGTCTATATAATAGATCTTAATCCCCATTATGTACTAAGTATCGCCTTTAGCTTGGTCCATTGTCGAAAATACTTTTAAATCTATGCATTTAGCATTTGATAGTCATTTCACAACAGAGTTCGTTAACTTTTTGTTGGAACTTTACATAATTGACTTTTGGTCCCACTAAAATTCTTTATTAAAAGAATTTCCATGTTTCTCAACAAGCCAAACCTTATATTAACTTTATGAGAAAATACGTTCCAATTCCTACATGCAATGCTTCCCTTAATCCAGCAATGGATTACTTGAGCTTGCTTTCAAATTTAGCATTATTTAGATTTTCAAAACCGTTAGACTATTTCCATAGTCTCTTCCAAAATCCCATTTTAGGAAGGCGATTTTGGTATCTAATTTGCCATATTTCATGTGCGCAATTTTGCTAGAATAATCACGAAAAGACTTAAGCATTTCGATTGGTGAAAAGTTTTTATTAAAATCAACGCCGTGAATTAATTGTATCCTTTTCAACCAATCCAGCTATGTATGCATATACATTTCCACATTTTTCAGTTTTCTCCTTGAAAACTTATTTGCGATTGATGGGTCTTTCACCCTTCATGCAAATTAATCAAGTAGCAAACATGATTTTCAAACATGGAGTCTTTTCCGGATTTTATGGCCTCTAACCATTATTCAGAATTTTTTATTTGTCGTAGCTAATTTACAAGACACTATTCTCTTATCATCCAATAGTAAATAGTATGCTTGTAATTCTTAGGTTTATTTCTAACTTAATAGAAAATTATAGGATTCAATCCAAGCCTTTGGTGAATTCTATACCTATACGGGGTAATTGCATCAAACACTGAGTTTCAAGGTGATTTTAAACCCCTTTGATTATATTGATCTTACTCCAACACTTTTAAAGTATTGTGAGTATTAAATTCTCATTTAAGGCACTTGTAAAGTCCTTTGAGTATTCTTGATCAATCATTTTCATGAAGCCCTTATAAAGTCTTCCGAGATTCATTCTCACGAAGCCCTTCTAATTTAAGTCTTCCGAGATTCATTCTCACAAAGCCCTTTTAAAGTCTTCCGAGATTCTCAGTTCTAGTTTGTTGCTAATCTTGATGGTCATTGAGTTCATTTTCCTCCCACTTGTCGTTTTGGAAATGTGTTTCTTTCCAAAAAGACACCACTTAGAGCAACAAATACTATGTTCTCAATTGGGTTTTGGAAGTAATGCCCGTAGTCTCACTTGAATGCTTACAAAGAGACATATATATTGTCTTTGGGTATAAGTTCGTTGTGAAACAAACAGTTAGCTCCCACTCGAGCTACCTTAGCCCTTATTAAGCCACTTAGCTCCCACTGAGGCAATTAACTCCCACTGAGTTAAGATCTCTAGACATATACTTGAAAAGACACTAGAAACTATTCCTATTCATAACTGAATATGGTGTCCTTTCTTAGCTTCGACATTTTATTTAGTGCGACATTAGTCATTTGTGCAAATCTTTAAAAACTATATAGGAAGGGATGTGATCCATCATCATTCGAGTTATTTCCAAATGGCATCGAGGTCTTCGTCAAGAAATACAATATTCTTTGTGGATCTAATTATGAAATTCCAATTTCATAACCTTGATATAATCACTCTTGGCTTAAGCAAACATCGCTCGATCTAATCTAGATGTTTTGGTATCTTGCCAAGTTGATTCTATACTTCACTGAACTCTTGAACTCGTCAAGATCTAGTTTGTTCACATTTGATGAATACAGTCATATTCATTCAAATTCTTGTGAAAACATTAAAGTAATGGAACCCTCTTTAGCTTTCGGAGTCAATTGTCTATACCAAGCATAATAGCTCCCTTCTTTGTCGATTTCAACAAGTAAGACTTGCTTGCCTTGGAATGATTCCTAATCGATCAACTATCAAGAATCTATCTAATAGAGCTTTGAGTACGTTCTTGTCTATGTGACATTGCTAAATATGTTTGGAACATAAATCATCTCCATGACTTGAACTTTTTGAGTTTTCATGTTAGGAAATGTTTGTTTATAATCAAGCATTGTTGACTCATGGCTTAGACAACCATGCCATTCAAATAGAACCCGCAACTATTGCTCTTTTACTTTGAATGTGAGTCTTTTTGTGTGTAAATGGATCGTTTTTTTATTATGGAACATAATGACCATTATTCATTCCAGCCTTAGCTTAAAAGGTCTTTAAACAAAACAAATGACCTTACAATTGATGTAGCACTACTTGCTTCATTCTAAGCTTATAAGTCAATAACTTAGCTTAACTTCAATGGTTTGAGGTCACTATCAAAGTGGAACACTCAAGCAGTACCCTATACTTGTGAAGATAACGAGTGCTACAATAACATGAACTCATGGGTAAACAAGGAATCTTATTCCTTTTCTTTGTTCCTTGTTTCTTATATTTCTTATCATACATCATCTCAAAACTTTAAGAACCATTTATTTAAGTGTTTTGACTTTTATACTTTGTTAGGCATAATTAAGCATCTAATGCGCCGTAAAACAAAGTTCCATCTTTTCCTTTAATTCGTACTTGAATTACTACATCAATGAGTCCTACTCATTTGTGTATGAAGCGAAAAGATACGTTGATTGTCAACTATTGACAATTTGAGTTTTTTTAACTCAATACTTCATGTTCATCAAAACTACCTAGTATTTTGAATACATGATATCCAATCGTCCTTTCAAACTTTAGTCATAAAACTCAATTATGAAATGTTGTATTTTAGAAATGCATTTTCTTTCTTCGAGAACCATTTTCAAAAGATTTCCTTTTACCAATCGATGGAAACATTATAATTTGATTTATAATTCTAATAATAAAAGTGCAAAGTATAACCATTTATAAAGATAATAACATAATAAGTTTGAATTTTAAAGCATACATGCGTACTTTTAATCTTATTAAGCGTCTTATCCACACATTAAAATTTGTCCCTTTTAGGCGAGAATAAAACGATTCCAAGATCCCAAAAATCAAAAAGTGATTAAGCATGCTTTGGCTTGTCTTAAAACTTATTATTTTAAGGTAAGCAATCTAATTGCTAATATCTCTAAGCTACTCTTGGTTCGATAAAACGTCGCATCTAATGCTTTCTTGACGTTTTTTCTCCATTGCCACAACATCTAAGGACTCCTTACTGATATCGTTGAGCTTAACCAAAATCAACTTGTATACCTTGTATACCTTACGTTCCTAGGGAGATAGTGATGCCTTGCTTTGGCATAGCCCATCACTATGCACATTAGTTTGGTATGTTTTATCTTGGAATGGCAAATTTGGCTTAATTTTATAGGGATCTAGGGTTTCTTGTTGGTTTATTTAAGTGAACTTAATTAATTATCGCAACATTCGAAATTCTAAACATGCATCTAACATATCATTCATATATATAAGCGTATTTGTACATAGAAAACATAAGTAAAATATGCATTTGGCAACTAGCATGACCCCTTAAGCCGTCAAGTCTTCAAGGGTCTTCGTTGCATCCTCTTGGCTTGTCTTCTTAGAAACGCCGTCTTCAAGACATCTCCACCAATTATGAAACTATCAGTAATATAAGGACTAATCTAAATATTAATGTACAAATAAACGCAACGGTACACATACTGTATTTAAATTTACAAAAATACATAACGGATCGCAGTCCGTATTTAATATCCTAATCGGGCCCCACTAGATGCCATTTTCACAAAACCTGTGATAGAATATACATTCCATTCATCCCTTCACTAATGGCCCATGCATTTTACAACGCAAAAACTAGTAACTAACTTAGGTGGTTAATCCAATTAACGCGCCTAATTAAAACTAATCAAAGTTGTAAAGCGATTTTGTGATTAAAACGCAATAAAAATTAGCTCATGTAATTAACAAGTTCCCACTAATTCTGCATCCAAATTTTGTAAAATTAATCCAATTAATTTTATTAAGCCGTTTTACAAAAATTTTGCCAATTTATTTTGCAAGTGCCAGCAAAAACCGAGGCCTAACCTTGTTAAAATACTTAAATAAAATAATTAAAACAGCAAAAACCGCAAAACCTTATAGCCCCTCGATGCCCAAGTGCCTAGTACCAAGCAACGAAGCTTGGATTGCTAGGAACCGAGCCACGACTGCCTTGCGTGGGTGTTGCCCCGCATAGCCACTGCTGTGCCAAGCAGCCTATCTGTGGCTGACAACATCGCACCATAAGCGTTATGCTGGCCACAACAATGTGCTTGTAACGCCAGCCAGTGTAGGCCTCAAAGGCCCTTGTTGATGTACGGGCTGTGTAGGGTTTCGTAGTGATCCGACACTACGCGGAAGGAAACCCACCAAGACCCTCCACTGAATTAAAACATTTAATAAGCATATTAAACTTAATCAAACAAGATTAAGAACAAGAATTATACCTTTGTCGCGTGCTTCGCTGCCAAAGAGCTCTTACTTCAAAATCCCGAAAACACGAGATCTCCGACGGATCATACCCTCGACCCGACCCGAGCGTCCTAAGTCTTGAAGGTTAGTCAAGACCCGGACAAAATAACTATGAGTTTTACAAATCAAAGGTTTACTCTTAATTAGAGTTGCCTTTTTAATTCCACTCAAGGTTGTTCATTTCCCAATACCCAAGCTTGGTATTTATAGGGAAATGAACCCTATAAATAAATAATCAAGTTAATCATATTGCGACAAGTGGTATGATCACATGCAAGAGAGTGGTGGCCAAGGTTAGGTGAGGGACCATATGCCTTGCTCCCCAAGGCCTTGATTAGGTCCCCACATCCTTGGACAAAACCGGCTCAAAGAAGGCTAGCTAGCTGCCAGCTAGCGTGCAAGCTAGGGCTGCCAGCTAGCATTGCCTTACTGCCCAGCACCCTAGCCAGTCGGCTAGTGCGTGCTGCTGCTGGGCTGGTGCTGGTGCTATGTGCTGGCGATGGGCGCTGCTAGCACATATTGCTGGCACTGGCCCTCAGCACCCAACGCATAGGCTAGCACGCACACATACCTTGCGCACCATTGCTAGCACAACCAGCATGCGTGCTGCTAGCGAGCCACGCATGCTGGCCCCTTCCTCCGCATCGTTCTACGCACCACGCAACACGCAGCGCGCTACGCACCACGCAACACGCAGCATGCTACGCACCACGCAACACGCAGCGCGCTACGCACCACGCAACACGCAGCATGCTACGCACCACGCAACACTCGCACACGCATCAGCCAGTGCCTAGCACTGCTATGCTTGGTGCGAGGCACGCAAACACGCACATGCACATGCGCCAGTGCCTAGCACTGCGATGGCTTGGTGCGTGTGTGGCCTTGTCATACGCACCCAGGCTAGCACGCTGCTAGCTGCGATGGGCTGCCTGGTGCTTCTGGTTCTTGCGATAGGCAGTGATGGTGCCTAGGCATCATGCTAGGGCTGCGATAGCGCCTAGGCATGATGCTAGGGCTGGGATGGTGCGCCTATTACACCTAGTGTGCTTAGGCTTGCGCCTAGCCATGCTAGGTTCATGCTGGCTCGAACTAGCCTAGCATCCACATGGTTAGACCGTTGTGGTGCTACGGCTACACTCGTACTTGTCCCTTTGTGATTTTGCGACGCTCGGTTTTGACGCCCTAGGCGCGATATCTGACGTCTGTATTCGTAAAACTCTATAGACTCATTAAATCCTTTTGGATTAATTCGTCGTCTCGGATCGGTGATTCGAGTGGGTTCGACCCGAAGGGTTCAGTTAAGATTTAGCTGTTTGATATTACTGATCGGAAGCGGCCTCCACATAGGCATTCCGATCACTTGACCTTACTGAAGAATTAGCTCCGTAATAATTCTGAACCTTCTCTCGGAAGAACCATTCCTTTCAATCTCCCACTTGTCCTTCTGGACAAATGTGCGTATAGTGTATAGCCCATTTCCTATGTCACTTAATGTTTCTTCGTGAACTATAAGGTAAGATTCTTTGTCATCCTTATTGCATTTAGAAGTGTTTCTCGATCTCCTAGTTTGACTGTCAATAAGCAGATGATTTCTAAAATCCATCTGAGCACGGCCATGTATTTTCACAGTCTCGCTCTTCGAGCGGCCTTGTAAACAACAAAACATTTTCCTTATTGTTAGTAGGGGGACAATCCCAGTCTTGTATTGTAAGTTCCTCTTACTAAGAGGACATAGACTCCTGAGTGTTCCCGTTTTGATCCCTAGTTACGGCAAACGTTAGGAAACATCAAAGAGTCTAGTACTTAAACAAGAGAACTTCATAATACTCATGGTCGGAGGAAACAGGTTCCGATAGTCATAATGAGAAATGTACTTATGACAATTTTAAAAGTTCTTTAAGTACTCTCATAGGTCTTATCCAGTACAGTTCCAAACTGTGCCTGTGCAAATGATTTATGACAGTCACGTCCTCGCAGCACAAGAAACAGTGCTGTAAATCATACTACACACTAATTTATGGCGGTCATCAATCGTCCATCCATTAGATGACCTCGATTAGGGACAATTTTCGATTTTAAATATTCAATGTTCACTTAACAGGTCTTGATACCCTGTTTTGAATATTTTCGTAAATCGAACGGACTCATTATTTAATTCTAGACCATAATTAAATAGTAATGGAGTGAATGATAATTTTGCACAAAATTAATTACTTCATTAATGAATGGTTTTAATACAGTGTCTCACATTAAATATCCTATTTAATTAAAACACATGTACAGGGAATTTCGAAGCCAGTCTCCAACATGCTTAATTTCCATCGCCTCAATGTGTTTGTTGTGTTTCACTTGAGGCAGCGGTTTAGTCAAAGGATCAGCTACATTATCATCTGTGCCAATCTTACAAATTCTGATTTCACCTTCGGATTTTCATTCCCTTATCATGTGAAATCGCCTTTGCACGTGTTTGACCTTCTGGTGCTCTCTCGGCTCTCTGTCCTGAGCGATAGCTCCATTGTTATCACAATAGAGGTCTATCGGCCCCTTGATTGAGGGTACAACACCAAGTTCGCTAATGAAATTGCGAATCCAAACAGCTTCCTTGGCAGCTTCTGAAGCGGCCAAGTACTCGGCTTCAGTTTTAGAGTCTGCAGTGGTGCTCTGCTTCGCACTCTTCCAGCTAAACGCTCCTCCATTCAGACAGATGATGCACCCCGACTACGACTTGAAGTCGTCTCTGTCAGTCTGGAAGCTAGCGTCGGTGTAACCTTCAACAACCAGTTCTTTGTAGCCTCCATACACGAGGAATTTATCCTTGTTCCTTTTAAGGTACTTAAGGATGTTCTTGGCCGCAGTCTAGTGCACCTCTCCTAGGTTCGATTGGTATCGACTCGTTGCACTCAGGGCATACGATACATCTGGCCTTGTACATATCATGGCATACATGATCGATCCGATTAGCGAAGCATATGGGATCTGATTCATTCTTTCTCGCTCAACAGGCGTCTGTGGACACTGTTTCTTGCTGAGAGTTATGCCATGGGACATGGGTAAATGCCCTCTTTTGGCATTCTCCATGTGGAATCGAGCTAGTACCTTATCTATGTAAGTACTCTGGCTTAATCCAATCATCCTCTTAGATCTATCCCTGTAGATCTTGATGCCCAATATGTACTGTGCCTCTCCTAAGTCCTTCATTGAAAAGCACTTTCCCAACCAGCTCTTTACGGACTCAAACAATTTTGTGATGTTTCCAATGAGAAGTATGTCATCGACATACATGACTAGGAATGCAATATCACTCCCACTGACCTTCTTGTATACACAAGATTCATCTGGATTCTTGATAAAACCAAACTTACTAATGGCTTCATCAAATCGCAGATTTCGACTTCTGCTGGCTTGATTTAGTCCATAAATGGACTTCTTCAGCTTGCAAACCTTTCCAGCGTTGCCTGGATCGACAAAACCTTCTGGCTGTTTCATATACATAGTCTATTTCAAAATTCCATTAAGGAAGGCGGTTTTGACATCCATTTTCCATATTTCATAATCGTAATATGCAGCAATCGCTAAGATGATCCGGACAGATTTTAACATTGCAACTGGTGAAAAAAGTTTCATCATAGTCAATCTCGTGGACTTGTCTATACCATTTTGCCACCAGTCTAGCTTTGTATATTGATACATTTCCATCCTTGTCTGTCTTCACTTTGAAGATGTATTTGCAACCAATGGGTGTATAACACTCGGGCAAATTCACCAAGTCCCAGACTTGATTTTCAGACATGGAGTCCATCTCGGATCTCATGGCCTCTTGCCATTTTGCAGAGTCGGGGCTCGTCATAGCTTTCTTGTATGTCGCTGGCTCATCACCATCCATTACTAGGATGTCCTGATCATCGGTTAAGACGATACCGAGGTATATGTCTGGTTGAGATCTACGAAGGGTAATCGGTTGAGCATTTTCATTGTCAGTTTGATTATGACCAATCTTCTTAGATGCTTCCAAAGCTTCTAGATTATCAGTTTTGTCAGGTTGACATTGTTTCTCGTCCTCTCGAACTTCGTCGAGTTCGATTTTCCTCCCACTTGTCATTTTGGAAAGGTGATCCTCCTCCAAAAAGACACCATCACAAGCAACAAATACTTTGTTCTCGGATTTATTGTAGAAGTAATACCCTTTGGTTTCTTTTGGATATCCCACAAAGAAACACATATCCGATTTGGGGTGAAGTTTGTCCGAATTAATCGCTTGACATATGCTTCGCATCCCCAAATCTTGAGAAAAGACAACCTAGGAGGTTTCTTTGTCCATAATTCATATGGAGTCTTTTTAACAGCTTTTGACGGAGCTCTATTCAGTGTTAGTGCTGCAGTTTGTAGCGCATGTCCCCAGAAAGAGATAGCGAGTTCACTAAGACCCATCATTGATCGAACCATGTCTAACAAGGTTTGATTCCTCCGTTCAAACACTCCGTTCCATTGAGGAGTTCCGGGAGGTGTCAACTTCGAAAGAATGCCATTTTCTTTCAAGTGATCGTCGAATTCATGGCTCAAATATTCGCCACCTCGATCCGATCGAAGTGCTTTAATTTTCTTGCCAAGTTGATATTCAACTTCTTTCTGAAATTCTTTGAATTTCTCAAAGGATTCAGATTTATTCGACATTAAGTAGATATAGCCATATCTACTATAATCGTCGGTGAAAGTGATGAAATATCGGTAACCTTGTCTTGCGGGTGTGCTCATTGGTCCACATACATCCGTGTGTATTAGACCTAATAAGTCACTTGCCCTTTCTCCCAACTTGGAGAATGACTGTTTTATCATCTTGCCTAATAAGCATCCTTTGCAATTTTCAAACGACTCTAAGTCGAATGAGTCAAGAACACCTTCTTGAAGAAGTTTATTAATGCTCTTGATGTTAATATGGCCAAGACGACAATGCCACAAGTAGGTTTGATTCGACTCGATGGTCTTAGTTCATTTGGTATCATTCCTATTTTTTCTTTGTGTAAAGCATGCAATTTAATTTGATTATATGTTTGAAACAACTACGTTAGAAGTCTTTCATTTCAAACATCTTGGTGTCCAACACCATTGATCAAAATATTGTTCAAAAGCATGATAAAACTAGAATTAGTTTTAATAACATCTCAAAGACAAAATGGTGCATGCAAGCACGACCGAAAAACCATCTTCGTCGTCTTCTTGCTCTTGCACCAACACTTGATAAGCTTCTCACTTGGTTCCTGAAAAGGCAACATAAAGTGAGTCATACTTGGTATCCAATACCTTATGATAAGCTTAATTCACAAGTGTTTAGGAAGATACCTGAGGAAGACGGAATGTTCCCCTCTTCCTTGAAGAGCATGCATTCTCTCTTGTAGTGGCCTTGTATGCCACAATAGAAGCAACGCATCTTAGCCTTAACCTTGAAATCCCTCTTTCTTGACGGTCTTTTGGTTGCCCCAAATGAGTTGGCTCGGTGAAGTAGCTCCACCACATTCTTCAAGGAATGTGTCTCCTTCGATTTAGAAATATATGCCCTTAGTGCATCATATCCTGAGTGGAGTGAAGTGAGCATAATATGACCAGCCATTCCCTCTTCTAGTGGAATTCCAAGGAGTTCCATGTGCTTGAAGAGCTTAGTCATTCTTGCCACATGGGGTCGGAAGGGCATACCCGGTCTCAACTTGGTGTTGCAGACTGTAGACCAAAGATGGTACCTCTTTTTCGCAAGACAACCTTGATCTGATGGCTTTACATTCATGTCTATAAGTGACCTAGTCACTTCAAACAAGAGTCCATCATTGTCTTCGTTAAAACTCTTAGAGAATCTCACACCGACAACATCCCTTAGTCCTCAGAGGAACAAGTCCGGGAAAGAGAATGGAAGTTTTTCTTTCCATTATTCCAGGACGGAGTTAGCCATGAGTTGTGACACTAATTTGCAATCTTTTGACCATGCACAATAAGTTTCGTCACTCAAGTGTTTCTTGGAACAGAGGGTTGGGAGGGAAGTATCCAGAACATACTCCTTGGAACAACCTCGGAGAGTTCTCCTGAGTTCTTCTTCCCATTCTTCAAGGTTTGTTAAGTTAAGCTTGATAGCTAACTTTCCGAGGAGTTTCGGGCACATATGGTTGTTGTTTGAGTTACTTGCAGACATTGTTCTACAATTGAAAGAATTTGAAGTGAAAAACCATTCAAAAATCAATAAGTTGAAATTTAAAACGTTCATGCATTTATTCAATCTTATTGAGCATTTTATCCACGCATTTAAAATGTCCCTTATGGGCGAGAATAAAATGATTCTGAGATCCCAAAGATCAAGGAATGTTTAAGCATGCTTTGGCTTGTCTTAATTATTAAATATCTTAAGGTAATTAATCTAATTGCTAATAGCTCCAAACTACTCTCGGTTTGATAAAATGTCGCATCTAATGCATCCTTGACATTTTATCTCTTTTGCCACTACATCTAAGGACTCCTTACTGATATCGTTGAGCTTAACCAAGACAACTTGTATACCTAGTATACCCTACGTTCCTAGGGAAGTAGTGATGCCTCGCTTTGGCGTAGCCCATCACATACGCGCATTAGTTCGGTAAGTGTTGTTCTTGGAACGACAAATTTTAGCTCAATATTATTAAGGGACCTAGGGTTTCTATGTTGGTTGATTTAAGTGAACTTAACTAATCGTCGCAACATAATAGAAATCCTAGACATGCATCTAGCAATCATATATATAATAACAATATATATAAGGCATAAGAATAGATGCATTTGGCAACTAGCATGACCCCTTGAAATCTTCAATTTCCATGGGTCTTCATCTTGGCTTGTCTTCATCGAAACGCCGTCTTGCGACATCTTGGCCAAAATAAAATAAAAGAAGCTAGCTAGAATGACTAAGATTAATCTAATAGTACAAAAATACTTAACGGTTCAAAGACCGTATTTAGATTTACAAAAATACATAACGGAACGCAGTCCGTATTTTCTATCCTAGTCGGGCCCACTAGTTGCCATTTTCAAAGACCTGTTTTGAATAACAATCTTCCATTCATCCATTCACTATTTATGAATGGCCCATGAAATTTTACGAAATACATAATTAAACACACAAAACTAGTAACTAACTTAGGTGGTTAATCCAATTAACGCGCCTAATTAAAACTAGTCAAAGTTGTTTAATCCATTATTTCTAAACGCAAAATGCTTACGCAATTAATTAAGCTCCCACTAAGATCCGAATCCGTTCTTAATTAATCCAATTAATTAAATCGGCATAACCCATAATTTGTCAAAATTTTGCAAAATCGAAAATCGAGGTTTTTAGCCTCGTTAAATAATTACATAAATAAATTTAAAACGGCAAAGTTATTGCAAAATCATAGCTCAAACTTAAGCAACGAGGCCCCATCCTAGCATGATGCATGGCACACCATGGCTGCTAGGCAGCAGTGGGCTGGCTGGCTGGGGCTTGCTGCCTCGCTGCCAAGCTGCAGCACAAGCTCGCCAGCGGCTTACGCCTCACACGCACTAGCAGCATTAAGGGGTTGGGCTGGCGATTGGTGCTAGCATGCTGCGCCCAGCACAGCACACTATGCTGGCCAGCACCACGCATGCTTGCATGCATGCTGGCGCCTGGCAGCAAGTGGGGCTGGCTGGTGCTTGCTACCACGCTGCCTAGCAGCGCCCCAAAGCACCCTGTAGCCAAGGCCACTGCCCAAGCCCAGCCTTAGCACCCCTCGCCACACAGCCACGCAACAATGATGCTTAGCCATGCGTGCACCATAGGGAGCCTACATGTGGGCTGCTAGGCAGCCCGGCTAGCCTTGGTGACGCTTGCGGTTTTGCATCGATTTGTGTGCATTTTACTCGGGATTCTAATTCCGATTTGTGTGTGACAATAACTAATTCTAAATTACAATTTAGAATCAATTTGAGGGAAAATAAAATAAAATAAAATTAAGTCCTACTTAAATAAAATTTATTTTATTGGTGCACAAGCCTAAATTATCCAAAAATTTTAATTTTGAACAAAATTAGGTCTAACTTTATGCTTAAAATAAAATGAGCTATGTCCATAATTAATCTTGCCAATATGCAAATTAATAATGGGTTTGACAAATGGGAGTTGGAAAAATAAATTAACCATCCAATGATAAAAATTTTCCAACTTTCATACTTGTGTAAAATACCAAGATTACATCTTCCAATATGAAGATTAATCAAATTTTACTCACAAGTAATTGAACTTGATGGATTTTAATCAACCAAACATGAAAAATCCAAACTTTGTTCAACATTGAATTTAGGGTTAGGGTTCCAATCATTTAAACCTTTAAAGATTAGAACTTTAACATTATAGGAACTTAAAATTACAAGATCACAACAAGCTTTCACATTTTATTGCAATTTATTTGCAAAATTTGTGAAAAATGGTATATCAACTTAAGCACTAATAAAAACTCCATTATTACGCTTAAGGATATTTTAAAACCAGTAGATTAGTGATGCAAATGTGCATTGAATCTAACCTTGTAATGCTTGCATTAATCAAGGCTTAAAAAGAATTAAAATTTTCCTTGAAAAACAAAAAACCCCAAAAAACATGGGTTTCTGGTTCGAATTTTGCTTTTGGAAAGTCCTAAAGGGGTTGAATATGTTCCAGAATGTCGATTCCAGCCAAAAATCACTATTTTTGAGCAAAAATCTGGGTTCGACAGCCAAATCGAGAATAAAATCAAGTTTTAAAAATTAATTAAAACGAGCATCTAAACTAATTAGAAGAACATGAACCAGAAAAATAAATTCTTTTAAAACACCTTAATTAAAATTAATTGCAAAAATTAAAAGGAGCGTGGCTCTGATACCGCTGTAGGGTTTCGTAGTGACCCGACACTACGCGAAAGGAAACCCACCAAGACCCGCCCCTTAATTAAAACAATTAACAAGCATATTAAACTTAATCAAACAAGATTAAGAACAAGAATTATACCTTTGTCGCGTGCTTCGCTCCTAATGAGCTCTTACTTCAAAATCTCAAAAACACGAGATCTCCGACGGATCGTACCCTCAACCCGACTCGATCGTCCTAAGTCTTGAAGGTTAGTCAAGACCCGAACAAAATAACTATGAGTTTTACGAATAAAAGGTTTACTCTTAATTAGAGTTGCCTTTTTACTTCCACTCAAGGTTGTTCATTTCCCAATACCCAAGCTTGGTATTTATAAGGAAATGAACCCTTGATTTTTCACCCTCCACCAATGTGGGAGTGTTGAAAATCAATGATTTATTTAATTTTTAAATTAAATAAATAATCAAGTAAAACATATTGCGACAAGTGGTATGATCACATGCAAGAGAGTGGTGGCCAAGGTTAGGTGAGGGACCATATGCCTTTCTCCCCAAGGCCTTTATTTGGTCCCCACATCCTTGCACAAAACCGGCTCAAAGAAGGCTAGCTAGCTGCCAGCTAGCGTGCCAGCTAGGGCTGCCAGCTAGCACTGCCTTACTATCCAGCACCCCAGCCAGTCGGCTAGTGCGTGCTGCTGCTGGGCTGGTGCTGGTGCTGTGCGCTGGCGCTGGGCGCTGCTAGCACATAGTGCTGGCACTAGCCCTCAGCATCCCACGCATAGGCTAGCACGCACACATACCTTGCGCACCATTGCTAGCACAGCCAGCATGTGTGCTGCTAGCGAGCCACGCTTGTTGGCCCCTTTCTCCGCATCATGCTATGCACCACGCAACACGCAGCGCTACACACCACGCAACACGTAGCATGCTACGCACCACGCAACACTCGCACACGCATCAGCCAGTGCCTATCATTGCTATGCTTGGTGCGAGGCACGCACACACGCACATGCACATGCGCCAGTGCCTAGCACTGCGATGGCTTGGTGCGTGTGTGGCCTTGCCATACGCACCCAGGCTAGCACGCTGCTAGCTGCGATGGGCTGTCTGGTGCTTGTGGTGCTTGCGATAGGCAGTGATGGTGCCTAGGCATGATGCTAGGGCTGCGATGGTGCGCCTAGCACACCTAGTGTGCTTAGGCTTGCGCCTAGCCATGCTAGGTGCATGCTGGCTCGAACTAGCCTAGCATCCACATGCTTAGACCATTGTGGTGCTACGGCTACACTCATACTTGTCGTTTTGTGATTTTGCGACGCTCGGTTCCGACGCCCTAGGCTCGATATCCGACGTCTGTATTCGTAAAACTCTGTCGACTCATTAAATCTTTTCGGATTAATTCGTCGTCTCGGATCGCTGATTCGATTGGGTTCGACCGAAGGGTTCAGTTAAGATTAAGATGTAACATCAATTGTACATTGATATTACTGATCGGAAGCGGACTCCACCTAGGCATTCTGATCACTTGACCTTACTGAAGAATTAGCTCCGTAATAATTCTGAGCCCTCTATCGGAAGAATACACTTGTTGGAAGGACACCATTCCTTTCAGGCTGACGTTGCTTAGCAGCCGCAATATACCTCGAACAAGCACCTCCCCGCACCATGTGCACCAAGCTCCGCATACACACGCACCACGAGTCGCGCATCGATGCACCAGCAATCCCACACACCTCGGCAGCCACATGTGGGCTGTGCAAGCAGCCCGGCTGGTCGAGGGAGTGCTCGGGGTTATGTGCTTCGATTTGCGTGCTCGTGCCCTCGGAATTTTATCCCGATTTTTGTATGATATTAAAATTAATTCTAAATTAATTTTAGAACCAATATTGAGCAAAAATGAAAATAAAATAAGTCTAACTTAAATAAATTCATTTTTCAGTGCACAAACCAAAATTAATTTAAGAACCATTCTTTAAATTTTTTTTTGGCTCAACTTGACGCTTAAAAAATTGAGGCCTATTCTCACAATTAATTTAACCAAAAATGAATTAATTATGAGGTTTGACAAAATAATAGGAGTTGGAAAAATAACCACAATCATCCAATGAAAAATTTCCTACACTAACTTGTGTAAAATTTAATTATTACATCTTCCAATATGAATATTAATTAAATTTCAATCACAAGTTTTGAACTTTTAAGACTTTAATCAACTGAAAAATGATTAAATCCAATAACTAGTTCAACATCGAATTTAGAAAGTAAAGTTCCACCAAATAAACAAGTAAAGATTGGATCTTTAACATTTTTAAGGACTTCAAAATTACAAATTCACCATAAACATTCACACTTGTAGCAATTAATTTGCAAAAATGTGAAATTGCAAGTTTATGTGAAAAATGAACTCACCAAATTAAACACCAAATATGACTTCATAAACATGCTTAAAAAGGGTTATTATTGCGGTAGATTAATGATGTAACCATACACATAATCTAGCATTAACATGCCATAATTAATCGAGGTTTAAAGATTTAAAAATTTTCGTCAAAAATGAAAAACCCCACGAAAACATGTTTATAGGAGGATTTTGGCTTCTAGACAGCCCTTAAAGGATTTTGTGCTAGGCGCTGCTCAGGATGCAAGCAAGCACAACTCACAGCACACACCACACACGCATAGCACGCTGTTGCTGCTGCTGATGCGATGCTGGTGGTAAGCGCAGCCTAGCTGCAGCTATGCTTGCAGCTAAGTGCGAGGCTCACCACACTAGCACGCTAGCACGCATGGCACGCCAGCTACTAGCATGTGTGCGACTAGGTGCACCTGCCCCGCAAGCATGCTCGGCCACCAAGCCTTACACACACATGCTTGCTTGGCTTACGGCACAGCCATGCGATGCGGTTGGTGCCCTATGCTAGCCTTGCCCTCGCATGGCTAGGCCAATGCGAAGCTACGACTCAGCTTAAACTTGTTGTTTTCTTGATATCTCATCTCGTCGAATTCTAAATTCCACTCGACTTAAGACGCTCGGTTTCGACGCTCTAAGCTTGATACCCGACGTCTTTGTTCGTAATACTCTAATGACTCATTTAATCCTTCGGCTTAATTTGTTGATTTGATTCGGTTACTTGATTAAGCTGTAATATTAATTATACATTAATATTACTGATCAGAAGTGGCCTCCAACTAGGCATTCTGGTCACTTAACCTCACTGAATAATTAGCTTTCTAATCATTCTGAATCCTCTATCGGAATAATAAACTTGTTCGAAGGACATCATTCCTTTCAAATCAGAACCAAGAGTGGTGCATTGGATTGGGCCAAGAATTTCATAAAGTACCTGAAAAAGGAATAAGGATAAATTTGTGGTCTATGGTGGGAGTAATGATTTGGTTGTTGAAGGTTAAACCGACGCAAGCTTCTAGAATGACAGAGACGACTTCAAGTCGCAATGAGGGTATATATTCTGTCTTAATGGAGGAGCGCTTAGTTGGAAGATTGCTAAGCAAAGCACAATAGATTCTACCAGTGAGGCCGAATACTTGGCAGCTTCAGAAGTAGCTAAGGAGGCATTTTGGATTCAAAAGTTCATTGGTGAACTTGATGTTTTACCCTCAATCAAGGGTCCGATAGACCTCTATTGGGATAACAATGTAGCTAATTCTCAGGCTAGGGAGTCGAGGGACTTCAAAAGGTCAAACATGTCAAGAGGCGATTTCATATGATAAGGGAATGGAAGTCCGAGGGTGAAATCAGAATTTGTAAGATTGGAACGGACTATAATGTAGCCGATCCACTCACTAAACCTTTGTCTCGAGTAAAACCCAGCAAGCACGTTGAGGCAATAGGAATTAGGCGCGTTGTAGATTGGCTTTGATTTCCCTATTCATGTGTTTTAATTAATTTTTTTAGGATTTTAATATAAAACACTATGTTGTACCATTCGGTTTTGGAGTAATTTTATTTTTCTACAAATTATCTTCACTCCATGTCTATTTAATTGTGGTTTAGAATTAAATAATGAGTCAATTCGATTTTTGAGAATATTCAAAACAGGGTATCACGACAATGTATTGGATAAAGAAACGCCTATGAAGTGAACATTGAATATTTTAATAGAAAATTATCCCTAATCAAGGTCATTAAAATATTGGACGATTAATGATCACTTGAGGTTAGTGTGTATTATGATTTATAGCACCGTTTCTTGTGCTACAAAGACATGAATGTCATAAATCATTTGCACAAGTATTGGTTTGGAATTATATTGGATGGACCGATGAGAATACTTTATGAGATTTTAACTCGTCATAAGTATATTTCTCATTATCGCAATCTGAACCTCTTTCCTCGAGCTGATTATTGTAAGTTCTTTTGTTTGACTAATAGTCTGTTTTAATGTTGTCAAACGTCTGTCGTACATGGGGATTATAACAACAACACTCGTGCGGCTAGGTCTTCTTAGTAGAGGAAGCTAACAGTGCAAGACTGGGAATGTCCCCATATTAACAATAGGGAAATTGTCTTTGTTTTTTACAAGGTCTCCCGAAGAGCGAGACTGTGAAAATGCATGGCCGTGATCCGATTGATTTTAGAAATCATATGCTAATTTGACAGTCGAACTCGAAAATCGAGAAACAATTTTGGACGTAATAAGGATGACGAAGAATCTTACCTTACTTACCTTATAGTTCATGAACATACATTAAGTGACATACGAAATAGGCTATACACTAATAGCGCACTTGTCTGGAAGGACAAGTGGGAGATTTAAAGGAATGGTGTCCTACGAACAAGTGTATTATTCCGATATAGGGTTCAGAATTATTAGAAAGCTAATTATTCAGTGAGGTCAAGTGATTTGAATTCCTAGCTGGAGGTCGCTTCCGATCAGTCATATTAATGCATAATTAATATTACAGCTTAATCTTGACTGAACCCTTCAGTTCACACCCAATCGAGTAATCGAACAAAAACGACAAGTTAATCCGAAGGATTACATGAGTCATTAGAGTATAACGAACATTGACGTCGGATTCTAAGCTTAGAGCATCGAAAAATAAGTGTCGTAAGTCGAGTCGAATTTAGGAATCAACGAGACGAGAAATAAAGCAAACAACAAGTCATCACACGAAAAATCCTAACCTCGAAGTGGACTATCCAATCGAGGGCTAGGACGGCTAGCATGGCTAGCCAGAGCCATTGGCATTGCAAGGTTCGGCCACAAGATTAGCATGCTTAGCATGGCCGAACGTGATGGTCGAGCCAGCCATGCGTGCAAGGCAAGGCCTGTCAAGGCCCAGCCGCACATGCTAGGCATGGTGGTAGCTAGCCTGCACTATCGTAAGCAATGCTAGCAGCACATGCTAGCCGAGCCCTGCGCGCGAGGTAGTAGCATACATGGGGTGCGCTTAGCATAAGCATTGAAGCAGCAGCTAGCTAGCTAATGCTAGCGATAGCAGCGTAGCAGCAGTAGCTCGCAAACTGTGCTTGCGGTATATGTGCCCATTCTGGCTGGCAGCAGCCCGCATGCATGCATGGCATGCTTGCTAGGTAACTTGCACACGCAGCCATGCTAGCAGCCAAGCACCAGGCCACCAGCTAAGTGTGTCGTGGTGCGCAAGGCCTTGCGCCAGCTGGCTTGTGCTAGTTGGCTAGTGTGTGTGAAGTGGTGGTTTGTGTAGGTTTCTAGGGGAGGAATGGGAGGGTGGTCCCCCCCTTGTGGTCCTCAATTAACCCCTTGCTCTCCACTTGACACTTGTTGTTTGTTGATTCATTTGCATTTCGATTAGATTTTTTAATTTAATTAAATTAAATAAATGCATTTTACTAACTCTGCCTCATTGGTGGGAGATTGAAATTCAAGGGCTCCCTTCCCTATAAACACCAATCATTTGGCATTGGTAAAGGACACTTGAGTTGTGAACTTGAAAGGATCTCCAAAAGTGAGAACACTTTCGTTATAAATATTCTAAGTACTTTTGGTCTAGCCCCGACTAAGCTTCGGAGTAGGGGCTCTTTGGATCGGGTCTCTAGGGTGAGAGCCGTCGGAGGCTTGCACATTTGTGAAGCTCTACGCTTTCAAGTACGAGCTCATAGAAAGTGCGAAGCACGCATCGAGGCTAAGATTGTCTTCTCTTCTTTCTCTCTCCTTGGTAATTAATTATGTGAACGTTAATTAATATGCATGTTTTGTTACTTTAATTGTGTGTAGATTTTGGGAGGGTTTCATTATGCGTAGTATCGGACACTACAAAACCCGACATTGCTTAAGTAAGATGGCCAATGCTCAAGAGTGTAAGAGACATCTAAAGTTGATGTCGAGGCTGTCAATATATCAAATCAATTAACTGTATTCACTCGCCTTTTTCCTAGGCAACATATATAGCACTTGAATCATCTTGGTAATAAATAGCCCTATTATTAAAAGAAAATAAGATGATTGTTTTGAAAGTGATATTCGTCTTAATTTTTTTGGCAAAAGATATAAAAAAAGTCGAATAAATATGATTCGATTGCTCTACAAAAATGATGTAATCTAGCCAATGGCTATTTAATCATCCAATTCTTTTTTTTCGATTTTATAATCATTTCTTAACACTTAGTGGACTTTATGTATGGGCATAACTACTCAATAGTAGATCCGTATGTGTAAAGGCCTAAGGTGGGCCATATTTCTGTAGAATGATGACTTCCGTGGTACGTCGTTATGGTCTACCTCAAGGAGGGCCTTTCCAAGGTTGTAACGTGGCTAGGCTTGGGGTTATGAAGAATGGATAAGCTCAAGTATATTCCCTTAATCCCTTACTTTTGGTGCTTCTCAAATTAAATTGTCCTACTATGTACAACAACTTCTATATTAGGTGCCTTCTTCCTTGTCCTCTTTTTTTTTTGTTTTTTGTTTTTTTTTTCTTTCTTCTTTCTTTTTGACATGTTTGGTTTTGGGTTTAGAAATTTTTTTTTTTCTTTTGCATTGGATCTTTCCTTTTTAGGTTTAGACTAACTTTGTGTCCCCCTCTTATGTTTCGTTCCCCCAATTTTTCATTTGTATCTTTTTGCACCATTCCCATCCCAAGGTTTGGAATAATGTAGGTTGAATAAGCAAGGCTCAATTGATAAGGCTCAAAAGGGCTTCCAAAAAAATGGATTTGTTCTAAGGTTAAAAACATGGGATCATCTTCGTAAAGTTTCAAGTTGCCTCTTGTGTTGGTGTAATCATCATATCCCTTCTCAGTGGGCCAAAGGATGGGCCTCTTTTCATTCGATAAATCTTATAAGCCAAAACTCATAAAGAATATTAAAGTGTTGAGTATGTATGCCTTTTTTTATATTGCCTGTTTCTATGTATATTTTATTCAATTAGAGCTAATAACAACAAAGTGATTAAAAAGAGAATAAGATAGACGTACATGAAATCAAAATTTTTTATTCATTAATTAATGAGAGTACATAATAAGTTTCTTTGACAGCATGAATATCTTAGTCTATCATAGAGAAAACAAAATGGAAAGAAACAAAACAAGACCTAGGGTGCTACATCTTGAATTGTTGACAACTTCTTGAGATTGCATCTTCGAGCTTTGTTCGTTTCTAATGTAGGTGAGATCCTCTCTAAAAATTTAGTTCATCAATATGATTCATGGTTTCATTTATCAAGTCTCTTTCAATTAATGTTACCATAATTTACACTTTAAGAAATGTGTCTAAACCAAGGTATTGTAAATGGCACTTGTATGGTGGAGACATATTGTCTATGAACTTTGGGATAAGTTCATGATTCGGAGTTCATTGTGAAATAAGAGCAACCTTTGATCGTCATCTGGAAAAGAAGTCAATGAAGCCTTCTTCTTCCCTTGCTTAAGTAACTTAAGATCGTGCAAGGTAGTTGTGAGCTCGATGTTTTTTCCATATTGGGATAGAAACTCTTTTACAACGTCCTCCCAAGTGGAAGTTTGTTTTGCATCGAGGTTATAAAACCATGATTTAGAAGTTGAGTCCAATGAAAGAGGGAAAGAACATGCACATAAGCTAGGCTCGATCTTTTCAATGCCATCATTCCAAAAAAGCTCATTAAGTAAGTCCTAGGATCGTCCATAATCTTAAAGGTTGGTAAATCCATAGTCAAGAACTTTTTCCGAGAGAGTCTTGCCTCTAGGTTGTGGTGCAAGCTCATAATTGAAGAACTTAGTCCCTGAGCTAGCTCGAAAGACAAGTTTCTCCAAGGCTTTTCCAAGGCCTCTAGTCTTTTGGCTCTTGCTTTTTCTTGCAAAATTTTTCCTTTTTCTTTCTCTGCTTTTATTTTAGCCTTTTTTAGATTTTCAATGAGCTTTCTTTTGGATTTTTCCTTCTCATAGGGCCTTTAGGTTTGGAGTTCCTCTCTAAATTTCTCCAATGCTGCTTTGTCACCCATGATTGGACGAGAATGCGTATGTGGAATGTGATCTAGTAATGTGTATCACAAGAAATTGAGCGTGTTCACTTAAAACCTTTTCTACCAAGCATTCAAATAATGAACAAAAGTCAAATGTTTATTTTTTTTTATCCTTCTAATACGAATTTACTTTAAGCAAGTTTGTTGATAGAAAATGTCGATAAATTCTCGAACAATTATTAATATAATGTCATGATTTATGTTGACTTCAACAAGGTAATCATCTAAGGATTTCACTTTAGGTGAATTGTTTCAAAAAAGGTAGAAGATAATGAAAAGGGAAGTAGGATAAAAAAACGCTCATCAACTTTTTAGAATTATTAATCAGACCAAATAAACTCCTTAAAATGATCAATATACTAGAATGTGGTATTTTTTAATCATTTAGATTTCAAAAGAGATCTTTACTTATTTTTAATTTTTTAAGATTCTCATATTGCTCATCTTTAAAGGATGATTACTAATGGTCTAAATAGAATGGTTGCCTCCGAACGTAAAATTCAAGAAATAATTAAATTATTATCTCGGATTTATTACTCATTATTCTCTCTCTTTTTTTTGTTCAGAATAATTTTCTTAGTTTCTCTTATTTGTATCATACTTTTTAATTTTTAGAAGGGTTTCTCGATCTTTTTTTTGCTCTCTCCTTTTTTTTTCTCTTTTTCTGTTTTTTGGTGAGGCAAATATCCCAAGTAAGGTTCTCAAGATTTTCTTTTTTAAACTATAGAAGAGTTAAATAAATTATACTCTTAAATCAAGGTTAATCAATTATAATTAAAAGATGATGACCGCAAAAAATAGGCACGTTTAGGTGTGGGGATATTGATGACGTTCTATTAGGAGATGCGAACATCCAATGACGAAATGTATAAGAGGTAATGGCATTAGTTCGATTAAAAAGTACGTAAACAAATCATCATAATAGAAAATAGTATCGCGTACAATTTTCTGTCTTGCGCTAAGGTGGAGAGTGCAACTTAGAGAGTAGCGCCATGCACATATTTTTTTTTTCTTTTTGCGAAAATTAAGGATAACGCAAGATTTATTTTTGAATTTTGAAAATAATATAAAGAAAGAAGACTTGTTTTTGGAATTTTTTTTTTTTTTTTTTTTGTAAAAAAGAAAAAAAAAGAACGATTAAAAGACATGTTTTTGGAATATTTTCTCAAAAAAAAAAAGAAAAAACAAACAAAGTAAAAGCAACTAAGTTAGACAATGTTGTTAGCCAAAGAGATATTGTTACCACCTACTTAACGATTAGCCTTGAAGCGGTAATATCGTTTTTCCTGTATAACATTGCTCGTCACAATTCAAAGATAATGTTGAACACTGGGCGCGCGCTAGACTCAGAGTTGCACAGAAGAGCCGCGCCCAACTTCTAGACTTTCTCTTGGAGGGGCGCGCAACTTTGATAGTTGCGCGCACTACCAGGCAGGTTTGATTTTTTTTATCTTTTTATTATATTTTTTATGTTTATTTTGTTGAACAACTTCTTTTTTTATTTTTTTATTTATTTATTTTTAATTTTAGGCTTAGGGTTTTTTTATTTGTTAATCGGGCTTAATTAATAAATAACATTAAATGAATTGAAAAAGGTTTTGGCTGAAATGTGGATTGGACTGAGTTTGAATAAATATTTGGACTGATTTGCAGCCTATGTTTGACTGAATGTGGGTTTTAAGTACTCCCAAGATTAAATACTTGGACCGACCAATAATGGCGGTGAAAGGTTGTTCATCATTTGGTTTGGTTTTGGGGAGACATTTTTAGGTGTCTACAACGGCAAACGTTTGGCAACATCAAAACGGACTAGTACTCAAAGAAGAGAACTTACAATACTCAAGGTTGAGGAAAGAGGTTCCGATTGCCATAATGAGCAATATACTCATGACGATTGTTAAATCTCTTAATGTATTCTCATAGGTTGATCCGATAAAGGTCCAAACTAATACTTGTGCAGATGATTTATGACAATATTTTTCTTATAGCAGAAGAAACGGTGCTATAAATCATACTACACACCAATCTTGCGCGGTCATCAGTCGTCCAACCTTTAAATGACCTTAATTAGGGATAGTTTCGATATGATATTCAATGTTCACTTAATAAGTGTTTCTTTATCCAAGACATTTTCTTGATACCCTATATCGAATATTCTCAAATCGAATGGACTCATTATTTAATTATAAACCACAATTAAATACAAATGGAATAATAATTTGCCAAAAATTAAAATTACTCCATATATGAATGGTTAACTTAGTGTTTTAGATTAAGATATCCAAAACTTAACTAAAACACATACAAAGGGAAATTAAAGCCAATCTCCGACATGCCTAATTTCCATTGCCTTAGTGTGCTTGTGGTGTTTCACTTGAAGCAAATGCTTAGTGACTGAATCGGCTACATTGTCGTTCGTTCTAATCTTGCAAATTCTGATTTCACCTTCGATCTTCCATTCCCTTATCATGTGAAATCGCCTCATGACATGTTTGACCTTCTGATGTTTCCTTTACTCCTCGCCTGAGCAATAGCCCCATTGTTATCACAATAGAGGTCTTGAAAGGAATGGTATCCTTCCAACAAGTGTATTATTCCGATAGAGGGTTCAGAATTATTGGATAGCTAATTCTTCAGTAAGGTCAAGTGATCTGAATGCCTAGGTGGAGGCCACTTCCGATCAGTAATATTAATGTACAATTAATATTGCAGCTTAATCTTGACTGAACCCTTCGGGTCGAACCCAATCGAACAACCGATCCGAGACGACGATCAATCTGAAGGATTTGATGAGTTGTCGGAGTTTTACGAACAAAGACGTCGGATATCGAGCTTAAAGCGTCGAGATCGAGCGTCGCAGTCGAGTCGAGTTTGGAATTCAACGATACATGAATTGAATCAAGTTACAAGTACGAGCCTAGCCGTAGGCTCGCATTGGCCTAGCCATATGAGTGCTAGGCTAGGCAAGACCCATCGCAAGCTTAGCATGCTAGGCGTACTAGGCTCATGCATGCTAGCTAGCCACCGTAAGAATCCTAGCCTTGCGTGTGTGCTAGCACACTATGCACCCAAGCATCGTTTGGCTAGGCCTTGCTTGCATGCTAGGCGCTTGCGCAAGGCATGGGCTGGCACTGCTCGCCCAGCCATCGCAACCACGCACCATCGCATAGCAGCATGCTAGGCGTGCTATGCTATGTGTGGTGCTAGCAATGCGCGTTGTGCGTGCGAGAGCTGGGCTGGGCATCTTGCGAGGATAGGAGTGGGTTGCACTAGTAGCCTTGCTAGGCAGCACCCAGCACATGCCATGCCATGCCACAGCAGCAGCTCGTATGGTGTGCGTAGCTATGTGGCTGTGCACATGCGAGTGCTGGCTGGCTTGCTAGCATGGCCAAGGCGCCAGGCGCCAGCAAGGCTGCCTTGGCAGCCAAGGCTAGCTGGCAGCCAGCTGTCCCGGCCAGCTCATGGTTTTTGAGTGGGGACCAAAGCTTGGTCTTTGCCTTTGGGAACAAGGTGGGTTGGTCCCCTCCCTTGGTGCTCCTCACCTTCTCCCTCTCCTCCTCTTGCCACTTGTAACTTATTGATTGCATTGCAATTTTATTTTGTTTTTTATCAAAATAAAATAGGGAAAATTGCAAATCTCCCACATTGATTGAGAATGGGAATTCAAGGTTCATTTCCCTATAAATACCAAGGTTTTGGGATTTGGGAAAAACACTTGAGTGGAACTAAAAAGGCATCTCCTTAGAAAAGTGAGAAAACCTTAAGTTCGTAAAATTCTAGTTTTTTATTGGTCGGGTCCCGACTAACTTTCGGGACTTGGATCGTTCGGGTCAGGCTCGTGGGTGCGAGCCGTCGGAGACCTTGCATTTACGGGGTTCAAGTAAGAGCTCGGGATTCGAGCGAAGCACGTGAGAAGGGTAAGAATGTCTTTTCTTTCTCTCTTTTAATTGTTGTTTAATTAGTGATTGCATGCTTAGTCGCTTTAATTAGTGTGCGGGTCTTGGGTGGGTTTCCCTTCCGCGTAGAGTCGGACTCTACGAAACCCAACAGCGGTATCGGAGCCGCGCTCACTTTAATTATTGTGACTAATAATTAATTAAGGTGATTTAGAATGGATTTAAATTTCTGTTGTGCTTTCTAATTAGATTAGAAGCTTGTTTAATTATTTTTTAATCTCGTATTTTTTTAATTTTGGTTAGGGAACCTAGATTTCGACTCAATGTTCTAAATCGTTTCTGACCCTATTAGGGTTGTCTAGAAGCCAAAATCCACCCAGAAATATGTTTTTCGATGGGTTTTTCGTTTTTTGATGAAATTTTTTAAAATCTTTTTACCTTGATTAATTATTGCATGATGAAGGTAAATTAAATGTATGGTTGTATCCCTAATCTACTGCAATTAAAAACCACATTAAGCATGTTTATGAAGTCGTAATTGGTGCTTAATTTGGTGTGTTCACTTTTCACATAAACTTGTATTTTTCACATTATTGCAAATAAATTGCTTTAAGTGTGAATGTTTATGGTGAACTTGCAATTTTGAAGTGCCTAAAATTTCAAAGATTCAATCTTTAATTGTTTATCTGGTTGGAACTTTGATTGCTAAATTCCATGTTGAACTAATTTTTGGATTTAATCATTTTGTGTTGATTAAAGTCTTTAAAGTTCAAAACTTGTGATTGAATTGTGATTATTCTTCTTATTGGAAGATGTAAATTTTTTTCAATTTTACACAAGTTATTGTTGGGAAATTTTTCATTGGATGAAAGGGTTTATTTTTCCAACTCTCTATCTTGTCAAAACTCATCATTAATTTGAATTTTGGTTAATTAATTATGGGTGTAGCCCTTCAATTTTAAAGCATCAAGAAAGACCTAAATTATTTCAAAGGTAATTTTGGATTATTTAGGCTTGTGTACCATTAAAATTGAATTTAATTAAGTTGGACTTATTTTATTTCATTTTGCCCTAAATTGATTCTAAAATAAATTTAGAATTAACAACACCCACGTGCCACCAAGGCTACCGGGCAGCCCACGCAGCCCACATGTGGCTGCCTTATGTGAGCACATGGGTGCTGTGCCTTGAGGTGCTGCTACTTTGTGGTAAGGGGCTGTTGTGCGCTGATGCTATGTGTGTGGCCTTAGGCTGCTAGGCAGCGAGGCAGCAAGCCCCAGCCAGCCAGCCACTTGCTGCCAGCGCTAGTGAGCAGCTACCATGCGTAGCGTGCTGCTAGTGCTAGCTAGTGTGGCGTGCTACGCTCGGCGAGCATGCTAGCACCCTGCATCATCAGACGCAACACAAGGGCTGCCTAACAGCCATGGTACGCAACCCACGAGTTTTAGGGGTGGCTATTTTGCTTAATCTTGGGCTATCGCTTAGCAAATTTTTCCGTTTTTAATTTATTTAATTATTTTAATGAGGTTAGACCTCGGTTTTTCCGGCTCTTGCAAAATTTTTAATCTTGACAAAATTTGGGTTAACCAGCTTAATTAATTAGATTAATTAAGTTGGATGCGGGATTTACTAGGAGCTTCGTTAATTGCATGATATAATTGCGTCTTATTCACATAAAATGTTAAACAACTTGGGTAGTTTTAATTAGGCGTGTTAATTGGATTAACCACCTAAGTTAGTTACTAGTTCGCGCGCATTATGCATTGTTACTTGTTTTTTCGTTGTAAAATGAATGGGCCATTTACATATAGTGAATGGATGAATGGAAAATATATTGTTTCACAGGTTTTGTGAAAATGGCAACTAGTGGGGCCCGATTAGGATAGTAAATACAGACTGCGATCTGTTATGTATTTTTGTAAATCTTAATTCTGTCTGCGTATCGTTGAGTATTTTTGTACCTTAATATTTAGATTAATCCTGATCGTAGTAGCTAATAATTTTATTTTGGCGAAGATGTCTCAAGACGGTGTTTCTATGAAGACGAGCCAAGATGAAGACCCTTGAAGATTTGAAGATTTCCAGGGGTCATGCTAGTTGCCAAATGCATCTTATTTCATGCTTTCTATATATAATTGTTCTTATATATTTGAATGATATGTTAGATGCATGTTTAAGATTTCAAATGTTGCGATGATTAATTAAGTTCACATAAATCAACCAACATAGATACCCTAGGTCCTAAAATATTGAGCTAAAATATGCCATTCCAAGAACAACACTTACCGAACTAATGCGCGTATGTGATGGGCTACGCCAAAACGAGGCATCACTACTTCCCTAGGAACGTAAGGTATACTAGGTATACGAGTTGTCTTGGTTAAGCTCAACGATCGGTAAGGAGCCCTTAGATGTCGTCGCAATAGAGATAAAAATGTCAAGAAAGCATTAGATGTGACGTTTTATCGAACCAAGAGTAGCTTGGAGCTATTAGCAATTGGATTGCTTACCCTAAAATACTAAGTGTTAAGACAAGCATTAGATGTCACTTTTTGATTTTTAGGATCTTGGAATCATTTTATTCTCGCCTAAATGGGACTAATGTTAATGCGTGGATAAAATGCTCAATAAGATTGAAAATTTGCATGAACGCTTTAAATTTCAAACTTATTGGTATATGAATGGTTTTTCATTTTAAATTCTTTCAATTGTAGAAACATGTCTGCAAGTAATTCAAACAACAACTCTATGAGCCCGGAACTCCTCGACAAGTTGGCTTTTAGCCTTAACTTGGTCAACTTCAAGGAGTGGGAGGAGGAACTCAGGAAAACTGTTCGGAATTGTTCCCTAGAGTACACTCTTGACACTCCCATTCCAAGCTTCTTCTCTAAGGGAATCATGAGCGATGAGGCTCATGAGAAATGGTCTTACGATTGCAAAAAGTCACACATCTAATGGAAAATTCCATCTCGGAAGATTGGAAGGAAAAGCTCTCCTTCTATTTTCCGGACATTTTCCTCAAATCATTGGAGGATGTTGTCAACATAAGAGTCACCAAGAGTGACAATGGCAACTATGATGGACTCGTGTTTGATTTGACTAGGTCACTCTCAAACATGAAGATAAATCCACCGGATGTGGGTTGTCTTACTAAGGAAAGGCGCTGGCTTTGGTCAAGGGTCTACAATACCAAATTGAGACGCGGGATGCCCCTCCGACCTCATGTGCTTGGAATGACTAGGCCCTTCATACACATGCAGCTTCTCGGAATCTCATGGAGGATGAGATGGCGGGGCATATCTTGCTTTCTTCACTCCACTCGGCTATGATGCACTTAAAGTGCATATAGCTGCGGGAAAGGAGACACGCTATTTAAAGGAGGTGGTGCAACTACTTATCCAAGCCACCGCCTATGGAGTGACCGAGAGGCCCTTGAGAGCAAGGAGGAGGGAGTTCAAGAATAAGGCAAGGATGCGGTGCTTCTATTGTGGTGGGCAAGGCCTCTACAAGATGGAATGCAAGCTCTTCCAAAAGGAGGAGGAGGAGAGGAATGTGGCTTCTGCCTCAGGTATCTTCAATAACGCTTGTGTTTAAAGCTATTCATAGGTATTGGATACCATGTATAACTCATTTTGTGTTTCCTTTTCAGGAACCAAGTTAGAGGGCATCACAATTGAGGGTATTGGATACCATGTGCATCAACAAGCGGACGACAAAGATGGTCTTTTGATCGTGCTTGTAGGCACATTTATTTTGTCTATGTTTTGTAATTAAACAATGGTTGTTTTCTTATGCTTTTGAACATACTTTTGATCTATGGTGTTAGACACCAAGTTATTTTGATCACAGGACTTAATCAATGGTTGGTTTGTTAAAATGTCTTGTTTGTATGTTCTATAAAATTGCATATGTTTAGACAAATTTATGATACTGCCAAAAGGGCTAAGACCATCGAGTCGAATTAAACCTACTTATGGCATTGTTGTCTTGGCCACATTAACGTCAAACACATTAAGAAACTTCTTCAAGAAGGTGTTCTTGACTCATTTGACTTGGAGTCGTTTGAGAATTATGAAGGATGTCTATTAGACAAGATGAAAAAGCAACCATTCTCCAAGTTAGGAGAAAGAGCAAGTGACTTATTGGGTCTAATACATACAGACGTATGTGGACAAATGAGTACACCCACAAGGAAAGGTTATCGATATATCATTCCCTTCACGGAGGACTATAGTAGATATGGTTATGTCTACCTTATGTCGAATAAATCTGAATCCTTTGAGAAATTCCAAGAATTTCAGAGTGAAGTTAAAAATTAACTTGGCAGGAAAATAAAAGCACTTCGATCAGATCGAGGTGGCGAGTATTTGAGCCATGAATTCAACGATCACTTGAAAGAAAATGGTATTCTTTTAGAGTTGACACCTCCCGGAACTCCACAATGGAACGGAGTATCCAAATGGAGGAATCGAACCTTGTTAGACATGGTTCGATCAATGATGGGTCTTAGTGAACTTCCTATCTCTTTTTGGGGACACGCACTTCTAACTGCGGCACTAACACTGAACCGTGCTCCGTCAAAAGCTGTCGAAAAGACTCCATATGAATTATGAACCAAGAAACCTCCGAGGTGGTCTTTTCTTAAGATTTGGGGTTGCGGAGCATATGTCAAGAGATTAATTTCTGACAAACTTCACCCAAAATCGGACAAGTGTTTCTTTGTGGGCTACCCAAAAGAATCCAAAGGGTATTACTTCTACAATAAATCCGAGAACAAAGTGTTTGTTGCTCGTGATGGTGTCTTTTTGGAGAAGGAACACTTTTCCAAAATGAAAAGTGGGAGGAAAATCGAACTCGAAAAAGTTCGACAGGTAGAGAAACAAACTCGACATGAAAAAACTGAAAATCGAAGTGCTTTAGAAGCAGCTGTTGACATTGGTCAGAGTCAAACTGACAATGTAAATGCTCAACCTATTACCCTGCGTAGGTTGCAACGGCCAAGATCTCAACTAGACAAATACCTTGGTATTGTCTTAACCGAAGATCAAGACATCCTAGTTATGGATGGAGATGAGCCAGCGTCATACAAACAAGCTATGATGAGCCCCGACTCTGCTAAATGGCAAGAGGCCATGAAATCCGAGATGGACTACATGTCTGAAAATCAAGTCTGGGACTTGGTTAATTTGCCCGAAGGTTATACACCTATCGGTTGCAAATGGATTTTCAAATTGAAAACAGACAAAGATGGAAATGTATCTATATACAAAGCTAGATTGGTGGAAAAAGGTTACAGGAAAATTCACGGAGTTGATTATGATGAAACCTTTTCACCAGTTGCAATGCTTAAGTCCGTCCGGATAATCCTAGCGATTGTTGGATATTACGATTACGAAATATGGCAAATGGATGTCAAATCCGCCTTCCTTAATGGGAATTTAGAAGAAAGTGTGTATATGACACAACCGGAAGGTTTTGTTGATCCAAGCAATGCTGGAAAAGTACGCAAGCTTAAGAAAGTCTATTTATGGACTAAAGTAGGAAAGCAGAAGTTGGAATCTGCGATTCGATGAAGCCATTACTAAGTTTGGTTTTATCAAGAATCCAAATGAGTCTTGTGTCTACAAGAAGGTCAGTGGGAGTGACATCGCATTCCTAGTCTTATATGTCGATGACATATTACTCATTGGAAACAGCACTAAACTGTTAGAGTCCGTAAAGGGCTGGTTGTGAAAGTGTTTTTCAATGAAGGACTTAGGATAGGCATAGTACATATTGGGCATCAAGATCTATGGGGATAGATCTAAGAGGATGATTGGATTGAGCCAAAATACTTACATAGATAAGGTACTGGCACGATTCAACATGAAAGGGGCCAAGAGAGGGCACCTACCCATGTCCCATGGCATAACTCTCAGTAAGAAACAGTGTCCACAGACACCAGATGAGCGAGAGAGAATGAGTCAGATTCCAGATGCTTCGCTTATTGGATCGATCATGTATGCCATGATATGTACTAGGCCGGATGTATCGTATGCCTTAAGTTCTACGAGCCGATACCAATCAGACACTGGAGAGGCGCATTGGACTGCATCCAAGAATATCCTAAAGTACCTGAAAAGGAACAAGGATAAATTCCTAGTCTATGGTGATTGTAACGAGTTGGTTGTTGAAGGTTATACTAACGCGAGCTTCCCGACTGACAAAGAAGACTCCAAGTCGCAGTCGGGGTACATATTCTGCCTCAATGGAGGAGCGTTTAGTTGGAAGAGTGCTAAGTAGAGCACCACTGCAGATTCTACAATTGAAGCTGAATACTTAGCAGCTTCGGAAGCAGCTAAGGAGGCAGTTTGGATTCGTAAGTGTTGTACCCTTAATCAAGGGTCCAATAGACCTTCATTGTGATAACAATGGAGCTATTGCTCAGGCCAGGGAGCCAAGGGAACACCAGAAGGTCAAACATGTCAAGCGACGATTTCACATGATAAGGGAATGGAAATCCGAAGGTGAAATCAGAACTTTTAAGATTGGAACGGACAACAATGTAGCTGATCCTTTGACTAAACCTTTGTCTCAAGTGAAGCACAACAAACACATTGAGGCAATGAAAATCAAGCACATTAGAGATTAGCTTTGATTTCCCTATATAGATGGTTTAATTAAACTTGATGTCTTAATGTAAAACACTATGTTGAACCATTCAATTTTGGAGCAATTAAATTTTCTGCAAATTTATGATTACTCCATATCTATTTAATTGTGGTTTAGAATTAAATAATGAGTCCATTCGATTTTTGAGAATATTCAAAACAGGGTATCAAGACCATGTCTTGGATAAAGAAACACCTATTAAGTGAACATTGAATATTTTAATCGAAAATTGTCCCTAATCGAGGTCATTTAAACGATGGACGATTAATGACGACTTGAGATGAGTGTGTAGTATGATTTATAGCACCGTTTCTTGTGCTACAAGGACATGAAAGTCATAAATCATTTGCACAGGTACTAGTTTGGAATTATACCGGATAGACCAATGAGAATACTTTAAGAGATATCAAATCGTCATAAGTATATTTCTCATTATTGTTATCGGAACCTTTTTCCTCGGCCATGAGTATTGTAAGTTCTCTTGTTTGAGTACTGGTTGTTTTGATGTTGTCAAACGTCTGCCGTAAATGGGGATTATAATGGTAGCACTCAGGTGACTAGGTCTTCATAGTAAAGAAAAGCTTATAGTAGAAGACTGGGAATGTCCCCTTATTAACAATAGGGAATATGTCTTTGTTGTTTACAAGGCCTCTCGATGAGAGAGAACGTGAAAATGCATGGTCGTGCTCGGATAGATTTTAGAAATCATCTGCTTATTGACAGTCGAACTCGAAAATTGAGAAACACTTCTGGACGTAATAAGGATGACAAAGAATCTTACCTTATAGTTCATGAAGAGACTTTAAGCGACATAGGCAAGGGGGTATACTAAATTTACACACTTGTCCGGAAGGATAAGTGGGAGATTAAAAGGAATGGTGTCCTTCCAACAAGTGTATTATTCCAATAGAGGGTTCAAAATTATTGGATAGCTAAGTCTTCGGTAAGGTCAATTGATCGGAATGCCTAGGTGGAGACCGCTTCTGATCAGTAATATTAACGTACAATTAATATTACAGCTTAATCTTGACTGAACCCTTCGGGTCGAACCCAATCGAACAACCGATCTGAGATGACGAATCAATCCGAAGGATTTGATGAGTGGTCGAAGTTTTACGAACAAAGACGACGGATATCGAGCTTAGAGCGTCGAGATCGAGCGTCACAAATTGAGTCAAGTTTGGAATTCGACTAGACATGAAATCAAACAAGTTATAAGTACAAGCTTAGCCGTAGGCTCGCATTGGCCTAGCCATGTGAGTGCTAGGCTAGGCAAGACCCATCGCAAGCCTAGCATCCTAAGCGTGCTAGGCTCATGCATGCTAGTTAGCCACCGCAAGCATCGTAGCCTTGCGTGTATGCTAGAATGCCATGCGCCCAAGCATCGCAAGGCTAGGCCTTGCTTGCATGCTAGGCGTTGGCTTAAGGCATGGGCTGGCACTGCTCGCCCAGCTATCGCAGCCACGCACCATCGCATAGTAGCATGCTAGGCGTGCTATGCTATGCGTGGTGCTAGGCGCTGACAATCTTTCTAGCGTGCTAGGGAATAGCAGCGTCCAGCCATCGCAGCCAAGCCGCGAGCATCGCATAGCAGCGTGCTTAGCATGTTAGGCTGTGCATGGTGCTAGGCAGTGGCGCGCACCCAGCAGCCAGCCTCTCGCAAGCACGCAGTTCGTAAAACTCTAGTTTTTTATTGGTTGGGTCCCGACTAACCTTCAAGATTTAGATCATTCGGGTCGGGTTCGTGGATACGAGCCATCGGAGACCTAGCATTTACGGGGTTCATGTAAGAGCTCGGGATTCGAGCGAAGCAAGCGACAAGGGTAAGATTGTCTTTTCTTTATCTCTCTTAATTGTTGTTTTATTAGTGATTGCATGCTTAGTCACTTTAATTACTATGCGGGTCTTGGGTGGGTTTCCCTTCCGCATAGATTCGGACTCTACGAAACCTAACAGGTCTATAGGTCCCTTGATTGAGGGCACAATACCAAGTTCACCAACGAACTTACGAATCCAAATTTCCTCCTTTGTTGCTTCTCAAGCCGCCACGTATTCGGCTTCAATTTTAAAATCTGCAGTCGTGCTTTGTTTAGTACTCTTCCAACTGAACGGTCCTCCATTAAGACAGAACACGTATCCTGATTGCGACTTGAAGTCATCTCTGTTAGTCTGGAAGGTTGCGTCAGTATCACCTTCAACAACCAAGTCCTTATTCCACCATAGACTTAAAATTTATCCTTGTTCCTTTCCAGGTACTTTAGGATATTCTTGGTCGCAGTCTAATGCACCTTTCTGAGGTCTAATTGGTATCGAATCATAGCACTCAAGGTGTACGATACATCCGGCCTTGTACATATCGTTGGCGTACATGATCGATCCAATAAGCGAAGCATATGGAATCTGATTCATTCTCTCTCGCTCATCAGGTGTCTTTGGAAACTATTTCTTGCTAAGAGTTAGGCCATAAGACATGGGTAGGTGGCCTCTCTTAGCTTCCACCATATTGAATCGGGCTAGTACCTTATCAATATAAGTATTTGGCTCAATCCAATCATTTTCTTAGATCTATCCCTATAGATCCTGATGCCCAATAAGTACTGTGCCTCTCCTAAGTACTTCATTGAAAATTTTTTCCTTCGAAGCCAAGTTTTTACAGACTTAAGCATTGGGATGCTATTTCCAATGAGCAATATGTCATTGACATATAAGACAAGGAATACGATGTCAATCCCACTGACCTTCTTGTAAACACAAGACTCATCTGGATTCTTGATATAACCAAACTTATTGATGGCTTCATCGAATCGTGGATTCCAAGTCCTGCTAGCCTGGTTTAATCCATAAATGAATTACTTAAGCTTGCATACGTTCCCAACATTATTTTGATCTACAAAACCTTAAGGTTGTGTCACGTACACAATTTTTTCAAAAATCCCATTAAGGATGGCGGTTTTGACGTCCATTTGCCATATTTAATAATCTTAATATGCAACAATTGCTAGGATAATCCGGACGGACTTAAGCAAGACGATTGGCAAAAAAGTTTCATCAAAATCAACCCCGTGAATTTTCTTGTAACCTTTTTCCACCAGTCAAGCTTTGTATACATATACATTTCCATCATTGTGGGTTTTTTACTTGAAAATCCATTTGCAAACGATAGGTGTATAACCTTTGGGAAAATCAACCAAAACCTAGACTTGATTCTCAAACTTGGATTCCATCTCGGATTTCATGGCTTTTTGCCAAATTTTGCAGAGTCGGGGCTCATCATAGCTTGTTTGTATGTCACTGGCTCATTTTCATCCTGACTAGGATGTCTTGATTCTTGGTTAAGACGACACCGAGGTATTTGTCCGGTAGAGATCTTGGCCTTTGCGACCTACTTAGGGTAATAGATTGAGCATTTACATTGTAGTTTGACTTTTAACATTGTCGGTTTGATTTTAAGCATTATCAATAGTTGCTTCCAAAGCCCTTTAATTGTTAGTTTTGTCAGATTCATTTTATTTCTCATCTTACTTGAAATTCATCAAGTTCGATTTTCCTCCGACTTGTCATTTTGGAAAGGTTGTGCTCCTTCTCCTAAAAGACACCTCTCGAGCGAGAAACACTTTGTTCTCAGATTGGTTGTAGAAGTAATACCCCTTTGTTTCTTTTGGGTACCCCACAAATAAATAATTGTCAGATTTTGGTGTAAGCTTGTCAAACATAAGTCTCTTTACATATGCTTCAAAACCCAAAATCTTAGGAAAAGATAACCGCGGAGGTTTCTTTTTGACAGCTTTTGACGGAGCGCAGTTTAGTGTTAGTGTCGCAGTTTGAAGTGCGTCTCCCCAAAAAGTGATAGAAAGAACGGTAAGAATCATCATGGATCGAACCAAGTCTAATAGAGTTTGATTTCTCCTTTAAGATACTTTGTTCCATTGTGGAGTTCCAAGAGGTGTCAATTCTTACTGAACACCGTGTTCTTTCAGATGGTTGACGAATTTCGTAGCTCAAATACTTGCCACCAAGCTGATTTTCTTACCAAGCTGATTTTCCACTTCACTCTTAAATTCTTTGAAATTTTCAAAGGATTTAGATTTTTGCGACATTAGGAAGACATAGGCATATCTAATATAGTCTTCTATGAATGTGATAAAATAGCGATAGTCGTTCCTTGCGGTTGTGCTCATTGGTCCATATACATCCGTGTGTATGAGTCCCAATAAGTCACTTTCCCTTTCTCCTAACTTGGAGAATGTATGTTTTATCATCTTGCCAAGTAGATATCCTTCGTAGTTTTCAAACGACTCTAAATCGAATAAATCAAGAATTCCATCTTGGAGGAGTCTCTTGATGCGTTTGATTTTTATATGGCCTAGATGACAATGCCACAAGTAGGTTTGATTCGACCCATCGGTCTTGACCCTTTTGGCGGTATTATTAACATTATAAACCTGTTTGTCTAATGAAAACACATAAAGACCATTTTCTGAATATGTGGTACCATATAAAACATTATCAAGATAAACCTGTTTGTCCCTTATCCAAAATTCAAAACCTTTGGCGTCTATCGGCGAAATTGAAATAATGTTTTTGGTAATGTTTAGAACATGATAACATTCATCTAGTTCTAAAACTAGCCCCGAGGGCAAAGACAAACTGAGTGTTCCTACAGATAAGGTCACAATCCTTACTCCATTACCTACTTGCAGTTCCACTTCTCCCTTCACTAGTGTTCTAATTTTCCTTAGTCCCTGAGCATTGGAACAAATGTGTTAGCCACATCCATTATCTTATACCCATGAAGCTTTGCTAGTAAAGTTAAGGTTTATAACATATATACCTGATTAAGAAAAAACGATGTCGTTCTTCTTATCTTCCTTGAACTTGAGGCAATCCCGCTTCCAATGTCCCTTCTTCTTGCAGTAGAAGCATTCAGAGTCGGATTGAGAAGATGCTACCTTTTATTTCTTGTCACCCTTAGTAGCTTTTGGCTTAGGTGGAAAGGTCTTCTTACCCTTCCCCTTATAGCCCTTCTTCTTGCTCGATCGCTTAAATGGCTTGCCCTTCTTAACCATAAGCATGACACGCATCCTCTCATCATTGAGCATTTCCTCGGCTTACTTCAACATCCCGTGAAGCTTTATGAAGATCCGTGAGGGTTTTCTCCATGATGTACATGTTATAGTTCATCTTGAACTGATCATAACCTTTATGCAGCGAGTGGAGAATGATGTCAATTTCCATCTCGTTTGAGTATCCCGCATCAAGCCTCTCCATGTTCTCGAATAATCCAATCATTTTGAGCAAATGAGGGCTGACGAGCTCTCCTTTCTTGAGCTTGCTCTCAAGGATTTGCCTGTGCTTGTGCGACCTCATTAATTAGGTGAAAGGAATGGTGTCCTTCCAACCAGTGTATTCTTTCGATAGAGGGTTCAGATTTATTACAGAGTTAATTCTTCAGTAAGGTCAAGTGACCGGAATGCCTAGGTGGAGGCCGCTTCCGATCAGTAATATCGAGGTACAATTGATATTACAGCTTAATCTTAATTGAACCCTTTGGGCCGAACCCAATCGAATCACCGATCTGAGACGACGAATTAATCTGAAAGAATTTAATAAGTCGACAGAGTTTTACGAATACAGACGTTGGATAACGTGCCTAGAGCGTCGAGACCGAGCGTCGCAAAATCACAAAGCGACAAGTATGAACATAGCCCTAGCACCACACTGGCCTAGCCATGTGGATGGTAGGCTAGTTCGAGCTAACATGCACCTAGCATGGCTAGGCATAAGCCTAAGAACACTAGGTGTGCTAGCCGCACCATCGCAGCTCATCACAACCCGTCGCAGCCCATACAACATCGCTAGGCGCACCATGCGTGCCCTAGGGTGACTGGGCACCATCGCAGCCCAGGCAGCATCTCTAGGCGCACTATACGTGCCCTAGGATGGTTGGGTGTCGTCGCAGCCCTAGCACAATGCTGGGCGCGCATGGCAGGACCACACGCACCAAGCACAGCTAGTGCTAGGCACTAGCGCATGTGTGGTGCGTGGTGCATGGCCGAGGCTAATGCATGCATAGTGCGTGGTGCATGGCCGAGGCTGCTGCGTGTGGATGTGCGAGTGTGTGCGAGGAAGAGCTAGCAAGCAGCGTTAAGCCTAGTATGCGTGGCTCGCTAGCAGCACGCATTCTAGGCATTGCGATTATGGGGCTGGATGCGTGGGTGTGCGTAGTGTGGGAGTGTGTGATTAAGTTGATTATTTATTTAATTTAGAATTAAATAAATGTTGATTTTACCAACTCTCCCACATTGATGGGAGATTGGAAGTCAAGGATGCATTTCCCTATAAATACCAAAGGCATGGTATTGGGAAATACACAACCTTGAGTGGAATTAAAAAGGCAACTCTTATAATTAGAGTAAACCTTTGATTCGTAAAACTCATAGTTTTGTTTTGTCCGGGTCTTGACTAACCTTCAAGACTTAGGACGCTCGGGTCGGGTCAAGGGTACGATCCGTCAGAGATCTCGTAGTTTCGGTATTTTGAAGTAGGAGATCTTCGGGAGCGAAGCACGCAACAAAGGAATAATTCTTGTTCTTAATCTTGTTTGATTAAGTTTATTATGCTTGTTAATTTCTTTAATTAAGGGGCGGGTCTTGGGGGGTTTCCTTCCGCGTAGTGTTGGGTCACTACGAAACCCTACATTAGGAGCATCTGGCATTTCCTCGTCAAGGACGTATTCCTTTAGTTCTTGCATGAGAACTATTCGCAAGTTCCTTTTCCAATCAAGGAAGTTTGTCCCACTCAATTTCTTCTTATCAAGAATTGAGCGGAGTGAAAACAGGTTGTTGGTGTTAGTTGCAGACATTTTGCTTCAAATGAAAGAATTTGTAATGAAAAACCCTTCATAAAACCAATAAGTAATTTAAAGCATACATGCAAATTTTCAATCTTATTTAGCGTTTTACCCACACTTTTAAAAAATTTGACCCTTTTAGGTAAGAATAAAATGGTTCCAAGACTCTAAAAATCAATAAGTGATTAAGCATGCTTTGGCTTGTCTTAACGCTTTATATTTTAAGGTAAGAAATCTAATTGCTCATAGCTCTAAGCTATTCTTGGTTCAATAAATTCATCGCATCTAATGCTTTCTTCACGTTTATCTTCGTTTCCACGACATCTAAGGACTCCATATCGACATTGTTGAATTTATTCAAAACTAATGCATATACCTAGTATACCTTACTTCCCTAGGAAAGTAGCAATGCCTTACTTTGGCATAGCCCATTACTATTCTCTTTAGTTCGGTAAGTGTCATTTAAGAATGGAAACTTTTAATTCAATATCATAGGGACTTAAGGTTTCTATGTTGGTTGATTTAAGTTAACTAAATTAATCATTTAACATTCAAAATCCTAAACACGCATCTAATATCGCAATTATATACATAAGATTATATATATAAAAGATAATTAAAGACGCATGCCAAACTAGCATGACCCCTTGAAACTCAAAGCATCTAATCTTCATCGTCACCATCGCATCTTTAGGCTTCGTCTTTTAGACTTCACCATTAAGCATGCAACTTACGAGTAACTAGGACTAATAATCTAAATAATCTAAGTACAAAAATACTTAACGACATGTAGTCCAAATTTAGATTTACATAAATACGTAACAGAACGCGGTCCATATTTACTATCTTAGGTAGTTAATCTGATTAATATGCCTAATTAAAACTTGTCAAGTGTTTATCCAATTATGTGTACTAACGCAATAATGAAAAGCACAATTAAGGCTTAATTAAATTCAAAACCTATAAATGAATCTCCCACTAAATTCCACATCAAAATCAATTAAATTAATAAAAATTAAATAGTAATTAAGCCGCTAAAATCAAATTTTGTCAAAATATTGCAAGAACGTGAAAAACCGAGGCCTAACCTCGTTTAAACAAAATCGCAAAATAAAACGAGGTAAATCTAACGGCTATCACAAAATCGGGCCCCTTAGCTCCCATTAAAAAAATGGGTGCTGCTAGGTTGTGAGGCCTAGCAGCCAGCTAAGGCCCTGGGCTGATGTTGCCTAGCAGCCCCGGCTGCTCGCACACACGCAAGTGCTGGGTGTTGCCTAGCAGCCAGCTAAGGCCCTGGGCTGATGTTGCCTAGCAGCCCCGGCTGCTCGGACACACGCAAGTGCTGGGTGTTGCCTAGCGGCCTTGTCCTTGAGTGCTAAGCTGCTGCTAGGCGCTGCCTGGCAGCCAGCACAGACATGGCGCACATACACAATGTTGTTGTGCTTGTCGCGCCATGCCAGCCTTCCTCGCATGCCCTCCGCAATAAGCGTGCTTGCAGCCACACATAACGCACACACACAACGCACTTTGCTCGGCAGCAAAATGGTGGGTGGCGCAAGCAGCCCTACTGGCCGAGCCATTGTGCTCGAAGCTTGAGCTTCGATTTTTGCTTTGTGCCTCGGGATTTTAAATCAATTTTTTGTGTGACTCTAAGTTAATTCCAAATTAAATTTTAGAATTAACATTTAATTATTTTGAAACTAAAACAAGTCTAACTTAATTAATCCAATTTTAGTGCTAAAACCAAAATTTATTTAAGAACAATTCTTTTAACAATTTTAGCTCAACATGATGCAATAAAAATTGAGGGCTTGTTTCATAATTAATTTGACCAAAAATGAAATTAGTAATGAGATTTGATAAAATTAGTTGAATAAATAATCAATCATCCAATGAAAATAATTTATCCAACATATACTCATGCACATTTGAATATTACAAACTTCCAATATGAAGAATAGCATTTCAAGGACAAGTATGAACATTCATGATTTTAATCAACTTCCAAAATGATTAAAACTAAAAATTTGTTCACTTTGGATTTCAGCAAGTTAAGATTCAACCATTTAAACCATTAAAGACTAGATCTTTAACTATTTAAAGGGTTCAAAAATAATTTTCAACATAAACTTACACATTACAAGCAATCTAATTGCAAGAATGAATAAATCCAAGTTTATGTAAATTTAAGAGATATCCAAATTAAGCAACCAATTTACATCATAAATGATTAGGGAGATTTTGCCTTAATTACCTCTCGCCACGTGGACCAATGAGGGCCTGACAAGTGTCACCTAGTTGGGCTTATCAGGACCTGCCACGTGGCACGCTTCCATTGGTCCACCATGGACCTCCTATGGCGCCATGTGGCCCTCTCAGCCTTGCCTAAACAGGTAATAGGTTGGGCCCAATTCCCAAGAAAGCCCAGTCAGTCCTAGGGTTGGCCAAAACCCTAGAACCTGGCACGCTTCCCAAGGCTATAAATACGGTCATAAATGCTCATTTATGGCAGAGAGACTGTTCACAAGAAACAATCGGATTACACAAATCCCAAGACAATCACACACTACTCTATACCGCCTGCTAGACCCGTCCTAGCATCCGGCACCCATTTACATTCTGCTTTAAAACTCCTTCATCTACTAACTTGATCGTTGGAGGTGGAGCTCCCTACCCAAGGAGTCTCCGTTATCTTGCAAGTACAGGCGCGTGATTCCAGCCTTGAAGTTGTAACTCTCCCAAGGGACACAGAAAACCCCGAAACATTTTGGCGCCGTCTGTGGGGAGAGTACCTTTGAGATGGCATTGCAATCTGTACCGACTAATGGTGACAGGCGTCTAGAGGACGACTACCAAGAAGACGAGCCTCACGTCTCTTCTGATCAGGACACTAAGCCTGAGGTTGAGACTCGCACGGCCTTAGACGGGTCCTTGAGAGCTCGACGCACTACCCCTCGTGAAAGGCAGGAAAGGCAAGACCAGGCTGGTCCAGGCCAAACAGTTGGACTATCGGCCGACTCTCACCAAGCGGCCGACTAGACAGCTCCTGTCTCGAGGAATGATCTTATGACCATCATGAGAAGTTTCAAGGGTGAGATTAAAGATCTCATCAACCAAAAGACGGCTGTCCCCCAAAAAGGGCAGTCGAGCAAAAAGTTTTCCTATTCAGGAAAGAAGAAGTCATTGAAGGACCGTGAGGCAACCCCCCACCCTCGCCAAGAGGAGAGGCGGGTACCTCTACTCAATTTGTCCAAGCATCGTATCTCTACCTCATTGGGAAGGAAACCAATCCGCCTGGTCCAACCAGACGGCTCAAAGAAATCCTACTCAGACGCTCGGCTGTTGATTCAGCATAAAAGGAGCCAACAGCAGTCTGAGTCGGCCTCCACTTCTGATTTTCTTGACAGTGTAAAAAACAACTCTATGAATCATTCAAGGTCAAACTATGAGATCCGGACAGGCAGTACACACTCCGGTTCTAGCTCTCACCAACAACAGTCGGCACCATATGTCACTCAGCCGCCATATGTGCCGCAAACTCACTACTTTCTGCCACCTCCTCCTTTTGGAGGTCAGATGGCTAAGAATTTCCAGCCTTTGGACTGGCAGTTACGGCTACTCCAACTGGGAGAACAGCCAACCGCCTTCTCCAAGGAAATTTTACAAGCTGCCCAGCCGGCTAAAGTGAAAAATGTGTTAATAGGCGCCTACGATGGCACTGCTAACCCAGAGGATCATCTTATGGCCTTCACCAATCTAATGTACCTTCAAGGATTGGACGATGCCACATGGTGTAGATGTTTTCCTGCCACTCTGAAGGGAGTCGCCCAGCAGTGGTTTGGCAATCTGTCGGCCGGCTGTGTCAACAACTTCAGAACACTGGCCTATTTGTTTGCATCAAACTTTTCTATGAACATACCTTCCAGGAAGACGACTCTTGATCTAGGAGCCGTCCAGCAGGGAGAAAAGGAGGGATTACGCTCCTACATAAAGAGATTCAATCTGATGAGGATACAAATACCCAACTTGCCGAATGAAGTAGCCTATACCGACTTCTTCAAGGGATTGAAGGACGGGTCGAACTTCAAGTTCGACTTAGTCAGAAAAAGAGTAGCTACTCTTCAAGAGGCAATGATGGAGGCCGAGACCTACATACAGGCAGTCGACCTCTATCACATGGGAAAGCAAGGGGACCAGAAAAGGTCCGAGAAAAAGGAGAGTCGCTCACAGAAAGCGGCCCCCAAGGAAGATAAGAAGAGAAAAGATGTTTGGATGGCCGACTCCACTGGTCAGCCGTCCAGTAAGAAAAGAAAAGAGTTCACTCCCTATTCTCCCAAGTATGAGTTCAACAAAGATAATCATGCTATTTTCAAAGAAGTTAAGGGCCGACTCTCACTTGAGAAGCCGGCACCTATGAAGGGTGATCCTAGCAAGCGCAACCAAGGCAAACACTGCCATTTTCATGATGACGTTGGGCATGAGACCAACGAATGCATTAGTCTCAAGCGTCTGCTGGATCAGTTGGCTGAAAAAGGCGATCTGGAATCTTATGTCAAGAATCCTAAAGAAAAACGGCCCCCCAATCAGAATCAGTCGGCCAGGCAAAAAAGACAGAAGTCGGCTGACAGCTCTAACACTGATGAAGCTACCATCTATACAATAGCAGGCGGCTATGCAGGGGGAGGCTCGACTGTTCGGGGAAACAAGGATAGCATCAGGCAGTTAGATGTTAAGTCTGTTAATCGGGGTGAGACCTCTGGTACCTTGTTTCTTGAGGTTATTATTTCTGAGAAAGATTCTGGTGGTGTCCGACGGCCGCATGACGACCCAATTGTCATTGAGTGCAAAGTGGCCAACCAAAGAGTCGACAGAATTCTTATTGATATAGGGAGTTTGTCGGACCTCATCAGCCATAAGTGCTTAACCAAGCTCAAGTACAGGCCTGAGAGCATACAGCCTGTCTCCCATCCTCTCGTAGGATTTGGAGGGGGAGTCGTCCATCCGATTGGTCAAGTTGACTTGCCCGTCCGTCTGGGTGAGAGAGGTGAGGGCCGCCACATGGTCATTCGTTTTCTGGTTGTGGAATAACTTACTGCCTACAACATGATCCTTGGGCGCCTCACCCTTAATGACTCCAAAGCAGTTATCATTCCATCCCTTATGTTGCTCAAGTTTGAGAAGGACGACAAAACAGTCGGCTCCATAAGGGGGGACCACATAATGGCCAGAGAATGTTACCTCACTGACATCAAAACAACGGTAACTTCAGACAGCCAAACTGGCAAAGCCATAGAAGACGCGTCTGCCCAAGAGGCAGGCGGCAGGAAGAGAAAAGCCTCTGAGGCGGAGGTCCAAAAAAAGCATAAGCAATAGCAATCACTGGCTGAGGAGCGGCCGGATAAATTCCGCCCTCTGCCAGCTGGGGAGCATGTTGATGTCGCCCTCGATGACAGTCGGCCAGACCGAACTGTTAAGGTGGGTACGACTGCTCTAACTGAACTTGGCAATGACCTTCGCCAACTGTTGAAAGAATTCCAAGATATATTTGCATTTGAGGTGCATGAGATGCCAGGTATTAGTCCATACCTGGCGGTACACAAGCTAGCTGTCGACCCAAAAAAGAAACCGGTACGACAGAAGAAAAGGCATCATGGTGAAGAAAGGAATCAGGCGACCGCCGCCGAGGTAAAAAAGTTAATTGATGCGGGATACATTCGGCAGTGTTTCTACCCAGAATGGGTTGCAAATGTTGTGCTAGTCAAGAAGCCGAATGGTTCCTAGCGCATGTGTGTGGACTACACTGATTTAAACAAGGCGTGTCCGAAAGACACCTATCCTTTGCCAAAGATCGACAGCTTGGTCGACTCAACAGCCGACCATGCCTTGATGAGTTTCATGGACGCCTATTCAGGCTTTCACCAGATCCCTCTATGGAAGAAAGATCAAGAGAAAACTGCCTTCGTCACAGAACAAGGGCTCTATTGTTACACGGTCATGTTGTTTGGTCTGAAGAACACCCCGGAAACCTTCCAAAGAATGATCAACACTGTGTTCTTTAATCAAATTGGAAGAAATGTTGAGGCGTATATTGATGATATGATTGTAAAGTCAAAACTTCAAACGGACCATCTGGCAGACCTCCGAGAAACATTCGCCACACTCAGGCGGCACCGAGTCATGCTTAATCCAAAAAAGTGTGTCTTTGGAGTTGTGTCTGGGAAGTTTCTCGGATTCCTCATAAATCAAAGGGGAATAGAGGAAAATCCTGATAAGGTGCAGGTGGTCATTGACATATAGTCGCCTCGCACCGTTCGAGAGGTACAGAAGCTAACAGGCTGCCTGGCCGCCCTCGGAAGGTTTCTCAGTCGGGCAGGCGACAAGTGCCTCTACTTTTTCCAGGCAATCAGAAAGAAAGCAAAGTTTGAATGGGGATCGGATGCTGAGTCGGCCCTCCAAAAGCTAAAAGAACATCTGCATTCTCTGCCTAGACTCGTCAGCCCTTTGCCAAAAGAAGTGTTTTACATGTATCTCGCGGTATCAGATCATGCTTTAAGTGCCGTCCTCTTAGCTAAAAGAGACGGTTGCCAACTCCCAGTCTATTTTGTCAGTCATGTTTTAAAGAATGCAGAGTTGAGGTACCCACTAGTGGAGAAGTTTGGACTCTCCCTGTACATGGCAGTGAAAAAATTGAAGCCTTATTTCCTGGCACATCTGGTGGTCGTCTACACAAACCAGCCAATCAAGCGGCCCCTGACGACCATGGAGCCGTCAAGGCGGATCATAAAGTGGGCAATTGAGATCCAAAGTCTTGAGGTCGCGTTCGAGCCCAAAAAAGCTGTGAAGGGGCAAGCCTTTGCAGACTTTATAGTTGAGATGACCCGGCCCCTAGAAACTGAAAAAATTGACCAACCCTAGAAAGTCTATGTTGATGGGAGTTCCACAGCAAATGGTTGTAGGGCAGGTATTGTATGTCAGTCGCCAGAGGGTGACAGGTATGAATATGCTCTTCGTTTCAAGTTTCAGACGTCAAACAATGAAGCTAAGTACAAAGCCCTTTTGGCTGGTATCCGCATGTGCAAAGCAGCCGGGGCAAGAAAGATAGCTTCCCGTTCAGATTCACAACTCATAGTCAGCCAGTACAATGGGGATTATGAAGCCACTCATCCGGCTATGGTCAAGTACCTAGAAGCCGTGAAATAGGCGGCAAGCTCGCTCGAAGATTTCCAGTTAACTCAGGTCCCAAGGTCTGAGAATACCAGGCGGACGCCTTGTCCAAACTGGCATCCTCGGCCTCATGCGAAACTCCTAGAACTGTATTCAGGGAAGTAATGGAAAAGCGGAGTATTGAGGAAAATAACGTTGCAGTCCTTGATAGAAGCTCAACATGGATGGACCCAATCAGGACATACCTGACTGACGGCACCTTGTCGAATGATCATCATCAGGCGGCCTTACTAAAGAAACGAGCGTCCAGTTTTTAAATGATAAAGGGAGAACTCTACAAGAGAGGGTACCTTAAACCTTTCTTGAAATGTGTTACCCCAGAAAAAGGGCGAGAGGTCCTGGAAGACCTACACTCTGGATATTGTGCCTCTCACATAGGCAGTAGGTCTCTTGCTCAGAGAGTGAGGCGGCAAGGGTACTTCTGGCCGACTCTGGAGGCAGATGCCATGGATCTGGTTAAAAAGTGCGACAAGTGCCAGAGGTTTGGCAAATTGATTCATCGTCCAGCTACAGATCTAACGGCTATCCACAGCCCAATACCATTTGCTAAGTGGGGCATGGATATTCTAGGACCCTATACGCCTGCATCAGGCGGCGGGAGATACATCCTGGTAGTAGTCGACTACTTCACCAAATGGGTGGAGGCCGAAGCAGTCAAGGGCATCAAGACCAAGGATGTCATCTCCTTCATTTGGAGGAATGTGATCACTCGGTTCGGGGTGCCTATGTCCATGGTTTTTGACAACGGTCCCCAGTTTGAGACGCCCGTTCTCAAAACTTGGTTGAGAGATCAAGGCATTACTTACTGTTTTGCATCAATCGGACGGCCTCAAGCAAACGACCAGGTCGAAGCATTTAACAAAATCATCTCAGATGGTATAAAGAAGAAAATTGAGAAAGCAGGCGGCCTATGGGCAGACGAACTACCACATGTTCTCTGGGCCATAAGGACGACTGAAAAGGGAGCGACTGGAGAAACACCTTTCCTCCTAACATATGGGGCAGAAGCTGTCCTACCCATTGAGCACTATGAGCAGACTCTCCGAGTTATGTTGTATGATGAAGATGCAAACTGGGAAGCAATGCGCCTAGCATTGGATTCCCTTCCATAACGTAAGGGCAATGTTGCCCTACGCCATGAAATATACCGCCTGAGAATGACTCAAATCTACAATAGAAGAGTACACAAGCGCCCACTCAAAGTAGGGGACTTTGTACTAAGGAAGATGGAATCAGTCGGCAGGGCCAACGAGTTGGGAAAACTAACTCCTAACTGGGAAGGACCCTACCGAATATATGAGGAGGTTAGGGACGGTACCTACCATCTGGAAACTCCAAAGGGCCGACCCCTACCTAGGACTTGGAATGTAGATAATCTGAAAAAATATTACTTTTGATGTAATCAATTAAAGTTTATTAATGAAAGATTCCAAGTTTATCCTCTTTTTATATGTTTCAAAAAGGAGTACACTCCGCCTGTCTCAAGACAGGCGGATACCCTCCATCACATACTTGCTAAAGGGCACGCCTGTTTGCCCACCATACGGCTAATCAACCCATGCACCAAGCCGCTTGATTACGCTTAATTTTTAAATTAATACGACTTGTCCCAATAAATAGCAGGCGTCCGACGACATGCCATTTGGATGAGATTCGTCGCAGAGAGCAGCTCCCATTTGGGTGGAATAATGCTCTATAAACTACTTACACGGCCCCTATACGGCTGTCCTCAAGGACAACGTATCTGTTTTGAGACATGGATAACTTTACACTTTCATAAGTGTCAGCAGTTGACATCTGCGTCGGATAGCCACCTGTATTACTTGGGATAGATACAGGAGGCGCCCTCTGAGTTAATAGTCAACAAAAATTGACGAATCAAGGGGATTAGTCGGCCACTGACGACTGATACCGCTACTACTCAAGATTAGGAGCAGCCACAATTGGTTAACGCCATAGTTAAACCATAGTTGTTCTCCCATACTTGGTTTGGAATCCTAATAAGTTTGAGCAGTCCGCCTGGTCTTTGGAAAAAAAGGCACTTAAACAAGCATTCCTACTAAGAAATACTAAATGAATCTAAGCAATCTAGAAGGACCTCTCGGTGTCCGACTGGATGTGATAACACCTACTATGTCTCTCGTAAAATACTAAGGGACTTATGACAATCGATAAAACAGTGACTAGCCGACTGTTCTCTAAGAACTAGGCAAACCCCTGTGTCTTGAAATGCGCTACAAGTTGGTTAATTCAGTCGGTACCTTACCACTGTGACTAAGTGCATTTCAATCAAGGCTGGTTATGTTTGCTACTAGAGTCCGATTGTCTATGGCCGACTAATTACTCTATTTTCAAGAAGTAACCTAGTCGTCCAGGGGCAAGGGCAGTCGGCATCAAAGTGCAACATCTCAGGTAAAAAGTTTAACATGGATGCGCCATTCAGGCTATTAAGTTGCGAAGTGCAAAATGTTTGGAAAATTCAACAAAAATATAAAATCAAAAAATAGCTTATGTAACAGCAAAAGACGACTCAACAGTCGCCAATTCATGTCAAATTAAAGCCAAACAAGCTGGCAAAGTTAAAGTTAAAACCAGACAAGCTGGCAAATATTCAGAAGCCCCGGGCCCCTGGCCGGGTAAAGATACATAAATACACGGCACGCAGGCCGGATCAAGTTTAAAGACAGAAAAGCTTAAATAGTGGGAGGGACCTCGCCTTCAGCAGCCACCTTCTCTTGCTGGGGAGGGGACACTTGATTGCTATGAACAGTCTCCTGTTCAGGCGCCTTTTTTGAAGATTCCCCTTCAGCCCCAACAATCGCCACTTCCTCTTCAAAAGAAGAAGAAGACTCGGACCCTCCCTAGCCGTCGCCTCCACCTATGACCACCTCATCATGCTCTTAGGTGCAAGCGGCAAACTGGTTCCCCCATGTTGAATAGTCGGTGTTTGGATAGAGGCGGTCCCAGGTCATTTTCATAATGGCGCTGCAATCCTCCATCATGTCAGCAACCAGGGCCTTTTTCTCCTCTTTGAACCTCGACTTATATTTTTGGGCCAGTTGCCTTTCCTTGTTGGCCAGGCGCTGCTTCAGGCGGGCATTACTGGTTTTCAGGTCCTCCACCGCCTTCACAGCCTCGTCATGGGCGTCGGCCTTCCCCTAGTTCTCGGAGACTTTAAGCTTGAGCTCCTTTATTTTTTTCTTTGGCCGCCTCCAAGTCGTCCTTGACTTGCTGATTCGCAGCCGCCTGTGCAAGCAATATGTCATTCGTCAAGACTTCATTTTGAAAAATAGAAAACATGGCCTTGTCCATGGTGGAGGCGGCGTGCTCTTTGGCAAACTTTACCTCTTTGTTCTTTTCTTAGATGGGCCGGCGGAGACCGTGCACTCGCAGCTTTGACTTATCAAAAAAAAAAGAACAGTCGGTCAGCTAAAGGTTCGTTTCTCAAAAGTGAAGCAGAGTTTGTGAGGGCTTAAAGAATACCTCGGCCAACAGGGCAACGATGTCGTCTAGGTTAAGAGTGTCGAACCCTCTAACCGTTTCCTTCTCTTGAGAAGGGACCGCCTGTAGTATAGTCTTTGCTATGGCAGCAAGGTTTGGCCGAGAAGGATGATCGCCTGCAAAAACTAGCGGATGATTAATATCCGACTGGCAAACTTGAAGAAGTTCTCAAAGAAGTTGTGTAAACAAACTTACCATCAAGCGCCTTCTCCTTGTTTTTCTCGGTAGGACGTTTGTCCTTTTCCTATTGTCTTCCCTTCTCTAAAGGGAAGTTGGCAGCAGGGGATGACCCATGTTTGGTCGCCACATGCTTTCGGGGACGAAGAGGGGTGATCGCGTCCCCTTCCACCTGCTTCCTGGCCTTCTCGGGAGGCGGTTGAGGGGTCGACCGGTCCTACAAGCAAAAATCACAGTCGGTCAGTAAGGTTCACTGAAAAGCAAGAGATAAAGAGATTGGATTCAATCATGAAGTCTTACCCCAGCCGGCTTGTTGGCTGGCGACTCCTCAGTTGGGCGTTTGCCCAAAACCGCCGAGCAGTACTGTGCTACCGCCTATATCGAAGCAGAAAATTTCTCCATTGCTTCAGCTGCATCAAGAAATCAAGAATTAAAAAATTAGACAAGTGACAAAGTCAGTACGGAAAACAAGCGGATAGCTACCTTCAGACATCTCGGTACTTAGCCCATAGGCGGCCAAGTACGTCCCATCATACAACCAGTTGTATTTGGGAACATATTGTTGGGGAACAAAAACTTTCTTCCCAGATTCAGGGTCCGCCTTAATGTCAACTTTAAATAAGCCAGCGTCTAAAATCTCGCGCTTGGCCTTGGAAGGAACAGGCGGCAGGTCTTTGCCGGCTAGGAAGGGTGGATCCCTATTCCACCTATTGTACTTAGCATTCTTGGCCTTGTCAGGGCAAGTAATAATGTAGAAGGTGGTCCGCCAGTCCTTCCATTTGTTCTCCTTACCCTGTGCCATGGCATATCCCCTATGGGATGTCAGCTGATACCAGCCGGACCCTGTTGCTTTTGGAGTCCAACTAAGGTAATCCTTGAATGGAATCGAATGCTATGATGCCATTGAAGAAGCTATTAGAGGAGTATTGTGTTAGCGGATTCATTTGAGCAAACGCCTCGAAACTGGCGTCTACTTCATGCATTTTGCACCCGGCCACGTAGCCGAGTATGTTGAACCAGGAATTGGGGGCCAACTGCCACAACCCAATCTGGTATCCGTCTAAGATGGCCTCGATGGCCGGGTGAAGAGGAAATCGAAGGCCAGCCTTAATAGCCGCCTCATAACAACCAAAGCACTGGTCCCCATAGCTAGAACCAGCCGGCCAAACTACAGTATCTTCTCTATCGGGGACCGACACTAGTAGTCGTCCCCCATTACATGCTTGGAGATGAACTCTCCAAATCTCTCTATCATGACCTTCCGCCTCCCTTCAGGCACATGGTGAAAATAAGGGGCGTAAAAGTCTCGGTAGGATGCCATGGGCTCGGCCTAGTTCTCCCCCATCGACACACTTAAAGACTCCCTAGCTGTGTGAATCCTAGAATACATCTCTTCATAGTCGAGAGAGTTCTGGCTCTCGCTACTAGCGTCTGACTCGTCGTTAGAGTCCGACGAGTCGTTTGGTTGCAAAGGTTCGGTAGGTGCCGCCTCTGTTTCAGAAGGCGAATCCTCGATTTGGTTTTGGGTTTGAGAGGGTCCAACAGGGACCGCCTCCTTCTCAGGAGACAACTCCCCAGAGTCACGTAAGATTGAGTCGCCGGGAGTACTTGGGGTACCCGATTTGTGATCAGGAAGGTCATAATGTGTATAAGAGCCGTCTGAGTTGGTTATTCGGCTAGTAGTCTTGATTCTTGCCATGATGTCCTGCACAGACATGGAAACAGTCGGATGCTGTGCAAAGGACAAGGGTGGTCCTAGAAAAGTGGAGTCGGCACTCCTAGTCCTGGATTCAACCGTCCCCGGTGACCGACTAATCGACAACCTAGGTCGTGCCGAGTGTCTTTGAAACACCATACTTTGTAAAATAAAAAGAGGAAAAAGATTCAAAGAATGGATGTTTTCAAAGAATGGATGTTTACCTGAAGTCGCAAGTTGAAGTAGACTGGAAGTAGGCGCCCGAGAAGAAAGTAAGCGGCGGGGTACGACTGCTCCGTAAAATCGCAAAAAGCTGGGGTCCGAGAGATATCTTTTTGAAAACAAAGTGAACAAATGTGAATAAAAGACTTGTTGACCAACCCTATTTATAGGGAGAGAATAAGCAGAAGAGCATTCAAATTCAAAAAATTGGGCGGGAAAATTCTCGGCCAAGCTATCCGTCGACACTTGTCGTCTCCTCATTGGACGACACTTTCCACAGGTCACACGTGCCAGGTCACGTGCCAACTGTGAGGGGCAAATGATTAGGGAGATTTTCCCTTAATTACCTCTCGCCACGTGGACCAATGAGGGCCTGACAAATGTCACCCAGTTGGGCTTATCAGGACCTGCCACGTAGCACACTTCCATTGGTCCACCATGGACCTCCTATGGCGCCATGTGGCCCTCTCAGCCTTGCCTAAACATGTAATAGATTGGGCCCAATCCCAAGAAAGCCCAGTCAGTCCTAGGGTTGGCCAAAACCCTAGAACCTGGCACGCTTCCCAAGGCTATAAATACGGTCATAAATTCTCATTTATGACAGAGAGACTGTTCACAAGAAACACTCGGATTACACAAATCCTAAGACAATCACACACTACTCGGTACCGCCTGCTAGACCCGTCCTAGCATCCGGCACCCATTTACATTCTACTTTACAACTCCTTCATCTACTAACTTAATCGTTGGAGGCGGAGCTCCTTACCCAAGGAGTCTCCGTTATCTTTCAAGTACAGGCGCGTGGTTCCAGCCTCGAAGTTGTAACTCTCCCAAGGGACACAGAAAACCCCGGAACAATAAACATGCTTGATATGGAATGAAATTGTAGAAGATTAATGGTATAATCAAACGCATAATCCGACAATTGCATGTCATAATTAATCAAGGTTTAAAGATTTATAATTTTTCGTTCCGAACAAAAAACCACTCGAAAAACCACTTTCTGGGCAGATTTAGGCTTCTGGAAGACCATCTTTAACCACATAGTGACTAAAGGTTTATTTTGAACATCAATTCTAAAAGGAATGGTGTACTTTGAACAAGTGTATTATACCGATAGAGGGTTCAGAATTAATTAGAAAGTTAATTATTTAGTGAGGTCAAGTGATCGGAATGCCTAGCTGGAGGCCACTTCCGATCTGTAATATTAATACGTAATTTATATTACATCTTAATCTTGACTGAACCCTTTGGGTCACACCCAATAGTGTAACCGAACCGAAACAACAAATTAATATGAAGGATTAAATGAGTCAATAGAGTATTTACGAACAAAGACGTCGGATTCCGAGCTTGTAGCGTCGAAACCGAGCGTCGTAAGTCGAGTCGAATTTAGGAATTGACGAAACGGAATTATCGACCAAACGACAAGTCATTGCTAGGGCAAGATGGCTAGCATTGCTAGCCAAGGCCTCTTCCACAAGGTAATGCTCGACCGCAAGCTTAGCATGCCTAGCATGGCTTAGCATGCTAGTCGAGTATCTCAAGGGAAGCATGGCCGGTCGCGCTTGCTAGGCAAGCAAGCAGCCAGCCCCGCACCATCGCAAGGCCAGCAGCAAACATATGCTCGCTGAGCCTCGCGCATGGTCGTAACAGCTAGCTGGGCGCAGCCTAGCACACGCATCGTAGCAGCAGCAGCAGCCCGCAATGCGTGCGTGGCCTGCTGGTTGTGCGTGCGTGTATGCGGGCTGGCATGCAGGCCCAGCCATGGCACCAAGCGCCAGCAAGGCTGCCTTGACTACTAAGCCAGGCCGCCAGCTAGCGTATGCTTATTGGCTTGCTTTGATTATGAGGGAGGTGGATGGTCCCCCTGTGTGGTCCTCACCTAACCACTTGCTTTCCCCTTGCACTTGTCATCTGGTGATTCATTTGGATATTTAATTTATTTTAGAATAAAATTAAATTGCATTTTGCATTTTTCCAACTCTCCCAAATTGATGGGAGATGAGATTTCAAGGGCTCCTTTCCCTATAGATACAAATCATTCGGCATTGGGAAAGAGTACTTGAGTTGTGAACTTTAAGGGATCTCCAAGAAGAGAAAACCTTTGTTCTAATACTCTAAGTTATTTTTGGCCAAGCCCTGACTAAGCTTTGAGGTAAGGGTCGGGTCTGTTCGGGGAGCGAGGGTGTTAGCTGTTAGAGGTTCGCGCATTTACGGGACTCTACGCTTTCAAGTCCGAGCTCTAAGTGAGAGAGAAGCACGCTTCAAGGATAATGATTTTTTCTCTCTCTTCTTGTTAACCATGTGATTGTGTTTTAATACAAGTCTAATTACTTTAATTTGTGTGCCTATTTTACGCGGGTTTTTTTTTCAACCTGATGTTGGATATCACGAAACCCAACAGCGCTATCGGAGCCGCGTGCATTTAATTATTGTAATTAATAATTTATTAAGGTGATTTAAATGCTTTTAAATTTCTGGTTTTCTTTCTAATTGGATTAAAAGCTCATTTTAATTAGTTTTAATCTCGTATTTATACTAATTTTGGCTAAAGGACCCTGATTTCGACCCAAAACTAGTGAATTTTGGGTGGAATCGATGTTCTAAATTGATTTTAAGTCACTCTGTGGGTGCTTCAGAAGCCAAAATCCACCTAGAAACAAGTTTTTTGAGGGAGTTTTCGTTTTAGACGAAAAATTTTAAATCTTTAACCTTGATTAATTATGGCATGTTAATGTTAGATTAAGTGTATGGTTACACCATTAATCTACTGCAATAAAACCCTTATTAAGCATATTTATGAAGTCATAATTGATGCTTAATTTGGTGAGTTCATTTTTCTCATAAATATGCAATCTTAAATTTTTGCAAATTAATTGCTTTAAGTGTCAATGTTTATGGTGAATTTGTAATTTTGAAGCCCCTAGAGTGTTAAAGATCTAATCTTTAATTATTTTTTTGTTAGAACTTAACTTTCTAAATTCTATGTTGAACTAATTATTGATTTTAATCATTTTTGAGTTGATTAGGGTCTTAAAAGTTCAAACTTGTGATTAAAATTTGATTACTCTTCATATTTGAAGGATGTAACATTTGAAGTTTACACAAGTTAGTGTTGGAAAATTTTTCATTGGATGATTGTCCTTATTTTTCCAACTCCTTTTATTTTGTCAAATCTCATTTTTGATTTATGTTTGGTTAAATTAATTGTGAGAATAACCTTCAATTTTAATAGCATCAAGTTGAGCCAAAAAAAATTTAAAAATTGGTTCTCGAATTAATTTTTGTTTGTGCACTAAAAATTTAATTTATTTAAGTTCTACTTGTTTTATTTTCATTTTTGCTCAATATTGGTTCTAAAAATAATTTAGAATTAATTTTACATCACACAAGAATCGGGATAAAATCACGAGGCACGAGCAGACAAATCGAGGCACAAAGCCCCGAGCACATCTTTTGTCCAGCTGGGCTGCTTGCGCATTCCACATGTGAAAGCCAAGGTTGTGCGGGTTGCTAGTGCATCGAAGTGTGCGTGAGTGCGTGTGTGTGCGAGCATTGGTGCGCTTGGTGTTGCATTGGTGCGATGCGTGGGCTACGGTGTGGGAGCTTTGGTGCTATGAAGGGCCCTAATGTGGGCTGCGGCTTGCGGCTGCTAGGCAGTGTGCGCCTCGCATATGAGAAGGCCTTTGAGGCCCTCACTTGTGTGCGCGCAAGCATGCTGGTGTGGTCACATGCACATGCTTGGCGCAACAAGTTTTTGGGGTCTTGGAATCGTTTTATTCTCGCCTAAATGGGATAATTTTAAATGTGTGGATAAAATGATTAATAAGATTGAAAATTTTGCATATATGCTTTAAATTTAAAACTTATTGGTTTATGAATGGTTTTTCATTGCAATTTCTTTCAATTTTAAAATCATGTCTGCAAATAATAACAACAACAACTTAATGTGCTTGGAACTCCCCGATAAGTTAGCTTTTAGCCTAAAACTTGGTCAACTTAAAGGAATGGGAGGAGGAACTCTGGAAAAAACACTTCGGAATTGTTCCATGGAGTACATTCTTGATACTCCCATTCCCCCAGGCTTCTACTCGAAGGGAATCATGAGTGATGAAAGTCATGATGAATGGTCTTCCGATTGCAAGAAAGTTTCACGACCAATGGCTAATTTCATCCCGGAAGAATGGAAGGAAAAGTTCTCCTCCTATTTTCAGGACATGTTCCTCAAAGCACTTGAGGATATTGTCAATGTGAGAGTCACCAAGAGTCTCAATGGAAATTATGATGGACTTGTGTTTGACGTGACTAGGTCACTCTCAAACAAGAAGATATAGCCACCGGAAGAGGGTTGTCTTGCTAAGGAGAGGTACCGACTTTGGTCGAGGGTCTACAATCAAATTTAGACCCGGTATGCCCCTCTAACTTCATGTGCTTTGAATGACTACGCTCTTCAAGCACATGGAGCTTGTCGGAATCCCAATGGAGGATGAGATGGCGGGTCATATCTTGCTTGCGTTACTCATTGAGAGATGTGGTGCAACTACTTCGCTAGGCCAACTCTTATGGAGCAATCAAAATTCCCTTGAGAGAAAAGAAGGAGTTCAAGAACAAAGCAAAGATGCGATGCTTATATTGTGGTTGGAAAGGACACTACAAGAGGGAATGCAAGATCTTCCATAGGGATGAGGAAAAAGGAATTTCTCATTTACCTTAGGTATCTTCATTAACACTTGTGTATAAGCTATTCATAGGTATTGGATACCATGTATGACTCACTTTATGCTCCCATTTTCAGGGACCAAATGAGAGGGCTTCACAAGTGGATGTGCAACAACAAGCGGACAATGAAGATGGTCTTTCCGTTGTGCTTGTAGGAACATTATTTGTCTTTGTCTTGTAATAGAACTAATTATTGTTTTATTATGTTTTGCTTGACATTGAACATATTTTGATCTATGGTGTTGGATGTCGTGTTATTTGATCACAAGACTCTAACAATTGTTGTTTTTGAATGTCTTGTTTATGTGTTTTGTGAGACCACACATTCTAAATGTGTCCAGAAAAATGTTAATGATACCACCAAAGAACTAAGACCATTGAGTCGAATCAAACCTACTTGTGGCATTGTCGTCTTGGCCACATTAACACCAAACGCATCAAGAAACTTCTTCATGAAGAATTCTTGATTCATTCGACTTAGAGTTGTTTGAAAACTACAAAGGATGCTTATTAGGCAAGATGATAAAGCAGTCATTCTCCAAGTTGGGGGAAAGGGCTAGTGACTTATTGGGTCTTATACACACTGGTGTATGTGGAAAAATGAGCACAACGCAAGAAATGGTTATCGCTATTTTATCACTTTTAAAGACAACTTTAGTAGATATGGCTATGTCTACCTTATGTCGCACAAATCTGAATCTTTTGAGAAATTCAAAGTGAAGTGGAAAATCAGCTAGGCAAGAAAATCAAAGCACTTTGATCGGATCGAGGTGGCGAGTATTTGAGCTATTAATTCGACGATCATCTTAAAGAATATGAAATTCTCTCTGAATTGACTCCTCCTAGAACTCCACAATGGAATGGAGTGTCCGAAAGGAGGAATTGAACTCTGTTACACATGGTTCAATTAATGATGGGTCCTAGCAATCTTCCTATCCCTTTCTAAGGACACGCACTTTTAACCGCGACACTCACTCTGAACCGTGCTTCGTCAAAAGCTCTCAAAAAGACTCCATATGAATTATGGATGAAAAAACCTCCACGGTTGTCTTTTCTTAAGATTTGGGGTTGCGAAGTATATGTAAAAAGACTCATATCTGACAAGCTTGCACCAAAATATGATAAGTGTTTCTTTGTGGGCTATCCAAAAGAAGCCAACGGGTATTACTTCTACAACCAGTTTGAGAACTAAATATTTGTTACTTGAGGCGGTGTCTTTTTGGAAAAGGACTATCTTTTGATAATGATATGTGGGAGGAAAATCGAACTAGATGAAGTTCGAGCGGATGAGCAACAAAGTCAACCTGACAAAACTGACAATCAAAGTGCTTTAGAAGCAGCTGTTGACATTGGTTAGAGTCAAACCCACAATGTGCAAAGTCAAAATGACAATGAAAATGCTCAAACTATTACCCTGTAAAGGTCATAAAGGCCAAGATCTCAACCAGACAGAAACCTCGGTGTTGTCTTAACCGAGGATCAAGAGATCCTAGTTTTGGATGAAGATAAGCCAGCAACATACAAACAAGCTATGATGAGCCCCGACTCTGCAAAATGGCAAAAAGCCATGAAATCCCAGATGGACTCCATGTTTGAAAATCAAGTTTAGGACTTGGTTCATTTGCTTGAACGTTACACACCTATCGGTTGCAAATAGATTTTCAAATTAAAAACCGACAAAGATGGAAATGTATATGTATACAAAGCTAGATTGGCAGCAAAAGGTTACAAGCAAATTCATGGCGTTGATTATGACGAAACCTTTTCACTAGTCGCCATGCTCAAGTCCTTCCGGATTATCCTAGCAATTACCGCATATTATGATTATTAAATATGGTAAATGGATGTCAAAACCGCCTTCCATAATGGGATTTTTAAAGAAACTATGCACATGACACAGCCGAAAGGTTTTGTTGATCCAAATAATATTGGGAAGGTATGCAAGTTTAAGAAATCCATTTATGTATTAAAGCAGGCAAGCTAAAGTTGGAATCTGCGATTCGATGAAGCCAATAGTGAGTTTGGTTTTATCAAGAATCCAGATGAGTCTTGTATTTACAAGAAGGTCATTAAGAGTGACATCACATTCCTTGTCTTATATGTCGATGACATATTGCTCATTGGAAACAACATTCCAATGAGGGAGTCTGTAAATGCTTGGCTTGGAAAAAGTTTCTCAATGAAGGACTTGGGAGAGGCACAATATATATTGGGCATCAAGATCTATCGGGATAGATCTAAAAGGATGATTGGATTGAGCCAAAGTACTTATATTGATAAAGTACTAGTAGGATTCAATATATAGGAAGCCAAGAGAGGCCACCTACCCATGTCACATGGCATAATTATAAGCAAGAAATAGTGTTCGAAGACACCTAATGAGCAAGAGAGGATGAGTCTGATTCCATATGCTTTGCTTATTAGATCAATCATGTATGCCATGATATGTACTAGGCATGATGTATTGTATGCCTTGAGTGCTACAAGTCGATACCAATCAGACCCTGGAGAAGCGCATTGGACTGCGACCAAGAATATCCTAAAGTAACTAAAAGGAACAAGGAAAAATTTCTAGTCTATGGTGGAAGTAAGGATTTAGTTGTTAAAGGTAATACCGACGCAAGCTTCCAGACTGATAGAGACGACTTAAAGTCACAATTATGATACGTGTTCTTTCTTAATGGAGGAGCGTTTAGTTGGTAGAGTGCTAAGCAAAGCACGACGACAAACTCTACAACTGAAGCCAAATACTTGGCAGCTTCGAAAGCAGCTAAGGAGGTAGTTTGGATTCATAAGTTCTTTGGGGAACTTGGTGTTGTCCCCTCAATAAAGGGACAAATAGCCCTCTACTTTGATAATAATAGGGCTATTGCTCAGGCCAGTGAGCCAAGGGGGCATTAGAAATTCAAACATGTGATGAGGCGATATCACATGATAAGGAAATGGAAGAACGAGGATGAAATAAGAATTTCCAAGATTGGAACAGACGACAATGTAGCCGATCCACTTATTAAACCTTTGCCTTAAGTGAAACACAATAAGCACGTTGAGGCAATGGGAATCAGGAACATTGAAGATTGTCTTTGATTTCCCTATTTGTGTGTTTAAATTAAGTTGTGGAGATCTTAATGTAAAACACCATGTTAAAACCATTCATTTATGAAGTAATTTAATTTTCTGTAAATTATTATTCCATTTCTATTTAACTGTGGTTTAGAATTAAATAATTAGTCCATTCGATTTGAACATTCAAAATATGGTATCAAGGCCATGTCATGGATAAAGAAACACCTATTAAGTGAACGTTGAACATCATATCGAAGTTATCCCTAATCGAGGTCATTTGAAAGTTGGACGACAAATGACCGCGTGAGATTAGTGTGTAGTATGATTTATAGCACCGTTTCTTGTGGTACAAGGAAATGATTATCATAAATGATTTGCACAAGTATTAGTTTGGAACTATACCAGATCGACTTATGAGAATACTTTAAGAGATTTAACAATCGTCATAAGTATATCGCTCCTTATAGCTATCGGAACCTCTTTCCTCGACCATGAGTATTGTTAGTTCTCTTGTTTGAGTACTAGTTCGCTTTGATGTTGCCAAACGTCTGCCGTAAAAAGGGATTATAAAGGCAACAGCTGGGCGGCTAGGGCCTCTTAGTAAGGGAAGGTAACAATGTAAGACTGGGAAAGCCCTCTATTAACAGTAGGGAACATGTCTTTGTTGTATACAAGGCCTCTCGGAGAGCGAGACTATGAAAATGCCTGGCCATGCTCAGATGGATTTTAGAAATTATCTGCTTATTGACAATCGAACTCAGAATTGAAAAACACTTCTGGACGTAATAAGGATGACGAAGAATCTTACCCTACAGTTCATGAAGAGACATTAAGTGACAGAAGAAATAAGCTATACACAATTTGCACACTTGTCTGGAAGATTAATGCGAAGGATTAAATGAGTTAATAGATTATTTACGAACAAAGACGTCGAATTCCAAGCTTAGAGCGTCGAAACCGAGCGTCGTAAGTCGAGTCGAATTTAGGAATCGACGAGACGGAAAAATCGACCATACGACAAGTCATTGCTAGGGCAAGATGGCTAGCATGGCTAGCTAAGGCCTCTACCACAAGGCAATTCTTAGCCGCAAGCTCAGCATGCCTAGCATGGCCGAGCATGCCTTGCGCGCATCGCATGGCTTGCATGGCTGGTCGCGCTTGTTAGGCAAGACAACAGCCAGCCCTGCACTATCACAAGGCCAGCAGCAAGCATATGCTCGCTAAGCCTCACGCATGGTCGCAGCAGCATAGCACAATCATCGCAGCAGCTAGCTGGGCATAGCATAGCACAATCATCGCAGCAGCTAGCTGGGCGTTGCCTTGCATAAGCAAAGAAGCAGCAGTATCAGCTCGCATTACATGCGTGCGTGTATGCGGGCATGCTAGTAGGCCAAGCCATGGCGCCAAGCGCAAGCGAGGCTTCCTTAACTGCCAAGGTAGGCCGCCTGCTAGCGTATGCTTATTGGCTTGCTTTAATTGTATGGATTGCTTAGGGAGCAAGGGGTGGATGGTCCCCCCATGTGGTCATCACCTAACCACTTGCTCTCCCCTTGCCACATGTCATTTGGTGATTCATTTTGATATTTACTTTATTTTAGAATTAAATTAAGTTCCATTTTGCATTTTCCAATTCTCCCACATTGATGGGAGATGATATTTCAAGGGCTCCTTTCCCTATAAATACCAATCATTTGTCATTGGGAAAGAGTACTTGAGTTGTGAACTTTAAGGGATCTCCAAGAAAAGAAAACCTTTGTTCTAATACTCTAAGTTATTTTTGGCTAGCCCCGACTAAGCTTCGGGGTAATGGCTAGGTCGGTTCAGGGAGCGAGGGTGTTAGCCGTCGGAGGTTCGCGCATTTGCGAGATTCTAAGCTTTCAAGTCCGAGATCTAAGTGAGAGCGAAGCACGCTTCAAGGGTAATGATTATTTCTCTCTTCTTGTTAATCATGTGATTGTGTTTAAATACATGATTAGTTACTTTAATTTGTGTGCGGATTTTTGGCGGGTTTCCTTCTGCGTGATGTTGGACATCATGAAACGCAACAGATTCCATCCAAAATTAACTATTTTTAAGTCAAAATCTGGGTTCGTAGTAAAAAAATTATCAATAATACGAATTTAATCAAATTAAAAACAAGGTCCTAACCTAATTAGGTTGCTAATCCAGAAATTTAAATCCATTTTAAATCACCTTGATTAATTTTTGTTGTAAAAATTAAACGCAAGAGGCTCTTATACCGCTGTTGGGTTTTACAATGACCGACACCGCGCGAAAATAAATAAAACCTGCAAGGATCGCTGCATAATTAATACAACTAAACAACATAACATGCAATTATTAAAATCAATAAACACTAAAAAATACAAAGAGGGAGAGAGAAAGTAAGGAAAAGACTTATTTACCCTTGAAGCGTGCGTGCTTCTCACGAACCCCGAGCACGAATACGGAAAGCTCTAGACCCACAAGTGAAAATCCTCCTTTGCACACCCACATGCCCGAACGGGTCCCTACCTCGTAGCTTAGACGAGGCTAGACCAAAAGAAACTAGAGTATTACGAACTTAAAGGCTTTCTCACGCTTTTAGGAGATACATTATTGAGTTCAACTCAAGTGAATAATCCCAACTCTCAAGGTTGGTAATTATAGGCAAAGGCTCCCAAAAACCTCAACCGTCTTTCCATATGGGAGAAATGAAAAGTGAGAAAAAGTAAGCAATTAGTTTAACTATAAACTAAATTAAATATCCTAAACAATAAGCAAATAACAAGTGGCAATGCAAGGGAGGGGTTAGGTAAGGACCACAAACCCTCCCCTTGGGGAGCAAGCAAAACCGCCAATTCACCCTTGGTCAACATAAGGCTGACCAGCCCTAAGGCTTGGGCTCCAAGGCACGCCTAGCTAGCGGCCTTGCCCTTAGCAGGGCCTGCTAGCACGCCGCAAGCCCACGCGAGCTGCTGGGCATTAGCGGGCTGCTGCTAGGACTGCTCGCGTGCTTGCAGGCTGGTGTTAGTGTTGCTAGTATCAACCTACTCACATGCTTGCGGGTTGATGGAAGCGCTGCTAGCTCACCTAGCAGGCATGCTTATGAGGCATTGCACTGCTAGCTAGCTAGCTCGGCCAACACGCCTGGCCAGCGCACATACGTGGTTGTTAGGCTTGGGGCCGAGGCTAGAGCATGGCTAGCAATCTTGCTAGCCTAGGTTGCCTAGTCCTCGATTGGCTAGGCCAATCCGAGGCTAGGTGTTTTCGCGATGACTTGTCATTGGACTTATTCTCGTCTTCTCGATTCGTTGAATCGTCTTGACGTTCAACGCTCGGCTTCGACGCTCTAGGCTCGGAATCCGACGTTTGAGTTCGTAAAATCTCTATCGAATTATTTAATCCTTAGGATTAATTTGTCGGCTTTGTTTGGTTACAAGATTAGGTGTTACCCAAAGGGTTTAGTCAAGAGCAAGTTGTAATATTAATTATACATTAATATTGCTAATCGGAAGCTGCCTCCAGCTAGGTATTACCATCACTTGACCTCATTGAAAAATTAGCTTTATAATAATTCTGAACCCTCTATCAGAATATTACACTTGTTCGAAGGACACCATTTCTTTCAATCAATTTATATGGACGCCTACGTGGGATATCTTCTTCCTCTGTAAGCGAGAAATAATACACTTGTTCGAAGGACACCATTCCTTTCAATTTGATAACTCCCGATAAAGTTATTCAAAGGGAGGAGCTGGTTTGAGTGAGGAGCTTTGATTACTCCAGCTGAAGTTACTCAAAGCAAAGAGCTGGGCTAAGTGAGGAGCTTTGATTGGCTTCTTTTTTTATTTTTATTTTTTTACGTCGTAGCTTTGCTAGTGGGTGGTTTATTCCCTTTATTCGGTAGGTAACTACCATTTATTGCGAGTATTCAATTCCCATTCTCTTTCCTTTTTGTATTTCGCTTCTCCACTTTTCTCAATTTCGTTTTAATTTCAAAACACTTTCTTTCCTTTTGTTTCCTTCCCACTCACTTGCGATTGTTGGCGGTTCTTTTTGTTTTCTCTCTCTTTATTTTCTCCACTTTACTCGTTTTGAGTTTTGAAATTTTTTGGGAGTCGCTTGATGTAAGTTCACTGTAAATTACCCCTTGCTTACTTCGTAATTGTTGCTTGTTATTCAAAAGATACCGTGAATTTGTAATTCAAAAGAAACTATAAAATTATCGTAATTACGGAGCAAGCAAGGGGTACAAATTGAAATGCAAATATGAAATAAGAAGGTATCTTTCGTAATTACGGAGCAAGCAAGGGGTAATTACAAATATGGGAAAAATCATAGTTAATTTCGTGCTTGCTCCGAAATTTGTTATTCAAAAGATATCGTAAAATTAACTATGATTTTTCCCAAATTCGTGCTTTTTTGCTCCGCCGTGTCGTTAGTTAGCCCTTTTACACTTCTTTTCTTGTTCAAATATCAATTCTATCTTGTTGTTGTTATATTTCTTCGTCGCCATTATGTTTTTACTATTCATTCTCGAGTTGATTTTTCCTTTTTTATTTTCTTGATTTTGCTTTCTTATTGGAGATTTGTGTTCTCTTTTATTTTCCAAGTTTTGATTTTTTGGCCATGTTAGACGCTTCTGACAGTCAGAATGTTTCCTCCCGCTCTAACGGCGATGGTAGCGAGTCTGAGTCTACTTCTTCTTCCGAGTTATCTCATTCAAGTGAGCCTCTCAGGTCATATGTCCCTTTTTCTTCTCCCATTTCTTGCTCCCCTTCAAGTTATGTTTCCCCCTGATTGTGATGCTTTTGCGGGAATTACGCTGCTGGTGGTGCATTTACTCGTGCCGAGGAGCCCAGCGGTGGTCGCTTGCCCCCAGCACCTTTCATCCCTACCTTCCGGGTAGGGTTCGTGACGACATTTTTTACCTTTATTGTGAGAGGGTCCTAATGATTAGGGGGGTTGCACTGCCTCATCTACGGCTGCGCTCTGGCCGTCATGCGCGATTAGCAGCTAAGGTTAGGGCCAACCCTTTTGCTGATGCCTCTAAGAGTCCTTTTCCTGATGTACTTCCTTTGCGTGAGTTTACTTGGTTGGATGATATATCTGATGTGCACCATTTTGATCATTATGTAGTGCGCAGCTTAACTCCCATTGTTAGTTCAATGGCTACTCCTCAATCTTAGTCTCTTGAAGACGTTGCCCTTAATGCCTGCTAGCCCCGATATGTAAATGAGGTGGTTCCTCTAGGTGATGCTACCTTCTCCTTGGAAGAGAAGACTAAAGGTCCTTGGCTCTGAACTTTGAGCTTTGACTGGCGGTTATTGGTTGTGCGTCTGAAGCTGGCATAGTGTGGTAATTCGTTTTATGGGTTAGGATCAGGCTATGAGTTGGTGTTCCCTAAAGCTGGGGCCAGCCTGTCTAGCCCTCCTGCTAGGTATATTGTTGTGTTTGCTTCTCATTTGGTTGTGGGATTAAGGTTTCTCCTGGACCTATCCTTGGACAAGATGTTGCGTGCTTTTAATATTCCTCTTTCACTGATTCTGCTAGCGTCTTTGCACACCTTAATCTTTTTACTTTTGACAGTACACTACAAACACTTCCCTGAGTCTCTGTCTCTATTTCATTCTCTGTTCAGCTTCAAATGGAGTGCTTTTGGTGCTGATTCTGGTTGGTTCTATCTTGCACCCAAACCTAAAAGGGTGATGTCCTACCCCAATTTGGGTTGTTTCAAGGATTGGCGAGGAAACTTTTTCTGGTTACGCGTCCTTGCTAATTTTGGGTGCCCTCGCTCTTTTTGCTGTGTGAGGTCAAATATGGGGGGTATCACCTTGCAGACAATTGACACTGCCAAAGAAGCTCACGCTTAAACCCGCTTTGGGGGTGAGACTTATGCACCCAAAACGTGGTTTCCCAATGGGTTGTACATTATAGGGAATGCTCAACTTTCTGCCATGCATCTATGTTCTACTCATGTGTTTGGTAAGATTCTCCCTTCCTTGCCTAACGTTTTTCTTGTTAATTTTGTTTTGCTTTTATGGCGTTGTGACAAACTTCTTTCTTTCTTTCTTTCCAGGCTATGAAAAGTTGGATAAGGCACTATTTGGTGTGGACGATACTTGGAAGCCTCTTACCAAGACTCCAAGAAATCCCGTACCTTTTTAAGGTGTTGGAGGTCTACATTGGTGCTCGCATGGGTGAGACACGCGTAATTCCTACTGAGTTTACACATGGTCCAACTACTGCTGGTACTTCTGCTCGTTCTACTCCCACCATTCAAGCAATGGCTGATCCTGAAGTTTCTACTACTGGTAGTGATCAAGTTAGGGGAAATGTTGATTCTCCTCTAAAGTTTGGGTCGTTGATGGCGTCGAATTCTTCGGTTGTGGTCTCCGGTTGGTGGACACTCCATACTACTAAGGATAGCAAGTATGAGGCTCATGACCAAGAGGTCCCTAACGCTGTAGACACTTAAGACCGCACAGGTCACAGCAACAACGAGTTCGCAGATTACTTGCTGAATGCTGCGCCGTTTGACACTCCATCCATTGGTGGTGATGGTGGGGTATCCGAGCCTATGCAAATTGATGTATCTTCTGGGCTTGAACCGCAGGGTTCCATTTCTATTGGGCATGTTCTGCCCTCTCTCAAGGAGACTTCTCTTTCGATTTTGGAGAGTAGACCTCTCCCTACTTCTACTTTTACTGAGCATGTTCTACTCAAAAATCCTGCTTCTACAGGCGTTATTGTTGAACTTCCTAGGTCTACTTCTTCTTTTACTAGCTCCACAGTAACTCACAACCCCCTTTCTCAGCTTAGACCCTACATACCTTGATCGTCTGCGCAGCCACCGTCGTGGTGGGCGTATGCCTAGCACATCTGGCAGAGGAAGCCCCACTATTGTTATTGACCTGGAGCCTATTTCTTCTCCACGTGAGCCTTCTCCTAAGAGTCGTTGGATTCCTCCTGTGAAAGAGTTATTTACTTCAACCTATGGCCATTGTGAGCCTACTAAGGTGCTAAATTCTCAAGGCTGAGGTGCTCCTGCTTCCAACGATCTTAATCGCTGTGTGAACCAATACTTTGGAGAAGCTTATGCTCACCCTTTTTTTGTCTCTTCCAAGTCCGTGGTTGGAACTTTCAGGGTAGCTAGCCCTCTTGAGTTTTCTGAAGTTCATATTGACCCCTTTTTGCGGTCAGGGCGGGAACATCTCAAGAGCAAATGCTAGCTCATATTTTCTATTTTTCTTCTTTTTCTTGCTCTTGCTTCTTCTCTTTTTTCCCATTTTCTTATTCTTCTTAGGAAGGGGACCAAACCTTGGACCTTCAATCTTTGGAGGGGCAATGACACCCTCCTCAAAGGTTACTTGGTTCAGTTTACATGTATCACAAGGAGGTGGGTTCTCAGTAGCCATGATTTCTTCTTGAACATTGCTCAAATGGGATTTCTCCAAACAAGTCTCCAACCCCTCAACCACATCAACTCTAAAATCTCTCTCAACCATGGGGTTCTTGAATGCTTTTGAAAACTCGAAAACAATCTTCTCATCGGCAACTTCACAAATGATTGTGTTGTTTTTGCAATTTATCACCGCACCCAAGGTCTTGAGAGCTTCTCTACCAAGAATCAATGGAGTGACTACATCCTCCTCCATATCCATAACCACAAAATCACATGGAACATAGATGTGCCCCACTTAAATATGAACATCTTCAAGCTCACCATAAGACATCTCAACCGATCTATCGGCTAGATGAATGGTCTTTCTTGTGGGGATTATCTCGATATTGAGTTGCTTAGAAATGGACGAGGGAATCAAGCTAACATTAGCTCCAAGGTTGGCCAAAGCACCCTTGACCTCCAAATTGCGAATTTTAACCGGCAAAGTGAAACTTCCCGGATCTTGTTGCTTCTTCGGCATCTCATGTTGGAGCAAAGCAATAACTTGAAGAGGAAGAGTGATGAGATCTTCATTAATCTTCTTTTTGTTAAAGATAATTTCCTTTAGGAACTTTTCATACGAAGGAATTTGTGCGATCGCCTTAAGGAAAGGAATGTTGATGTGTAGGCCCTTCATCACCCTAAAAAACCTCACAAACTTCTCATTCAAACTATTCTTAATTAGCCGAGTAGGGTAAGCAATATTGCCGTCAAATTTTTTTGGCACACTAAGATCAATAGGCACCTCCTTCTCCTTAGGCATCTTCTTCTTAGCCACCTACTCTACCACCTCTTCTTCAATCTTTGCTTATTTCCTCCTCACAATTCTTCTTTTTTGCCTCATTCTCCTTGGGACCACAATAAGAAGTCCCTGACCTCAAAGTGATGGCCTTGAAAGACTCGGGTTTTTAGGTATGTGAGGGGTTAGTAGAGGTTTGTCTGGGTAGTTTTGAGATGGGTGAGTTAAGAGAAGAGTTTTCTGCACTTGAGCCAATTAAGAATCAACCATCTTGTTGTGAGCTTTGATCTCATGGATTTTTTGATTCATGGATTGGAGTTGTTGAAGGATTTGGCTTTGTGTGTTTTCAGGTTGGAGTTGCTCAAGGAACTTTTGAGGGGATTGGTTTTGGTATTGCCTTTGGTTGTGGTCCCTCTTTGATTGGAAGGGTGTGGTACATTTTGGTTTGGATTGATGGTAGGTTCGCTCTGTTGATAGGAGAAGTTCCCTTGCCTTTGTTGGTGTTGGGGTTGGGCTTGCCATTGTTATTGGGGTTGATATTGGCTTTTGGACCAAATCCGGGTGGTGGTCAGACATGCCATATTCATGTTGTTGTCTCAATACCCATCTTGCCTTGTACTCATAGCTGCAACATATTCATAATTAAACCCTCCACAATAAAATGTATTGTGGTTTGTAACACGGTCGTTTGATTCTAAAACTCCTTTAATCAAACAAAGATTTATAATACCTAAACCTAACACTAAACAACAGTCTAGTGGCAAGTCAAGGGTCAATCCACAGAGAATGGCTAATCACCACAGTCATCACCAACAACTAAGCCAGGCCAAAAAGGGGTAAGAAATGACAACTAATACTACAAGACTAGACTAGACTAGACTAAGACAAAAGATAAAATGCTAAGGAATTGAGTAGGTATAAGCTTCACTTAAGCATACATAGGACTATAATCGGATTGATCACAAATTAAGTATATTTAAATGTCGAATTAAGGTCTAACCCAACCTCCTATCGGGATCAAAAGGTTTCTAACATAGCCTCTATGCTATTGCACTAGAACCATATACATACTCGTAGGTACAATCAAGCACAATCGAAAACAATGAATCTAGTTAGGTCTTCTATCACGTCATCCAGCATCAATTCACCTTAATTAACAAATAACATGCATTTTGCTAGAAAATTGAAGAATATCAAACACGCAAAGACTTTAATACTGATCAAACCAAATTCTATAGCTAACACATGCTGAAGCTTTAATTATACCATCCCAAAACCCTTAAGAAAAGAGATTACTCCATAATCATGGAAATCAACAAACTAATCAACAAATCAATGAGTAGAAGCATGATTAACAAGAAATCAACAAAGCAAAATCAAAATAAAGCAATAAAGATAGAGAAGAGAAGGTAAGAATTCCTCATTGATTGATGTTTGAAGCTTATAATACAATTGTCACTCTAGAATTTTCATCATCTTTAATCTTTCATTGAATAATCCTTACTTTCTCTCTCTAAACTACTCTAATCTTAAGCTAAACCTAGAGAGAGAAGCCCTCATAAAATCTAGAAAATAAAAACTTTTCCAAAAAGGTTCTAAAAATTAGGCTTATATAGCCCGTACAAATTGCAGCTGAAATTGGGAAAAGGTTCGGCCGAACCCTAGGTAGGTTTGGTCGAAGAGTTTGACCAAACCATGTGTAGGTTCGACCAAACACCCCTGCCCTTGATTTTGTCGAACTCTTGGCAGTTTGACCCCTCCTACAAAAATGAGAGAATCCTCCTTGAATTTGCCTCTTTTGGCAGTTTGACCAAACCTTTTTGGTTCGACCAAACTTTTCACTTCTCTTTGATTAAACCTCTTCTTGAAACTTCTCTTCTTGTCTTCTACTCTTCTCTTTGCTTCTTTTTCCTTCATCCATGCTTCCAAGCTAGACCAAGGGGCCTTCCACCATGCTCGGGTTCACTATGGAAACTGCAAAAAGATAACAAAGATCACAAGAGCGAGGGGATGACAAAGGGATGCATAAAGATCATTAAAATGAGCACAAATAAGTACATCTTTCATCAAGCACACAAGAAAACCCAAAGAGAAGAAATGAGATAGAAAAGCCTAAGAAAATAAGAGACATTAAGCCTTAAAACTGCCCTAAAGAGTGACATAAATGTCACTAATCAAATTCCCCTAAGCTAAGTTTTACTCGTCCTCGAGCAAAATAAGAACTAAACATAAGGGAAGACGACACATTTATTAAAACTAAGGAAACAAAGGGGGAAAGGATGTACACTAACTCATTGTCGTAGGAATCACGGTTGTTTTTAGCTACAATAAGCCCTTAAAACCCCAAAGTTGCCTTTGAGGATGAGTGTGGTCTCGTAAGGGTTTCCTAAGAGTTTAACACATAACTCTAGCAAACCAAACATAAAAGGCAAAGCATGAAAAAGAAATCAAAAGAAAAACAAATGCTCTTAAATGGACTTTTCTAAATGAACAAGCACGAATGGATGCAAGTCTTTCTAAACAAGAAGACGAGCGCACGTTTCAAGATACCAAAGGTTGATTGAAACATAGGATATGCTAAGCATAGAGAATAATAAGAAACAATTCACCTTACGTCCCAAACCAATCTTACTGCATTCTCCCTACTAGCTTCAAATTCAAATCAAGTGAGCATCTCAATGGCTCTTTGAAGGAACCGGAAGAGAAGAGATTTAAAGGGTACTCGACATCTTGACTATGAAAACTCGCTCCATAAGCTTGACTCATATCTCCCTCCACCGACTTTTGACTAAACCATAAGGGTCAAAAGGTCTTTGAAGGGTTGTAACGTAAGAAAAAAGGGTAAAAGTAGGCTAAAATTTGAAAATTTGGTGGTATTTCCTAAGTGAAGCAAAAGAGTGTCCATCTCCCAAAAACCGACTTAAGGATTCACCAATTATCAAACAAAAATACCAACACCCCCAAGCTTATTCAAAGCAACACCACAATCATATATACAAAAAGCGTGGATACGCATCTCCCAAGCATAAATGAAACAATGTCCTCAATGCTCTAAACTAGGGAGAAAAATAACCACATCAAAATCTTTTTGTGCTTTTCAAATATTTTTTTTTTTTTTTTTGGTTTTTACTTTTTCAAAGCATTTGCTTTTGTTCCTTTTTTTCACTTTATTAAATTGTCCTTGCCTCATTTAACTTTGGACGATTTTTTCTACTTTACATTTGCTTTTATTCACAAACATTTGGGATTTTCGAATGAACCCCCGGAGATCCGAAACTTTCGGGCGTTCGTAGCCTAGAGATTCCAGATCTCCAAGCGTTCCTCAAAATCGGCGGAAAATAAAAAAAAAAGAAAAGTCGACTCACCTGCTTGCCGGTGACGACTCCCTTGTCTTTGCGATTTCCCGACATCCGCGCCTCCCTTGTAGTGTCGATGCTAAGATTAAAAAAAAAGAAAAAAAAAGTTTTCTTTGTGGTTGAATTTGGTAGTAACCGGTGGTGGTGGTTGATTTTGGGGGTTGAATTTGGGTGAAAGAGAAAGGTAGGTGAAAAGGGTGAAGAAAGAGAGGTGGTGGTGGAATTAGCCGGCTGGTGGTGGTGGTTTGCTTGGTGCTCTACATTAGCTGGCTGGTGGTGATGGTGGTTTGCTTGGTGATGGTTTGATAGGTGGTGTTGGAATTGTTGTGATTTGCTTGGTGGTGGTTGAATTGTGGTGAAGAGAGAGAAGAGTAAAAACAAAGGTAAGAGAGAGAAAGGTTGGAGAGTAATTTTAAAAGGGGTTAATTAAGGTAGTTCATATAAAAATACGGGCGTTACCTGATAAATACACGACGTGGTTTAGTACCCCCCTTAAGGAAAGTCAAAATACTAGTTTTAGTAGGAGAGGGATCATTAAGGGTAGGAAGGTAATTTAAGCTTAGGAGGGTGTTTAGAGAGAGGATATAAATACCCATCACATGGGAAAATTGAACTTTGCCTAAGGTGGAGAATACCTAAAGGTAACTCTCTCTCTCTCTCTCTCTTCTCTTATTTTCTCTCCCCTTTAATTTTCCCCCTCCCCTTTTTTATTTTACATACCCACGCACACACGTGGCCGGCCGGCCACCACCGCAACCACCACCGATCGGTCACCGCAGCCACCAACGAACACGTCAACAGCCGCGGCGACACCGACGGTCGCAACAGCAGCCCAGCCATATGTCGTGGCTGAGCGGTGTTCGAACAAAACAAAAAAAAAATCTCTTTTGTTTTTAATCCTAATCTAGCCTTGATTTAATCATTGATTTTGGGTTGTGTGATGATTTTTATGATGTTTGATTATAAGTATTTTGTATATAAATTTTCAGATTTGGTTTTGAATTAAAAGCCCCAAATTATAAACCCTAGGTTTCTAAGTTTATGTATATTGATGGAAATTGTTTATGGATGATTTAAATTATTGAAATAAGTGTTTTAAAACACAATTAGAACAATTTTAAATGATTTAATAAAGCTGGAATTTTTATATATAAACTATAATTATGTTTCTTGAAAGGATTTTTAATTACCCATTAATTGGGAATAAGAGTAAGGGTTTTAAACTAAATTGCAGCTTGTTTTAGAGGTTTTATGAGTGATTTAAAGAGTGTATATAGCTGGAAATTTATATTGAATATGTATTAATGTCTCTTTGTATTTTTGGGGTTGTAGGAGATTTCCAAGTGAGTGATTTCATTTAGTCGTGGCGATTTTGAGATCATATTCAAAGTACGTTCTCGTACTTAGTAATTATTTGAGTATGTAGAAGCATGCTAGGCTTTGGTTAATTAATTCCAGGGTAGTATCATGATAGGTATTGAGTGGAATTGTTGTATGGATTGATGTTGGTAAATGAATTGTGAAGTATGAATTATATTGTGGTGAATTGATGATTGGAATAAATTATGTTGGCATGTTGAATATGAACCACACTTTTATTATTGGCATGATTGAGAGCATGTTTAATTAGACTAAGTTTTTAATTTGGTTTGAAATATTGAAAAGGAATTTTATTATGGTTCACATAATTTTTATTGATGTGATAAGCATGAAGAAGGAGCTATTTAAGTGTTTATGTACACGAGGATTAAATTATATTTTGGTGCCTAAGTTCACTTAAGGTGTTCTAAATATCGAGGGATAGGATTTGTGGTGCTTTATGCGCTTAAGGTGTTATCTAACACTAAGGTAGTTTAAACAGGATTCAACATTAAATTTATGTGGTCACTAATTATTCAAGAATTAAATTGGTATGTTTGATTGCTTGAATGAATTATAATGATTGATTGTATTATGGTTTGAGAGTCATTACCAAGTCAAAAAAATTTGTAAACAACGTAAAGTGAAAGAGATTACGTACCAAAACTCTTGGAACGTATATACCTTGAGTATGAACATATGGGGGGGCGACTTTATATTTGACCATAACTTCTACTGGGAGTACAGGACGCTGTATATTCCTTTTTATTATGAGCAGGAATCACGTCACTTAAAAGTGGTTCTTTTATACTGGCACGGTTAGCTCCCGTGTTAGTACCCCTTTATTGGGGCAGGTTAGGGGGAAACCCGTTCGATGCATAATCAAGCTAAATAATTAGACTAGTTATTTATTGAGTGGCTATATATGTTGTACGTTGTATGCTTGTAAACAGGTGCAATAAGGTAAGTTGTGTGATGATAGGATGAAAGCATGTTAGTGTGTTTTAGTTACGCTTATGTACTCAGCATTGCTGATTATGTGTTTTTATGTTTGTTTGGCCTTGTCTTTATCTTGGCCCTACGACGACCCGTTTCTAATGGTGAGTAGTGGGGACAAGTAAAGAGGAGCTTTTCAGGTGATGGAGCATTTTCATGATGAGCGTGAGTGAAGAGCGAATCATTCTTAGTTTCTATAGGAATATGATGTGCTTTAAATGCTTTGAATATTATTTATTTTATCATGCTTGTGAAACTGACGCAAAGGTTTTTGAGTATTGTTCGGTTTTCATGAGGGTCTACAATGGTTCCAAGTTGTAGGTTGAATTTGTTAGACTTCATTTGACTTTGGTTTGACTTTTAAGTTGATTTGTTTAAATGGTTTTAAAGATAGTCTTCCGCTATGTGTCTTTGATAATTGCCTTAGCCGTTTTCACGGTGGCGGTAATGTCTTATATTTTCCTATTTCGTATTTTAAAAAAAGAAAAACATGTATTTTTAAGGAAAGAAATTTCTAGGGTGTTACACGAACTAACTCACAATTTTCATGTTTTCATAAACTCAATCACTCTCTCAACACTCATTAATGAAAACAAATATTTATAGGCATACAATCCCATGCCTGATAGGATAAACAAATCTAAATATATAAAATAAAATCCTCAAAAACTCTAATTATATCTTATAAAAAGATAATTTTTCATAATCTTTATCCCAAATAAATCATATGAATACGATAAAATAAATCCTAAGGAAAATAAATCTAGACTCCTAAATTCTTGATGCTTGATCCGCATCAGGTATAAAGTGTAATTGACAAGTATAGTAACTAATGGAGGTAAATGGTGTTAAATGGCAAATATGGAATCCGTGAGCAATAGTCATATCTTCCTCCACCATTGATTCATCGGCCCATCCAGCCACTGACCTTCTAAACAAGAATCATGACCTATTATATTAAGGTTGACCATTCCCCTTATTTACATATTTTTTCTTAGGTTTTCTGTAAATTCGACGGCGAAGCGATTGAGATATTTTTGTAATCAGTGGTAGAGATGGCGGGTTTGGTATTTATTCCTCATCTCTCTCCTTTTTATCACCATTTTTGAGGTTTTTATAGAAGAACAATCTCCACCAATTCTAAGGTTTTCATGGCAGCTCTTGTAAAACCTAAAACCCCCTCATTCAATTCCACCATTCCATCAATAACTTTATACTAAAGGCGAAATTAGAAATGACACTTGTCATTTTTTGGTTAAAAATTTTTCCGCTTTTTTTTTTTTTTTAATTAATGACATCCATTTTATAACCTACAATAATACTTATTTCCATTTTGACAATGTATTTAATCCAATATACTCAATTAATTTTTTTTACATATATTCTACTGTATATACTAGGAAATTTTTAGTTACAAAAATACTAACATAGATTAAAAATAAGGTATTGTAATATTTTATAATATATTATTATCCAAGATTATTATAATACTAGGTTAGAACCCGTGCGATTCACTGTTTATATAAAATCTATTTTTATAAATTGTACATTTTTTTTTTTAAAAAATAGATAAATATAAATAAGAATTATGCACCTTATACAAAAATATTTGTAATTTTATAGTTTTAGATTTTCATCAAAATTATGATATAATACCTGTTCAACGTCGCCTAATACATATTTCAATGTAGGAGTCCATTTATTAGTGTGCTATTACAACTGTTTCATTTTTAAAAGATAGATTGATAGGTTGTATTTGTAATGTAGAAGGTTTTAATATCAAATTTCAAAATTGTCAAATATGGTAGCTCCACCAAAAAAAAAATAAAAAAATGACATCATCCTTGCATTTAGGTGGGAAAAAATTTATTATCTGAGTGACACGTGGATAGTGATGATGTCAACAACGTTTTATTTTATTAATAGTTAATAGATTATCAAATTTTTTTCTCCAACTTTTAACATTTGACAATAAAATTTATCTTAATTAAAAAAGAAAAATCATTATGGTAGCATACTTTGTGTAAATTTTAAAATTATATATAACTTTTATAAGAACAACCGAACAAAATCATTTATATTGAAAAATTCAATCTAATTACTATAAACATTTATGTGATTATTAAAAAAAAAAAGAAAGAAAGAAAATTAAAACCTTTACTTCTCACTAAAAATATGTTTAAAAAAGTTGATTATGGAATACTAATTATCCTAAAGTAAAATAAATTTAACTAAATTTTCATATAATGCCGGTCAAAGTGTGTCAACAAAATATAAGGGCAAATGTATATGAGTTTGTATACGGTACTTAACCTAAGCTAATATTTTCATTCATTTATATAAAACCTTATAGCTTCTAATTTCTATTATTATTTTATACAATCCAATTCAATAACCTTTACGTATTTGGTATTAGTATAAATTAATATTCAAGTTAATTTGTTACAAATATTATTTTTGGATAAATAATTTATGAATTAACACCATTATTTATAATTTATTTACTGTAAACTGTAATTATGACCGTGTATGATACGGGACTTAACCTAGTTAATCTCTAAATTCAAACAAGTTGAGGAGCTTTTAATTTGGAGGAAAATCTTTTAAAGTCATTAGTTCACGGACAATGGAAATATTAGCACATTTTCCTTATTTTAAAAAAATATTTATTGTTTTTATAATCACCTAGCACAGCATCACATGCAAAAAAATTACAACACTACCACTTGATAAACAAAATTGATAAACCCGATCCCGTCGATTGTATTATAATTGGAAAAAAATAAAATACGAGTAATATTCCCTGCGGTTAGGGATGTCAGTGGGGCGGATCAAATTGGAGACCCGCCCCATCCCCGCCCCATTGGGGTCTTGGTTTGGGGTGATGGGGCGGGGATGGGGATAAAAACCATACCCGCCATGATGATGGAACGGGGGTGGATTTTAGGTTGTACCCGCCCCACTTCGTACCCACCCTATTCCTACCTACCCCACTTCGTAACCGCCCTATCCCCACTTACCCCACTTTGTATGCTCTATACCCACATCCATATATTTTTAAATACAAAATTATATACTTTTATACTATTTTATAAAAAAATTATGTAAATATAAAATAGTAAATATAATACTTTGTAATACACTTATATTATAAACAAAAATCATTTATATTAACACTAATTTTTTTCTTTTTGCAATCTTTATTAATTATGAAGGATTGTGTATTTGGAAGACCGGGATTAGGAGGGTCTTAGGTGGGGATTAGGTGGAGGTGGATATCCAAGTGGGGGTTGGGGTGGGGATGGTTTTAGAATTGTACCCGCCGGGGTGGGGGCGGGAATGGGGATGAATTTTAGATCCGCTGCGTTGATGGAGATGGGGATGAAGATGAAAATTTTAGGTCGGGATGGGGATGGGAAGACCAACATCCACCCCGCCCCGCCCCATTGACATCCCTACCTGCGGTTATAGTTCAGTTGTATACTTGTCATCACTGATTATTTGTCACTTGTCACTACCACAAACTTACTGTGTTGAGAGAACTGAGAGAAAAAACCTTCATCAAGCAAACAAATCAGGCAGCTATGGCAGCAGTATGCAGCTACTTCCCACTCGAGCTTCAACCTTCGCAATTTCTGGGTCGAACCCTTTCTTTTCTCGTAAGCCCAAATTAACTTTATGCTGCCGATAGTTTATTTTAACTTTTAATTATCCTGTTAAAGTAATTAATTTCAATTAGTTCTAGTCATTTTGCAGTCGTGTCTTTGGCTAAGCTATTGGTTAAACTTTATGGAGAAGTGAGATTGGCACAATTTATTGGTGAAATTCATGAAATTTGCAAGTTTGTTTATGATTTAGAACTGAAATTGCTATATGCATTGAAATGAATCGTATGATTATCTGAAAACTTGCATAAAATGGCAGAACATAAATTAATTTGCTTAAAATTGTGCTGATACGAATGTTGAATGTGGCTTATAATTTGTGCGAGAGGGACTACTATAGGCTAGTTTCTAGAATTAATTATTGTGTCTGAATTTTCGGTTTGATAAGGTTATCTTTGAAGGGGTTCGATTAGAGAATTTAAATTGTTTCTATGACCTTACAGATGTTTTTTTTGTCAACTGATAGGTCAACAAGCTGAGATGAGCAAAATATTAGTTTGTTCGAGCTAGGCTTGATAGATAATACATGAGCTCAAGCTGAGTCTAGCTTAACCAAGCTTTAAATTTGATTGTTCAAAGTTTGGCCTGTTTAGGTATTTTGTTGTTTGAGTTTGACTCACAAGTAGCTCGTTTAAATTTGAGCTCAAGCTCTAGCCAAGCTGATCGAATTTAATCAAGCCGTTGGTAATGATAAATGAGCAAGATTGACTTTTAACGAGCATGTGCATTAATATATGAGTACATGCTTTTAAATCTTGAAAATTTCAATCTTATAACAAATTTGCATAGTAATACTATTTATAAACTCATAGAGTAAACTTTAGAATACAATTAGGAGTTTTGGGAACTTAATGAAAAGTAAATGTAGATTTTCATTGTTTTTCCAACCTTTATTATAGGAAGTGCTATATATAATATGTATTCTGATCACTTTAGTAATATTTACTATAAAAGTATTGTTCCTAACTTACAGTAAAATATTATTCTTTAGTGTTTTGGTTGTTAAAATTCAAGCTTGAAAGGGTTTTAAATGAATTTTATAAAAGAACACGAACAATCTTATAGGCAAACACAAACGAGTTGTTCATGAGCGAGTCGAACAATAGAGTTTGAGCTTTGCTCGTTTATTTAATGATCTTGAAACTTTGTTCAGATTCATTTATTTACTATTACTATTGAAAGATATTTGACCAAGTTTGTTTACGTGTGCATCGGGTTATTGAATGTTGATCCCTGTCAATTGAATTGTGTTTGCATCTTAAGGTCTCTCACTAACAATAGATTATATGGGGTGCGTTTCTAAAGAGAATGATCTAGTGTTCTAGTCTATATTCTCTAATTTGAAAATTTTGAAGTTCTAGTCTTGTCTGGCGTCATTTTTATGTTGAGGTTGAATTCACTTCGTCTGGTCTGAAATTTTACGACGCAGTCCAGTTTGATCTGATTGTAACAATCAATCAATCAATCAATCAATGATTAGTAATCTGATTGTAACAGTGATTAGTAATACGAAGTAATAATAATTAAGTGAAGAATTAATAATAATGATAAGAGGACAAAGCCTTAGTATACTATAAGCAGTTTATAGCAACAACCAATAATTAATCTCATTCTTTTTGTCGGTCAAGCTCTGCAACACCTGTTATTAATAGGCTACAGGCAATTGTATTATACTTTGCAGTTCAATACCTTTTGTATAGCATGACTAGGGATTCCTTTATAGTGTTGCTGTACCAAATTGGTTTATAGAAATTAGGGAATTTTCAACAATGAAGTTAACAAAAAAGGTTAGTATAAACAACAACGACAACTTTAAATGCATCTTGATATGGTGCATTCACAGTACTTGGCTAACTTTCTTTTTACTTAATTGTGATATTTTAATACGAACTTCCTAAATTTTTTTTTTATTTTTTATTTTTTTTGGTGATATGTATGATTTTTGGTAGCTGAGAAATTATATGTTTTAGTTGTTGAATAATTAATTTTGTGATCTAAGGAGTTGATATTACAAATTTAGAACAAATATGTGTTGAAAAAGGAGAATATAGTCAAATACTATAGTACTATACACGTATCAATTCCTAATTTAAATGAATTAGATGCCATTGTAATTTTTTACACTAAAATGACTTGAAATTTTATATTATTACACCTTTAGCCCTTCTTTCGACCAGGTAATTTGCCATTGTGTTGCATTACTATAATCTCCCTCCTTTTTCCAAGAACTTTTTTCATTTTTATAGTCCTAATTGAAAGAAGGATAAAGCTTTGCATGAGGTGAATAGCCATTGGAAAGAACAAAGTAGTATTGTGGATCCAGAGTGAAAGATGGGACATTTATTGGGGATAAGTGCATTCTTATTATTTCCTCTAGTCCATTAAATTAAGTTACAATTTGCAAATTCCCACATCATTAATTATTCTGCTTGGTGGTACTGTGTTTCATCTCGTCCATTCTATTGTGTCTGTTACATTATCAGCATAGATACTAAATGCTGTTTGATTGTGATCTTGAATGCAAATGTAGGAAAAAAAACCATTTCAGCACATGGCACAGAACTATAGACGCAGACCAAGAATTAATGCTCTTTTTTGGGGATCCAAGAAGGCAGTCGAGCAATTTGATACATCTCTTTTACTAGGAGAATTCTCTTTGACAGGGTCAGGCTCAGAGGTGTTTTGTGTTTTGGTCTTTTATATGAGTTATTTGAGGTCTTTTCATTGTGAAAGCACAACAATATGATCTCTGAATCTGAAAAGCACCTCAGAATTTGACATCTGATTCTGTTTCTGTCTCATTGCTGACAGAGTGCTGAAACTGATTCATTATTACCCAAGAAGGTTTCTATATCTGCTATCTCATCTATCTCTGAGGTTTCATCAGATGAATGGGATGCATGTGCTGTAGATATGAATGGACCTGAAAAGTTAAATCCATTTCTTTCTCATGGTTTTCTTTCAAGCTTAGAGGAGTCTCGTTGTGCTGTGAAGGTCTGGCAATCTCTTGAATACTACAATTTATTCTATAGGGAATGCACTATTTATTTGCTAATTCCGTGTTGCTTCTTTTATGCAAAGTGAAGTTTTATGAATTAAGTACGAGTGTTCCTTTTCATTACTCTTTCATAAGGCTCTGTTCTCTTTTCTCATCCAATCACTTTCACTTTGCATGAAATAAGTACGAGTGCTCCTTTTCATTACTCATTCATAAGGCTCTGTTTTCTTTTCTCATCCATCACTATAATAGAGGCTAGAAATTTTGTAGCTTGGTGTAAAACGAGGAAATTTCAATTTTGTTGAGCTAAAGGTAGTTTTTATTTACTTTTTTTTTTTGGTGGATTTTGTGGTTTTGAACAAAAATCAAAGTTATGAACTTGAGTCATATAATTTAAGAACTATGTTGAACAAAATCAAGCACAAAGGATGATCTCAAATCAAAATTAAACACGAAGACATTTGAGTTTAAGGTCTTAATCCATAGGTTTCATGGATGCTCTCGCATCACTTGGTACCTCCAAAATTATGTACAACCATAAGTCCCAAGAATATTACTTGCACATCAAATTTTTCACCAAAAATATGGATTTGATCCACAAAGTCACTAAGATTTCCTTCATTTTTGCTTATCTGAAGGGTTTATTGTGCAAGCTAGATTAAAAATTCTTACGATCATGTTTCCTAGGTTTTTATATACCAATTCTTGAAAGTGTGAGTCTTCCTTTAAAATAAAGAAAGTTTATGTTTTTGTATTTTGTTTACAACTTATTCTTAAGTGTCATTCAATGGATGGGCTTTTTATCATAAGATCTCACAAGTTATGCAGACTTGAATGCTTTCATTTTACAAGTTAATACTAATTTCCCACCCTCTTTCCATCTTTTGCTTTGTGGTTTCTTCTAAATACTTATCGATAGCTGATCTAGATTTGCTATAGTATCTCATTGAACTTGTTCTTATGACTAAAAATTACTCAGGAAACAGGATGGGCACCAAAGCACATTATTGCTAAGGATGAAGTTGACAATGTCATTGGTGTGGTTCCACTGTACCTTAAAAGGTAGTTACATGCAAAGCTGTTCGAAAAGGAGTATTTGTCAATTAATTTCTTGGCTGACGTAGTCACTTTGATTTGTTTGTTCCTTAAATGGGCATGCAGTCATTCCTATGGTGAATATGTTTTTGATCATTCATGGGCCAATGCTTACTATAGTTATGGTTCGAGGTATTATCCCAAGTTACAAAGTTGTGTCCCATTCACTCCAGTTACTGGTCCAAGAATCTTACTTCGTAATACGGCCTGCAAAGATGAGATTTTTGATATTATGGTCTCTGCATTAAAAGATCTAACGACGAAGGTACATGTCTGTATGATGTTATATGGAATCAGTTGTGCTACATATATATATTTATGATTGAATATTGACTTGTTAACAAGCATAAAGTTTCCTGTGCTAACTTATTTTTACAATGTCTATCCCACCAAGTTTACCACACTTTCATTGTAGAAAACCATTAAGGAAGATAAATTTATGTGTCAGTCCTTACTAATATTTCGAAAACCATATCAGATTCGGAGTACCAAGTTTGAAGTTAACTTAATCGTATGCTTAAATGGGGGAATCAAACTGAAAAACATGGTCTTATATAGATACCATTTTTTTTGACATTTGCTAAACTAAAATACAAGTGCTTTGAGATGACTACTTTTTGAAAATTTTGCAAATTGATAAAAGTAATAGCGCGTTATTAGTTGTTACTATGATATTTTACTCTTCAATGCATATTAACTGTCTAAACTGAGAACTGTCTTAAAAGACTACTTTTGGCGACTACCCAGTAGAATATGACAACACTAAGTAGGGATCCTGCCAGTGGCCAGTGTTCTTCCTATGTGCCCAGCCTTACTGAATTCTGATAACCCCCCAAGCCTAGTGGAAAGGGGCTGTTCCTCAAAGACTTGTATAAAAAATTACCTGCTAGTAAGGAAACACAGAAAAGGGAAAGTTCTGAAACTAGAACACCAGATTATCTTTCTTTCTTGTCCTGGAAGGAGTTAGTGAAGAAACTCAAAAGGCTTGACATTATGAGTCTTTTAAGGTTGGTTTTAAAACTGTGGAAAAGTGGCTTACTGGTTGAGTCCTGATTTTTATCATAACAACAGAAAATCTATACCTTTGATTCTGTTTATTGAATTTCATTATTTGGAAAGTAATGAAGATAATTCTTGGTTTACTTAAAGGAAAGGAAAATGAGAAGAGATACCCCCCCTTTGCTTCTTTTATGTCACTGGATTTTGTTTGCTATTGTGGTTTTTTAGAAGCGGAAGGAGCAGTGATATTGTGGCAAGTATGAGGTAGAGATGATTCATGGCAGGACATCAAATTGTAATTGTGGTTGAGTGGAGGGGATGGTGTCAGCTGTGCTGGAAGATGAGATCTAGGGTTGACGGTGTTTACAGAGGAATCAAAGTTGTCACCTACTCAGTGGGGGCAGTTGGTGGTTCAGAGCAAGTTCACTGTTGTGGACGTGTTGATAGTGGCTGAAATGGTGAGTGAGATGTGGCTGTGATTATTGGCTAGGATGCTTTTGGTGTTTAGGGTGGGTTTGGTGCCTTGGCAGTTCTAAGTTTGGAAGTGGCATTTTTTTTTTTTAAATTTTTTATAATTTGGTTAGCCTTTTGTTTGCTTGTTTTTTTCCAAGGAGGAACTTGAATCTTGGGGTGGGGGTTTGAAAAATTGGAAGGGGAAAAGTGGAATCACTAAACTAGACCTGAACAAAATCGATGAATTTAGATTTGATGAGTACAAGCAATTTTACTTCAAGAGGCCAATAATGAGCACCCAAAGTGTTGATTAACTTTATGCATAGTGCTGATGCTTTGCTGGGTTTGTTGCTGCTGGTTCTGTTTTTGCTGTTGCTGTTCTGCTGGAAGTGCTGTTATTGTTTGCTTGCTGTCCTGGTTTCTCAAAGGTCGCTTTGGTGTGCTTTTTGGTGTTGCAAGCTTGCTGCTGAGTTGTATAGGGGTGTAATCTTCTAGCTGATGTTCCTGTTGCTCTGCTGCTGCCTATTTGCTTTGAATTTTTTGATTGGCAGATCCTTGATGTTGAAGCTTTGGGCTTTGTTCTTCTTTCCTTTTCTTTTTGTAGGCCATCCCTTGTTTGCTTTTGGGCTTGTTGTGTTGTCCTGTTCCTTTGGTTTTGGGTAACCCTCCTAGCGGGTAGCTCTTTTCCATTGAGTTTAGAAGAGCCGTGTTTGGTCCAAGGTTCTTTGGAACCCTTCCTAGAAGGTGGCATTTGGACCTTGGTCATTGGCTGGTGGGTGTGTGCCCTTAGGGGCTTTCGGTGTTTTGGAGTTTAGGCCTTCAGGCTATTTGTATTCCTGTTTTGCTGCTTTGCAGTTCCCTTGGTAATGAAATTTCTACCAAAAAAAAAAAAAAAAAACTTTATGCATAGTGTCATTAATTCTATATTTCGTTTTCCAGTTCCAGGTCTCATCAATGCATGTTACATTTCCGAATGAAAGTCAGTGGCAGAGGATGAAAGAGAAGGGCTTCCTTCAGAGAATAGGCATGCAATACCACTGGAAAAATCGGAATTACAAGAAGTAAGTGAAGCATACTTGATACAATTACTACTATATGCATCCCTCAAATATACATCTAACCAAGAAAATAGAACAAAGGATGTAGTTGTGATATTCTGATAATTGGCATAGGATTGGCTTAAGTGGTAAATATTGCAACCATTTGTTGGGGCAGCGGAAGTGAAACCCTCACAAACAAAACCCGCCAATTGTCACTTATCCTTCAACATATATTAGAGAAACCCTCTCATTTCCCACACCCATCTAGGGCAATATAACCCCTCCCCTCCGGACTATATTTTCTATCATAATAGAGTTTGTAAACTAACATAGTTAACAATACCAGACCCGAAACCCTCCAGAAGTATAGTATATAGTGCTAGTCTTTTGTATTCCAAACCCTCTCGAAAGTTGAAACCTACATAACATATAGTGCTAGTCTTTTGTATTCTAAATCTAGAATAGAGTCAAGAAGACCGAAACCCTATTGAAGTATAGTATGGAGTCCTAACCTTTCTACATGTTTTATGTATTCTTAACTCTTCTCTAAATTTAGAATACAGATGACTAGCACTTTATGCATGTGTAATGAATTGACTTAGGGGAGAGGCATTATGGGTAGTTTAGTCATCTATTGTAGTACATAAAGAAAATATGCAATGAACCAAGAGATGCCACCTATGCACATGAGACAAAAGCATAGTCTAGAATCATCCTAAGATTGGGAATGTAAGTATAAAAAGAGAAGGGAACTATTGGTAGAAATACTTCACAAAGTAATGGTGAATTTTTTTAAAAGGACATGTAGCCAATGTTTCCTACATCAAGGAAATTTTGGTAAAAATCATTATCAACCTTCATAACAAAAAAATCACTTGATATAAGCAGGTTATTGACACCAAAAAATTGAAAGAAAACAAAAAATATTAAGGATATGCCCTCTACCTTTATCTAATGTTCTTACTCTAATCAAGAAAGGAAAGTGTTCTATGAGATATGGTTTGTGTTTTCAAATAAAGTTTTCCTCTAACTAATTTAGAATAACTTATTGAATAGTTTGTAAATGAAGAATTATGTTAGTAGTTAACATTAAAACTTTATTGCATTGATATAACCATACAAGAATGTATAAGTTTGCATCTTGGACATTAACTTTTGTAACTAGCCTTTTAGGATTGATACTACACTGCATAGTTTCTATATTCTATGTTCTTCTATAATGCATTAATACCTAAAACTTATAAGGACATTTACTTCCCTCTCCCTTGCATGTATACAAGGTTTAAGGATCCATTTTCTACACACACACACACACAAAAAAAAAAAAAAAAAATGTATATATATATATATAAAAAAAAGACTGATATTTGCTTAATGATTAACTAAAGAATTTCAGATTGCTAATGCTACTTTGCCAAAAGTTGAAAATAAGATTTATTCAATCATCTCGATGTAGTGGGCCTATAATCAAACTAAAACCACTATATGCATTGGGCCTTAAAGACTATAAAGGTTATCCTGAAGGAGAAACTTGCAAATATTAGATTTCCCCTGACCTAACTAATTGTGTCTACAATTCTTGTAAAAATCATTTTACATTGCATTGAATTCTAAACCCTGATCGTGTTCAATTGTTTTTCTTTGGCAACAGTTTTGATGGATTTTTGATGGATTTGAAGCAAAGCAAAAGAAAAAATATTCGCCAGGAGCGAAAAAAGGTCAGACCCATGATACTTAGGATATCCTCTCTCTTTCTCCTAGACTATAAAAAAATTGATTTAATAAAAGTATTGTCTAATAGCGTCATTCATGGTTCAACGTTGGATTTCAATGGTGAGGCTTCCAAGCAATTGCTTCTCTTCCATTTGCAAAATTGGCAAAATATTCCGTGGTTGTAGATGCCAATTTGTTTAGTGATAGAGCGAGATATATGTCGTTAAATAAATTCACCTATCAAATTACTTATCTACCAAGATTCGAGTAAACTGACAAGTAGGGTCATATTTCCACATAGAAGCAAGCATGTCATCCAAGTCAAATCACTATTAAAATCAAGCCAAAGGGTGACATATTTTTTCGGGATTTTTTCGAATAAACAAAGAAACTAAAAACAAACTAACAAGAAACAATTTAAACACGGGTTTTAACAAGATTAACAAATGCTAGGGGATTGGGGGATTCAAACATGGTGCATAAACAATCAATCAACAACAATTATCATGAAGAACATACCAGGGGAAGTAATTATCAAGAACATATTTTGACAATATAACAATTCTCAAGTTATATTCCAATTATCAACTTCGAATAAAAAAAAACATAACAAATATTTGGTGGTGGGTGGTGGAAGCCTGTTTCATGTTTTCCTAAACAATGCCTCAAAACTGTCGTGTCATGTGCACTTTCTTTGAATTCAACACAATTATATATAAAAAGCATATCAAAAGAGCAAGAAGCTAACATATTCCATGTTTTGTATCCACTATGGCTTTTATATACTTGTCTAACTTTGTCTCCCACAACTGCCTTTATATGAGTGCCATCTAAAGAACTAACTCATCCTACATACAAACAATGGAAGAGATTATAACCTTTCGAAAAAAGCCAATACTTAGCGTTTTCGGAAAGCTTTGGTGGAACTTCATTTAGACTTTGATATGGTCGAGTGACATCCTTTGACAATGTGACCAATGCTTGCAATACCCTTCTATTATACTTATAAACAGTTGATATTGAGTGTTGAAATTGTTCTTGTAAGTATAATAGAAGGGTATTGCAAACAGTTCTTGTAAGTATTGGTCGAGTGACATCCTTTGACAATGTTTGGTCACTACTTAATGTTTATAAGTATACTTATAAATAGTTCTTGTAGACATACTTATAATCTTGTGCATCACGACATGATTGCGCTTTCGCTAGGATGTATAAACATATGCCAACCTGAAACCTCCCATCTCAGAGTAGTTGTTTTCCCATGAGCATGCTCACAAGGATGAATATGTGTTTATCAACCTTAATTGTTCTTTGCATAATTGTGGCCGACCATTATCCAGTGAGAACCATGTTTACCTCCAGCATGCAATACAATGGTATTCGATCCATGCTTGTAAGCAACCTTCTTAGCTCATGCATGGCTATGTAATTCATATAATTTTCGATCAACGATTCATCCATTCTATAAGCCAAATATTGAAAAGAAATTATAGATAACCAACTTAATAATGTCAATGATTGTTAAGAATTTAAGTGTTCATAGTAGTATCTAACCTCCATAGTCAAAACAACCCCAGGGAGGTAGTCTCTAACATCCATGAGAAGAAGTCTTAAACATGAGTTATCTTTAACAATGAAACATTGTTGCCATCATCAAATTGAGGACGGTAACAATCATCAAAAAAACAAATTTTTTTCCTCAAGAAAATTAGGTTATTCTCATTATCATGGAGAGCAAACCACAAATTCTACATTCTTAAGCAATTAGTAATGAAAGCCTTCCCATGAGCTTTAATTTCGGGAATGTCTTGCAAGGTTGAAATTAACCTCTAAGGCAAAGAGGAGGATGCTTTTGCGTTTTTTTGGGACTTACTACCAGCTACATGAGAACTATCATCATATTCTCTATCTTCAACAAATTCTGTATCTTCACAGTCCCTTGATCCTTCCTCAACATCCTCTATTCTCTTCATGTAAAATAAACTCAGGCTCGTGGCATTATTAGCCCAAGCCATATAACTAGTCAAGAAAAATTCGACGAAGAGTTGATGCATCTTCCGTTCAAAGGGTAAAGGTCTCTTCAAGAAGGATGAAAGCCTCCCCTTATAAACCTACGAGTAATAAGACAATGTAGAACATTAAGTAGTGACTAAACACATGGACACAAAATTGTAATAAAAAATATGTACTACCTCCATTTCAAATTATATGCAACGATTAGACATTTTTACACACTCTTTATGTCAAATCATTGCAAATAATTTGAAACGGAGGTATGTATACTTGTATAAATGATTTCCACATCTTGTCATTTGGATTGGTATTTGGACGCCTATTGTATCCCATCCAATTCCAGTCCACTTGGTCTTCAATTCATCCTAAATTGCAGTCACAGTTTCCCACCCCTTCTTTTCAAAATTTTCCCCACTTTGTGCATTTAAACGTAACCTACTGTATCTATCACTGGATAATTTGTGGACTAAGACCTTAGAGGTTCCTATGATGGCGCCTATACCACGTTTAGACTAGCCTAACAATACTCAAAGTATAAGAGACACACACAAGTAAGATAAGCACACAAGTACAAGTAAGAACAAGAACACTATTATTAATTCGTGGTTCACAAGTATAACCATGAGTTTCTCTCTCTGGAATCTCTCTTTAGAGCTCTATTTATAGGCACTTTCTGCACCCATTACGCCCACTAAACCCGTTGTTAAGTAACCGCCCATTACTTAACTACTTGGATGAATATGATCTTGTACACGTACAAGGGGAAAGTTATCCACATTTTGCTTGACCAAGTTATCGTCACGTAACTGTCGCACCCCACTATGCCATGCTCCTACATTTTCAGAGCCATGCATCAATGGTGCTTATATGGCATCTAACCATCTACCCACCATAACTGCCCACTCTCCCTTAGTTAGGAACACTAAGCTAGTGGAAAAACTGCTAGGTGATGTTGCATCATCCTCTAACAATAACTACCCATGTCCAAGGAAACACCCTATTAACTTGGAACTCCTATGTTATAGGAACTACCTTGTTAGTGGCGTAACTGCGTTACCGATTGACTTCTGGTTAACATAACCCTAAGTCAACCCACTAACATCATGGTCCTATATTTTAGGAACCATACTTAGTCACGTGCCAACTCAGCATAATTATCCCACCATTTTAGGGAAAGTGGTGCAACGTGGGTCGTTACCATAATCGCCCACCATCCCACTACTCGGCCCATCCTAAAATCAAGGTAACCGCATGCTTCCCACAATGACTAAGTTAACCGTCAAGGAATCCCTACTACTATGGTCCTCGTGATGGCTAGACCATCCTATTTCCAAGGTCCTTCCATAGCACCCATCCCATGGCCACGGGTGTCCATGGTTCCCCCCATTATAGGATCCATAGCCATTGTAGTGTTGATTAAGTTGCTTGTCCTTTCATGGGGTGGTCTCCACCGTAGTAGTGACCACGAAGTCCTCACATGAACCCAAGCACATACTCCATCAACCCACGCTCCGTAGGGTCGACATGCTTCGTACCGAACCATTGGCTAGGCTGGTCCTACCAACGTCCGCCTTAGTCAAGACCACCGAGTTTGTCTTATCGGATGTTCACCTTAACTACCATCATGTGCTATAGTCCCCATAAGCTCTCCTATGTCCAAAACTATGCCCATGGCTTATAAGCATAGGGCCACCCTTTGATCGGTCACCAACCCACCTCCTCCCTGTAGAGCATTATTTTACACTGGCTCAGAGAACACCCAAACTCACAGTAACACGATAATGGATTTACGGGCCCATCCCTTGAACTCAACCTTGAGCATAAGGCCATGTATGATCTATTGGGGCCCTAATAAGTCCCCTCAATTAATCAATTATCATAGGCTATTATGGAGTTTTGCTTGTCCGCACTCCGATGTTCTGCGGGCGCGTGCTCTACCCACAAGTCCAAGGTCTAGTTGGCTAAGCACTTGGTAGCACCAAGGTCTGAGCACTTGCTAGCACCAAGGTCTAGCACATGGGGGTCATTCCATATAACCTCTTAAAGAAATGAGTGAGAGATACTTTAGCCTCACTTGGCTTGTTCTCCTTGAACCGAGCATTCGATTGCCTTTGCGGCAAGCGGTATCCCAAAGGCCTTGCGTGCATATGCGGGTTGGTCGAAGCTTATGCCTCGGTCGACCAAAGAGGTTGTGACAATATCCCAATCATACTTAGCAATACCACTGTCTTTGGCAAAATGTACGCACATATTGAATATACTTTTAGACACAAGGATTATCAACAATTAGGCGGATTAAAACAATAGGAATATTAATTCAAGTGCATGGATTCATATTCAAGTTGAATTTTGGTCATCAGTGTTTTAAATTTAATTATGGTCTTATGAAGTAGCTAAATTTATACTACTAATAGGTTGTGCTAGCACATCTTTTGCCATTTTGAGAAACTAAGCAATTCACTCCTGAATTTGTGAGTTTATGATATTAATTATTGGCTAACCAATGAGAACTTATATTTTTCACACTTTAGCACAAAATGGCAGACAATAAGATTACTTTAACATAAAATTAGGTTGTTATTGTATTAGTTAGGCTAAACAAACGTCTTTGTAATTACTCTATAGTATAAATAAACCTCACAACACATACATCACTCCAAAATTTACATAGACTCCGCGAAGAGATATGCTCTTTTATAGCCAAGCATATTCACCTTGGGTCTAGTGGAGGCTCTAGAAAACCGGCCAAGTTTTCATTGAAGATGGCTAGTCTTCACAACCACACAGTGCGTCTCAATAGCACAAGGACCCATTAAGAGTTTAAACAATTCAACCTCACAAATCAACATGCATTACAAACACCATCACCATAGGAACTAGGACAAGGTAATGCATCTCATGCATCTCATGATTCTTCAACTTGTTTTCTTGCTAACCCTTTCGTCAAAAGATCCGCCAAGTTCTTTTCGGACCTTACATAGTCCAATGCAATGACTCCATTTTTAGAAATTGCCTCACAACTTTGTGTCTCATACGCATATGTCTCTTTTTGCCGTTGTAGTTGTTATTATTGGCAACTCCAATAGCCGCTTGAGAATCACAATGTATGGACACCGGAGAAGAAGACTTCCCCCACAATGGAATGTCGGCTAGGAGACTCCTAAGCCACTCCGCTTCATGACCTGCCAACTCAAGAGCAATGAATTCAGATTCCATGGTGGAGCGAGCTAAACATGGTTGTTTTGAGGACTTCCATGAAATAGCTCCTCCACCCAAAACAAAAACATACCCACTAGTAAAGACAACCTCATCATTATCGGTTACCCAATTAGCATCATAATAGCCTTCTAAAACATTAGGAAAGCGATTAAAATGTAAGCATACCTCCATGGTACCTTTGAGATACCTTAGTAGCCGACGAAGAGCAACCCATTGATCTTCACTTGGATTGTGAGTATATCTACTAAGCCTACTCACCGCATAGGCAATGTCGGGTCGAGTGCAATTCATCAAGAACATAACACTACCAATCACCCTTGCATAGAGTTCTTTAGACACGCTAGAACCTTTGTTCTTTACTAACTTGGTGTTGACATCATATGGTACCTTGCTAGGAACAACATCAAAAGAGTCAAATTTCTTTAGAATCTTTTCTACATAGTGAGATTGACTCATGGAAAAACCATTATCTGTTTTCTTCAATTGAATTCCAAGAATAACATCGGTTTCTCCCATGTCTTTCATTTCAAACTTAGTAGAAAGCATAGCCTTGGCATCATTCACAACAACAAGGTTAGTACTAACAATAAGCATATCATTAACGTATAAACAAATTATAACGCATGATGACCCAAACTCTTTAGAGTACAAGCATGAATTCGAAGAATTAGCAACATAGCCACAACTCAGAGTACTATCAAACTTCTCAAACCATTGCTTAGGAGCTTGCTTAAGACCATGAAGAGACTTTCTAAGCTTACACACTTTATGCTCTTGTCCTTTCACCACAAACCCTTCCGGTTGAATCATATAGATTTCTTCATCAAGATCTCCATTAAGGAAAGCTGTTTTAACATCCATTTGGTGAATTTTAAGTCATGAATTGCCGCAAAGGCTACCAAGGTTCTAATGGTGGCAATCTTAGTCACGGGAGGATAGGTGTCAAAGAAATCTATACCTTCCTTTTGGGTGAAACCTCTAATGACAAGTCTAGCCTTAAACTTATCTATAGTCCCATCCAGTGTAAGTTTCTTCTTGAAAATCCACTTACAACTTACAGGTTTAAAACCCTTAGGCAAGTCACAAAGATCCCAAGTATGGTTGGACATAATAGAATCAAGTTCACTCTTAATGGCCTCTTTCCAAAAACTAGCATCTATAGACCTCATTGCCTAACATAAGTCTTAGGGTCTTCTTCCAAGAGAAACAAAGACACAACATGCTCATTCAAACAATTCACATCAAAGTCTTCTACCACAAAAGAAGTCAAATAGTCCGGTCCAAAGGAAGACTCTACTCTAGGTCTCTTACTTCTCCTAGGTACAACTTCTACCACTTTGGTAGAAGAAGGGGGGAGACTAGAACTAGGCAAAGAATCAACCAACGGCACATTCACACTTGACTCACTAGCATGCATACCAACATTAGAAGACAAAGACTTGTTCAAAGGAAAAATATGCTAAAAAAATACCGCATCTCTAGCTTCACAAATCGATCTATCATTTAAAAGCATGAACCTATAGGCCGCACTATTATGAGCATATCCAATGAACACACAATCAAAAGTTTTAGACCCGATGGTGGACTTTTTAAAATCCGGAAGGGCCACCTTAGCTAAACACCCCCACACTTTCAATATTTTTAAATTTGTACTATAGCCCTTCCAAAGTTCATAGGTGGTTTTATCCAATTTTCTATGGGGCACTCTATTGAGAACATAACAAGCGGAAAGAATCGCCTCTTCCCATAAATTATCGGATAAACCGGAACTAAGAAGCATGGCATTCATAGTTTCTTTTAAAGATTTATTTTTCCTTTCGGCAATACCATTTGATTGGGGTGTGTAAGGTGGACTTGTTTCATGTATGATGCCATTTGCTTCACAAAAATCTTTTAAAGAATCTTTTCCATATTCACCACCTCTATCGGTCCTAACTCTTTTGATTTTTAAGTCCAATTGGTTTTCAACTTCGGCTTTGTACTTTAAAAATGCACTTTCGGCTTCATCTTTTGTTTTAAGCAAATAAACTTTGGTATAGTGAGAAAAATCATCAACAAAGGTTATATAATAATTTTTCCCACCCCTACTAGTGGAACTTTTATAGTCCGCTAAATCTGAATGAATCAATTCAAGTGATTTTTTACTTCTTGAGACCACTTGCTTAAATGGTTTCTTAGTATGTTTGGCCTCAACACAAATTTGGCATTTGTCAAGTATATCATCCATTGAAAAATTAATCAAATTCATGTCCTTTAACTTTTTCAAATAAGAAGAATTTAAATGTCCCAAACGATTGTGCCAAACATCCAAAGACTCAACAATGTAAGCAAAAGAAGTACTTCCATTCTCATTCATGATATTCAAAACATACAAACCATTATTGAGATAACCTTTCCCAACAAAGTCTCCATTTTTAGACATTACAATCTTGTCGGCCTCAAAGACAAGTTTTAGGCCGGCTTTGTTGAGAAGGGCTCCCAAAACAAGATTTCTCCTAAGAGAGGGAACATACAACACATTATTCAAAAATAAAGTTTTTCCGGAGGTAAGCTTGAGATGGACCTTCCCTTTGCCAAGGACTCCGGCGGTACTACTATTGCCCATGTAGACATGATCGCCGTTGGATACATCTTCAAACTCAGTCATCAAGGCCTTGTTTGCACAAAAATGCCTCGATGCTCCGGTGTCCAAAATCCACTCAGTTTTGTTCTCCACCAAGTTGGTTTCAACCACCACTACTACAATGATGTCCTCTTCTCAACAAGATTAACTTGGGAGATAGAACCATCTTTCTTGGCTCCATGCCTACGGGTGGGTGCATTGGTAGGCTTTGTGACCTATGACTCCACACACATAGCATGTCACCTTCGCCTTGTGGATTTTGTTGTTATGAGTAAAATTGTCTTTGGACTTGTTGCTTCCCTTTTTCTTGGAGAATTTCCTGTTTTTAAAAACATTCAAAGAAGACTCAACAAGGTTAGCTTTGGAAGAATTAAGAGACAAAGTTTCAAACTTATCCTTAAGGCGATTGGCCTCTTCGGTTCTCATGTGGCTAATAAGTTCTTGAAGGGTCATGTCCTTCTTTTTGTGCTTCAGGGAATTGCGGTAGTCATTCCAAGAAGGAGGGGATTTTTCTAAGAGAACATTGGCTTGAAGAGTCTCACACATCTTCATGCCTTCACCAAGAATTTCGGTCACCAAATTTTCATAGTCATGGACTTGAGACATGATCAGCTTCTCATCATCCATCTTAAAATTGATCCATTTGCCAACCACTTACTTCTTTTTACCGGCATCATCCGATCCATATTTGTTTTCCAAGGAATCCCATATAATCTTGCTTGACCTGAAATATTCATGTGGTTGAGGAGATGGCCCCGAACAAGCTTGTTGTCCTTCTCCTTCTTCTTCAAAGCTTCCGTTATGGCCGCCGGGATTACCTCAGTAGCGATCTTGGCAGCTTCTTCCGCATTCTCGAGGGTCTCGATGACATCTTCAATCAACACATAGTCAACTTCCAACTGTTCAAAAAAGATTAGCAGCTTTTGTGACCATCTCTTATAATTGTTACCATCGAGTGGTTCCAACTTAGAGAGGTCCGGAAGAGTCTTGCTCAAAATACTATTAGTAATAGACATAATTCGTTTTCAAAATTTTTGTAAAATAGAGGTCTAGAATAATAGTCTACTAAATGAACAAGAAGAAAGAAAGGAAATTTGGTGTGGCGTGATAATTCACTGCCTTTGAAAACGAATTCCGGCGCAACCGGGGTGCTCAGTTGTATTCGCCGGATCATCCCCTAAGGTTACACACCACTCTCACGCTAAGGCACTTTAGAGTGAGTGGTGGAGCCTATGCAAACTTATGCCCAAAGAATATAGAGAGTGTTTAGCTTAATGTGTTTAGCTTTTGTGTTTTACTCATGTGTTTAGCTCATAAGAATAGAATAGTATATCAGAATTTTTCTGACCTCAAAATATATAGAAAACAAGAAGGAAGATGGAAGATCAAGGGAAGTGAAAGGGTGGAGAAATCAGAAATAATCATGTGTTTTAATCAACATCAAACACCTCTTAAGTGAGGGGTTACAAGAGAGTGAAGAAGAAAAGAATCCAAGGAAGCTAGGCAACCCAACAGCCGAACCCGCGCCCGGTCGGGCGGTACTCGCCCGGTCAGGCGAACAACACTTGTTTTTACAAGTGTCCTCTCGCGCCCGGTCGGGCAAAGCTCGCCCGGCCGGTCGACAGAACCTTAGAATTTTCGACTCTTCTCGCTCCCGGTCGGGCAGAACTTTGCTCGGTCGGGCGCCCAGATCAGGTTATTTGGATTTCTTCCTTTACTCCAACATTTCACACGAAAATCTGTCAGAAAATTGTGTGCGAAAATCAAATATTAAAACTAACCCTAGTCACGTTTCCACCCATCAATCCAACCCCAAAATCCCTTAATTCTAACCTAAAGGAGAAAGGCTAGTTACCTTTGATTAGGAGACAAGAAAAACCAGAATAAGAAGGGGGAAAAAATTGTAATTTGAATCCCTCCAAGTGCTCCAATACCGTGCCCTTGCTAACCTTGATTGCCTTCATTTTTTTTATGATGATGGACTGAGATTGGTGCACGAATTAGCTGCAGCAAATAGTAGCAAGAAACCCTCGAAAACCCCTTGCTTTGAGCCTTGACGTTGCATGAAAAATTTGAGGGAAAGTAGAGAAACCGATGAGATGTGAGCAGCCAAAAAGAACGCTCATCCATCTTATTTTGTACGTTCAAAAGAGGGGGAGGAGAAGAGTCTTGGACAGCCACTTGAGAGGAGTAAAGGGATGTTATAACATGAGTAATTAGGGAGTTTTAGGCTTTAAAAACTGATCAATAAATCAGCCTTAAGGCTGCTGTAAGAGAGGGGAGAAAATGGGCTAAATTAGCTCTCATGCAAACCCCTAACTTAAGCTACACTAATGAGCTTAATTGAATGATTAATTTATGCTTAAGAATGGGATTAAGGAAGCTAATAAACAAGTCTATCTTAATCTATTTTGTCATTAAAGTTCTAATGCAAAACCCGACCCATAAACAAATTCTAGTTGGCCCGAAACTAGACTAAGAAAGGAATATAACGGGAGGCATTTTGAAACGCGTTTAAAAACGATAATATAGATTATATTATTGATATCTCAATTATAATTAAAGTAATAATAATGAAAACAATAATTTAAATCACGATACAAAAATATATATAAAGTTCATTTTTACACAAAAGCAACATAAAAACGAAATGTGAAACCAATAATATTATTCATTTATAATGACCTAATTATTAAAAGGACATTATAATGAGTTTTATAAATATAAGGATTAAACAATATCAATTTGATAAACGAGTTGATGGAATCACCCAATACAACTTTATTTATCGATATTGATACAATTGAACGTTAAACGTCTTAAGAACCATAAAATCATTTCATACCTATCAAATTGGCACTTTAGTCAAGGAATCACCCATGATGACCCGTATCAATTTTAATAGGTTAAATATCAAAAATACAATTTAAGTGTAACACTTACTGAATTGACGCTTAAGCTTGAGGAATCACCCTTTAAGCATAATATCAATTCAGACAAATCAAATATAATTGAAATTATTAAAGCTAAAATATAAAACCTTTTAAATAATTACTTTCAATTACTTTGTCAAAATATCATAATTAGGGTTTTCAAAAGCTTGGGATGACCCTTTAATCAAAATAATAATTATAATAATTAAATTAACATTTCAATTTAGAAATTGAGATTTAAATTAGAAATTAGGTTTAAATAGTGGTTCGAAAATACGGGATGTTACATCGGGTGCTTATGAGCAATTTTTGGAAGGAGTTATTTCGCCTTCAGGGAACTCAATTGAAGAGGAGTACGGCGTACCACCCTCAAACTGTCGGCCAAACTGAGATTGTAAACAAGTGTTTAGAAACGTACTTGCGTTGCTTCACCTCGGAGCAACCAAAATCATGGGCAAATTTGTTGGCATGGGCTGAGAATTCCTATAATACTTCTCCCCAAACCTCTACCAAGATGACTCCTTTTAAGGTAGTCTATGGGCGAGACCCACCCAAGCTTTGGAGGGTTGGCCGTGCAGACGGCGGTAGACAACCCAGATGAGTGGCTAAAAGAGAGAGATTGGGTCCTGGATGAGCTTCAGGTGAATTTGATGAGATTACAGCAAATCATGAAAGCCAATGCCGATCTGAGGAGAACTAATCAGTAATTCGATGTTGGGGATGAGGTTTATATGAAGCTTCAGCCTTACAAGCAGCGCTTCTTGGCAAAGAGACCTTATGAGAAGCTAGCATCGAGGTTCTATGGGCCGTTTTGAGTCATCCAGCGCATAGGAAAGGTGGCATATAAGCTGGCTTTGCCACCTGAATGCAAAATTCACCCTGTTTTCACGTATCTCAACTTAAGAAAATGGTCAGGAGCAATGTGGTATACCCCACGGTGCCAACTCAATTGACTGCTGAGTTGGAAATGGTGGCAGAGCCGGAAGAATTACTGGATCTTAGAGAGACAGCGAAGGGGGTTGAGGTCTTGATCAAATGGAAGGGGCTGCAAGCATTTGAAGCAAACCTGGGAGGAAGGGATAGCCATCAGTCAGCGCTTTCCTTCCTTCCACCTTGAGGACAAGGTGGAGGTCATGCGGGGGAGTGATGTAATGCACCAGGCCAGGGCCCAAAGCCGCCAATCACCAGGTTCTACAAGAGGAGGGAAAAGGTGAAAGCAGGGGATGAAGGCTTGTCAGATGAGGACAAAAACAATTAAACTCTGAAGAGCAGCAGTACAGCAGCAAGTAGTGTAACCATGGCAAGCAGCATTGTGAGAGTATGGACAAGAGTAGTAGTAACAGCTAGTTGTGTACCTCCTTGTGTATAAATTAAGAAGAGAATAGCTGTGAAGGTTATGAGATTAGACATTTTGAATTTGAGATTTGTATCCTAAAGATATTGCCTTGGAGAGTTGTAGCCTCAAGCTACTTAGTTATTTCAATCAATCAATCTTGCTGCTGCCTATTTTGTGTGTTCTACTTATTATTATTGTCTGAATATTTGGTGTGAGGGTGTAGTCCATTACACTATGCTTTTTAAAGCTTGTACAATATAGATAAGAGTACTTTATATTTTTTCATTAAATTTGGCAGGACATCTTTAGATTAGGTAAACAATACTACATCATAAAGTCTAATAGTGTATTTTAAAATAAAACTTGTTAACATTTTTTTTGGGACTTGCCACGGTTATCCCTTTTTTTTTCTCTTTTATTGCCGTATCCGTACCCGAGTCCAAAGTTAAGACGGTGTCCCCGTGTCCTAAATTTTTGAAAATGACGTATCGGACACTCGGATCCGTACCAATATCGGATACCCGTACCCGTGTCAATGTAACATAGTTGGAATCTAGAGGGTTTAAGCTAAATCAGAGAAAGACTGAATATTTGGTATGCCGCTTTGGTACACAAAGGGGGACAAGCAATGATGTAGTGAGTTTGGATGGAAAGGACTTGACCATGAGTTAGTATTTTAAATATCTTGGGTCAATCATCATACGGAAGAGTGGTAACATTGATGAAGACGTGGTCCATTGGATTAAGTCGGGTTGGCTTAAATGGAGAACGGCCACGGGAGTCTTATATGACCGAATCATTCCCTTACAGTTGAAGGGGAAATTCAATATGACTGCCATAAGACCAGTGTTTCTCTATGGTACAGAATATTTGGTTTCTTAGGAGCACATTAAATAGATGGAAATTATGGGAATGCGCATCCTAAAATGGGTGCGAGAACACTCTAAAAGATAGAATATGAAATTAAGGTATTCGCAAGAAAGTGGGTGTCGAAGGCATTGCAAGAAAATTGTCAGCATTTGGTTTGGGCATGTAAGACGGAGACCCAGGGTGCACCGGTACGAAGAGTGGAAGAGTGGGATCATGTAGAGGTTAAACGAGGTAGAGGTAGATCGAAAATGACTTGATTGGAAGGAGTTAGGAAGGATATGAACATATGAATTTGCATGAGATTAGGTATTTGATCGTAAGGGATGGAGAGGAAGATTTTTGTGGATGATTATACGGAATAATCACTTTTGGTTCATGTAGCCGACCCCACTTATTGGATTAAGGCTTTAATTGATTGATTGATTTGAAAAACTATCTAAATAACCCATGGTAAATTACAAGATTAAGCATAAGTGCATAACCGATATACGTGGCTAATCCAACAACAACAAGTCAAGTCACATTCAGTCCAATAAGGTGAAGATAACACACCCTAACATGTTTCTCCTCAATTCAAGCAATGCATAAAAAGGTGGGTTTCGTGGGCCTCTTTAAAGTTAGGCACATTATGTAGACATTTCAAAATTTTGAGTGAAGTGCACCTTGTGTGTCGCCTTTGGTGCTCGTTTTTGTATGTGTCTCACCTAGAGCAAAAAAACCCTTTACCCTTATAGCCTAGCGAGATAAAGCAGCCTAGGCGTGACTTATGAGCACTTTTTATACATTGATTGTAAAACATCTAAAATAGGTGAAAAGTTCTCAAATGCTTGGCGTGTTATCACTTTTCTCCACCACTTGTAAAAATCAATCATGTGTAGGCACTAGGCAGCACTGCGGTTGATTGAAAATCTTACTTTTGATAATCATAAGTAGAAAAAAAGAAGATTTTCTACCCATTGTGACTTAAAGTGACCCGATTATAAAACCATTTTCACTGTCTTAGTCTCACGTCTCTCACTTTTCTGCCTTTTATATTTCTGTGATTTCGAAATAGTGAGTTGGTCTTGTCGGTGTCCTATCGACTGCCTGCCGAGGAGTGAATGTTGCCGGCATGCTGGACCTGATCCCAAAATAAGCTACTTGAACCCGGCATGACCTGCCCACTTGATAGGTTTACGAGGGACCGAAGTCACAACAATTCTTTTTGTGTTTTATTCCTTTAATCTCTGAGAGCAAGTAGGATTTTAGTGTCTTGCTAATGTGGTAACTAGAATTGAAAGGCTCTGTTCATGTAAATATGTCCCTTTTTTGTACTACTGGTTAGATTGATTCTTCATCCTTATGTATATCTTTTGCTAATAGATCTTATTTACTACCTCCGTTTCATATTTTTTGCAATTTTTGCTAAAAATGGATGCTACACATATTTGCATCAAATATTTATTTCTCTCTCCTCATCACACATCCCTATGTTTCTCTCTCTATCTTAAACTCACAAACAAATTTTGCCTAGGAGTATGAGTGCCCATCAAAGTTGCAAATAATAGGAAATGGAGGTAGTATTTTATTTAAATAATACTATGTTTAGGAGGGTGCTAATTCAACTGAATTGTTAAATAACTTCTTGTTTCTATTTGTTACAGATTTCTGCACAAAACTTGACTATGAAGCGTCTTCGAGGATATGAGATTAAGGTACTCATTAGAACTAAAATTGCATATTAAGATTATTAACATAGATGGAGGTAAAATTGCACATATTAAGGTACTCATAGTGTTTTTAAATCTGCCCCGTTTTTAAAAACCCCAGCCGTCTTATCTAATAACAAAGCTAAATAAGTGGCTTTTGAAAAGACAAAGAGACTTCTAAAAATATCCTTGAATTCTTCTCCAGCCACTTAGACCACATGATTGTCATAGAAGCATTGCGCCACCACTTCTCCTCCTTACGCTTACCATGTCCTCAAAATCAAATCTTCGTCTTGAAAGTACTAACATTTGTTATATGTTAGCAACAACTGTTTCAGTGCATTTGTTATATATTTTCCATTGTAGGTGTTATTTGCTCTTGCTTATCCTTATATACAAGGAATTCTAATGATTTATTTGGGGTGTTTGTGGATTACAATTATTTTTTAATTGGGAGCCTTGGGAAATGTAACAAATATATTGGATGAACAACAAATTTGAAAAAATAGACTACACTTGATATAAAATATAGGATGGTTTGATTTTAAGAACCTTTTAAATATTACTCTTTAGTATTTACTACCTTATAATTTTTTTTAGTACAAAATTTTTTTTTCTAGTATATTACGCTTGACATGAGCCACAATGATTGATTTCAACAACCTCCTGAGAAGTCCTCATGTTGGTTCATGTAGCCGACCCCACTTATGGGATTAAGGCGTTCAAGAAATGTAGCCGACCCCACTTATGGGATTAAGAAGAAGAAGAAGAAGAATCTCTAAGTTTTACTACCTTAGCTTGTTTTCCGGCAAAATTCTGACCACGCAGGACCCATTCACTGACAAAGAGTGGAAACTAGGTCGTTGGGCTAGCTTACCAATGTCAACAAAATTTATAGAATCAAACCTACACCTAGTATAGGGGCAAGTCCAAGTAGATCCACGAGGAATGGGGGAGTCCAATGCTAAAGTCCAACGTTAAGCTACTTCGAAGCAAGGGGAGTAAGATTGTGATTGAACCAAGCTAACAAACTCAAGAATTCAAGGATATATCAAATACTAAAATGCTAGGGGTTAGGTTCTGCATACAATCATGATAGATTCGCTAATTTGGGGAAAATTGAATTAGAAGAACATTGCAAAGACTAATGGCAAATGCAATCAAAGAGTTCAAAAGGCTATCATCTAATTGTCAAAGCTAGCTTTCACTACGAATGACTAACTAGTAGAATCACAATTCAAACCAATTGATAATTGAAAATCCTAAATCAAGTGGTTATGTCATTAGGATCAACAATGCAATCTAGCATGGAAAACTAGGTTAGCTACTCCTATCAAACCAAACACATGCACAAATCCATCAATCACTTTAATCACAACAATCAATAAATCAAAATCCCAAAATTAACAACAATCTATCAATCATGCATACTTCCCCCTCACCCTAGCTAAGTAAACTACTCACTAAGCATATTGGATTGAAGGGAGAAGGCTAAGCTAATCATCATCAACATCATCATAATTGCAATTGAAATCAATGCTAAATCAATTAAATTAATCAAGATCAAACAATCAAAGTAACTTGAAATTGCATCAATCAACAAAATTAAAGTGCAAAGGAATTGAAATAAGAAGTAGAAGAATCTCACAAACTTGATTGATCAAAGGAAATTGTGCTTGAATTGAATTGAAATGAAGATCAAAGTTGTAATCAACAAATTCTCTCTCTAGTTTCTCTTTCTAATCTCTCTCTAAAAACTGAATTCTAAAATTGCTTAATCAAGTGTTAAAATGAAAAATAAGAGGAAAAAATTATTTATAGTATAACTAATATCCTGAATTAAACCCAGTCGGGCGCGCCCTCTCACGAGCATGCGTGCCCGCAAAAATCTGGGTACGAAGCAGAGATCAGGTGGCACGCCCGCGAAGAAAGGATGCGCGCTCGCGCGGCTGTCCTCCGCGCCCACGCATCTATTGTGCGCACCTGGAGCAAGGCACCTCTTCGGTGCGTGCATGATGTGGATGATGCGCTCCTCATGATCGTCACTAAGCATGGCAGTTTCGAAATGGAGTTTACGGTGGGTAACATCGTGATTTTATGATAGCACAGCATGAGAGTGCAAACACCAAGTCTTAGAACTAGCCATCTCTTGCCTTGAGCTATACATAAGCTTTCACCTTGCACCTTAAGCCTCTTCCAACCCGGAAAATCATGACGGGTCTCAAGCTTCACCTTACTCCTACAAATAGAGAAAAGAACAAATAAAAGGGAAAAACACGAGAAAATCCACAAAGGGGACGAAAACACAAAATAAGCAAAAAATAGAGAAACTAAGGAATAAATAAACAAACTAAACAAATAAAGGGAAAGAAAGCTATAAAAAGAAAGCAAAAACATCCTAAAATACTACCATTTGAGTGCCATAAATGACACTCATCACTCACTGTGTTTTTTTTCTTTTCTTTTCCCTCCCTTTTTGCTTGATTTTCAATTATAAGGAGATCCAAAAACCCCCATATGATGAATGTAAACCCAAAACTCAAAAAACGTAATTTATAATGCGATATGAGCTTTATACCTTCCACCTCCTTGTTTTTACTCCATTTTTACCCCAAAATCATGTCTATAACTTTAAATTGAAGAAAACCCCAGTTTACATGATACCTTACCTTAAGGTTTCGAATGGGATTAAAATCGGTCACTAACCTAAAAATAATATTTCCTCCATTTTTTTTAATTGCACTTAATTCCTTTTTAGGAAGTTGCATATTAATTGCATCATTTCCTTTTTAGGTATATTTTTATACACTTTTTATTTGTGTTTGCACACCAAATACTCATCTTACCCTTACCTACTTAAAAATTTACCTTGCTACCTCACTTTTATACTCTTTCATTAGTCTGTAGGCAAAGGGGCATTTTTGTTACTTAATTCCTTTTTTAATATTTGTGCCCAACCCAAATGGTGCGATTAAAAAAAAGACGGAGGAAGTATGATTTGTGATAAAAATGACTGCAATATGAAGTTAATTAAGGTCTGGTATGAGCTGATTGTCTAATTTGACTAAACTTTTACCTTAATTGTATATTAATGTATGAGAAACATAAAATCAAGTAGGATCTCGTTAAATGTCTCAATGTGTATTATCTACTATAACAATTTTTACAAATATAGTGTTAAAGATATATCACAATAAGCAAACGGAATTAAGAGAATTTGATGTGGCGTGGTCTAAATTTTTTTGATCTAGTCTGTTTTAAACATGAACAAGTAATAATAATAAGTTGGAGAGAACAAAGCCTAAATCAGAATTTGTACCATTAAGCTTTATTATGACTTTTAATGTAACATCCCAATTAGAGGTAAATTGTCTTTACAAGAATTTTTAATAAACTAAGCTATACCAACAAGCTGCATTCTATCAGGAAACTTAATATGTTTTAAGTATTTCATATATAAGCATGATTGACTTGGCCTCTAAGGAAGTTTGATAATGTTTGTATGATAGATGATAAAGTGGGCTGGACGAATTGATATGTGAAATAGTCTTTAGTTCTGTTGCAATTTCTAATAACTAATTGTAGCCTTGAAGGTGGTTAGGGTTTTGCATACAATATTAAAACAATTTGTAATTGTTGAGCCTTTGGGAATGATTCTTTTGGTAGTAATGGTTTCGTAGCCTTGAAGGTGGTTAGGGTTTTGCATACGGTATTAAAACAGTTTCGTAGTGCTATTAGAACATCACATATGGATCTATAGAAGCAAATTTTTAAAGGAAAAATTGGCTGCAACAACCAGAAGTATGACTCTTAAGGCTATGATAAGAAATTTGCAGAAGGAAAAAGTGGGAATTTTAGTGGAGTTCGGGAAATTAGAAGGGGTCATGTGTAGTGAAGACGATACCCCAGCCTATTTGCAATCAGTGTTAGCCAAATTTCCCTCTGTTTTCGAAGCACCAGCCGGCTTGCCACCATCCCGAGGGCATGAGCATGCCATCGTGCTTAAGGAGGGGAGCAACCGGATTAGTGTCTGGCCTTATAGATACTCCCAATTTCAAAAAGACGAGATAGAGAAGTTGATTCGAGAGATGCTTGAGGCGGGAATAATCCGGCCATCCACTAGTCCTCTTTCTCGCTAGTTCTACTTGTTAAGAAGAAGGATGGATCGTGGCGCTTTTGTGTTGATTATCGGGCATTGAACAAAGAAACTGTTCCCGATAAATACCAAATTCCCGTCATTGATGAGTTGTTGGATGAGTTGGGAGGATCAAGGATTTTTTCGAAGCTTGATCTCTAAGGCCGGGCGTATAGCTCACCCTCTAACAAGCAGCTTAAAAAGGATAACTTTAATTGGGGAGAGGAGGCGACAATGGCATTCGAAAATCTCAAGCAAGCAATGACCATCGCCCCAGTACTAGCGATGCTGGACTTCCAAAAATTGTTCATCGTGAAGGCCGATGCCTCGGGATTTGGGTTGGGGGCAATGCTCATGCAAGAAGGGAGACCAATTGCTTTCTTTAGGAAGGTGCTAGGCTCGGTGGGAAGGGGAATTGATGGCGGTTTCCTTATCGGTGCAAAAGTGGAAGCATTACCTCCTTGGCCGGAAATTTGTAGTCCAGAGCGACCAACAAAACCTTCGATTTATTACTCAACACAGGGAAGTGGGGATGGAGTATCAACGGTGGATTAGGAAGTTGATTGGGTTCGAATTTGAGATATAATATAAACCGGGAGCCTCGAATAAGGTTGTCGATGCCTTGTCCAGGAAAGAGAGAGAGGAATCAGAATTGGGTTCGTTAATTACGAAGCAATAGGTGGATTAGGGAGAGCTGGAACAAGAAATCGATGCTAACCAACAGAGTATTATTGAGGGAGAGGTTATTGTGGGGTACACGGTGGAGCTGAACAAGTTGTTGCATAAAGGGCGGGTGGTAATACCAAAGAATTCGAGTCACAAGGGAACCTCCTCAAGGTCTACCACGACTCACCGGAGGGAGGGCACGCCGGTGAAACTAAGACTTATTTGCGGTTAGCTAGAGAGTGGTTTTGGCAAGGAATGATGTATCGGAGTATGTCCAAGGTTGCGAAGTCTGTCAACGCAACAAACTCTCCCACCAACAACCGGCGAGGCTATTACAACCACAGCCGCCACCGGAGCAGGTGTGCCGAAGTCGAAAGGGGTGGATGTGATTTTTGTGGTCGTGGATCGCCTGTCAAAATACGCGCACTTTATAAGATTGGAACACCCGTTCTCAGTGTCAACGATGGCAGAGGCATTTGTAAGAGAGGTGGCCCGGCTTCATGGGTTCCCAAGTAGCATAATTTCGGATAGAGATTGGGTATTTTTGAGTATTTTCTGGCGAGAATTATTCTGTATTTGGGGCACAGATCTCTGGCGAAGCACCGTGTACCACCCACAAACTGATGGCCAAACTGAGCTCGTGAACAAGTCATTGGAGACTTACCTCCGATGTTTCGCGCGGGGATGTCTCCGTTCAAAGTAGTATATGGGAGGGATCCTCCAAGGCTATTGAAGATTGGTGCGATTCCAACTGTGGTGGTGGGAAGCCTGGAGGAGAAGCTACAAGAACGTGATTATATGCTCGAGGAATTGAAATTAAATCTGCTAAGGGCCTAGCAAATCATGAAGGATCAAGCGGATCGCAAGAGAAGAGACGCAGAATCCAAGTTAGGGATTTCGTGTTCCTTAAATTGCAGCCCTACTGGCAGCGATCACTGGCAAGGTGGCCCTTTGAGAAGCTAGTTGCGCGCTTTTATGGGCCGTTCGAAGTCATACAACACGTGGGCAAGGTGGCTTACAAGTTGCGGCTTCCCAACGACTACCGAGTGCACCCAGTGTTCCACATCTCCAAGCTAAGGCGGGCAATGGGGGACAGGAGCAGCTCGCCAACCATACCCACCCAAATCACACCAGATTTGGAATTGGTGGTGGAACCCGAGGAAATTCTAGCTGCACGATTAGATGGGCTAAAGGGGAGGACACATGAGGTCCTAGTGACTCCCTGCATTTGAGGCTAAAGTGGAAGGGACTTCCTGCATGTGAGGCTACTTGGGAAGAGTGTCATTGGATCAAGACGCGGTTTCGCGACTTCCACCTTGAGGACAAGGTGGGTCTTTTGGGGGGCAGTATTGCAATGAACCCTCCTACACCACTCATATGGTACACGTACAGCAGGAGGCAGAGGGGACAAGGTCAGGTTCAGTAGGCACAAGGAGACACCACCAACCCGCAACACCCACAAGCATAGGTACAAGCAAACCTTGAGCTGCAGCCTGCCACTTTGGCTTATTAGCTTACTTTTGTTATTGCTTTAGTTGCTTTTAGGAAGAGGAATAAAAGTAGTGATGGTTGTAATTAAGGCACTTGCCAAGTCATGTGAGTAGGATGAGTAGTATAAGTAGTAGTAGCATTTGAGTGGGAAGGTATTCAGAAAGTTGTGTTGGAAACTCTTAGAGACTAATGGCCTAAAGTCATTAACCTATCTTGTATCCTCTTCCATTTTCTTGTGTTACATTATCTTCCTTAGTCTCTTAGAACGCTGTCCGTTGTAGGTGTTAGGTGCGATGCGTGCCTTAAATGAAAATTTCTGGCCAATAATTTCACTAGAGGATTTGAATCCACACGTGCCAAGTGGATGGAAGACTGTATAATTGTTTTGGAGAGTGAAGATTCAACTTCTCCGGTGAAATAAGTGGTTGTAAATTTTCATTTAAGGCACACGTCACACCTAACACCATAGTTGGTGGTGTCTTGGCTACTACGCAAAGTTCAGGGTGCTCAGTGCACCTAAGCCATAATTCAAAGTGTTGCGGCCAATTTTGCCATTTCTATATAGACCCGGATGTTTTGTTCACCCAAAGCTACTTTGTAGCTCACTTGGAGGTCTTCATTTGAGCAATTGATCAAAAAAATGAGTGTGGGCTAAGTGCATGGATACAGCCGAGTATATTATGAAAATTTTAATTTATCTTGGATGTATATGATACTCAGGGTTATGGACACATTTAGCTTAAAGGTTTTGATGGCAGTGTATGTATCAATAAACAATTACTACTTTGGGAACCCTTGTGCTGATAATCTTCATTTTTCGTTGTTGGTTTAAGCATGCATAACTTGGCCTTAGGATGGGTGGTCTCTTAGAAAAAATTTCACTTGGGTGCAAATTGAGTGAGGTCAAAAAAGCCTTTGAAGCATGGAACTTTCAGCCACTATTTGTCTCTGTTTGTCCTCTTCAGTAGATTTTTATTTTTTATTTTGGCTCTTCATACAGGTTCCAAAAGCTGAAAACATCATCATGGTGGAACCTAATGACTTTTTTTTTTTTTCCTACTTCATGAATCCTTACTGTGGCTTTATTCTGTCAATGAACGGAGATAAGTGTTAGTTTTCCAGAAAACTAGGACACTCAATGCAACTATTGTGGTAGCATTTAAGTTTTATCATGCCATGCATGCATTAACTAATATATTCTCCTTTGCTGTTATTGCTGGTTGCTTTAAGTTACTTTATCTAATTTTAAATCTGCATTTTTCAGGCAAAACACTGGGACACCTTCTATCAATTCTACAAGAATACTACTGACAACAAGTAGAGTTCATGGCCTTGCATTTTTCCTACGGGAATTGATTTTCTATTTAAAATAATTTTGTACAGGTTTAACTTTTAAGTCATTTAATATTGCACTTCAAATAAGGAGAAAAGTCATCTTTATGCTACTCTTAATATGTAGGTGGGGTACTCCTTACTTGACGAGGGATTTTTTTCACAACATGGCATCAAAGATGGGAGATCAAGTACTTCTAGTTATCGCTGAAGAACAGAATGAACTTGTTGCTGGGGCTCTCAATCTTATTGGTGGTGATACCATATATGGACGCCTATGGGGTTGTCTTCCAGAATCTTATTATCCAAGTTTGCATTTCGAAGCATGTTACTACCAGGTTTGCTTAACCTAATTTGGCATGTGAATATGTGATATATGCCTTCGAAATTGATCCTGTAGGTTGCATTTTTTTTTTTCCATATCGAAGTTCAAACTTTTGTCAAAGGTTGGGACATAATGTGATATAGTGATTCTGAGTCTTTGCATGAATTTTTTTTTACCATCCAGCTCCTTCCAATCAGTGCATTAGCATTGAAGAGACTATTACAGGAATGACATATGTTAATTTAAGAATTTTTATTGTACTATCTATGTCTGTTACTACTTTCTTAAACATTTGTTAGTTGTACAAACATTAGGATTTGTTGTTGATGGGGAGTATGCTAACCTTTTCTGAGTCATTTCCAATTTTTACTCTTAATGGGGAGTATGCCACCCTTTTCCGAGTCATTTTTAATTTTTACTCTTAATGGGGAGTATGCCTCCGTTTTCTACTTGTGCTACTGAAATTTGTTCTGTTATTACATAGCCTCTAAGGACGGTTCCAAATCCTTTTTTTTTCTTTCTGCTCATCTATTTCTTCCTCGTTGAATCCTTGTGTTTTAGTCCACCCATGTTCCTTGTTAATGTTATACTTATTCCATTGTAAGCCTGTAATCAATTTATCATACTTGTAGTATAATGTTGACTCTTCAGTTTGCCTTGGCTCTTTTCTAATAGTACAATCACTGTGTCATTCACTTAGTTATTAGTATTCTGGCAATGCACTTGTGGTGCATCCTTTTGTCAAGTTTTTAAAACCTGATAATCCTGATAGTGAAGAATCTTTTGACCAGGCATTTTTGTCGCCAAGAGTTAATGGTTGCATAATTCGTTGGTATCTACTTCCTCCGTTTCTATTTACTTGACCTATAGTCCCATGGCATGCAATTTAAGGAGTAAATTAAAGAAGATGAAGTATGTAGCACAAATATATTAACATAAATAGGGAAATTTTGACCTATTAAAATAACGGATAATAAACCAAAAAATTCTTGTCGAAAACTAAAAATGTCTTACACAAGAATAGTCCACAAGTAAACAATAAAAATGACAACAAACAACAATACCATTTTTTTTGTAAATTTCAATCTTTTTCACATTACTAAATTTACCACGACATCCCAAATATTAGTCTTATCATGTTTCCAACAAAATTCTGGATCAATCTAATCCTCTACCCATGAAATAATTTGTTTCATCCAAGTAATTGAATCAAAAAATAAATACTCCAATTTTTCTCATAACAAAAAGAGGTAATTGGTTTACCCAATACTTTGAAGGACCATGGTTGAAGCAAAGGAGTACTATAGTTACCTGAACTTTCCTGGGGATCTAGACATTTCACCAAATTCATCCCAAACTAAGCTAGTTGAGTAAGCATTTCTTTTATAAGAATTTTAATCATTTTGAGACTCTAAAGAAGTCTTATGAACCATCAATCAGTATAAACTTTCTAAAGCCACAGGATCATCTATATGTGAATGATTCTTTAGACAATACAAATATAGATACAAAATGAGGGCATGTATTAGTAAAGACGTAACATGAGTTTGCCTTGGTTAAACAAGTGAGCTAAACAATGAAGAGGTTTATTACTTTTTTCCTCTTGCTAACTAGAGTTATGCTAGCTCTTTGTGCCCCATACAAGAAATAATAGTAATGTGATGCGCCCGTGCACCACATTGTAGAAGGAATTAAGATATAATAGTAACGGGATGCGCCCATGACCTTTTTAATCACCCATTTCCCCAACAATGAAGTTGTGATTTTTTTTAGTATCGACATCTCTCATCATCATAATTGAATGAAGAGTGCTTGAAAGAATGTAAAATACATTAATCCCACGGGTTTTATCTACCTCCTCCACTGGAATCGTAACCTAGACTTTTCATTATCATCTTTGTTATATAATATATGTTCATCACTCATAATAGCTTTAAGACTAAAAAAGTATCTAGGAAGCTAAACTTTACGTGTCACATTGTCACTAACCAACCGAAGCAAAGTGTGTCACCAGCAAGTAACATCAAAGAAGCAACTTATTGTATTTTCATTTGATGAAATGCTTAATTTGAATTACATCTCCATGAACCTTGTTAATCCAATGACATTCATCATTTGTTTCTTTTATAGACTTTACATCATTGCAGAACATATAATTTGTGGAAAATGAATTTATGCACAGCACACAAAGTCAATAGTGAGGATTTTTTCTTAGAATGTGGAGAGAGTGTGGAACCTTAACTTATTTTATTAAAATACTTGTAGCTTGATTTTCTGGAATTGCAATGAAACAGGGGATACAAATGGTGGATAGCTTTAGGCTATCAATCTCCAATAAGCTTTAGGCTACAACTCTCTCTCAAAGTTTTCTCATCAAAATTTACATAACCTCCTACTAAAATTCCCTATCATTTTAATATTACAAACATTCTACTCAAAAGCAATCCTACAACTGGCGACACAGAATCAGTTCTGCCATTTTGTGTAGTCACTCCCCATAGTGCCATAGTGCTTCATTAAACTACTTTGTCACTTAGTGCTGGCTGCTTCTCCTTTTTGTCTTGTATCTCAAGGTGCCTCCTCCTTTGAGTGTAAACTTGCATAGGTGGCTGATTTGGTGGCCCGCCCAACCCACCAACCAGGTTCATCACAATGATGTTGGGACTTTTTTAAAAATAATTTGAAGTGTAAAAAATAATCTGGGACGGTTGGAAAAGAAATTTGATTTGATTTAGTTACTGTAATAGGGATCAATAGCAGGAATACATTAGAAAATCTTGAAGCCGTAAATCTTGAAACTGAACTTGTACAATCAATGGCTGATTACATTGGCTTGATAGACTGTTCAGATATTAAGCTAATAAATTGTTTAGCTGCTTTTTATTAAGCCACCATTGGATGTATACTTTTTTTTGCCTTATTGAAAATGTTGCTATCATTTTGTTCAGTAATTAAAATTAGTCTGTCCATAACCTTATTGGTATTGTAGGCAATAGAAGCTGCTATTGAATTCAATTTGGACAAGGTGGAAGCAGGAGCTCAGGGTGAGCACAAAATCCAGCGGGGATACCTACCTGTAACAACTTACAGCTGCCATTACATTGTTGACGATGAGTTTCGGAAAGCTATAAAAGATTTTCTTGTGCGGGAAACAGATCAGGTACTATTACATTTAATGTAATTATCTCGACTTAAGTTTTCACCAGTTCATTTTTGTTAGCGAATTAATAAAGTGTTCCTCGGAGTTTGAATTGGATGTGAAAGCTACTCTTGCATCATTTATTCTCAGCCTATATCATTACCTATCTTTTTTTTTTTTTTTTTAACCATGATTAAGCCCATGGATGGTCATATTCTTCCAATTACCCTGCCACTGGTTTGGATGGCAAAGTGGAAGGGAAAGGGAAGGGAGGGAAGAAGATGAAAGGGGGAGGAAAGGAAGGCAGGGATAAGGGAGAACACAAGGTTACCTTTTCTCTTCTTATCTTTTCAACATTGGAAGGATTTAGTTTATTAAAGAGGGAGGAAAAATGAATCCTTCCATTTTCCTTCCCTTCCCTCCCACCAAATGGTACCCAGATAAGGGTGGATAAATCCCTTCTTTTCTCTTCACTTCCTTCCAATTTTCTCAATCCAAACAAATAAGGTATCGTGTTGCTTTTGGAGGATACGAGTGTACATAGATTCTGTATTTTCTTACAGGATTTATTGGTGGTAACTTCTCCAAAAAAGTAGTTAGAATTTAAAATAATGTTAATATGGGAGTTGTCTTTTAAAACTATCCACAATAACTAGGGTTGAAAAAAAATGTACCCAGTATTCCTTTAGAAAATTTGGCCATGAGAATATTAGAGAAGTCTACTATGGTATTTTTGAGGAAAAAAGTCTACTATAGTTGACTCGTAGATTTGCACCAAATTTATTCAATTAACTTGCCTATGAGGACTCTTGATTGGGTGAAGGGTTTTGTAATCCGTTGCTTACCAAGTACTTTTAGGGTGTATTTGGTATGAAGCAGTCCCTCCATCCCTCTTTTATTGTCCCATTTGACTAATATTCTCTCACATAAAGTGGGTCCATGGTGCCAAAAAAAGAAGACTGAGGGAGTATGAGGTAAGAATGAGTTGAACCAAATGCCCCTTAGTAAAGAGACTTAGAATAAAATTGTAGAGAGGTAAATGTGGGTAAAGGTGTCAATTCGGATAAGCGGATAGAGTTTGGGTCGGGTCTATTCGGGTTGGATCTGTTCGAGTCGGATATGTTTGATTCAAAATTACCCTTTAAACCCGCTTTGGGTTGGACCGGGCCACTTTCGGGTCGGGTCAAATTTGGGTCAAGATCTCTCGAGTTCAAATTGGGTTTGGTTCAGGTCAATTTTAGATCGGTCCATATTTTGTTCGGATAAAATCCGATCAGGTTCAAAATGGGTTTGACCTGGTTAATTTCGGGTCGGATGACTTTGGATCGGATTGGTTCCGATGCGGTTGATTTCGGTTTTGTTAAGTTTGGTTTGATTAGTAAAGTTAAAAAGTATTCGATTAATTTTGGTTCAGATACTTTTCGTGTTTGACTGGATTTTGGCTGGTTGACCAAATTTAATATTCAAATAAGTACATTTTTAAAACTATAGTAATTATTGAGTTTTTTATCTTGTTATTGGGTCGATATTAAGTTATTCTTGTGTCATTTTTTCATATCATGTCATTAATATATGTTTAATTAAAAATAAATAAATAAAGGTAAATAATAAGTTAAGTTTAAAATTATGGTTAGTTTGAAATCATGTCAAGTCAAAATCAGGTCGGGTTAAAATCGGGAAGGGAGCCCCAGTTTATCTTCATGATAAACAAAAATCGTTTATCTAGTGGCATTTTCGTAAATAAGTCAACAAAACATATCAATCAGCTTGGCTTTTTTGCAAATAAATCAACATTTGTGAAACCTGCATTTAATAATAGTTGTCGACTTATTTACAAAAATGCCACGAGATAAACACTTTTTTGTTTAACATGAAGATAAACTTGTATTTTCTCAATATCGGGTCGGGTTAATATCAGTTCGGATAAAAAACAAATCGGATTGAATCGGGTGTTTGTCGGGTCGATTTTTTCGGTTCGGATTGAGTTCAGGTCGGGTCAAATCGTTTCGATTTGAGTTCAAGTCAAGTCAAATCGATTTCGGGTTGAATTCAAGTCAGGTTAAATCGGTGCCGAGTTAAGTTCAACTCGGGTCTAATTCGAATATGGGTGGTTACAGATCGGGTTTGGGTCTTGAGTTTCTCTGATCAAATTGGATTGGTTACAGTTTAAAACGGATGGTTTTATTCGGATCGATTCGGTTTTGACACCTCTAAATGTGGGTTGATGGTTTTAAACGATATTTTCTCCATTTCATAATAATCGCAACATTTTGACTGACAAGTCAGTGTATAACTTTGACCATTTATACTTGTAATTATATAATAGTAAGAATTATAGAAGGTTGGCATAATGAAAATATACCTACAGACTTAAAAAAAAAAAAAAAAAAAAAAATTGCATGCTAACATTTTTTTTTTTTTTTGTATATATATATATATATGATGCAAAAGTTAAACTATTACGATTGTTATGAAACAGATGTAGTAATTGTGTTATGTTATTAGATACAAGAATTGATGGCCACAACAAAACAAAACGAAATCTTCTTATTTTTATTCTGGGTTAATGATCTGTTGATTATTCCTCAGATGATGCTTGTGATGAAGGTATTGCGTGAATCGGGGCCCTTCAAAGATGATATAAAATGGGACATTGAAGAATAAATTCGCGCTTCTCCTTTAGATTCATTGTGGGGACAGGATACAGCTGAGTTCAGAGAACTACTATGCGCAGATATGCAGAAAAGAGAAGGTTGTAAATTACAAAAAATGAATACCTTTACGTACCATGAAACCTATTCTTTAGGGTATGTACATTGCTAAAAGAATCTACTACCACGGTCCACAACCTGTTCATGTTCAGGATGTGTAGGATGTATAGATGTATTACTCTCTCTGCTTTTTTTATAAGTTAGAGTTATAATTTTCGTCCATTTTTTTTTTATAAGCTAAAGTTCCATTTTTGGAAATCTCTTATAATTTAGTAATATATATTTACCCACTAATGTCCTCACTTTTTTTAATTGTATCATTTCTCACTTTTTCAATGGTCCCCACTCCCTTTCATACCACTTTACTTTTCAATAAAATAAAACTCACTCCCTCTCACACCACTTTATTTTTCAATAAAATAATAACCTTATATAACCCACTAACATCTTATTTTATTAAACCACCTAAAACTCCGTGCAATTTCATATCTAGCCTATAAAAAAAACGGAGGGAGTATGAATAATAATTACTCATGAAGTTCTTACTCTCCCTGTTTCTAAATAAGTGACACGTTTGACTTTTTTTTAACTATTCATATAATTGTTTTAACTATGGTTTTTTTTAATAATATACAATAAATAAATTTTATCATGAAATATATTGTTAAATAGATATTAATATAAAGTTTCATACTCCCTCCGTCCCCTTTTGTTTGTCACTTTTGAAGGAAAATCACGGGATTAAGGTGGAGAATGTGAAGTAATGAAAGTATTTGGGTAAGTGAAATTCCCATCTAATAAAGTAATAAAAGTGCATGGGAAAGAGACACTTTCAATTAAAAAAATAATAATAGTACATGGGAAAAAGAAATTGAGGGATTCAAGAGTGTAAAACATTAAATTAGTCAAATGCCAAATGTTACGGTAAAATAGGAAGAGGACTTAATAAGGACAAAAAAAATAAGGGTATAAAAGTCTTTTTATGTATCTTAATAATTATGAAAATATGAAATGTGACAAACATTTAGGAGCACCCAAAATGGCAAAAGTGACAAACAAAAGGGGACGAAGGGAGTAATATCAAATTATTTTTTATTTTTTTTATTTTAACTAGTGAATTGACTTGTGTTTCAAGTTTAAATGTGTCAATCAATTAGGAATAGAGAGAATATTAAAATAATCTCATTGTGGTTTGTAGATATTGATTGTATTGATTATGAGATATGGGATTGGATGAGTTAAATGAAGGAATTGTGTTATGGACTTGTCCAATTACTAATTATAATATGAATCCTACTATGGATAAATATTTTTTTTAAGAATTTAAGGTCATGAAATGTAATGTAAACTTGTTATTAGACCCTTTTTATTTATGGATAAATGTAGAACTTTAACCTTAAAACTTTTAGTGGCTTTATATTTTAGCAAAATTTCAAATCAAATTGAACGAATATCCAACCAGAGTGAACTGAAAAACTCAATGCCCGAATAATTGTTTTCAAAAATTTTTGATACAATAATGGATCGACAAAAGTGCAACTAGAAAGAGACGGTTTTTTGAAATAAATTCATCCTGAAGTTGTTTAAGAATCAATAGTATAATACTCCTATGCTCTCCAACCTTGGAACATCTTTTCAAATAAAAAATTTGTGCCACCGTCTAAATAATATTTACCCAGAACTCCGGATTTTTCTCCAAACTAAGCCCAGTTGACAAAATAAATACCAAAATGGTTGCGTGGCAAAAGTATTTACCAAACTAAGTTTCCACGGTAAAACGCTGTCTCGTACAGCATTTTATGCCCTGGTTTTTTTTAAAAAAAAATTCAACCTAAAAGACAACGTTTTTAGTTGTTGACTTTTTTAAAAAAAAATTTGTAATTTCTGTTTTTTAAAAATAAAAAGAAAAAAAATAAATTAATATGTACAACATAAAACGCTGTCTGGGACAGCGTTTCTCTGCTGGTCTGCAGCACCAACAGCCAGCAGCCCTTGTTCTCTAATTTCTGCCTCAGCACACTACCCCTGCCTTGATTAAGCCACCACAGTCAACCACCACTCCCACCACCAACCCCCACCGTCGACCACCACCTTCCGCCACTTTCGACCACCATTATGCACTTCAAAATAGTCCAACTACCCCCAACAACACTTCAACCACCTCCACCACCAGCCCCAACCTTTCCTCCACCGTCGACCACCACCCACCACAACCAACCGCACTAAAACCACCTTGAACCACCACATTAACCACCACGGGCCATCGCTTCTACCCCGTTTCTGATTATGGATCCCAAATGTCTGTTGTTTGATATATATTGGCCTAGAAGAATCTATTTTGACTGACATAAGTCCGATTTGGATAAATAAGGAAACTAAACTTCAAACTGCACACAGATTCATTCAACAAACATGTATTATATTAATAATGTAATCGTTATATACATCACTCTAGAAAATGTTTGTCTACAACAAATAAATCATACAATACTATCCCGACTCATTAATTGGGCCTAAAGGTTCCCTAGCCTGACTGTCGTCCGTTCGTCTACGACGCCGACTGTAATGAGAAATGGTGGTGAATGGGTCTCGGGGCGGTGGGGGAGTGAGCTGGCTGGACGATGTGTCCTCCTGGGTCCCGGTGGGTGCAGTACTGTGGATGATGTACTCCTCTGCGTCTGTGGGTGTCGTATAATCACCTCCATCGCTACTCTGGCCGGGGTCGAACTGTGAATGGAAGGAGTGGCCATCTTGATCGTCCCGCTGGTGGACGAGATAACTGTGACCATGTCTCTATAAGGAAGTCACGGACATATCTCGCATCCGCTCGACCTGGGCTCTGGTGGGTCCGTCTGCAAGGGCAAGTGACAGTGCATCAAACATCCCCACCATATCCGCCGCCTGCAGTAATCATCGATCAATCAGTTACATGATGTATAAAAAAATAAAAAATGAGGACGATAAGTAGAATAAAAGAAACTCACATATCCGTTAATGACGTCATATGCTTGATGGTAATGTGTGGTTCCAGTGTTCGGTTCCAGTGTTAGTGGTTCCATATTTCCTCCACTATACTCAACAGTTGATCCATCGCACAGAATTTCACCCCCCCCACCGGCATAACAACACTACATTTTGTCCAACCATATTCTACATAACAACCAAAACATATTTTACTTAAAGACGTTAAACCATCCCTAAATTACCACAATCAAACAAAAAATGTTTACATACTTTACAAAATAACTACTAAGAACCCCTAAATCACCATTATTACACAACAATATAGGTTATGACAATTGTTCAAAAACTAATATTTATCAACCATTATCAACAATTTTCAACATAACCAACAACAACAATTTAACATTATCCAAACTATTATCAATACTAACAATATCAACACTACCAATATCAACACTAACAATTCAACAATTACCAACACTAACAATTCAACAATACCAACACTCACAATTCAACAATACCAACACTAACAATTCAACATTATTAACACTAACAACTCAACATTATCAAGATTTTAACCACAATTCCAAAAAAAATTAGAAACCGCCAACATAATCCCTAGAATTTAAAAAACAAAGAGAGATTGAGTACATACCAATTTCGGGGTGAAGGGAGGCTAGGTTTACTGGGCTTCCGGCGTCTGGTCGTCGGAGTGTGACGGTGGAGGTGGTGGCGGCGGCGGCGGCGTGAAGGGAGGAGCACAAGTATCTTGGAGAGAGAGAGGGATTAAGTTAAGGGGAGTTTGGGAATGAAGAAGTTTGGGAATGAAGGAGGGAGGAACAAACGCTGTTTGTTTTACGGCAAAAAAAATATAAACGAAAGAAACGTTGTCTGAGACAACGTTGCATTAACAACAACAAACGCAGTCTCAAACAGCGTTTTAGTACTCTTTGTAAAACCTGGTAATTACAATTTTTTTTAAAAAAAGTCAATAACTAAAAACCTGGTAATTACAAGTTGAATTTATTTTTTTCAAAAAAAAAAACAGGGCATAAAACGCTATCCGAGACAGCATTTTACGCTGGAAGCTTAGTTTGGTAAATACTTTTTCCACGCAACCATTTTCGTAAATATTTAGCAAATATGGCTTAGTTTGGGAAAACGACTCCACCAAACCTACCTCCTCTAGTAGCACAAGGTGCACACTCTAATTCTCTTCTCTGTCATTTCGGTCTCCTTTCTCCAATTTTGTTCGATTTTTTTTATTACAATCGATCAACAAATGTCGAGTATGCCATACTTAGGCTGTTGATCGGGTGTAAAAAGCCCGTAAAAACGCTCCGTTTCATCCCCAGGTTTTAGATCCTCATCAAACATTGCAAACAAGTATGTCTCAATCTGTTGACCTAGTGTCAAAGGAGTCCCCTTCTTATCATGCTTGATCAATTTTTTTTGGTTTTTTTTTTTATTAATCTGCTGTGTTAATGCTGCGGGCAATGGGTCAGCCATCTGCTGTGGATGTGGAAAAAGGCTAATAGATGTCATGGGATTGATGAAAGTTTCCTGGTGGCTCGTGGCAGGGCATCACTTGTGACATCCACTGATGATGGGATGGGTGTCCGTTGAAGGTGATACAGAGGCGATGAGTGGTGATCGATTTGTAGCAGGAGCATTGGGTTGGTGTATGATGGCATTGCAGTAATGATAGTGGATTGGTGGTACAGTGATGACGCCAAACTGGGATAGTACTGCTTATTTCTCTCGCATAGGCAATTAAGCAATTAAATCCCTGCATAAACCCCCGATCGACAATTTAAAATGAAGAAATTGTTATAATTGTAATTTCTTAAATCTCGCGCAAAGAAGCTTACAATCATTGTGCAAAGACATCATTTCCCCAAGAAAAGGTAAGGAAGGAAAATTTAATACATCTCAAAATTCAGTCATCAATGATAAAAAGGAAGCACCGCCCAATATCTATCTACAAGAATCACCTATTCTTTTTTCTCCCAATCTACAAAACTATTATAACATGTAAGGAGAGCAGAAGAAATGCTCAACATCAGGGAGCAAGATAAAAACACCCACCCCAACAAGAATTGCACGAATCATAATATCAGTCATCACAAACTCCATCTACTTTCATGTCCATACATCTAGTATCTACCAGATGAAGGTGGGGCAGGGGGCAATCGTGTTGGCGTGCGACGACTGTTTGAGCTTGAGCCAGATCCGCCATTTAGATCACCATTTTGGGCTGGATCACTGTACCGCCGACTGTGTGTCCTAGAGAAATCTGTCGGTCCATTAGCAGCAGCATCAAATGCACTTCTCCAATCTTCCCCAGCCCCTGAGCCCCCTGTTCTGGGGCTGCTTTCTGCAGAATAGTAAAACAAATCTTGAGTGACGTATTTATAAAGCCTGAAGGCAACGCGCAAAAATTATCACAATAACAAATGTTCAAGAAACTAGAACAAATTAGTGAGCAGGAAGCAGGTCAACATGTCAGGGGGAGTGACAGACAATGCACAATCCAATACTGACGAAATTTTACAAGGTTGTGCAATGAAATTTAATCTTAACAATATGGGAAAGTTGAGTTAGAACCTTCCCACAAACATGTTTCAGATTAAATCACAGTATACGCGGATATGCCTATTAGAAAAGTTTGCAACTGCAAAACCATTCAAAGTGAGCGTGGAAAAATGAGTTTCTCAAATCAGGTTGAGTTGGATCTTAATCAATAATTGATGACTTATTAAGTTTTGATTCAGGTCAACTTTGGTGAAGTCATATGAACTAATTAGTAATCTTTTATGAAAATCAGTAATTATTCGTCAAAACAAAAATTTAGGATCAGTTTGGTTAAGAAGATCAATTTCAGTTCAGGTAAGAATAGAGTAACTAAACTTCAGGTATGGGCAATTTATTTTGGTTTGAGTAAAAGGCTATGGCTCAATATTTCTATGACAATGTAAGTTTTTGTGTAAAACATTTTTAAGATCATCGCCATGGGACTTCCATTACAAACTTAGATCTGATTATAACTACAAGTACTTGCAAAATGGAAACTAATTAGGGGGTGGTATCCACCAAACCCATTATGATTCCACATATGGGTTTGTCACAATTTTACATACAATTTTCGATCCATATTTGGTAGTATAGAATACTTCACTGATGTACTTTTTCTAGCTTCCTGACATACATATTTGGCATTCTTGCAGGTAATTAGAGTGTAGAACAGCTCGTTATTTTGGTTTTTTTGAGCTTCACAAGTTCCCAACAGACAGGATTAGAGGAAAGAGGATGCAATATGTTGGAAACTAATATGCTATCATGAAAGAAACTCCAGAAGAAGAGATTAATTACCTGCACCACTACCACCATCAGACCACCCATCTGACCGGTTATCATGGATGCTTAGTTGCCTCACCAGTTTTGATAGAATAGTTGACTGCTTCGTGTAACGTTCTCTTTTACGCTTCACATTTTGGTCTTCTTGAAGGAGCTCTTCAATCTTTGCAGAGCTCTGGCCACTGTGAGTAGAGCATTTTTAATACAAACCCATAAAAGATATAAAGAATACAAGGTTAATAATAGATATAACCACAAACAAACATCTACATAGACAACGATTTAATGAGAGATAAATGAGAAAGAACCTCTGAATATAAATTTTATCACTAACCATCCAAATATGCTGTTCATTCATTTATTCATTATTCCTACTTTCCATTTTTGTGGTTCCTTATTGATCTTATTTTTTCTTTATTCCTTTTTATGGCACAAAAAACTTATAATTGTACTCATGTCTCTAAACATAGGTCCACTTATAATAGTACTCAATGTCTCGAAACAACTTATCTATCTTACCCAAACGATCAACAAGGGACCTATGGTCCACTAACTCTCATAAATCAATCATTGTTTAAAAATAAATAAATATATATAGCCATAATTCAAAACTACAAGAAACTTTACAAAATGACAAGTTTGTAAAAACAACCCTAACTATATTAGAATCGAACATACGCACTTGTATTTTCACATAAATATTAATTCAGGCCCAATAAATATAAAAATTTAAAAAAAAAAAAGAAAAACAAAATCAAATGAAAACAAGTGTATCCTAGAAACTAGAAAGTTATATTCCAAATTCCTAACTCAAGGTTACATCTTTTACGACATTATCTGGTCATCGTACATTACCATGATGCCCAGGCTCCACAGCACCTAACTACCTAAGCAACCAACTGTTTCCATCGTACGAATCTAGAGAACAACATCTACTAGTTAGGCATTAATATTCTTTAAGAGCACAAGAATCCTCTAAAAAATGTCACCATTGTCCACCATAATATGAAATTCATACCCTGTCAGCTGATCCACTACATGGTCTTAATTTTCCAGGTTATATTACAATTCATACTCCACTATCTATTTAAAATAAATAAATAAATAAATAAATCTTATTTAGACTTTTTCTACAGTATGATCACCGTGAAAGTAGTAACATTATGAGACGGAAGGAGTATGAGATTTCAACCTATCCGACAGAAATAAGCCTTACAGCAACAAATCTTTGGTCTACTTGACCATCCTTTATCTGGGTCTCAAGTAAAGCCGGGTATCTTAGCCATTAATAGAATTGCTCACACATCTTCATCTAATCATCTCCAATTTATACTCAAGTAAAATTTTCAACAGCTATCACTCAAAAAAATTAAAAAAATCTTATTTAGATTTTTTCTACAATATGATCACCGTGAAAGTAGTAACATTATGAGACGGAAGGAGTATGAGATTTCAACCTATCCGACAGATATAAGCCTTACAGCAACAAATCTTTGGTCTACTTGACCATCCTTTATCTGGGTCTCAAGTAAAGCCGGGTATCTTAGCCATTAATAGAATTGCTCACACATCTTCATCTAATCATCTCCAATTTATACTCAAGTAAAATTTTCAACAGTTATCACTCAACAGAAATCACAAATTAAGTTATTTAGTTTTAAATTGGCACTGAAGGCAAAATATTACTTCTATATTTTTCCCCTTTTTTTTATACTTGCAATAGTTTTACTTCCACACAGTTCATATATCCCACTATGACTAGCTTTGATAATTAAATACTTCCTCCCTTTTTTTTTAGTTGCATCACTTTGCAAATTGCGGACTCCTAGGAAATTTTTGGAGATGAGAGAGATAGAGAGAATAAAAAGAATGAACCCATGTGATAGGAGAGAGAGATTGTTTATTGACTAAAAAGGAAAGTAATGCAACTAATTTAAAACTTCTGTTTTAGTAAAATGATGCAACTAAAAAGGAACGGAGGAAATAGTTAAGAAGAATTTAGTCATGTGGGATCTTGTTTGATTCGTCTCAATTCATACTTCCCTAATATCAAAATTTTATAATATTTACATAGTGGAAATTAGAAATATAAGTGATTGAAATTAGGCATTGGCAAACACGAAATGAGAAGTGTTGTAAGTAATAAATAAATAAATAAATAAAAACCAGAGGATGTATATAAGAAACCACAAAGAAGACCTAACCTTATGGAACTATACAGTTGATTAAGCATGTCCTCTTTGGCTTTCTCCACTTGGCAAAGAACAACAGCCTGTTCAATAGCCAAAAAGTCAATAAGAGGGGATGAAAACATGTCAAGGTGGAAGCTAAGTGAAAACGAAGGATGAATTCTGACTTTTGGCACATTTGCAGCAAGGCTGTTTAGAACAGCTTCGACATATCCACGCACTTCCTGAGACATCCAGCGAAGCTCCTCTTCAGGGTCTGCAGGTCTTCTTGCCATTGTATCCTATACCATTGTATGAATTAGCAAAGTTTATACAATCCAATTACTGCAGCAAGCTGCCAAAAACTGTATATATTTTTTTAAAACCACTCATAACTAATGGCTAGATAATCCAAGGAAAATGGGGGAAATCCCATGTTGCATACACATCACACTCATTCTGTCACTGTTAATCATGAAGTATCACAGCTCCGTCACAAGTAAACAGGAGAAATATACCCTTTTTACTTCCCTCTTTCCCAGCATACTTTATAAGTACACTGATGGTCACTTTCTTAGGTGATTAGTAGTGATTCCTTTATTAACAATACAATGAATCATAAAAAGAATAAGGCAGCCTAACAATGCCTAAAGGTCTAACAACACACACCCAGCCCAGACAACCAATATAAGAAAAGGAAGAAAAACTGGAGAGTGAAACTTACTAGGGAACCATCAGAATGACTTTGACGCATCTGTAGTCCAGGTTCACCCATTCCTTGACCACTTTTAAGTATTGCAATGTTCTTCAACTTGTTCAACCACTCAACCTTGTCAGCCATACTCTCCGCTTTCAACAAGACAGCACTATGTGCTGCACAGCAAAGGAACAGATTCTTATAGAGGTAAACTTGATCAATCAACCAAAAAAAAAAAAAAAAAAAAAAAAAACAAACAAACATTCTATGCTTTCCAAACCTTTAAGAACAGTTTTGTATGGCACTTTGCTCGTCAACTTGAATGTTAGGCTGGGACCTTTATCAGGACCATTTGACTTTTTATCCTTGGAACTTTTTGGGGGTGCATCTTCCTCATCAGAAATTTCTTCAATTTGACACTCCTGAAAAGTCATTAGCAATTTATCACTTGATGGGCTGGTGGCAAGAGATCAAGCAAATGTAATTCTGCTGGCTTACATGATATTAAGCAGACACATTCTAGAGTTAACAGTATCTGTTTCCATGCGAGAAAGAAAATTGTATCTCATCTTTGCATTTTTTGCAAAATATTAATTAATTACTGTGGCAGCTATAACTTTTTATTTGCACTTGACTAAAGGTTTTGCTAGCAATTTGTTTTGAATATTTTTGATAAACTAAACCCCTTAAGTCAAGTTGAGAAGTTTTATAATTACACTAGAAATTTTCATGTCCTTTTTGTTGCAGGTGTTCGAGTTAGAAGCTCCTCTCGGAAACAAAATTGGTTAGTGATGGTCTCTACATATTCTAATGAAATTACTCAATCCAACTTAAATGAAGTTTAATGTACCCTCTAATTTGAAAAATATTATTTTCCTTCTTTCTTTACGTTTTATTATATATATATATATATATATATATTATTAATTGCAGCCTTTTGGCCTGTTTGTTTGGCAGATGGGGGTGCTCTAGAAGCGTTAGGAGTAGCGTCAATGCATTTCGGACACCTCTCCACCTCCAATTATGAGGGTGTCTTGATTTTAGTTTCTAGTACCACCTTGACTCACCCTCATTGTTGTTATTGGCTTTACATTTTATTCTTTTATCCTTACTATTTTATCTAGTAAAAATACAATTTGCATCTTGAAATAATACATCAATTTCGTACATTGAAAGTCCAAACAAGATCATAAGCACAGATCTATAACATTTAGTTATATTGGATAACTAGAATGTTTGGTATGAGCATATCCAACTCCACTCTAAAACCCCATACATTGTGGGTTTGAAGTATGAGTTTAGAAATTGAAATTTTTTTAGGCAAACGTTAGGTATGGGATTTAGCCATATGAAGCGCGTAACTTATTTGTGTGAACCAGATACCCCTTATTGACTTTATATCTTTAATATAGGTTTGGATTCTTCTATACCCATACCACGTGTTTGGTTCAATATTTTTGCAATTATTTTACCTAGATGCCCAATCTCAAAATCCTCTTAGTATTGGGTTCAAAACCTCCTGTAGGGAGATGAATTAAATTTTAAATTAAAACATTGTATGCACAATTTTTTATGCTTTCAATAACAGTGCACTATTGCCTTCATTTCTAACACTATATGCCTCAACCTAAGTTATGTAACCAAACCTATGTAACTTAGCGACCTCTGAGTGTGCAGGCTCAGCCATGACTTCCACTACCCCGCCACATCAACCCTATTCACCCATCAACAACCATTGTAGCAACAGCAACCGCCATAACCAAAAAACTGTATATTCTACAAATTATGACTTTAAGTTGAGTTTTAAGGAAAGACAATGTACTATGTTCTAATGTTGATGGCTTTTACAAAATTGCTTAAACCTTTCCAATGCTTTTGCGAGGAGTTTAATGGTTTGGAGCATTTTAGTGGTGAAATGTGATGCAGACAACAGATTTATTAATTTTTTTATATGTATAAAGTCAGCAGCAAATTTTGAGCAAAATAAATTGAGAGAAGAAAAAATTGTTTATTTTCTTTGTTAAGTTTACCTGTCAGCCTGATCAGATTGACTTTGACTTTAATGCAACAAAAATGCCAAATACATGAATCAAGGTTAAGGTTATTAAGTATGACTTGTCTCAAACCATGAGTGTAGTGCCTGATCCTATACATATTAACCAAGGATAAACCTAACATCCACGAAAAGATAGGACATGAAACTCTGGCATTCAGTATATAATTCTAAGGCCTTTAAAAGTTTAAGCCTGATTTCCAAGCAGGAGCTATTGGGTAAAAAAATATAGCCTGGAGACTACCGCAAAAATTTAACAGCAGATTCCTACCAAAAAGTATAAAAAATACTAACAGTTCATAGTAATCGTATCAGTGCTTCTTTTACCTCCAAAGTGATTACACCGCGAAAATGTCTTTCTTCTTGTTTCTTTGTGTATCCAAGCTGCAAGAAAAAAAGACATAAAAAATCAATCAACCCATTCATTGAATTAACATATGTACTTAAGTGTGCCTATGTATGCAATCAAGATCCAAGATTCACCAAAATTATCCTACTACTAAAAGCTGTAAACAAGATCACATATATTGAATAAAAGATAAATTCCAACATACAATGAATTACATTTATGGAAATATAAGTTAATATTACTTACCCCAGAAAATGGGAGCTTTAAGCAGAAATAGGGTCACATTTAACGAAGATAAACCATTTTCTTTTGTCTTAAGGGGTTACATTTAACGAAAAGAGCTACTTCAGATACAAAAATAAATTACATTAAAAATTTGCCAGAACTGGAAAACCAGATTACATTTAGCATCATAAGGTTACTTTAAATATAGAAAGGATTATTTCCATGAAAAAAAACGCTATTTTTGCTTATAAGTCAGAGAAAGGTTAATTATTTGGCCAAAAAAAAAAAAGTAGAAAGTAACTCCGCCTACCAATCATGGCATAGAGAAGTAAATAGGAACAAAGATTTAATAAAACAACACTAACTCAGCCAACAAAAACTTTCAAAGCACCACCAAATCTTTGCAAAAGAGACCACTACAGCAACAAAGACAGAAGTTTAGGATATACCAACCTTTTTAGTTTTTTCGTTCAACACAAACCATCGTCTACTCCAACTGTTAGTTTTTGCACTCTTCTTCAATAAGAAACCTGAAATTTCATTTAAATTTAAGTCCAGCATTACATGATACAAAGCATTATAGAGTGCATGCTATGGGTACAGTGTCATGATCATGTAAGATAATTCAACTATTAAAGTTGTCGCATGTTCTTCATGATCAATGGTATAAATGGCATGGCATTCAAGAAAGGTTTTAATTTTTTAAAAAGTGAATTAGTTCTTAGACTTCCTTTTCTTTACCCCCCAAACGTCTCTAACTTGATCCAAAATGTCTTATCTTTAGTCCAAGCATTCAACAATTAGATTCAGTGATCATGATCTGAATTTTTTTTGACATGATCTACTTTCCAGATTTGACTAAACTTTGAGTTTGAGCATAATGTACACTAATTTTTAAAATAAAATATTGTCACATAAGATGTTTAAATATGTATTAACATGTATGGTGTACCTTCCAATTTTTTTTATTCATGGAATAAAAGATATTTAGCAATAAGTAAACACAAATTAAAAGAGTTAATCTGGTCTGATGTGACCCAATCATTTATGAAAAGAAGCAAATAATTGCTTAAATAAGCAGAATTAAACATAACCAAACATAGAATAAATTTGCTGTCCTCTTACACTGTTTTATTTATTAATTTTTTTTGCAAAATTAAGTTATTTTCTCAAGGCCTTTGAACATGAAATAGTATATCCAAGGAACCAAATTGCCCTCCTCCAAACACATCTCTCCAACCCTGCCACTCAACCACATTTGTCTAACATCAAAATTCAAAACAAATATCATCCCTCATCCTCCAACTTCTCCTTCTGCCTTGCCTCGCCTCTCTGCACATCTATCAAATCCTAAAACAAGCACCAAAACCCCCCAGACACCTCCATTAGCAACTTATTGCCTTCCTCAAAGCACTATCAACTTTTTCCAACTCCAACCTCCTAAAGGATCTCAAGCAACTGCTTCTTAGTTCTTACCCTAAATGCTAAACACTACTAGTACCATTCCTTAATGTCCTTTACACTTAGGCCACGTTCATTTCACCTTAAAAAATGATATTCAGTAATAACAATTTCAGTTCAATAAAAATAAATTCAATTGAGTAAAATTAGTACATTTCAGTAAAAATCAGCAACATAAAAGAAAAAATATAATTTCATTTTAGCAAAAATAATTTCAGTTTAATATTAATTCAGTTTAGTAAAAATAATTTAACTAAAGCAAATATAATTTCAGTTTAGTAAAAATAACTTCCGTTCAACAAATATAAGGTGAAGTGAACAGGGTCTTATTATTAGCACAAAAATTAATGCACCAATTAATAATGTGTGAAGGTCCCAACACAGGGAAAAGGAGCGGCTATTAAGTGGATCAAATCTCAGATTAGTTTATTTTTGAGTGACTAAGTTGTGGTGGGCCCCCATGTTAAAATGCTATAAATAGATAAGCAATGGTGAGCCAAATGGGGTATAATAGTAAAAATCATTTTCCAAAAACAGAGTATTTCAAGACCATAAAGAAACGAACTTATGGAGGTTGTGTAAAGAACATTAAGAAACATAAATAATAAGTACTACCTCTATTCCCGAAAGTTCTTTACCCTTACTATTTGCACGGATTGCAATGCAAACTTTAATCATTAACTTCTCTACTTTCATATTTTACAAAAAAAAAAAATAAAAAAAAATAAAAAAAAATAAAAAAAATCATAAAAAAAAATTGATATTTTGGAAAATAGATATTGAGAAGATTCAAACAAAATCCCACATGACTATGTTTTAAAATATGTCATAATGAGAATTTGTGGTCAAGATATTTCAAGAACGAAGGTAGTACATATAATACAAAGTACCAAGTCTACTAACAGTGTCAACAGTCACAAGACATTCATAGAAATTCAGGTTCTAGTCAGCAGTATCTCCAGATGCAAGGTTACAAATTCTAATAATATTGGAGATAAATTGTTATAATCATGAGGGGAAAAAAACATAAAGAACTAAGGTTAATTGCATCAATGGCAATGCAAAACACCCCAAGATTCATGCTAATCAAGTTTATACCAAAAAAAAATGTCAGGGCAAACCTGCAGTTATCTCTCCCTCAGGCCCAGCAGTCTTCACGCCAGAACCCTCTTGTCCCTCTTTGTCTTTGTCTTTGTCTTTCTCTTTATCAGATTTTGAATCCTTCATTGATTTAGAATTCCCACTTTGTTGGCTGCTTGTCTGAGGACTTGTTGCCTAAATAAGAAAAGACTTCAGAATTTTAAGGCAAAACTGGCACTATAAAATCACCAAAACATGTATCTGTGTTCAAACATCATTAAAATTTTAAAATAAATAAATAAACAAAACACAAAACAAAACAAAAAATCAAACCAGATAGAGTTCCTACCCTATTCAACATTGATTGCTCTGCTTCCGACCCTTTCTTGGAAGATCGGCTCTTTACCTCCTCTTCACGTCTCTGCCTCTCCATCCTAGCAGCTCAAAAGAATCAAATAAATAATGGGTCAAGATATACTAAAATGTGTGGATGCAAATATCAGCTTAACTTTGGTCACCAGAATTACATTCAAATTATAATAAGGTCAATAGTAAATCTTAGCCTGAATTCATGTAAATGGTTATGACAGTAACATCTGGGTAGGGTATAGAGCAAATCACTTATCAGCTAAAAGTTATCCACCCATACGAACAGTGATTAACTAGTGGCTAATCTATAGACCCTAAGCAATTTAATGGTTTCAAGAGAAATTCAATAAGCACTTTATCTTCGGTCAGATAAAGATGGGTCATATCATAGCTTGAAGTTCTCTTTCAAAACCATGCATATGAGCCATACCACACAATTTGTAAAATCAAAGAAAATAAAAAAATTAAAGGATTCACCACTGATCATTTGTTCACATAGTTTGTGCCCATAGCTATAGCCTATAGAGCCTTGCAATGAAATAACAATATACAGCCAAGCTATCTCATCCAAGGGTAGTATTTCAGTGCTTTCTCCCCTTACTTCCCTTTCCTCCCAACCTCCATATCAAGAAGTGGCCCTTTACTACCCAGAAACTTTTCTCAACATTACGTTTAGACAGTCCTTAGAATGAAACTGATATTGATGTCATGAACATACCGTCTCTGCACCAAACGAATAAAGTGTTGTGGTGGAACAAAGGCACGCTCCATATCTACTAGGTCAACTACCATTTGCTTTGCTTTGCCTTTAAACACATCAAGTGCAGAGCTTGCAATTGCGATTACCTGTTCCAAATTTATTAAAATGAGAAAGTGTGGGGCAATTCCTGTAACTTCTAAAATTGTTAACACCCATTATTTTTTCCACATAATTTAGAAAAGTCTAAAAATCTAAATTACAATAAAACACAAAGGCACACATTACCTCTCTTTTAAACGGTGGGTACCTTCCAAGACCCGGTGTGGCATTTGCAGATTGAGAAACAATATCCACCAGTACATGATGCACCTTTTTAAACAAATATTACCAATGAGTCAATAAAACAGAATGGATAGGTTGAAAGTGCAAGAAATTTGACATACCCAACTGGTAACAAACTAGCAATAATCAGTTAATTAAGTGAAGGATGGACATAAACACAGATGAGGCTATTGCAGGGGGGGGGGTGGTGGTGGTGGTTATACCAGAACAAATTATTGCATGACAATTCACACAGAAAACCCCAAACTAAAGTGAATCCTAAACAAATAGAAGCAAACAAGGTATATGTTGCCTAGCACTAATTGAGACAATACATAATATTCATGAGCATGTTCACCTCATCAACACAAAGCCGTGATGGTTCTTTAGCCATTTCAAGGACACTCTTTATCAAAGATCTCAGCCCCTTTTCAGGAGATATAAGATAGGGTTGGTAACCATCTGCTTCTAGAACAATCTGATAGAAGAGAAATAATAGAAGGAAAACAAATTAGTAGATATCTAAATTCTACACAAATTTTTTTTTTTTTTTGGTAAACCAAATCCAAGTGAAGGGCAATACCCTTTTGACATTGTTAATATCAAAGTGTCGTTCCAATGGAAGCTGCTTTATCCTGTTAGGAAAATTTCCCTCGAAACTGGCAACAATCTTCCACCCATTGCCCTAAGAACATAACAATGCAGTTTGAATTAAAAGGCAGCACTAACAACTATTTATGTCAGAAATTGTGTCAACACATCAAATACCAAGGGAGGTGATGCCATGCAATACAATTGACTCCAGCATAATGAAAATTATATACCTCACCACCAGTGACATGCCTCAAAAATTTTTCTTCAAATTCACGACAAAGTTCCAGTGCCAAAGCTCTCGTGCCTTCAGGGCTAGAAACCATTGACTCGCCAAGTTTCACTAGTTCATCCTGAACTATCTGGGACTTGCCTTGAAGTCTATGAAATTTAATAAACCACAATAATAAATAAGTAGATACTAAGAAACACAATAATGGGTCAATTAAGGCATGGAACCGCTCCACTGCTAGTCAGCTCTAACGAGCACTATTTGATAACTTCACTGCTCTTTGTACTCACCGTAATCAACATTTCTAAATTTTTCAACAACAAAACTGCCTACATTCCCCCTTAGCTTTTTACCCTCATACAGAGGCCAACTTTCAGGAGGTAAAGCAGCTTTTTATAACTACTTAACTATTTAATTACTTTCTCAGTTCCTATATATTGCACTCACATTCTGTTTTGGTATGTTTTATACTGAACTTATCACTCCCTTAGCATTGGAAAATTAGGAAACTAGTTTGTTTCCTTAACAAAGAGACCATAAGCAATGGCTGAAAGAGTATACCCAGAAAGAATACTAGGAAGCCTGACTTTCATACGGTTGCGTATTTGTGCAGCCAAAGATTCTACCAAAGCTATTCTACCAAGTTTGCCTTGGGGAGCCCCAGTTAAGATAGACTTAAGGCTCTCAGTTTCAGCTCGCCAAGCAGTTTCTAAGGAGTTCTCGGACCCAGCAGTTCCAGAAGCGGTAGCTATTGACACTGACTGACCAATTAAAGCAACCCATGGCATATCAGCAGTGCTTCTTGGTCCCTGACCCGACAACAAGGCCTGGACAGCAGCAAGGGCTTTAGGCTCTGAGGCAGCTTGATCTATTTTGCTGATTACACCAATAGTTCTCGTTCCTACAAACAATTAAAATTTGAAAGACTGAGCTATATAACAAGGAAAGACCAACACAAATGGCAAGTGTCTAATGCAGCACTATTCTCAAACTTGCCTTCCGAATCATGCTCCTTGGCAAGTCTAAGACCTCTTGCTGAAGATACTTCTGGTGCCTGAGAAGCAGGAATTACCACCAACAAAATTGCATCGCTGTGCGCCACATAGTCACTGACCTAATGTGAGATAGATCAGGAGATTAAGACCATTCACCCAATACAGAGTAATAAGTAAGTTAGAAAAAGATACATAGTACTACTAATTATTGGCTCAAACACATAATTTAAACATTACACGACTCACCATAGAATCGTCCACAATCCGTTGATCCAACCCAGGCAGATCAATCAATTTCAAAGGTGGAGCTGAACAAATAAATACAAAATCGTCAAAAGGCAGCCCAACAAGAGAAAACAAAAGGACAATCTCCATGACATCAAAATTGTCTTATCTCTGTGTACTTCAGAAGTCCAGTCTCTTGAACTTGCAACATAGTCCCAAAGGATATATTATAATTTAGGGCCTCTATTACCACATGAATAAAATTCACCTTCACAAATTTGACAAGGACTAAAGCCAAGAAACAGAAAACTAAAATACTAAAACAATTCCAGACTGGTAGCCTAAAAATTACAAAAGCCATGAAACAAAACACGCATTCAATACCAACCAGAAGAAGAGGCCAAAGGTAAACATAACCTGTACTTGTACGCAGCTTCAAGTAAATCTCATCACGAGTCTTTCCTGATGAGCCCTTGCTGAGCCTATCCTGAAGAGAATGCCTAAGAGCACCTGTTAAGAAGCAATATGGTACAAAAAAAGGTTAATTGCAAGAATTTTGTTAATCATTATGACTTATATACTATAAAATATAAGTTAGAGTAAGCAATCAGATTTTATTTGGTTGAGTAGCCTTACTTGCAGACACCTGCTGAGTTTTATTGTCAATTTGCAAAACAATGGATTTGCTGCTTAAAGAGCCATCTCTATTTAATTCAATGCTTATGGGAGCCCGTGTAGCTCCATTTTCACCAGTTGGCTATCCAAAAATAAATATATAAATAAAGATTAAAAAAATTAATTAAAAATACAACAAACATGCATTTAGTTTTGAGTGAAAAAAAATTCACTTCTAACTGAAATTTCTTACCAAAACCGGATGCCCTATCAGACTATTCAACACTGCTGATTTACCTGCACCCTGTACAATTATAAGAAGGAAAAACTCTGCACTCAGTGAAAACCCAAAAGAAAAGGGAAAAACCAGCAACAAGCTTTAACTATTTAACCATCAAAATCATCATGTGTGATCTTGGCACCAAAAATAATTAAAAGGTATCTAATATATGGTGGTTCACGAGTAAAAAAAAAAAAAAGTTTCTCAAGAAAATTTTACAATATCACAGTTTTTTATTCTATCACACAGTGCAGAATGATAAAATAGAAATCTCGATACAGAGTTTCCTAATTCAATTGTTGCATTCATTTCATTTTCTCGTTCCGGGAACATTCATACTCAAAGAAAAATACTTAGAATTAACAGGAGTCATTAGCATTCGATTAAAGTCCAAAGTTACTCCAGTCCTCACTAAACTTGAGGTCTTTCTGAAATCCATTGAGCAAGACAAGTTGTCATAAATGTTAAAAACAGCATCGAAGGCTTAAATGCCTAAAATTCTAGAGTCTCATAAAACATGAGACCCAAAATAGCAAATATTGTAACAAGTTACACTTATAGAGGCATCAGCTTGAGTAGAATTAAAAAACTAACAGGTGAAAAGCAAAAACTTTAATAGAGTTTTAAGAAGATGATTCTGAACTAGTGAAAGTTTGTGATGAAATTAGGTGGTAGAAGCCAGTGTATGGTGGTGCAACTGAACAATATAAATAACTTAAGGCAACAAGTGCTAGTGATTCGAATAAAATAGGTGATGGATTCTTTTATTTTCATCATATATCATATGTTCACGCTCAATGCTAGAAGCCATAAAATTGTTTAATTGTGCCTCAAATAAAATACATGCAGTGTTTCAAAATAATCATGTAAAATCAACCATGCATGTTAAGCCACTCGCTTTTTAATTAAACCTTTGCTACAATTATCTATATTTTACAAAAAATTTCTGAGCTTCATATTCAAGGATATAGATGCAGTCAGACCATCATGATGATACAAATACCAATTTTTACCTACCACTCAACCAAATGTTCTATGTCCCTTTAATGAGGATTAATTAGTCTTTACAATGATCTCCTGCCGTATCTGCATGAAATGCCCATCAACTTTGGGAAGGAATACGAATTCGCCAAAAGGGGCAAATCAACATTACTTAAGTGATGAAACATAGATGATCCATTCTATGAGGTATATTAAATATCTTATTTACTGGCAGATCCAGATTAATATATTAAAATACTTCTGTACACTGCCAAAAAAAATTATAAAAAATGAAATAAACTACCTCTGTTTCATATGCGCAACAAAGGCATTTACACGGACACGGACTCCTAGGCAAAATTTGTTTGTGAGTGTTAGATGGAGAGAGAAAGATATAGATGTATGTGATGAGGAGAGAGATAGAGATAAATGACAACTTAAAAAGGAAGGAAAACATTTGTTGCACATAATGTGTAACATCTGTTTTTAAGTAAATGATGCACATAATATGGAACGGAGGTAGCACATATAAAAAACACTTACATACATGTGCCTTTTCCACCTCATTTCATCATAACCCCATTTTTTAAATGAAATCCTAAATCAGATATTAAACAATGGAAAAAGGATTAAACAAAAAACAAAAAAAAGCTATTAATAACAAATGCCAAAAATTATAGACACCTATGTTACTGCAAATTTTAGGCCGAGTGGATCTATGTTTCAGAAACAAAATCATAAACTACTTTATAATTCTTTAGTATAGAGAATAGAGAGTGCTCTGATGAATTAATAGAGAAGGCAATTTTGATCATAAGCTGAATCACTATAAACTAAAGCTCGTGTTCAGCTAACAGAAGTAACTTCATTAACACTAATGCCGATAAAGCCGCCTACTATTCATTACTAATGATTTGCAGTAGACACGATATAAAGCACGCACGCAAGGCCTAACTACGATTCTCTATCAATTGTAAGACAGCCAACCAATCCTTGACCAATTTGCAAAATGCAATAAACACCGACACTATCTCAATACTTGCAATTCAGTCACGAAATCATAGTGTCAGCATCATCATAGATCATATCATCAAAATATCCAAAAAACTGACAGTTAATTCATCAAAATCACACTTTTTTCAAATCAGAATCCAAATAGGCAAATCAAGAGCTAGATCTCAAGCATTTAGCAACTAAACAGCGAGGTTAAAAGCACCAAATCGAAGAAATTGAATAGCAACTTACGACATTGCCAAGCGCAACAACATTGAGGAAAGTAGAGTTCCGACGAGACGACGATGCCGAAGCAGAAGTATCATCGACATCTTCATCAGCAAGCACAGAAGCTGCTTGACGCATCGCATCAGAAAGCTGCGACAAATCTTCGATCGCCTCCATTTGAGTTTCTTTCTTTCCTCTTCAAATTAAAACAAAAAAAAAATTAAAAAAAATCGAATCCAAGAAAAAGGGGGAAGAGATCGAAGAAAAGAGTAGATCCAGAAATGAGAGGAGAGAGAGAAACCCTAATTTGATTTTGGAGGAGGAGATCGGCAGAGAGAAAATTCAAATTGGGGGTTTTGGAATTTCAAACTTTTTTGAAGCTTTTCAGTCAGATTGAAGGAGTGGGGAAGAGTTTTGAGGTGCGGTGGTTGTGATGAAAATATACCCAACAACAACACCAAGTTGCTGACGGAGCGGATTTTATTTTACAGGTTTGCTAATTATGTTTAGGTAACTTAGCCGCGTGAAAATAACACTTGTATTTCTAATAACACTATGTTCATATTTTCAACTTATTATTCAAACTAGTAAATTTCCTCTCTCCCTTCACCTCTTTCTTCTCTTCTAAACCCTAGCCTCCATTGTTAATTTTGGAGGGGCTTCCATCGATTTTAACCGGTAAATTGGTTTTAACCGGTTGGAAAGCCCCAATTCTTGTTTCGTTTCTTTTTCGTTCTTTTAGGTTTATAATAATGCTTCTTCTTTTTGAGAGGAACTTTTCTCCCTCAAAAGAAAGGGTTCCCGATCTCCTTCGAAAGACAAGGGTTTTTCGACCTCCTTCGAAAGACAAGGTTTATCTCCTCTTTTCGAGGGAGATATTTCTTAGTTTTGAATCCATGATAATAGATCTAATGGATTGTCATGAAAATATTTCATTGGTAAAAAATTTTGCAAGATCGCAAAGGTTATCAAGTTTTCGAATACAATTGAATGAATCAGAAGAAAAACATCCTCACGGCTACAAAAGATCGTTAGATTGTCTCTCCAACAATGTTGTATTTCCCAGTGATATAAGCAGGAGATACACCACAGTGCAATATATACTCGACAATCGTAGTTTTATGAAGGAGTTTTTTATTTAGTTCAATATCTTATATATTTGTAAAATCAATTCTCCTTTGTAGATGTCGTATGATAATTTATTAATGAATTAATCTTACTATTAAAAAAAAATAACACTATGTTCATCGCAAATTAGTACATTGGAGAAATATAAAGTTAACTAGCTTTTGAGAAGGACCTCTTGGAGCAGTGGCCCAAAGGTCACCTCGCATCCTTGAGGTTTGAGGCTTGATTCTCATCAGGCACAAATTTCATCCCTCTACCCCTATGGACATTGCCAGCTAGGCTTCCGGTGATATGAGCTTTCAGTTGGGGCCCAGTTGACCTTACTGTGTAAAAAAAAATTATAAAAAAAAAAAAGTTAAATAGCTTTTGGATGCATTCTACGCACGGGCTATATATAAGTTATTATTTATTCTACAAGAATTATAAATTACTGACATAACTATAAAATCGAATAACTAAAGACCAAACCCTGTTGTTTCGGGGTTTTCTGTGTCCCTCAGGAGAGTTACAACACCAAAACTGGCTTCCGAGCGCCTGTACCTGTAAAACAACGGAGACTCCGGTTTGGTGGAGTTCCGCCTCCGACGATCAAGTTAGAACGTGTTCAAAAGATGTAAAAAGTGCAGAAAGTAAAGTAGTATCTTCTCTGATTCCGAGATCGGGAATATTTTCTCAGGTGAGAGTTAACTATCTGCAATCATTGACTGCTCTAGTTTGTTCGTGTTGAATGGAATGTGTGTTCCCTAGGTGGGAACATCCCCCTTTTATAGGGTATTGGGAGTCGTGCCAATCTCCTAGGTTACGGAAACCTAAAAAAGATGGGCTGTCACGGGAATCGGGCCCGAAGGCAGTCTTTTTCCCACATAAATTAACAATGTGATTTGCCAAAATTTAATTAAGGGGTTGGAAAAATAAACCCATTTATCTAATGAAAAATTTCCAACAATAACTTGTGTAATCTCAAAAATTACATCTTCCAATATGAAGATTAATTAAATTTTAGTCACAAGTTTTGAACTCTTAGGACTTTAATCAACTCAAAAATGATTAATTCCTAAAATTAGCTCAACATGGAATTTAGAAAGTAAAGTTCCAACCAAATAAACAATTAAAGATTGGATCTTTAGCAATTTTAAGGGACTTCAAAATCACAAATTCACTATAAACATTCACACTTAGCTTGAAGCAATTGATTATGAAATTTCAAGTTTATGTAAAAATGAGCTCACCAAATTAAGCACCAAATATGACTTCATAAACGTGCTTAATAAGGTGTGTTATTGCAGTAGATTAGTGATACTACCATACATATAATCTACATTTAACATGCCATAATTAATCCAGGTTAAAGATTTAAAAAATTTCGTCAAAAACAAAAAACCCCTCGAAAAACATGTTTCTGGGTGGATTTTAGCTTCTGGACAGTCCTTAAAAAGGGTCAAAAACAAATTAGAACATTGATTCCAACCAAAATTAGTACAAATACGAGATTAAAACTAATTAAAACGAGCTTCTAATCTAATTAGAAAGCAAAACCAGAAATTTAAATCCATTTTAAATCACCTTAATTAATTTTTAGTTACAATAATTAAAATGAGCGCGGCTCCGATACCGCTATTGGGTTTCGTAGTGTCAGACACTACGCGAAATGAAACCCGCCCAAGACCTGCACACTAATTAATGTAACTAAACATGCAATCACATAATTAAACAAGAGAGAGAAAGAGAAAAGACGATCTTACCCTCGACGCGTGCTTCGCTCGCTTACGAGCTCTTACTTGAAAGCTCTAGCTTTGCAAGTGCGTAAACCTCCGAAGGCTTGCACCCTCGACCTGACCCGAGCGGTCTTTACCCCGAAGGTTAGTCGGGGCTAGACCATGGAAATACTAGAGTATTACGAACTTAAAGGTTTTCTCACTTATAAGGAAATGCCTTATTGAGTTCAACTCAAGTGCATTTTTCCCAAACCCAAAACATGGGTATTTATAGGGAAGAGAGCCTTGATTTCCCATCTCCCTTCAATGTAGGAGAATTGCATTTTGCTCGATTTATTTTAATTTAAAAACAAATTAAAATGAAAATGAATCAACAAGCGCCAAGTGGTATATGGTGAGCAAAGGTAAGTGAGGACCACTAAGGGGGAGGGGGGACCAAACACCACTTGCTCCCCAAGCAAGGCCACCAAGATCGGTCCCCTCCATTGACCGTGAGCTAGTCACGCACAACTGGCTGCGTGCCTGCCTTGGCTTCCAAGGCTGCCTAGCTGGCGCCTGGCTAGGCTAGTAGGCTAGCCCGCATACGCAAGAGCACAACAAGCAAGCCACGCACGCAATGCGGGCTGCTGCTGCGGCGTTGTGTGTGCTAGCGAGGCCCAGCTGCTGCTTGTGCTGGTGTTGCTATGCTAGCAAGTACGCACAGCCACAACACACGCACGCACATCACGCTGCTTGCGATGCTCAAGCTGTGCTGTCGAGTGCTGGGCAATGCCCAGCTGTTGCGATGCTGCGAGTGGCTGGGTGCGAGGCCCAGCATGCTAGCAAGCTAGCAAGCATGGCACGCCAACTTCTAGCTTGCTTGCGGCCATGAGCACTAGTCTTGCAAGCATGCTCGGCCTAGCATGCAATGCATGGTAGGCTTGCAGCATGCCTTGCGATGCGGTTGGTAGCTTAGGCTAGCCTAGAACTCGCATGGGCTAGCCCAATACGAGGCTATGGCCTAGCTCGTACTTGTTGCTTGCTTGATTTCTCGTCTCGTCGAATTCTAAATTCGACTCGACTTATGATGCTCGGTTTCGACGCTCCAGGCTTGATATCCGACGTCTTTGTTCGTAATACTCTAATGACTCTTCTAATCCTTTGGATTGATTCATCGTCTTAGATCGGTTACTCGATTGGGGTGCGCCCCGAAAGGTTCAGTCAAGATTAAGGTGTGATAATAATTATACATTAATATTACTGATCGGAAGCGACCTCCACCTAGGCATTCCAATCACTTGACCTCACTAAAGAATTAGCTTTCTAATAATTTCGAACCCTTTATCGAAATAATACAATTGTTGGAAGGACACCATTTCTTTCACATAACACACAAGAATCACATAATTATACCTTTGAAGCGTGAATTCCACGTAGCTATTCGATTGAAAAATCAGGGAGAGAATAGAGCCCAAGCGTGACTCCTCTACTTAGTCCACAAGATTAGAACAAGAGTCCACCAATGCTAGATTGGTCGAGTGAAGGGGAAAACCGCAATCACCACCTTTAATGGACAATTGGGCACCACACGAACACCATCACCTTGAGCACACCACCGACGCCTAGGGAGGAGGAGAGAGTCGTGAGAGAATGGGGAGTTTGAGGAGGTTGGGTCTCGTGTTTGCTAATTAGGGTTTCAACTTGACAGTAAAACTGTTCTGTGTAAAAACCTAGGCACCAAGTCTTATTATAATCCTATTATAATTAGACTAGGTTAGGAAGTTCAAAAACCCTCCAAATCCCTCTATATGGCTGGCCACCTAGGGGAGAAGGCCCATCATGGACCTTTTCCTCTTATGCTTGATCTAGGCCCTTTGTGTGACCTTATAGGATCCGTCCAATTGGGTTTTGACCTCTAGCTATGATAAAACGACGACCTTAAGGGACAAACTTAATTATCTCCAAAATTTGATCCATTATATATCTAGTAATTGCACTTGACGAAGATATAAATCCTTCAAATACTATTAGGCAAATCCACATACTTCTTTTCCTTCTAGAACTTCTTGTTATATATCCTAGACCTTCAGTTCTTTTGGTTTGAGCATTAGCAACCCATTCTGGTACTATGTACTCTATAGGTTTCTTACCCTTCCTAGCTCTTTCAAGTTCCCCCTCAAGTCATGCTTTATCCAATTTCAACTTTCCTAAATTAGATTTCAATTTTTTAAAATTCGGGTATTGATAAAGAAGAGGAACTTTAGAGTTAGGAGGAGCACCATTAAGTTTCAACAAAGAAAATTCCACAATCATAAGTACTGTTTATGGTAAAAAATACCCCAACATGTGGCCCAATCCCATAGAGACACGTGGCCCCATTAAACGGCGACATGTGTCCCTATAGGAAGGTGACACGTGTCAAGCATAAAGAGCACCTAAAATAAAAAAGGGCCTCCTTACATCACGAGGCCCAAATCCCGAGAAAGCCACAAAACGACGCCCCATATGGGCACGTGCCTTCACCTGATTGCGCCGCCAATCAGAGCACGCCATCCTAGGTTATGAAACCCTAGAGGAGTAGAGGGCACACTTTCCCACCCTTATAAATACCCTAATCATTTATGATGGGAGGGTGGATTAAGACATATCATTCTAAGAGCACTAAAAGCTCCAACTTCTCTCTACTTTCACTCTTTACATTTATTCCGTTTCCGGTCACTAACTTGATTATCAGGGGCGAATATTCCGTCAAACGGAATATTTGTTATTTTGCAGGTGTCCGCGTCCATCCGGCCGTGTTCAAGACCAGTATCCCGAGGAATTTCAAAAAACCCTAAAATATTTGGCGCCGTCTGTGGGGATACTCGTCTGAAATGGCTAAATGTGTCCAGACACCCGATCCTGGTGAGGTCGGACATGTAGAGAATCTCATTGCTACAATCAACATAAGCGATCCTCTGACTGCTTCATTCCATGAGGCCGAGGATCCTCCGCTGACTGCTGGTTCCTTGAAAGCCGCTTTGAGCAAGCTCCGAAGGGAGCTTGAGAGTAAGATCCCTTCTTCTTCTAGACAGCCGTCTAGAAGGGAATGAGACGTTGCTTAAAAGAAAATTCATAAAAAGGCGGTCAATGCTAAAGATGCTAGGAATACCCGATTCTGACGACATGCAAGGTCACCAAGGGTGCCTTGGACGAACTTGTCCAGGCTCCTTTAGAAAACGCAGTCAGCTGGGGGGCAGATCAGGCAACCTCTAAGGCAGCTAACCGAGCTGTCCCAATGTTGGAAGGATGCGAGGGATTATCTCCAATGCAAACGGTAAGAGCGGGCACACTACTCGGACACTGCATCCACTCCTACCATGCCAGATTATTTCTCAAACCACACCCTCTCCAAGCATACCAGCTCCGCTAAGACCAGCAGAAGTCAAGCTCATTGTACTCTAACTCCAGTTCCTCTAACTCAACCACTCCAATACCAGATGCCTCAGAACTATGGCACAATTCTGCCGCCTACTCCCCCTATCTTTGGACTGTACAGGCAATGTGGCCAGTCGTACGACCCGGAAGCTTAGCTGGGCGGACTGACCGCACAACCTCAGCTCATTAATTGGCAAATGCGCTTGTTGAATCTTGGTGACAAGTCGCCTCTATTTTCTCAAGAAATTCTCAACTCCCCCTAACTAGCAAAAAAGAAGAGTGTACTTGTGGGTGCCTATGATGGTACGGGCAACCGAGAAGAGCACACCACCTCGTATGATGGTACAGAAACCTGATGTACCTGCAAAGTGTGGATGATGCCACTTGGTGCAAATGCTTTTCGGCCACCCTCAAGGGTGTGGCACAAGACTAGTTCAACAGCCTGTTGGCCGGATACATCAACTATTTTACAACTCTCAGTCTGTTATTTGTTGGAAACTTCTCCTATAATATTCCGCCCCGGAAGACTAGTCTGAACTTGGCGACCATCGTATAAGGAAAGAAAGAGGGGTTGCGCTCGTACGTCGAGAGGTTCAATAAGGAGAAAACTCAAATTCAGAATCTGCCAGATGAGATGGCCTACTCAGAGTTCCTTCGAGGTTTAAGGCATAATGGTTTCAAGTTTGACTTAGTCAGGAAAAAGATCTGGACATAAGCAGGTGTTCTGCGGCAGGCCGAATCATATATAGAGGCAGCTAATTTTTGTTCTCTTACGAAATCAGAAGAGCCGGCCAAGGGGGCCGAGAAGAAACAACCTTTTCGGCAAGACTTGGCCAGCAAAAAGAAGGAAGGAAGCAACAAAAGAAAAGAAGTCTGGGTGGCCGACTACAAACAGAAGAAATCAAAGAAAGCCAAAACGTATGAGCCTAGTAAGCATCCTTCACAGTTTTCAAACGACTCTAAGTCGAATGAATCAAGAATCCCTTCATGAAGAAGTTTTGTTGATGCGTTTGATGTTAATGTGGCCAAGACGACAATGCCACAAGTAGGTTTGATTCGAATTAATGGTCTTAGCTATTTTGGTGGTATCATTAACATTTGTCTAGTCACATATAAAATGTGCAATCTCATAGAACATATAAGAAAGACATTCAAAAACAACCATTGGTTCTAGTCTTGTGAACAAATAACCCGGCGTCCAACGCCATAGATCAAAATATGTTCAAAACATAATAAAACAAGGATTAGTTGTATTACATGACAAAGACAAATAATCTTCCTACAAGCACGATGGAAAGCCCATCTTCATCGTCCGCTCGTAGTTTCACATCCACTTGTGAAACTCTCTCACTTGGTCCCTGAAAAAGGGAGCATAAAGTGAGTCATACATGGTATCCAATACCTATGAATAGCTTTATACACAAGTGTTAAATGAAGATACCTGAGGTAGATGAAACATTCCTTTCCTCCTCATCCCTTAGGAAGATCTTGCATTCCCTCTTGTAGTGGCCTTGCCCACCACAATAGAAGCATCGCATCTTCGCTTTGTTCTTGAACTCCTTCTTCTTTGCTCTCAAGGGCTTTTTTGGTTGCTCTAGAGGAGTTGGCTTGCCGAAGTAGCTGCACCACATCTCTTAAAGAGTGTGACTCCTTTCCCGCAGCTATATGCATCCTAAGTGCATCATAGCCTAAGTGGAGTGAGGCAAGCAAGATATGACCCGTCATCTCATCCTCCAATGGTATTCCGAGAAGCTCCATATGCTTAAAGAGCCTAGTAATTTCAAGCACATGAAGCTGGAGGGGCATATATACCGGGTCTCAATTTGGTGTTGTAGACCTTCGACTAAAGCCGATACCTCTCCTTAGCAAGGCAACCCTCTTCCGGTAGCTTTATCTTCATGTTTGAGAGTGACCTAGTCACATAAAACACTAGTCCATCATAGTTTCCATTGAGACTCTTGGTGAGTCTCACATTGACAATGTCCTCAAGTGCTTTGAGGAACATGTTCGGAAAATAGGAGGAGAACTTTTCCTTCCATTCTTCCCGGATGGAATTAACCATTAGTCATGAGACTTTCTTGCAATCCGAAGACCATGCATCATGAGTTTCATCACTCATGATTCCCTTAGAGAAGAAGCTTGGAATGGGAGTATCAAGAATTTACTCCATGGAGCAATTACGAAGAGTTTTCCGGAGTTCCTCTTCCCATTCCTTGAAGTTGACCAAGTTTAGGCTAAAAGCCAACTTGTCGGGGAGTTCCAGGCACATTAAGTTGTTGTTGTTATTAGTTGCAGACATAATTCTACAATTGAAAGAATTTGCAATGAAAAACCATTCATGAACGAATAAGTTTGAAATTTAAAACATACATGCAAATTTTCAATCTAATTGAGCGTTTTATCCACGCATTTAAAATTGTCCCATTTAGGCGAGAATAAAATGATTTCAAGATCCCAAAAATCAAAAAGTGATTAAGCATGCTTTGGCTTGTCTTAAAATATAATATTTTAAGGTAAGCAATCCTATTGCTAATAGCTCTAAGCTACTCTTGGTTCAATAAAACGTTGCATCTAATACTTTCTTGGCGATTTATCTCCATTACCATGGCATCTAAGGACTCCTTACTGATATCGTTGAGCCTAACCAAAACTAACGTGTATGCGATGCCTTTCTTTCGCAAGCCAACCAACATACCTCACTTCCCTAGGAAAGTAGCAATGATGTACTTTGACACAACCCATTACTATTCTCATTAGTTCCGTAAGTGTCATTTTAAACTAGCAAATTTAACTTAATTTTCTTTGGGACTTAGGGTTTCCATGTTGGTTCGTTGATTTAAGTGAACTAAACTAATCATCACAACATTTGAAATCCTAAACATGCATCTAATATCGCAATTATATGAGCAAAACATATATAAAGCATAATTCAAGATGCATTTGGCAACTAGCATGACCCCTTGAGTCTTCAAGGGTCTTTCTCACATCATCTCGGCCTCGTCTTCTAAGAATCTCCATCTTCGAGACATCGACATTAATAATGCAACTACTAGTAATTATGACTAGGACTAATCTAAATATTAAGGTACAAAAATACACAACGGTATGCAGATTATATTTAGATTTACATAAATACATAATTGAACGCAGTTCGTATTTACTATCCTAATCGGGCCCCACTAGTTGCCATTTTCACAAAACCTGTGATAGAATATACATTTCATTCATCCATTCACTATGTGTGAATGGCCCATGCATTTTGTAACGTAAAACAAGTAACAATGCATAACACGCGCAAACTAGTAACTAACTTAGGTGGTTTATCCAATTAACGCACCTAACTAAAACTAATCAAAGTTGTTAACCGATTATGTGATTAAACGCAATAAAATTAGCTCAAGTAATTAATGAAACTCAAACTAAATTCTGCATCCAACTTAATTAAAATTAATCCAATTAATTTAATTAAGCCGATTTACCAAAATTTTGCCAAATTATTTTGGAAGTGCCGGAAAAACCGAGGCCTAGCCTCATTAAAATAACTAAAACGGCAAAATAACGCAAAACACATAACCTAACGATGCCCAAGTGCCTAGCACCAAGCCACAAGGCTCGGTTTTCTAGGCCCGAGGCTCAGCTGCCTTGCATACATCACTACACTTGCGCACCAAGCAATGCACCAAGGCTGCTCCCACACATGCACTAGCCGTGCACCAACGTTGCACCACCTCGCATCCTCGGCAGCCACATGTGGGCTGCCCGGCTGGCCGAGTGAGATGCTTGGGGATTCGTGCCTCGTTTTGCGCGCTTGTGCCTCGGGATTTTATCCAGATTTTGTGTGATATAAATAATTAATTCTAAATTAATTTTAGAACCAATATTGAGAAAAAATTAAAATAAAATAAGTCCAACTTAAATAAATTCAAGTTTTTAGTGCACAAACCAAAATTAATTTAAGAACCATTTTTTAAATTATTTTTGGCTCAACTTGATGCTACAAAAATTGAGGGCTATTCTTCAATTAATTTAACCAAACACAAATTAATAGTGAGATTTGACAAAATTAAAGGGGTTGGAAATATAAAAAAATTCATCCAATGAAAAATTTCCAACATTAACTTGTGTAAACTTTAAAAATTACATCTTCCAATATGAAGGTTAATTAAATTTCAATCATAAGTTTTGAACTTTTAAGACTTTAATCAACTCAAAATGATTAAATCAAAATTAGTTCAACATGGAGTCTAGAAAGTTAAGTTCTAACCAAATAAACAATTAAAGATTGGATCTTTATTATTTTTAGGGATTTCAAAATAACAAATTCCCCATAAACATTCACACTCAAAGCAATTATTTTGCAAAAATATGAAATTGCAAGTTTATGTGAAAAATGAGCCAACCAAATTAAGCACCTATTATAACTTTATAATCATGCTTAAAAAGGCTTATAATTGCAGTAGATTAATGATGCGACCATAAACATAATCTAACATTAACATGCTATAATTAACCAAGGTTTAAAGATTTAATTTTTTTCGTAAAAAACAAAAAACCCCTCGAAAAACCATGTTTTTGGGTGGATTTTGGCTTCTGGACAGCCATCAAAGAGGATCAAAGCTGATTAAAAACATCGATTCCACCCAAAAGTCACTACTTTTGGGTCGAAATCTGGGTTCTTTAGCCAAATTAGTATAAATACGAGATTAAAACTAATTAAGACGAGCTTCGAATCTAATTAGAAAGCAAAACCAGAAATTTAAATCCATTTAAATCACCTTAATTAATTATTAGTTACAATAATTAAATAAGCGCGGTTCCGATACCGTTGTTGGGTTTCGTAGTGTCCAACACTACGCGGAATGAAACCCTCCCAAGATCCGTACACAAATTAAAGTAACTAAACATGCATATTAAATAACAATCACATAATTAATTAATAAAGAGAGAGAGAAAGACGATCATACCCTTGATGCGTGCTTCGCTCCATTTAGATTTCGAACTTGAAAGCGTAAAGCTCCTCAAATGCACAAGCCTCCAACGGCTCTCACCTCGAGACCCGACCCGAACGACCCCCTAACCCAAAGCTTGATCGGGGCTAGACCAAAAGAACTTAGAGTATTAGAATAAAGGTTTTCTCTTCTTGGAAATCCCTTAAAATTTATAACTCAAGTGTCCCTTCCCAATGCCAAATGATTGGTATTTATAGGGAAAGAGAGCCCTTGAATTCCAATCTCCATCAATGTGGGAGTGTTGGTAAAATGCATTTTATTTAATTTAATTTAATTCAAAACTCAAATTGAAATGCAAATGAATCAACATACAACAAGTGTAAAGTGGTGAGCAAGGGGTTAGGTGAGGACCACAAAGGGGGGGGGGGGACCACCCTCCCCTTGCTCCCCAAGCAAACCCACACACACAAGCTTCCACACGCACAAGCTCCCACACACAAGTGTTGTCGCTAGGCTTAGGCACAAGGCCTGGCTAACTACTAGCCTTGCTGTGCGGCACAGCCAGCACACGCACAGGCTAGCTTACGTGCTGGGCCTTGTGTTGTGCGGCTATGCTGCTCGCATGTCCTAGCATACTAGCTAGGCCCTCGCTGCCCCACAAGGCACTTGCTGCTAGGCCCTTGCTAGCCCAGCGATACTTCGGTGCGTGCTGGTGCTAGCTTGTGTGCGAACAACTGCACCAACCCTTCAAGCATGCTTGGCCAGCAAGCTTAGCTAGCACGCGCATGCATGCATGGCTTGCGGCACGCCATCCTGTTGGATATTTAGAGTGTTGATAGTTGCGCGCCCGCAAACCATGAAGTGCGCTCGCGCAAGGTAGGCGCGGCTGCGCAGAGAGCGCGCCTAAACCGCGTACCTCTCTGGAAATTGTCAATTTGGAAGGATGAGGTTGGCGCGGTCGCGCATCTGGTGGCGCGCCCGCGCTGCTGGTCGCGCCCAAACCGCGCCCCTCACTGCCTTGTTGTGGAAATTTCACAAATTTGGTAAGGCGCCCCCGCGCCTCCCTACTTTGCGGTTTTCCTGACGATTGAGTCTTTTATTAGAAGATTGATTTCGTGAAGACGAAAAGATTGCAGTTTTATTGTTCCCTCTCTAAAAATTCCTCTCTTCTCTTGAAGTAACTTGCAATCTCTTCATTTAATTTTCTATCATTTAAGTTTGTTTATTGAGAATTTGATCATCTTTCTACACATCTTAGTGCTAAGATTGTAGTGTTCGTCTATTGTATCTCAAAGCGAATTTCTAGTTCAACCCAAGCACTGTTGTGGGGGAAATGATCGCTTTAGGAAAGTGTTTACACACCTTAGACGAGTATCAAGTATTGAAGACTCACGTGGTCCATGGTATTCTCGTGTTCTTGGTTGTTCCTTTGGCTTGGAGTGAGGCAAGTGTAATTCTTCATACTTGTAGGTTAGTTTGATTTTCTGTAATTAAACTTTCTATACTTGTTGGTGTTTAGTTTGTTGGGGTAATTGGTTATATATTACATTGTAATTTCTTATTTCACAAATTCATAGTGCTAGAATTTTTATAAGTAGGAACTTTATTTCCTAACAATCTAAAGCGATAATTACAACATGTCTAGTGTGAAAGAACTTACCACTAACTTTGTCAAACTCAAGAAGTTTGACGGTGTGGAGTTTCGACGTTGGAAGAAGAAAATGTATTTTCGTCTTACTTCGTTGAAGGTTGCTTATGTGATTAGCACTCCTAGGCCGGTAGAACATGAGAATGAGACCGTGGAAGATGTTCGTGAGAAATCAAAGTGGGATAATGATGACTTTATTTGTCGGGGTCATATTCTCAATGGGATAGAGGATGATTTATTCGATGTGTATCAACATGTTGAGTCCGCAAAAGAGCTTTGGGAGTCGTTGTAAAGCAAATATATGGTGGAGGATGCTTCTAGCAAGAAATTCCTTGTAAGTAACTTTAATGATTTCAAATTTGTTGATGGTAGATCAATTATGGATCAATTTCATGAGGTACAACGTATATATAGTAACTTGAAACAACATGGAATTAATGTTGATGAACTATTTGTTATTTCAAGTATTATTGATAAGCTGCCTTCTAGTTGGAAAGATTGAAACATGATTTGAAACATAAAAAGGAGGACATATCTTTGTCAAATTTGGCTACCCATCTTCAAATTGAAGAAGGGATAGGATCATGGAAAAGGCTAAGGATGGGAATCCTAGCTCTTCTACCATCAATGTGGTGGAGGAAGGTAAATCTAGTGCTTCAACTAGTGGAAAGAGGAAGAATGTTAATTCTTCCAAGGGAAAGTCCAAGAAAAAGAAGGACAATAACAACAAGTATGCTTATTGGGAGTGCGGTAAGACTGAACACCGCAAGAAGGACTGCTACATTTTCAAGAAGAAAATGGAGAAATCCAAGGAGGGTCAATCTTCTAAGAGCAAGGACTCATCCACCAAAGGTAATCCTTTACATGAGGTTGAATTTAATTCCGGTATGGATTAAAATGCAACGGATCCTAACATTTTTATGGTGCAGGATGATGAATCATGGTGGATTGATTCGGGGGCTTCAAGGCATGTATGCAAGGTGAAGCATTGGTTCAAAACCTTTCACAAGGTTATTGATGGAGAAGAACTCTATATGGGGAACAACTCTACCATCAAGGTCTAAGGAAGAGGACAAGTTGAGCTAATGTTTAGTTCGAGCAATAGTATCATTCTTAGGGATGTATTATATGCTCTTGAGATTACTAGAAATCTTGTATCTGGCCCTATCCTGAATCGACTTGGATATAAACTAGTATTTGAAGCAGATAGATGTATTATTACTAGAGGTAGCACTTTTATAGGACGTTGTTATTTGACTCATGGTTTGTTTAAACTCTCGTTAAGAGAGAAGTGTGTAATGTTGGATGATGTTTGTATGAATGTTGGTAATGACAATGGTGTGAATTTGTTTTATTTATGGCATTCTAGATTGGGTCATATTAATTACAATAAGTTGAATTTCATGTCTAAACTAGAGTTAATTCCTCCATGCGATATTTCTCTTGATAAATGTTCTACTTGCATGTTGAATAAGATCACTAGAACTCCTTTTAAGAATAAAGTTGAGAGATGTTCTAAAATCTTAGAATTGGTTCATAGTGATTTATGTGACTTTTATAGTACACCTTCTTTGGGAAATAAAAGATACATAGTTACTTTTATTGATGATTTTTCAAGATTTTGTTATGTGTATCTTTTATATTCCAAAGATGAAGCCTTGGTAAAAATTTGATATTTATAAGAAAAAGGTAGAAGTGCAAGTAGAATCTTTATTAAGAGATTGAGAACCGATAAGGGAGGGGAGTATTATGATCCTGTATATTTCCAATCTTTGGGTATTATTCATGAGACTACAGCTGGTTATGCACCACAATCAAATGGTGTAGCTGAAAGGAAAAACATAACTCTTTAAGAAATGGTTAATTCCATGTTATCTTACTCCGGTTTGAGTGAAGGGTTTTGGGGTGAAGCTATGTTGACGGCTTGTCACATACTTAACCGTGTTCCCACTAAGGGAAAAGATTCCACTCCTTATGAACTTTGGTACAAAAGGAAACCAAACTTGAAGTATCTCAAGGTTTGGGGTTGTAAGGCAGTTGTAAGAGTGCCCGGTAACAAAAAGAGAAAGCTCGGTGAAAGGGGCTTGGAATGCATTTTTATAGGTTATGCTGAGTATAGAAAAACCTATAGGTTCTATGTTATAGAAAAAAGTGACTATATTTCGAAACATTCAATTATTGAGTCAAGAGATGCAATTTTTGATGAAAACCGATTTTCATCAATGAGTAGACCTAAGGATCTACAAGCAAGTACCAAAGGGAAGGAAATTGTTGATTATGATGATCAAATTGATTCTCATGTAGGTTCATAAAATAATGAGGATGAGACTCCTCATGTTAGAAGAAGTAAGAGACAAAAGAAACCTAGGAACCCTCTTGATGACTTTATAATTTATTTAGTTGAAGGGTCTAGGGATATCCTTAGTTCCACTACTCCATATTTTTTCAATGTGGATAGTGACCCAAAGACTTATAGAAAGGCCATATCTTCCCAAGATAGTGAATTTTGGAAGGAAGCTATAAATGATGAGATGGATTCCATCATGGGAAATAATACTTGGGTCATAGAGGATTTACCTCCCGGTTGCAAACCTCTTGGTTGCAAGTGGATTTTCACTAGGAAAAGGAGACCGAATGGCTCCATAGTGAAATTTAAAGCCAGATTGGTTATCCAAGGCTTTAGGCAAAAGCATGGTGTTGATTATTTCGATACCTATGCACCGGTTGCAAGAATTACCTCCATAAGGTTATTGATTGCAATGGCTTCAGTATATAATCTAGTGATTCATCAAATGGATGTCAAAACGACATTCCTGTATGGAGATCTAGAGGAAGAAGTGTATATGAAACAACTCGAAGGGTTTGTTTTGGAAGGACAAGAAGATAAGGTGTGCAAATTGGTTAAGTCATTGTATGAACTTAAACAAGCACCAAAACAGTGGCATCGAAAATTCGATGACACAATTTTGTCCTTTGGATTCAAAGTGAATCAAGCTGATAAGTGTATTTATAGCAAATTTGATGACAAAGGTCATGGTGTCATCATTTGTCTATATGTTGATGATATGCTTAGCTTTGGTACAAGTCTACAACAAGTAGAATTGACCAAGGAATTCTTATCCTCATCTTTTCAGATGAAGGATTTTAGGGAGGTGGATGTCATTTTGGGCATCAAGATTATAAGGGACAATGGAAGACTTATCCTAAGTTAATCTCACTATATTGAGAAGATGATCAAACGGTTTAATATGTTTGATAAGTGTCCCGTGAACACCCCCATGGAACCTAATGTTAAATTAGTTAAGAATTCGGGGAAAACGATTCCCCAATTGGAATATTCAAGGATAATTGGATATTTGATGTATGCCATGACTAGTACAAGACCGGATATTGCATTGGCTGTGGGGAAACTGAGTAGATTTACTAGTAACCCGGGTGCACAACATTGGTTTGCAGTTAGGAGGGTCTTGAGGTACCCTAAGGGTACGTTGGATTATGGTTTGTCTTATAGTGGATTTCCTTCGATTTTAGAAGGATATTCTGATGCAAGCTGGATCACTTACAAAGAGGATGATTCTTCTGTAAGTGGTTGGGTATTTATGTTTGGGTGAGGTGCCATTTCATGGTCTTCCAAGAAACAAACTTGCATTGCCGATTCCACTATGGCAGCGGAGTTTATTGCTCTTGCCTCAGCTAGTAAGGAAGCTGAGTGGTTGAGAAATCTCATGTTAGAGTTGCCTTTATTGCCTAAGCCAATATCACCAGTGGCAATCCATTGTGATTCTAATTTGGCTTTAATAAAGGCATATAGTCAAGTGTATAATGGTAAGTCTTGGCATATTTCACTTAGGCATAGCCTAGTGAAAGAGCTTATCAATGATGGGGTCATAAGTCTTGACTATGTTCCTACAAAATTGAATTTGGTGGATTGTTTTACTAAAGCAATGCCAAGGCATTCCATCATATTTGCTTTGAATGGAATGGGTTTATGTCCAAAAGACACAAATTTTTGAAACCCAATCTAACACTTGAAGAAACATCAAGTCTTAGATTAAATGTGGTTGAATTACAATTTTGTTGTTTTTTTGGCAATATTTAATGACCCAAATTTCTATGTTACTTGTGATGTGCAAGGTAGCGTTAATTTAAAGTTCTTAAAGATTTAGAGTTGAGAAGCTCTAAATGAAGGTGTCTTATCACAAGGGCACTATTACGTATATGAGAACCTACCTATATGAGTTCGAAGTTTAGCCGCTTGAAGAAGTCTAGATGGACATATAGACTTTGATGAACTTATGAAAGATACGGACACATGGCTGTTTGAAAGTGTCAAGTGATGGAAAATTCGATTTGTCTTGTGTGTACTTCACCTTCGAATGGTTGGATATATTCGTGTGATTCAATCCATATGGAAATCACGGAATATGATCATCGTTAAGTGTATTGTACTAGATGTCAATTCAATCCGTAGGGACATTGGCATTGATGCATGAGATGTGGCTTAATTGATAAAAGTGGAGAAGGTTTTAGAAACACTCTAAATGGGGGAAGATTGTTGGATATTTAGAGTGTTGATGGTTGCGCGACTGCGAACCATTAAGTGCGCACGCGCAAGGTAGGCGCGGCCGCGCAGAGAGCGCGTCTAAACCGCGTACCTCTCTGGAAATTGTCAATTTAGAAGGATGAGGTTGGCGCGGCCGCGCATCTGGTGGTGCGCCCGCGCTGATGGTTGCGCCCAAACTGCGCCCCTCACTGCCTTCTTGTGGAAATTTCATAAATTTGGTGAGGAGCGCCCGCGCCTCCCTGCTTTGCGGTTTTCCTAACGGTTGAGTCTTTTATTAAAAGACTGATTTCGTGAAGACGAAAAGATTGCAGTTTTATTGTTCCCTCTCTAAAAATTCCTCTCTTCTCTTGAAGTAACTTGCAATCTCTTCATTTAATTTTCTATCATTTAAGTTTGTTTATTGAGAATTTGATCATCTTTCTACACATCTTAGTGCTAAGATTGTAGTGTTCGTCTATTGTATCTCAAAGCGAATTTCTAGTTCAACCCAAGCACCGTTGTGGGGGAAATGATCGCTTTAGGAAAGTGTTTACATGCCTTAGACGAGTATCAAGTATTGAAGACTCACGTGGTCCATGGTATTCTCGTGTTCTTGGTTGTTCCTTTGGCTTGGAGTGAGGCAAGTGTAATTCTTCATATTTGTAGTTTAGTTTGATTTTCTGTAATTAAACTTTCTATACTTGTTGGTGTTTGGTTTGTTGGTGTAATTGGTTATATATTACATTGTAATTTCTTATTTCACAAATTCATAGTGCTAGAATTTGTATAAGTAGGAACTTTATTTCCTAACACATCTTAGGTTATCAAACCCTATAGGGCACGCTTTCCCACCCTTAAAAAATAACCTAATCATTTATGATGGGAGGGTGGATTAAGACATATCATTCTAAGACCACTAAAAGCTCCAACTTCTCTCTCTACATTTATTCCATTTTCGGTCACTAACTTGATCATCGGAGGCGAATATTCTGTCAAACGGAATATTCGTTATTTTGCAGGTGTCCGCGTCCATATGGCCGTGTTCAAGACCAGTATCTTGAGGAATTTCAAAAAAGCCCTGAAACATTTGGCGCCGTTTGTGGGAATACGCGTCTAAAATGGCTAAAGGTGGTCAGACACCCGGTCCCGGTGAGGACGAACATGTAAAGAATCTCATTGCTACAATCAACACAAGTGATCCTCTGACTGCTTTATTCCATGAGGCCGAGGATCCTCCGGTGACTGTTGGTTCCTTGAAGGCCGCTTTGAGCAAGCTCCAAAGGGAGCTTGAGAGTTAGATCCCTTTTTCTTCTAGACAGTCGTCTAGAAGGGAAGGAGAAGTTGCTTAAAAGAAAACTCAGAGCAAGGCAGTCAATGCCAAAGATTCTAGAAATACCCGATTCTGACGACATGCAAGGTCACCAAGGGTGCCTTAGACGAACTTCTCCAGGCTCCTTTAGAAAACTCAGTCGGTTGGGGGGCAGATCGGGCAGCCTCTAAGGCAGCTAACCGAGCTGTCCCATTGCTAGAAAGATGCGAGGGATTATCTCTGGTACAAGCAGTAGGAGCGGGCACACCACTCGGACACTGCATCCACTCCTACCATGTCGGATGATTTCTCAAACCACACCCTCTCCAAGCATACCAGCTCGGCCAAAACCAGCAGAAGTCAAGCTCATTGTACTCCAACTTCAGTTCCTCTAACTCAACCACTCCAACATCAGATGCCTCAGAACTATGGCACAATTCTGCCGCCTACTCCCCCTGTCTTCGGACAGTACCAGCAGTATGGCCAGCCGTACGACCAGGCAGCTTACCTGGGCGGATCGGCCGCACAACCTCGGCTCATTGATTGGCAAATGCGCTTGTTGAATCTTGGTGACAAATCGCCTCCGTTTTCTTTAGAAATTCTCAACTCCCCCTAGCCAACAAAAAAGAAGAGTGTACTTGTGGGTGCCTATGATGGTACGGGCAACCTAGAAGAGCACGTCACCTCGTACAGAAACCTGATGTACCTACAAAGTGTGGATGATGCCACTTGGTGGAAATGCTTTCCGGCCACCCTCAAGGGTGTGGCACAAGACTGGTTCAACAGCCTGCCGGCCAGATACATCAACTGTTTTACTACTCTTAGTCTGTTATTTGTTGGAAACTTCTCCTATAATATTCCGCCCTGGAAGACTAGTATTATCTTGGCGACCATCGTCCAAGGAAAGAAAGAGGGATTGCGCTCGTACGTCGAGAGGTTCAATCAGGAGAAAGCTCTAAATTCAGAATTTGCCAGATGAGATGGCCTACTCGGAGTTCCTTCGAGGTTTAAGGCATAATGGTTTCAACTTTGACTTGGTTAGGAAAAGATTCGGACATACGCAGGTGTTCTGCATGAGGCCGAATCATATATAGAGGCAACTGATTATTGTTCTCTTATGAAATCAGAAGAGCCGGCCAACGGGGCCGAGAGGAAACAACCTTCTCGGCAAGAGTTGGCTGGCAAAAAGAAGGAAGGAAGCAACAAAAGAAAAGAAGTTTGGGTGGCCGACTACCAATAGAAGAAATCAAAGAAAGCCAAGACGTACGAGCCCTAGTATGAGTACAACGAAGATTGCTATTCAATCTTGATGGAAATAAAAAACAAGTTCGAGTTCGAGAAGCCTCAGCCTTTGAGAGGGTCGGCCCAGTTCAGAAACAAGAACAAGTACTGTCATTACCACAAAGATGTGGGGCATAACACGAACGACTGCAATAATTTGAAGAGGTTGTTGGATAAGTTGGATGAGAAGGGCATGCTCAACTCGTATGTTCTAAAGTCCAAGTCCACCTACTCTCGGACAAACAATGAACCCGAGAAAAAGAAAAGCAAAGAAAAAGAGGATGATGGAAACAGCACAGACTCAGGGTTTGTGGTCGTCATATCATGCGTCTTTGCTTTAGGCGGCCCTACCATGAAGGGATGCTTTGAATTTTAAAAATGTAATGCACACTGAAGGGGTAAAGGCCGAGCCCTTTCCAGAAGTGACGGTATGCAAGACGGACTGAGGCGATATCAAAGCCCCTTACAATGACCCCATGGTGTTCATCTTGAAAGTCTCCAATTTGAAGGTCGGACGAGTGCTAATAGACACAGGCAGCTTGTCCGACATAATTAGTTTAGCTTGTTTGAAGAATTTTGAATTTTCCAGAGGGCGCCCTGAAAGATATCTTCCACCCGTTGGTTGGGTTTGGTGGGAGTATCATTCACCCGGTCGGACAGATAAACCCGCCCGTTCGATTTGGGGAAAAGGGAGAGGGAAAAGACATGGTCGTCCGCTTCCTACTTGTTAAAGAGCTTATGGCTATAATGTTATCATCGGCCGCCCAACATTGACGTCAGCTAAGGTAGTAATTGTCCCTTATTTGATGCTGATGAAGTTTGAGCGGTCGGACGAAAAGATAGGTTCCACTCAGGGAAATTAGAAAATGGCAAAAGAATGCAATCAGTTGGTCATGAAGCCAATAGCGTGCGGACATGAGAAAGCGCCGAGCGAAATTTCAAAGAAGGGTCACTCCAAGCATACCAGGTCGGCCAGAATCGCAAGTCGATCAAGAAAGAGCAAGCATATAAGCTAATGACCGTCGACCGGCCAGAAGAGTTAAGGCTACAGCCGGCCGGCGATCATAAGGACATAGTGCTTGACCCTGACTAGCTTGATCGACGGTCAAAGTAGGGCACTATGGCCATGGGCTTGCTTGGAGATGACTTGGTGAATTTGTTAAGAGAATTCAGAAGCGTCTTTGATTTCAAAGTTCATGAGATGCCGGGTATCAGCCCACACTTAGCTATTCATAAGCTGGCTGTGAAGCCTGTTCGACAAAAAAGAGAAACCATGGTGAAGATAGGAATCAGGCGGCCGCAGCTGAAGTCAAAAAGCAGCTGGACACCGGTTTCATTCGGCAATGTCACTATCTTGATTGGGTAGCAAATGTAGTCCTTGTTAAGAAGCAGAATGGAACTTGGAGAATGTGCGTAGATTACACCGAGCTCAACATGGCATGCCCTAAGGATAGCTTTCCCTTGCTTGAAATTGACCGTCTAATTGATTCAACGGCTGGGCATGCCCTGATGAGCTTTATGGACGCATACTTCGGATTTCATTAGATTCCTTTGTGGGAAGAAGATCAAGAGAAAACAACGTTTGTGACTGAGTTAGGGCTATATTGCCACAAGGTTATGCCATTCGGCCTGAAGAATGCCCCTGCCACATTTCAAAGACTTGTGAATACGGTCTTTAGAGATCAGATCGACCGGAATATGGAAGCTTATATTGATGATATGATTGTTAAATCAAAGAGGTCGGCCGACCATCTAAAGGACCTCCGAGAAACATTTACCAAACTCAAGCAGCATAAGATGATGTTAAATCCAAAGAAGTGTGTCTTTGGTGTTGAGTCCGGCAAATTTCTTGGATTTTTAATTGATTAGCACGGCATTGAGGCTAACCCTTAGAAGATCCCGGTGCCTTAAACACAAAATCGCCCAGAACTATAAAAGAAGTTCAAAGGCTGACCGGCTGTTTAGCTACACTCGGACGATTTCTCTCAAGATTAGGGGATAAGTGCCGTTATTTCACTACTTCATTTTTAATCAAATGCAACGGCTAAAAAAGAGCTAGTGCAACGGCTCATTATATTGCCGTTGCATTAGATAAACCTAATACAACGACATACACTATGTACATCAAAACGTGGAGCAACTGCAATGGCTTTAAAAAGCCGTTGCATTAGGTGTACTAATACAACGGCCTGTAAGGCTATTGGCACAGTAGTGATATTAAATACATACTCCATATATAAAAATGCGCTTAAAGTTCACTCGACCTCACCACCTCATTTCTCTCTCCTATCTCTTTCTGATCTCCTTCTCCCTCTTCTAGCTCTTCCTCAAAGATAAAGGCAACCATCGCCGTAGTTGCAACCACATCCATAACCACAGCTCACAAATTAAATTCTCTTTCTTCTCTCTCCTCATTCACTGATGGTCACGGTGGTGATGGTGGTCGCGAGTGATAACGACGGGGCGGTTTGATTTTTAGGGTTTTGATTGGTGTTCATGGTATGATTTTCCTTAAACTTTCCTCTTTAAATTTCTAATTTAGGGTTCCTTTGCATAATTATTAGTTCAAATTTTTTATTTTATTCGATTTCTAGGGTTTTGATTTGTAAATGTTGGCGGTGGTGGAGAGCAGCGATGGGGAGTTTCGTTTTGTAATTGATGGCGGTGGTGGAGAGTTGGTGAATTAACGTCGCTCAAGCTCCAGCTTCGTGGCCTGAAAGTATGTTTCTCAATCTAATTGATATTGTTTCTCATTCTAATTCAGTGCATAAGCTTAAAACCATTTATCCAGTATTGGCTAAATCAACGCGTTCTAAACAGTTATCTTGATTCTAGCTTCTTAGTTTGGTCTTGTATTTTCTGTGTCTAGTGTTTGTTAAGCGGTATGAAAGTAAAATAATTCCCAGAGAAGCTGGTAAAAGAGTGATGTGCTCAAATGAACTTTTCAAAAAGAGGATATATCCTCGTATTAATCCAGCATGGTGATGCCAGTCTCTCATTCATTATGCAATGTTCTGATTCATATGTTTCTATGGACTTAACTTACCACCCATTTGCCAATACTGTTAACTTGTTCGTGTTGGGGGTAATATCTTTGATCTTATGCAAAGACTTCAAATAGATGCTTACATTCTATTGAGAAGATATGTTCTGTGCGGAGTTAAATGTATTTGATGACTTGTAACTTGCTTGAGAAGTTGAAATCATATACAGCTCTGGAAGTAGTGTTATCTTTTAAATGGTAGTTTTAACATTAAATTCCTGTCCCACTCATATCTGAACAGGATTATGCATATCTAAAAAGTATGAAAAAGTGTTGGAAGGATTGCATTTGGCTTTTGTCAATATCTAGTTTGGAGAATCCTGTTTTCATGTCATGGAATTGAATAACATCTAAGTATATGACAGTGCTACTTGAACTGAATAAATATTCTTAAGTGATGTTCCTCTGTTTCATATTGGTGTTGAATTCAGGAGTTAATAATGGGATTCTGATTGAGGTAATTACCACTTGTTCACCTCCGAGGCTTTGTAGTGTGGAAAAGAAATTGGTATTCTTGTTATACAACCTTTGCTCTAAAATTATTTGAATCACTTAAGTCTCTTTTACTATATAGATTGATGGATTCACATTAGAATTCGGTAACTGATAAGAGAGTCTTAGTAACTTTTCTTGTGTTCCCCTTCTTGGAAACTGAAAGGAATGATGTCCTTCCAACAAGTGTATTCTTCCGATAGAGGGTTCAGAATTATTACGGAGCTAATTCTTCAATAAGGTCAAGTGATCGGAATGCCTAGGTGGAGACCGCTTCCGATCAGTAATATCAATGTACAATTGATGTTACAGCTTAATCTTAACTGAACCCTTCAGGTCGAACCCAATCGAATCACCAATCCGAGACGACGAATTAATCCAAAAGGATTTAATGAGTCGACAGAGTTTTACGAATACAGACGTCGGATATCGAGCCTAGGGCGTCGAGATCGAACGTCGCAATATCACAAAGCGACAAGTATGAGTGTAGCTGTAGCACCACAATGGTCTAACCATGTGGATGCTAGGGTAGTTCGAGCCAGCATGCACCTAGCATTGCTAGGCGCAGGCCTAAGCACACTAGGTGTGCTAGGCGCACCATCGCAGCCCTAGCATCATGCCTAGGCGCTATCGCAGCCCTAACATGATGCCTAGGCACCATGGCAGCCTATCGCAAGCACCACAAGCACCAGGCAGCCCATCGCAACTAGCAGCGTGCTAGCCTAGGTGCCTGGGTGCGCATGGCAGCCTATCGCAAGCACCACAAGCACTAGGTAGCCCATCGCAGCTAGCAGCGTGCTAGCCTGGGTGCCTGGGTGCGTATGGCAAGGCCACACACGCACCAAGCCATCGCAGTGCTAGGCACTGGCGCATGTGCATGTGCGTGCCTCGCACCAAGCATAGTAGTGCTAGACATTGGCTGATGCGTGTGGGAGTGTGGTGTGGTGCGTAGCATGCTGCGTGTTGCGTGGTGCGTAGCACGATGCGGAGGAAGGGGCCAGCATGCATGGCTCGCTAGCAGTACACATGCTGGCTGTGCTAGCAATGGTGCGCAAGGTATGTGTGCGTGCTAGCCTATGCGTGGGCTGCTGAGGGCCAGTGCCAGCATTATGTGCTAGCAGCGCCCAGCGCCAGCACACAGCACCAGCACCAGCCCAGCAGCAGCACGCACTGATTGGCTGGCTGGGGTGCTGGGCAACAAGGCAGTGCTAGCTGGCAGCCCTAGCTGGCACGCTAGCTGGCAGCCAGCTAGCCTTCCTTGAGCCGGTTTGGTGAGAAGTGGGGACCAAGGCTTGGGCAAGACCTTGGGGAGCAAGGCAATGGTCCTCCCCACCTCTTCATGGTCCTCACATAACTTTCTCTCTCCCCTTGACACTTGTTGCATTGTGATTGAATTTAATTATTGATTTATTTTAGAAATAAATTAAATTGCAAATTATTCATTCTCCCACATTGGTTGGGGAATGAAGTTCAAGGGTTCATTTCCCTATAAATACCAAGCTTGGGTATTTAGGAAGTAACAACCTTGAGTGGAATTAAAAAGGCAACTCTAATTAAGGGTAAACCTCTGATTCGTAAAACTCATAGTTATTTTGTCCGGGTCTTGACTAACCTTCAAGACTTAGGACGCTCGGGTCGGGTCGAGGGTACGATCCGTCGGAGATCTCGTGTTTTCGGGATTTTGAAGTAAGAGCTCTTTGGGAGCGAAGCACGCGACAAAGGTATAATTCTTGTTCTTAATCTTGTTTGATTAAGTTTAATATGATTGTTAATTGTTTTAATTAAGGGGCAGGTCTTGGTGGGTTTCCTTCTGCGTAGTGTCGGGTCACTACGAAACCCTACAGCAGTATCGGAGCCATGCTCCTTTTTAATTTTTGCAATTATTTTTTAATTAAGGTGTTTTAAAAGAATTTATTTTTCTAGTTCATGTTCTTCTAATTAGATTAGATGCTTGTTTTAATTTATTTTTAAAACTCGATTTTATTTTCGATGTGGCTGTCGAACCCAGATTTTGGCTAAAAAATAGTGATTTTTGGGTGGAATCAACATTCTGGAACAGATTCAATCCTATTAGGTCCAGAAGCCAAATTCGAACCAGAAACCCATTTTTTATGGGGTTTTTCGTTTCTCAACGAAAACTTTAATTCTTTTAAGCCTTGATTAATGCAAGCATTACAAGGTTAGATTAAATGCACATTTGCATCACTAATTTACTGGTTTTAAAATATCCTTAAGCATAATAATGGAGTTTGTATTAGTGCTTAAGTTGATATACCATTTTTCACATAAACTTGTTTTTCACAAATTTTGCAAATAAATTGCAATAAAATGTGAAAGCTTGTTGTGATCTTGTAATTTTAAGTTCCTATAATGTTAAAGTTCTAATCTTTAAAGGTTTAAATGATTGGAACCCTAACCCTAAATTCCATGTTGAACAAAGTTTGGATTTTTCATGTTTGGTTGATTAAAATCCATCAAGTTCAATTACTTGTGAGTAAAATTTGATTAATCTTCATATTGGAAGATGTAATCTTGGTATTTTACACAAGTATGCAAGTTGGAAAATTTTTATCATTGGATTGTTAATTTATTTTTCCAACTCCCTTTTGTCAAACCCATTATTAATTTGCATATTGGCAAGATTAATTATGGACATAGCTCATTTTAGTTTAAGCATAAAGTTAGACCTAATTTTGCTCAAAATTAAAATTTTTGGATAATTTAGGCTTGTGCACCAATAAAATAAATTTTATTTAAGTAGGACTTAATTTAATTTTATTTTATTTTCCCTCAAATTGATTCTAAAATGTAATTTAGAATTAATTATTGTCACACCCAAATCGGAATTAATAAATTCCGAGGAAATGCACGCAAATCGATGCAAAACCGCAAGCGTCACCAAGGCTAGCCAGGCTGCCTAGCAGCCCACATGTAGGCTGCCTATGGTGCACGCAAGGCCATTGCACCAATGCGCGTGGCTGTATGTGGCAGGGAAGGTGCTGAACGCAGCAGCATAGGCGTGGCTGTCCGGCTGTGTGGAGTGTGCGCATGCTGGCTAGCATCGAGAGGCGCCAGCCCAGCAGGCCAGATGCTCGCAGGCACCAGCGTGCTAGCAAGCATGCGCAGCAGGCAGCTGGGGCTAGCAGCGATGCTTGCTAGGCACAGCATACCTCGTCTATGCACTATGGCACCAGGGCCATGGGCTGCCTAGCAGCCATGGTGCACAATCTCAAAGGGTTTTGTGGGACGTTTTTCTTAATCTTTGAGCTATGATTTTGCGATAATTTTGTCGTTTTAATAATTTTAAGTAATTATTTTAACGAGGTTAAAAACCTCGATTTTCGATTTTGTAAAATTTTGACAAATTATGGGTTATGCCGACTTAATTAATCTGATTAAATAAGTACGGATGCGGAATTTAGTGGGAGCTTAATTAGTTGCGTAAGAATTTTGCGTTTAGAAATAATGGATTAAACAACTTTGACTAGTTTTAATTAGGCGCGTTAATTGGATTAGCCACCTAAGTTAGTTACTAGTTTTGCGTGTTTAATTATGTGTTTCGTAAAATTGCATGGGCCATTCACAAATAGTGAATGGATGAATGGAAGATTGTTATTCAAAACAGGTCTTTGAAAATGGCAACTAGTGGGGCCCGACTAGGATTGAAAATACGGACTGCGTTCCGTTATGTATTTTTGTAAATCTAAATACGGTCTGTGAACCGTTAAGTATTTTTGTAGTATTAGATTAATCTTAGTTGTCCTAGCTAGCTTCTTTTATTTTATTTTGGCCAAGATGTCTCAAGACGACGTTTCAAAGAAGACGAGCCAAGATGAAGACCCATGGAAATTGAAGATTTCAAGGGGTCATGCTAGTTGCCAAATGCATCTATTCTTATGCCTTATATATATTGTTATTATATATGATTGCTGGATGCATGTCTAGGATTTCTATTATGTTGCGACAATTAGTTAAGTTCACTTAAATCAACAAACATAGAAACCTTAGGTCCCTTAATAATATTGAGCTAAAATTTGCCGTTCCAAGAACAACACTTACCGAACTAATGCGCGTATGTGATGGGCTACGCCAAAGCGAGGCATCACTACTTCCCTAGGAACGTAAGGTATATTAGGTATACAAGTTATTTCGGGGGTTTTTCGAGGTGTCCTACGGGAGAGTTACAGCACCGGGAATGTACGCCTGACTTCTGTACCTGCAAAACCACGAAACTCCGGTTGGGTGGAGTTCCGCCTCCGAAGGTCAAGTTAGTATGATTCCGGATGAAATTACGTATGGAAGGTAAATTGGTTCTCCTAGATTCCGGGAGATTCCGCAATTAATATTGCTTAGGTTTTGTGGGCGTATTTTTGAATACCAATAAATGAGGTAGATTCCTCTATTTATAGCAGATGGGTCTGCTCCCCCATTAGGGGTACAATGCCACGTGGCATCCATTGGTTGGATGCCCTTGGTGTAATAGGGTGATGACACGTGTCTGAACCTTATAGGGCCACGTGTCCAGGTTAATTTTTACCCTAAACATTTGCCCCTCACGGGTGCTGACGTGGCTATGCCACGTGGCACCTGTGACACGTGCCAACCAAGCAGGAAGCCGATGATTCGCCTCCCTCCCCCTCTTTTTTCATATTTCAAACTAAGGGGAAAGAGGAGGTGACGGTTCACCTTCTGAGATCTCCTATAAATAGAGATCCCCCTCCTTTCATTCCTCACTTTGTCATTTTTGAGAGAAATTTCTTGAGAGAAAAAGCGAGAGCTCCTAACCCCGCCTGCTTACTCGTGCAAACAATCTTTCTTCCGGATACCGCTTGAGTTACGCATTCCGTCTCACTAAGGTATCCTTCTGACTCAATTGGTCTTTTTGATTGGATGTTTGATTACGCTACAACCGACTTTTGCCGTCTGGAGCTTTTTAGGCAATTTTTTTATAAATTACGTCTATTGAAAATCTCAACCGGTGTAGACCGTCTGAGTTATCTTCTGGCACTTATTGAAGTTGCACTCAATAGACCCTCAACCGGTTTACACCGTCTGGGGCATCAAACAAGCAATCTCATTGGTGAGTTGTATTCAATAGACCCTCAGCCGGTGCAAACCGTCTGAGGTATCTTCAAGCAATCTCATTGGTGAGTTGGATTCAATAAACCCTCAGCCGGTGAAAACCGTCTGAGGTATCTTCAAGCAATCTCATTGGTGAGTTGCATTCAATAGACCCTCAGCCGGTGAAAACCGTCTGAGGTATCTTCAAGCAATCTCATTGGTGAGTTGCATTCAATAGGCCCTCAGTCGGAGAAAACCGTCTGAGGTATCTTTGACCAAACTTTCTTTTGGCCCGCCTTGCTGTTTTCCCAGCCGGTCTCACACCGTCTGGGGGGTGAGCAAGCAATTCCCTTCTAAACTGTTTTGCTGGAACCCCTGACTGGTCTTTGCCGCCTGGGGTGCCTTCAAACAACCTTTTCTTCTTAACGGATGCACAACCGGCCTTCAGGCCGCCTGTGTTGGTTTCTTTCTATTTCTCTGAGCTGACTTCTTATGAGACTCAGCCGGTTTATGCTGACTGGGGGGTCTTTGGACAATTCTGATAAAAATCCCAGATTATTTGCTTTTTTCAATCTTACCCAACGGGCTTTTCCCGCCTGTGGTATCTTTGGGCAACATTGGTGATTAATTTTCCTTCTTTTGCCAATTTGCAGTTTGCTCAAAGTGATACCGTTTGGGGTATCTTTGGTCAACAACCGTCTCCAAACTTCTATTTAATCTCAAGGTAACGTCTTGGTTGTCTTTTTTGGAGTTTATTTTTGATTCTTTTGGCTGTAAAAATCTTAAAATAATGACCTCACCCATCACACACACGGCACACCACAATTTAGAGGTCAGCCGGTCTCCTGGTACGGCTGAGTCTAGGACTGGGGGTGCCGCCTTTGAGTACGGGGAGTCTCCTTGTTCATCTCCGAAACCGACCGTCTCTGTCTCTGTGCAGGACGCAATGGCTCGCACAAAAAAGACTGCCTTCGATCCAGAGTACAGAGAGGCAGACTCAGGCGAGCTGCCGCCTGACCCCAGTCAGACGGAGGGGACAAGGGATTCTCCGCCTGGCACCCCAAGCACTCCCAGTGATGGGATTTTAGGAATAGGAATGGGAGGCGATGAAGATGCCGCATCACCTTCTAAAGTTGAGCTGGAACACCAAGAGGGTGCCAGCGACGACGAGACCACCTCCTCATCCGGTAGAGAGCAGAGCGGCAACAGTAGCAGCGTCTTGACACCGGATGCTGATAGCAAGGCGGAGGGGAGGCCTAATTGGAATAACAAAGGCAACCCGTTCCTTATCGCCGTTTCTGCCAAAGATAGGGCAAGCATGGCAAATAAATTGGAGGACTTCATAAAAATTCGCCCGCTTGGGAAGAAATGGAAAATAATTGTGCCGCCTGAGATGGGCACTATTGTTTGGGAAGACGAGCATCCCAATGCAAACGGGTATTTTGGTTGCTATGAGGCGGCATTCCTGGCTGGTCTCCGCTTCCCCCTTCATAACAAAATAAAGGCCATCCTTCGAGGATATGGCCTTGGCATTTGGCTGTTAACCCCCAACTCATGGGTTAACATATTGGGTTACATTGCCGCCTGCGAGATGCAAGAAATCAACCCCGGATGGGAGGCTTTTGCTCACATGCATTACCTGAGCAAAGTCCAGGCGGTTGGAGAGCTTGGTACACATTGACCACCTATCCCCAGTACCTGATGACTTTAGACAAATCGTCTAAGTGGTCCGACTGGAAGAACAGGTTCTACTTGGTCTCCGCCCCTACTTAGGAGGAGAACCGAGAGTATATGATATACAACCGGAAGCCGACCCTTCTAGGTCACAAGTGCAAGAAGCTTCGTATCCCGGATGAGGACTATAAGCAAATAATAGAGTCTAAGTTCTTTGAACAGACCACCACAACCCTCTCCAATGGGGACTTAATAAGTGTACCTAGAAATTGGGTACCTAGGCACGAGTTTCTTCGAGACGAGGCGTTTCTGTCCGTCTGTAAGCTTAGCACTTAGTTTGACAAACGTAGGTCACATTAGAGATTGCCCCTATTTTATTTTGTAATATCTCGTTCCTTGTTTTATTTGTTTCTCTGACCGGATGGGTCCTTTTGTGCAGTGCGTGGATTAGCAATGCTGCCTGTTGACAATACACCCGCCAAGTCAGCCGCTTAAATCCGCAAGGCCAATGCGGAGAAAAAACTTGCTGCTCAGGCGACAAAGAAGGTATCTTGCCTTTCCCTTTTTCGTTTTATATTTCCGTTTGGCTTCAATGCCGCCTGATTGCTATGCTTATTTTCAGGATGGGAGCAAGGTGCCCCATTCCGTTTCCAAGATAATCAGGCCTAGGCCTGGAGAGAAGCCGCCTGCCCAGAACAAGGCGAGGAAGACTTCCTCTTTGACAGTACCCAGCCGTCTAACGATTGGGGGTAAAACTCTCAAGAACCTCGGCTTGGGGTTCGATATGTCAAAGAGGCAACCTGGTGTCCCTGGTAAGGAGACGACGCCGCCTAGGGCATCCGATGCTTCTATACTGGCTTAGGGTAGCTACGACCCTCAGCCTATCTCCCAAGGTACTCTTGACCCCTTCATCCCTTCTTTGCTTGGCAAGCCTATGCGGGTCAAGTCGCACTCCAGCTCCAGCCAGAAGACTCTTCTAGCACCCGGCAGTCGATAGGCGGGAAGTAGGTTGCCTTCTCACCATCTGTTTCTAGTGCAGATCACTCCCCTCGCTGGCCGGATGTACAAAGGTACGCTCAGGCCATGCTGAAGGCCGTCCCAAAAGAGGAGAAGGAGGCGATCCCAGGGATCCACACCTTCAATGCCGACGAGGTTCTGGTCGGCCTGTCTGAGGTACATAATCGTTCAATTTGTTTTGTTATTATGCCGCCTGGCCACTTCTGACACCGTCTGAGCTTTTGCAGTCAATGCTGCGCGTGGAAGGGCTCAAGAAAACCTATGCCCGCAAGTGTGAAGAGGTAAGACGGGCTAAACGAGATGCGTATGATGCCCATAACGTTGCCCAGTATTCCATGATTATGCATGAATTGAAAACTAAAAGCATAATCATGCAACAGGCGGATAACATCAAGAGGCTCCAAAAGGCGCTCAATAAAGCCGGCACCAAGATCCACAACCTCAAGGCGGAAAAGGATAATGCCGAGGCGGAGCTGAAGAAGGTGAACGACTCTTCCAAACTCCTGGAGGTGGCCAGGAAGGAGAATACAAATCTCCTTGCTGACATCGTCCGCTTGAAGGAGGCGGCAGCCAAGGCCAGCGAAAATTTCCAGGCTACGCTGGAGGCTGAACAGAGTCGGCTCATTGAAGAAAATGAGCAAGACTGCATCGCTTGAATGTAGAATGCTTGGTCCCTGGTTCATCCGGACGCGGAGTACGCCGTCTGGGAACTTGCCTACAAATATGCAGACCTTGCCATCGATGCGCAAGAAACGAATCAGCCGGCTCCGGTGCCTTATGAGGAATGGGTCCAAAAGCAAATTGAGGCCATGTAGGCGGAGAACGGCTCAGAAGGGGGAGAGAATCAAGAGGAGATTGTCCCTCCTGTCCTAGGAGCCGCCTTGCAGGGCTAGGATCAAGATCAGCCTCCGCCTCAGCCTTAAGCTCTTTGTCTTCTAATTTTCCGGTCCGCGTGCCGTGTATCTGATGTATCTATTTTCACCGGACGGGGTCCGACTAACACTTGAACAAATTTTAATGTTAATATAATTTTATGCCAACTGAGTCGGTCATCTTTGCATCACTTGTTCTATTTTGTTTTTTCTCTTTTTCTCTTTTTTTTTTGAACTGACATCGCCGAATGCATTAACTATGCCTGACCCTGGGTGAGTGAGTGTTTAGTGCAAGCACTAAGCAAATAGCTGTCCAAACATGTCTAGATCAATAATCAACCGATCTAGGTCTGGCGGGTCTAGGTCAGACGCATGTTAATGCGCTGATTGCCGCTTGAGTCGTGCTTAGAGAATGAAATCGGGGTCTATGTGACCACTTGCGCGAGAAGTCTGAGCCAGCCTATGCCGGCTGACTATAAACTTCCCACCGGCTGGGTTACCTTGGGGTAATAGCCGTGTGGAATCTTTCCCAAATTGGTGGGAAGTAAATTAAATAGAATTTTCGCCGCCTTAGTTGCCTTGCAGCAAAGAAGGCGGTGGCTTGAATTGTAATTTCCCCGTCTGGGGTACCATGGGGTAACAGTCGGTGAAGATGTGTTAAAAGTTGCTTAATGGGCGCATAAGTCGGCTAGGTTGCTTTTTGGCAATAGCCGACTGCCCAACAAGATTTAATTTTTCCACCTGTATTGCCTTGGGGGCAATAACCGGCTCTATCTTGTTTGCAATAGGTCATTCGGACGGTCATGGGCTTAACCTAGCCGGTTAAGACCGTCCGACGCTTTAACGCTTAGAACAATATACCACCCGGAAGGGAGATGTTCTCTTCGACAAATTCACCCAGATGGGCGTTGTTGGATGTCTGTTCGGAGGTAGAGCAGACGGTTTAATATGTCGGCTTTGTGCCTTTTAACCGGCTAAGTTAGGTACTTAGCGTTTTTTGTTTTATGTTTGGGGCAAACGGTTGCCCGATCTTAGAAAATACCCGGATGTGTTGTTCACATCGGGACTTTAGTACACAAAGATATTGAAATAAAGTATCTCATTAATTTACTCTATTTACAAAAAGTGATTACATCTTCCTAGAAGTAGTACTTTTTTTAAGTTATCTACACTCCAGGTCCTAGGTAGCTTCCTACCGTCTGGGGTTTCCAGGCGGTAGGTGCCGCCTCTGACTTCGTCATATATCCGATAGGGGCCTTCCTAACTGGGGGTCAGCTTCCCTTGCTCATTTGCCCTGCCAGTGGCTTCCATCTTTCGTAGTACGAAGTCCCCAACTTTGAGAGGACGCTTGCGTACTCTTTTGTTGTAAGCCCTCGTCATTCTCAGACGGTATATTTCATGACGCAAGGCGGCATTGCCCCTGCGCTCTGGGAGCGAATCCAATGCTAGGCGCATGGCTTCCCAATTAGCCTCCTCGTCATAGAGCATGACTCGAAGTGTTGGCTCATAGAGCTCTGTTGGCAGAACCGCTTCAGTGCCATACGTCATTAGAAACGGGGTTTCACCGGTTTCCCCCTTCTCAGTCGTTCTGATGGTCAAAAGGACGTGAGGTAACTCATCCGCCCACAGACCATCGACTCTTTCGATCTTCTTTTTTATGCCGTCTGAGATGAGTTTTTTGAATGCTTCAACCTGAACGTTTGCTTGGGGCCGGCCAACAGATGCAAAATAATGCGAGATCCCCTGATCTCCTAACCAATCCTTGAGGGCAGGCGTTTCAAACTGAGGACCATTGTCAAAAACCATAGACATAGGCACCCAAACCAGGTGATGATATTTCTCCAAATAAAGGAGATGGCGTCCTTCGTCTTGATGCCTTTGACCGCCTCTGCCTCAACCCACTTAGTGAAGTAATCTACAGCCACCAGAATATATCTTCTACCGCTTGAGGCAGGCGTGTAAGGACCCAAGATGTCCAGGCCCCACTATGCAAAGGGAACCGGGCTGTAGATTGCCGTCAGGTCGGTTGCCGGACGGTGTATAAGCCAGCCAAACTTCTGACATTTGTTACACTTTTTCACCAAGTCCATGGCATCTGCCTCAAGGGTCGGCCAAAAATAGCCTTGTCGTCTGGCTCTCTTTGCTAGAGTCCTGCCGCCTACATGTGAAGCGCAAAAGCCTGCATGCAGATCCTCTAACACCTCTCTTCCCTGTTCTGGGGTTACGCACTTCAGATACGGCTGGAGGTACCCCTTTCTAAAGAGCCCCCTCTGAACATTTCAAAGCTTAGAGCTCGCTTTTTGAGCGTTGCCGCTTCTGAAGAGGCATTCGGCAGGGTGCCGTCTACCAAATAGTCCCGGATGGGGTCCATCCAGGTGGAGCTTTGGTCTAAGATTCCAATGGGATCATGCTCAATACTTCTTTTTTCCATGACCTCCCAAAAGACTGACCTAGGCGTGTCGCAAGTGGCAGATGAGGCCAGCTTGGACAAGGCATCCGCCTGGTTGTTCTCGGACCGGGGCACTTGACACAAATGGAACTCATCAAATGCCCCCGCCTCCTCTTTGACCGCCTGAAGGTATTTGATCATTGCCGGATAGGTGGCCTCGTAGTCACCATTGAATTGGCTGACGATCAATTAAGAGTCTGAGCAGGCGTCAACTTTTCTTGCCCCTGCCGCCTTACACATGCGCATACCAGCTAGCAGGGCCTCATACTCAGCTTCATTGTTTGAAGCTTGAAATTTGAACCGTAGTGCATATTCGTATGTATCTCCTTTTGGAGATTTGCAAATTACGCCTGCACCACAACTGTTTACTGTAGAGCTTCCGTCTACAAATAACTTCCAAACCTGTCCAGCATCTTCCGGCTGAGCCGGCCTAGTCATTTCGACAATGAAGTCAACAAACGCCTGACCCTTCACTGCCCGCCTAGGCTCAAAAGTTATTTCCAGGCTCTGAATTTCAACAGCCCACTTGATCATTCGGCCGGATGACTCCATGGTGGTCATTGGTCGTTTGAGTGGCTGATCAGTATAGACAATTACCGGATGGGCCTAGAAGTATGGCTTCAGCCGCTTGACTGCTTTGTAGAGAGCCAGCCCAAAATTTTCAATTATTGGGTACCGGAGTTCAGCATTTCTGAGAATATGGCTGATGAAATACACTGGAAGCTGTTTTCCATCTCTCTCAGCAAGGAGAACGACATTAAGGGAGTGATCTGAGACGGCTTGGTACATGTAGAGAACCTCCTTGGTCAGGGGGCTCACTAGTCTGGGCAACGAGTGCAGGTGTTGTTTTAACCTTTGGAATGCCGCCTTAGCCTCTTCTCCCCATTCAAATCTGGACCTCTTCCTGATTGCTTGGAAGAAGTAAAAGCACTTGTCGCCTGATCGGCTGAGGAATCTTCCTAATGCCGCCAGGCAACCGGTTAACTTTTGGGCCTCCTTGACGGTTCGGAGTGATTGCATGTCAATCACCGCCTGGACCTTCTCCGGATTGGCCTCTATGCCTCTTTGATCAATCAAGAATCCGAGAAACTTCCCAGACTCAACACCAAAGACACACTTCTTGGGGTTAAGCATGACCTTGTGCCGCCTGAGTGTGCTGAAGGTTTCTCGGAGGTCAGCTAGGTGATCCGTCTGGAGCTTAGATTTGACTATCATGTTGTCTATATATGCCCGATCATTCGTTGGAAAGTAGCGGGCGCATTCTTCAACCCAAACGACATCAACGTGTAGCAGTACAACCCCTGATCAGTGACGAAGGCCGTCTTTTCCTGATCCTTCTTCCATAGTGGAATTTGATGGAAGCCTGAGTAGGCATCCATGAAGCTCATCAGGGCATGGTCGGCTGTAGAGTCAATTAGACTGTCTATCTTAGGAAGCGGGTAGCTATCCTTTGGACATGCCCTGTTCAGGTCTGTGTAGTCTACACACATCCACCAGGTACCATTCGGTTTTTTGACAAGGACCACATTGGCTACCCAATCCGGGTAGTAGCATTGCCGAATGAACCCAGCGTCGAGGAGCTTTTTGACCTCGGCGGCTGCCGCCTGTGACCTCTCCTTGCCATGATCCCTCTTCTTTTGCCTAACTAGTTTTATTTTGGGATCAACAGCTAGCTTGTGGACGGCTAGATCCGGGCTGACGCCTGACATCTCCTCTACTTCAAAGGCGAAGAGGTCTTTGAACTCTTTCAGAAGTTGGAGCAAGTCTGCCCCCAACTTATCAAAAGCAACCGTCCCAACTTTGATTGTTCTGTCAGGACGGCTGTCGTCCAGGACGACATCGATGCTTTCACCAGCCGGCTGGGGCCGGGAGTCGTCAGGCCTTTCCCCGGCTAGCGATTGCTATTTCATTTTTCTAGCGGAGGCCAATTGGTCCGCCTTTCTCTTTATACCGCCTGCCTTAGGGACAAGCCCAGCTTCTTTGTCATCGAGGTCAGTAGGTTCCTCGCTGGGGCCGGCTGCATGGGCAGTCGGCCTAACGTCTGAGAGATAGCACTCTCTAGCCGCCTTTTGGTCCCCGTTTAGGGAGCCTACTTACCCATCATCCCTCTCAAATTTTATCAGCATGAGGGAGGGGATGATTACCGCCTTGGACTCATTGAGGGTTGGGCGCCCCAATATGAGGTTGTAGGCAGTCAGCTCTTCGACTACCAGAAACTTGACGACCATATGCCGTCCTTCCCCCTTGCCTCCTAGCCGGATGGGTAAGTCTATCCTACCTACCGGATGCACTACCCCACCTCTAAAGCCGACTAGGGGGTGGGGGGCCTTGTGCATACTGCTGGGCTTGTATTTCAGCTTCGCCAAGCAGCAATAGCTTATCAGGTCAGACGAGCTTCCGGTATCGATTAGGATCCGGCCAACTCGTTGATTGGCAACTTTACATTCGATGACAATTGGGTCATCGTGGGGCCGCCTGACTGTACCCCTGTCTTTCTTAGAGATGAAGACCTCTCGGAAGACGTCTTTCGACGCCTGGCCCTCGTCCTCCGAGGCGGACAACTTCCTGATGTTGTCCTTGGCACCTCGAATGGTGGGACCACCACTAGTGAAGCCGCCTGCAATGGTGTAGATAGGCTCTTCATCTGTGTCAGAGCTCATCACCGCTTCTTAGACGATTGTCCCCCATTTTTGGGGTTACCCTTGGACTTTGTCAAATAGGACTTCAAAGCCCCCTCATCAGCCAATCGGTCCAATAGCCGCCTGAGGCTATAGCAACCATTGGTGTCATGGCCAATGTCCTCATGGAATTGGCAATACTTGCTCTTATCTTAATTTTTGACAGTGCTCTTTAGAGGAGCCGGCTTCTCAATGGTCAACCGGTCTTTTATCTCCATGAGGATGGAGGAACAGTCCTTGTTGAACTCGTACTTAGGGACGTACGGTTCCAACTTCTTTTGCTTCTTCTGGGATGACTGACCTGGGCGGTCAGCTGGCCAGACTTCTTTTCTTCTTTTCTGGCCGGCTGATGGAACCGACTCTCTTTTACGTCGGACCGCCTAGGTTCTGACGGGTGCTTGACGGCACAGAGCTCCGTCGCCTGTATATAGGCTTCAACCTCCATTAGTGCCTCTTGGAGGGTAGTAACCCTCTTGCGAACTAGGTCGAACTTGAAAGTCGACCCGTCTTTCAGACCCTTGAAGAAGTCTATGTACGCAACTTCGTCAGACAGTCCTTGTATCTGAATTCTCATCAGATTGAACCGCCTGACATAAGACCGAAGTCCCTCCTTATCACCCTGCCGGATAGCCCCTAGGTCGAGACTGGTCTTCTTGGCCGGGATGTTCATGGAGAAGTTTGACGCGAACAAATATGCAAGCGTCTTAAAATTATTGATGCACCCAATCGGCAGGTTGCCGAACCATCGTTGGGCTATGCCCTTTAGTGTTGCCGGGAAGCATTGACACCAGGCAGCGTCATCCAACCCCTGTAGGTACATGAGGTTGGTGTAGGCCATCAGGTGGTCTTCCGGGTTGGTGGTACCATCGTAGGTACCTACCAACACATTTTTAACCTTAGCCGGCTGTGTCGCCTCGGTTATTTCCCGGGAGAAAGCTGAAGGCTGTTCCCTTAGGTTTAGTAGCAGGAGATGCCAGTCCATGGGCTGGACGGTGTTTGCCGCCATTCGCCCAAAAGGAGAATGTTGCATGTATGGTGATCCAGCTCCATATGGTTGCTGAGGCACAAATGGAGCCTGGTGGATCACATGGGAAGCAGTACGGACGGACGTGCCGTGCGTCTGGCTCCTAGGGTGAGTTTCCGAATGCTTGATCGAAGAATTATGGAAACTGTCTGGGTATGTCGACGTAGAAGCCGTCTGGGACATACTCTGACCTCTCTTCTCCTGGATAAGCATCCGGGCATCTGAGAAGATCTTTTTGGACCCATCCGGCTGTATGTGCCGGATGGCCTTTCGTTGCCCTGATTCACGGAAACGAATTTTTGAAAGGTCAATTAGGGGCCCATCCCCCCCTTTAGGCTTCGGGTGAGGAGTAGGCACCCGGTCTTTGATTGGCTTCTTTACTGAAGCCCTCCTAGCCGACTGGCCCTTGCTGGAGCCAGCTGACTTCTTGATGATGTCCGTGATTTCCCCTTTGAAACTACTCATGAGGTTCATGAGCTCATCTCTGGTGACGGGGGCCGACCCCTCCGCTGTCTGGGGTTGTCCGGTATGCTTTCTACCTGGGTTGTTGGGGCAAGCCTTGTCTTGGCCCCGTTCCTTCCTTTCTTTGGAACGGGTGCGCCTAGAGCGGAAAGACCCGTCTGGGGCCATATAGGTTTCGACATTGCAGTCGTCCCCACTTCCGCCTTCATGGTCCGTGTGGACCTCAGGGTCAGCCGTGGGCCGGCTGCCCTCTACGTTTGGTACACTTTCAGATGCCATCACAGTGGTACTCTCCCCACAGACGGCGCCAAATGTTTTAGGGGTTTTCTGAGGTGTCCTACGGGAGAGTTATAGCACCGGGAATGTACGCCTGACTTTTGTACCTGCAAAACCATGAAACTCCGGTTGGGTGGAGTTCCGCCTCCGAAGGTCAAGTTAGTATGATTCCGAATGAAATTATGTATGGAAGGTAAATTGGTTCTCCCAGATTCCGGGAGATTCCGCAATTAATATTGCTCGGGTTTTGTGGGCGTATTTTTGAATACCAATAAATGAGGTAGATTCCTCTATTTATAGCAGATGGGTCTGCTCCCCCATTGGGGGTATAATGCCACGTGGCATCCATTGGTTGGATGCCCATGGTGCAATAGGGTGATGACACGTGTCAGACCCCTATAGGGCCACGTGTCCAGGGTAATTTTTACCCTAAACACAAGTTGTCTTGGTTAAGCTCAACGATATCAGTAAGGAGTCCTTAGATTTCGTGGCAAAAGATATAAAATGTCAAGGATGCATTAGATGCGGCATTTTATCAAACCGAGAGTAGCTTGGAGCTATTTAGAAATTAGATTGCTTACCTTAAGATATTTAATGATTAAGACAAGCCAAAGCATGCTTAACCATTTCTTGATCTTTGGGATCTCGGAATCATTTTATTCTCGCCCATAAAGGACATTTTAAATGCGTGGATAAAATGCTCAATAAGATTGAATATATGCATGAACGTTTTAAATTTCAGCTTATTGATTTATGAATGGTTTTTCACTTCAAATTCTTTCAATTGTAGAACAATGCATGCAAGTAACTCAAACAACAACCAATTCTCTTTGCGCTCAATTCTCGACAAGGAGAAGTTGAGCGGGCAAAACTTTCTTGATTGGCAAAGGAATCTTCGCATTGTACTAATGCGGGAGCAAAAGGAATACGTCCTTGATGAGGAAATGCCCGACGCTCCCAATGAGGAGGTCACTCAGGCTGCCCTTAACCGATGGCAAAGTGCCAATCGGGATGTCAAATGCATCATGTTGGCCACTATGTCTCCGGACCTTCAAAGACTTTCTTTGAAAAGGAGACGACTTTTGAGATCATTCTTGAGCTTCAGAATATATTTCAAGAGCAAGCTCAAACTGAAAGGTTCGAAACCCATAGGCAGATCCTTGAGAGCAAGCTTAAGAAAGGAGAGCCAGTCAGCCCGCATATCCTCAAAATGATTAGATTATTTGAGAACATGGAAAGGCTTGATGCTGGGTATTCAACTGAGATGGAAATTGACATCATTCTCCACTCGCTTCACAAAGGCTATGATTTGTTCAAAATGAACTATAATATGCATAGTATGGAGAAAACCCTCACCGAGCTTCATGGTATGTTGAAGCAAGCCAAGCAAACCCTCAAGGATGAGGGCAAGCATGACATGCTAATGGTGAGGAAGGGCAAGCCATTCAAACGTCCGGGCAAAAAGAAGAGCTTTAATGGGAAAAAGAAGAAATTCCTGCCTAAGTTTAAATCTGCCAAGGGCAGAAAGGACAAGAAGGCAGCCTCTTCTAAATCTGATTCCGAATGTTTCTACTGCAAGAAGAAGGGACATTGGAAATAGGACTGCCTCAAATTCAAGGAAGATAAGAAGAACGGCAACGTTGCTTCTTCATCAGGTATTTTCGTTATAGACTTAAACTTCGCTAGCAAAACATCATGGGTATTAGATATCGGATGTGGCTCACACCTTTGTTCCAATGCTCAGGGACTGAGGATAAATAGGAGGCTAGAGAAGGGAGAGGTCGAGCTTCGGGTCGGCAATGGAGCAAGGATGTCTGCCGTCTCCGTTGGAACTCTCAGTTTGTCTTTGCCCTTAGGGCTTATTCTAGAACTTGAAAACTGCTATCATGTTCCAAGAGTGACCAAAAACATTATTTCAATATCGGCGTTGGACGCCAAAGGATTCGAATTTTGAATCAAAAACAATAGTTGTTTTATTTATTTTGATAATGTTTTACTCCCTCCGTCCCAAATTACTTGCAACGGTTTGACTTTTTGCACTATTCACACATCTCCCTTTAACCATCTTTTTTTTACTATTATATGAAAGTCAATGTAATCATGTAAGATGTTGTTATGTCTATTTTTATGTATAGTTACTTAATATAAACTTTTTATAACTTATATAAATATATAATAAAAGATATCAACGGTCAAACATATGCATCGGCAAGCGTGTTCAGTCAAAATGTTGCAAGTAAACTGGGACAGAGGGAGTATATGGTAAGGCACATTCAGAAAATGGTCTTTATGTGCTTTCACTAGACAAACAGGTTTATAACATAGATAATACTGCCAAAAGGGCTAAGACCATCGAGTCGAATCAAACCTACTTGTGGCATTGTCGTCTTGGCCATATTAACATCAAGCGCATCAAGAAACTTCTTCAAGAAGGTGTTCTTGACTCATTCGACTTAGAGTCGTCTGAAAATTGCGAAGGATGCTTATTAGGCAAGATGATAAAACAGCCATTCTCCAAGTTGGGAGAAAGGGCAAGTGACTGATTAGGTCTAATACACACGGATATATGTGGACCAATGAGCACACCCGCAAGACAAGGTTACCGATATTTCATCACTTTCACCGACGATTATAGAAGATATGGCTATGTCTACTTAATGTCGAATAAATCTGAATCCTTTGAGAAATTCAAAGAATTTCATAAAGAAGCTGAAAATCAACTTGGCAAGAAAATTAAAGCACTTCGATCGGATCGAGGTGGCGAATATTTGAGCCATGAATTCGACGATCACTTGAAAGAAAATGGCATTCTTTCGGAGTTGACACCTCCCGGAACTCCTCAATGGAACAGAGTGTCTGAACGGAGGAATTGAACCTTGTTAGCCATCGCAGCCCTAGCATGATGCCTAGGCACCATGGCAACCTATCGCAAGCACCACAAGCACCAGGCAGCCCATCGCAGCTAGCAGCGTGCTAGCCTGGGTGCCTGGGTGCACATGGCAGCCTATCGCAAGCACCACAAGCACCAGGCAGCCTATCGCAGCTAGCAGCGTGCTAGCCTGGGTGCCTGGGTGCGTATGACAAGGCCACACACGCACCAAGCCATCGCAGTGCTAGGCACTGACGCATGTGCATGTGCGTGTGTGCGTGCCTCACACCAAGCATAGCAGTGCTAGGCACTGGCTGATGCGTGTGCGAGTGTTGCGTGGTACGTAGCATGCTGCGTATTGCGTGGTGCGTAGCACGATGCAGAGGAAGGGGCCAACATGCGTGGCTCGCTAGCAACAAGCATGCTGGCTGTGTTAGCAATGGTGCGCAAGGTATGTGTGCGTGCTAGCCTATGCGTGGGCTGCTGAGGGCCAGTGCCAGCACTATGTGCTAGCAGCGCCCAGAGCCAGCACACAGCACCAACACCAGCCCAGCAGCACGCATTGATTGGCTGGCTGGGGTGCTGGGCAGCAAGGCAGTGCTAGCTGGCAGCCCTAGCTGGCAGCCAGCTAGCCTTCCTTAAGCCGGTTTGGTGAGAAGTGGGGACCAAGGCTTGGGCAAGACCTTGGGGAGCAAGGCAATGGTCCCCCCCACCTCTTCATGGTCCTCACCTAACCTTCTCTCTCCCCTTGACACTTGTTGCATTGTGATTGAATTTAATTATTGATTTATTTTAGAAATAAATTAATTTGCAAATTATTCATTCTCCCACATTGGTTGGGGAATGAAGTTCAAGGGTTCATTTCCCTATAAATACCAAGCTTGGGTATTTGGGAAGTAACAACCTTGAGTGGAATTAAAAAGGCAACTCTAATTAAGAGTAAACCTGTGATTCGTAAAACTCATAGTTTTTTTGTCCGGGTCTAGACTAACCTTCTAGACTTAGGACGCTCGGGTCGGGTCGAGGGTACGATCCGTCGGAGATCTCGTGTTTTCGGGATTTTGAAGTAAGAGCTCTTTGGGAGCGAAGCACGCGACAAAGGTATAATTCTTGTTTTTAATCTTGTTTGATTAAGTTTAATATGCTTGTTAATTGTTTTAATTAAGGGGCGGGTCTTGGTGGGTTTCCTTCCGCGTAGTGTCGGGTCACTACGAAACCCTACAGAAACCTGGATTGGTTTTTTCTTTACTTTATTCTTGTACGTAATGGAGACTGGACCACAAGACATTACTGTTTGGTTGGGTCATGTTTAGATTATATGCTCTTTGCTAGATTTCGGTAAAGTTTATGAGGGTTGTTGAGTATCTTAGACAAGTGGTGGGTCTTTATTGCATTGGATTTATTTAATCTTGGATCTTGTGGGTTGCTCCCTTATATTTATTTAGTCAAATTTTGGCTTGATTCCTTATATTGTGATTTATGTAAAAATAAATATGTGACGCTGTAGCTGTGCCTAGGCTTCATATAACTTTCTGCAGTATATTAACCTTTTTTTTGGGGGACTTATGTAGCTCTACTGAAAGTGAGCATGGAACTTCAAGTCGCTCAAGAAGACGCGAGCATGATGACAAGCCAAAGATGGAACTTCAATTTTGAGATGTGTGACATTATAGTATAATTTGAAAGTACAAGCTAATTACTAGTGCCTGCTCTATTCCTCTTTGATGTAGTTGCAGACTCTTGCTTGTGAATTATGTATCATTTTTTGAATTAAACGTTTCTTTGATGTAACTTTTATTTATGTAATATTGCAGATCCTAGCTTTAGGATTGGTTGTCTGGAAAAAGTGAATATGGCATATGAGTATGACCGGGACTAGATGATTCGCTTCTATGGATTTGTGGCTAAGTGAGTTTTCTTTTTTTGTTTTTTTTTGTTTCCCTTTTTGTACTTCAGAATCACTAAATACTGATCTAGTTATGAGTATCTTGTCCAAGCTAACTTATTATTTGTTGAATTCCTTGGAGTGTGCCTATCTAGGGGATAGGGTCTTATATTGCAGTATGTAAAGGGGGATAATGAAGTAAATCTTGCATATTTACCTTTTCGTTGTTACTTTCTTTCTCTTAGTGAAGTTGATAACCTGTTATATATGTATAATAGCTCTGTTAAATAATTTTTGTGGTGGCTTTGCGCGGCTTACATTATATAATTTTTGTGGTGGCTTTGCCGGCTTACATTTAATTATAAGTATTGATTTATAAGTATTGCTCATTTGATTGTATAATTAGGGTTTAATTATTTAGGTTCTAAGTTGATTACTTAATTAGTGTTATTTTTGGGGATTATTTGCTATAAATTCTGTAATTGACTTTGAAAGTGTCAAAATAGAAGTTCTGCAAACCATAAATTTGTTCCAAGTTCTTCCCAAATTGGTTGTCTTTGATCTCGATTATACTATCTGGCCTTTCTACTGGTATACTTTCTTCACTTTTTTTGTTTTTATCTTTTGATTTTCATTATAAAATCAAATTATGGGATTACAAATTACTCAAATTACGGATTTTGTTCTATAATTTCTCAATTTTAGTTATAATTCTTTCTCTATACATTGATTCCCTCATTTTATTTTTAATATCATATTATTGGAAATCTAGGGAATGTTGGTGATATCTTGAAAATTGTTAAATTCCTGACAATCTGATATTGTTGCTTCATATTTTCCCAATTTTTTATTGTTTCATATGTTTGTTGCATTTCAGAGAAATATAATCTAAGAAGTTAAATGTTACTCTGATAGGAAAGTGATGAACTTTATGTATGATAAGATTGGGATCATTTAACTTGTTTTTATGGCCTCTCTTTGGAAGTGGCTTTTGCACTGGGATGCCATTTGCATTGTATTACGTTATAGCTTGTTGTATCGTGCCTTGAGATTTATAGAGTATTTTGATTTCTCTAATTCTTTTTTGATAATTGTTTGATTAGCTAGGAAAATCTAATTGAGTGCGAGACAAATAAACTTCCTCTTGTCGGAAAAGATACCAAGTTAGGCCTTCATTATTTTTGCATTATAAAATCACTTTCCTGAGATTATTTCTTTTGTTACAACATTTGGCAAATAATAGGCATGTTCAGTCTCCTTTCTTCCCTTTAAGGTTGACATAGTAATGAAGTTATTCAATCTTCTGTGAGTACTAATGGAGTTATGGGCTAGTGCTTTACTGATATAGGAATTAGAAAATCTATTGATTTTTTTACCTCCTTATTTTGGCTTCTAGTGTAGGTGAAATAAACAACAGCAGAAACAGTAGCTTGGGCAGCAGAAACAGCAACAGAAACAACAGTTGGCAGAAACAACAGCAGACATAACCAGCAGCAAGGACCTGCAGGCCAAAACCAGCAAGCCACGCCAGCAACACCTCAACAGCATTCCAGCAACACAACACCAGCAATACAGGACAACAAGCACTAGCAACTGATATCAGCAGCAACAGGCTGGAGAAGCAGGCTGTGACAGAACCAGCAGATAGACAAGGAGCAGCTGACTAGCTGAAGACCAGCAATGCCACAACAACAGAATCCAGCATCAACAGCCAGCACCTGTACACCAGTGGCAGCACCTGCAACCAGCAACAAGCTGGACAAAACCAGAACAACCCCAACAGCAGCTTGCACACACAGAGGTGCAAAGCAGAAGCAAGCAAAGACTTTGAATTCATATTAATAAAATTCTAATTTAATTTTGTAATTTTCCTTATAAGTAACAATGTACAAACTTTGAATTCATATTAATAAAATTTTATTTTTTTTAAAAAAATTCTTATTTTTTTTTTTTTTATTATTATTATTATTATTATTATTATTATTATTATTATTATTATTATTATTATTATTATTATTATTATTATTATTATCATTATCATTATTGGCATTAGGTATAGTGAACCGTGGCATTAGGGTATATGCATTGTGTGACATTAGGTATAGGGAACCGTGGCATTAGGGTATATGCACCGTGGCATTAGGTATAGGAAACCGTGGCATTAGGTATTATAGCTATTGCCACGGCAATAATGTTGCCGTTGCAATAGGTATTGATCTAAAGCCACAGATCATTAATGCCGTGGCATTAGGTGTCATATGCCGTGGCATTATACCTATTGCAACGCCAACAGATGCCACGGTACATGGTCGTTGCATTAGGTTTAATACCACAGATTTTGACGCCTAATGCAATGGATTTGAGGGTTGCAATAGATAAAAAATGTAGTAGTGTTTTTTCAAGACTACCAAGAAGAAAGAAATGTTCGAGTGAACAGAGGAGGCTCAGGAAGCCTTTGTACAATTGAAAAATCATTTGCATACCCTTCCTTAGCTCGTCAGTCCAGTCAAAGACGAGAAGCTATATATGCATCTTGTAATTTCAGATCAATCCTTAAGTGTCGTGCTACTTGTTGAAAGGGACGACCATCAGATCCCTTTGTATTTCATTAGCCACGTTCTGTACCGAGCTTAGGTATCCACCCATTGAAAAGTTCGGCTTGGCATTGTTCATGGCATCAATGAAGCTAAGGCTCTACTTTCTTGCTCACTCTATTATGGTCTACACGGACAAACAGTTAAAGAAGCCGTTCACAACATTGTAGGCCAGTGGCCGAATTTTTAAATGGGCCTCAAAATTGAGAGGATTCGATATTACATTCGAACCTAGAAAAGCAATTAAGGGCCAAGCCTTTGCAGATTTCTTGGCCAAAATGACACGGCCGGACTTACAGTCAGCAGAGGATCAGATCTAGAAAGTTTTTGTGGATGGAAGTGCAACAACGGCCAGATGTAGCGCTGGTGTCATATGTCAATCTCCGGAAGGAGACAAGTTTGAATATGCGTTGAGATTTCAGTTTCAAGCCTCTAATAGCGAGGCCGAATATGAAACCCTCATGGCCGGCCTTATATTGTGTAAGGCGGCCGGGGTAACAAAAATTGATGCTAGCTCGGACTCTCAGCTGATAGTCAGCCAAGTCAATGGTGACTCTGAGGCCAGGGAGCCGGCCATGATGAAGTATCTTCAGATGGTGAAGGATAAGGCCGAGAGCCAAGAGCATTTCACGGTGCAACAAGTTCTCGTCCGAGAATCACTAGGCTGACGCCCTCTCCAAGCTAGCTTCCTCGGCATCATGCGCTACTCCAAGATCTGTGTTCTGGGAAGTCAAGGAAAGGAGGAGTATCAATGCTGAGCCTATACAAATCATTGACAGAAGCTCCACATGGATGGACGAAATTATCTCCTATCTCAGGGATGGAGTTCTTCAGGACGACCCTAAAGAGAGTTGGATGATGAAGAAAAAGGCGGCATGGTTTGAGAAGAAGGGAGAGGACTTGTTCAAAAAAGCCTTTGTGAAGCCCTACTTGAAATGTATTACGCCCAAGAGGGGGCATAAGTGTTGGACGAACTTCACCAGGGGCATCGAGGATCACACATAGGCGGACGAGCTTTAGCTTAAAAAGTTATCCATCTGGGGTATTACTGGCCGAGCATGAATTCAGACGCCATGGAAATGGTGAAAAAATGTGACAAGTGTTGGGTTTCGTAGTGTCCAACACTACACGGAATGAAACCCTCCCAAGATCCGCACAAAATTAAAATTAAAGTAACTAAACATGTATATTAATTAACAATCACATAATTAATTAACAAAGAGAGAGAGAAATACGATCATACCCTTGATGCATGCTTCGCTCCCTTTAGAGCTCGAACTTGAAAGCGTAAAGCTCCGCAAATACGCCAGCTTCCAACGACTCTCACCCTCGAGACCCGACCTGAACGACCCCCTACCCCGAAGCTTAGTTGGGGCTAAACAAAAAGAACTTAGAGTATTAGAATAATGGTTTTCTCTTCTTGGAGATCCCTTAATATTCACAACTCAAGTGTCCCTTCCCAATGCCAAATTATTGGTATTTATAGGGAAAGGAGCCCTTGAATTCCAATCTCCCATCAATGTGGGAGAGTTGGTAAAATGCATTTTATTGAATTTAATTTAATTAAAAAATCAAATTAAAATGCAAATGAATCAACAAACGACAATTGTCAAGTGGTGATCAAGGGTAGGTGAGGATCATAAAGGGGGGGGGACCACCCTCCCCTTGTTCCCCAAGCAAACCTATACACACAAGCTCCCACGCGCACAAGCTCCCACACATAAGTGTTGTCGCTGGGCTTTGGTGCAAGGCCTGGTTGGCTGCCAGCCTTGCTGTGCAGCACAGCCATCACACGCACAGGCCAGGTTGGGTACTGGGCCTTGTGTTGTGCGGCTTTGCTGCTCGCATGGCCTAGCATACTAGCTAGGTCCTCGCTGCTGCACAAGGCACTTGCTGTCAGGCCCTTGCTATCCCGGCGATGCTTCGGTGAGTGTTGGTGCTAGCTTGCGTGCGACCAGCCGCACCATGCCCATAAGCATGCTCGGCCAGCAAGCTTAGCTAGCACGCGCAAGCATGCATGGCTTGCGGCAAAGCCATACATTGCGGTTGGTGCCTTATGCTAGCCTAGCCTTTGCATGGCTAGGCCTATGCGAAGCTACGACTTAACTTAAACTTATTGTTTACTTGATTTCTCGTCTTGTCTAATTCTAAATTCGACTCGACTTACGATGCTCGGTTTCGACGCTCTAAACTCGATATTCGACGTCTTTGTTCGTAATACTCTAATGACTCATTTAATCCTTCGGATTAATTCGTCGTTTTGGTTTGGTTACTCGATTAGGTGTGACCCGAAGGGTTCAGTCAAGATTAAGCTGTAATATTAATTATGCATTAATATTACTAATCGGAAGCGACCACTAGCTAGGAATTCTAATAACTTGACCTTACTGAATAATTAGCTTTCTAATAATTCCAAACCTTCTATCGGCATAATACACTTGTTCGAAGTACACCACTCCTTTTAACAAGTGCAAGAGATTTGCAACCCTCATTCACCACCCAGCATATAGCTTGTCGACCATAAGTAGTCCACTTCCCTTTGCAAAATGGGGCATGGACATCTTAGGGTCGTATACTCCAGCATCTAGACAGAGGCGGTATGTGTTAGTAGCTGTTGACTACTTCATAAAGTTGGTCGAAGCTGAGGCCGTCCGAGGGATCAAAAGGAGAGATGTATCGGCCTTCATCTGGAAGAGCATTATCACACGCTTTGGTGTGCCACAATCAATGGTGCTTGACAATGGACCGCAATTTGAGACCGGCCAACTCAAAAATTGGCTAAGCGACCAGGGCATAAAGCATTGTTTTGTCTCAGTCGGACGCCCAAAGGAAAATGGCCAAGTTGAAGCATACAACAAGTTGATCTCCAATGGCATCAAGCGCAAGTTTGAGATAGGAGGCGGCCTATGGACTGATGAATTGGCTAATGTGTCATGGTCCATTCGTACAACAACAAAAAGTTCAACATGGGAGTCCCCATTTTTTCTGGTCTATGGCGCTGAGATCGTGCTCCCAATTGAGATGTTTGAGCCCACTCTCCGAGTAATTATATATGATGAATCGGCCAATGGGGAGGCCATGAAGACCACCCTAGACTTCCTTCCAGAAGCTAGGGGCAATGCGGCGCTTAGACACGAAATTTATCGTCTAAGGATGACGAGGGCATATAATCGTAAGGTGTCAAAGCGGCCGCTTATGATTGGAGACTTGGTCTTAAGAAAGATGGAAGCGGTAGGCCGGGCCAATGAGGATGGAAATTTAACCCCAAACTGGGAAAGGCCTTACCAGATCAAAGAAGAAGTCTGAGATGGTACATACCGTCTTGATGCCTTGGATGGTCGTCCTATTCCTCGTACGTGGAATACGAACAATCTAAAAAAAAATTATGTATAAATTTTGTACATAGTCAAAAGTTGTATATACAACTAGGCCTAAACGACTGAGCAATGTAATTAAAGCCATACGACCAAAAACAATGTAATTTTGACAATATTAATGAAAAGGTCAAACATTATTATTTTTGCCATTTACTTTGTATGTTTATCTATTAATAAGCAGAAAAGCCGACTAAAAACAAAAATAAGGGTGGCTTGTAAAATAGTAGCCCGACCCTTGAAGAGGGCAGAGCTGAATAACTAATACATCACAATGTAAGCCGCCCAAAAAGAGAATCGAAGTTGCTTGCAATATAGCAGCCCGACCACTGAAAGGGCATGATTAGATGGCCAAGTAAAATGCCTAGCAAGGGCATCCCCTAGTTAGGCAACTCGACTATAAAAACCAAAATGGCTAATCACTCTGTCCGGCCCTAGAACGGTCGGACGGATGAAACATAAGGTAACCCAAAAATTGCCTAAGGTATTTAACCTAAAAGGCGTGGGCATACCTAGGCGTCCGAGCTCAATAAATACTAAGAAATAATCAAATTGAATAAATACTTGAGATATCATGAGTGCGGCTGAGAGATAGCATCAAAGGACGATTATGCACAAGCTAATAAAGTGACCGACTAACTGAAATTGATTCGGCATTCACCTACTCCAAGGGCAATCATTATTATGCACAAGCCAATAAAGCGACCGACTAACAACCTTGGCCTCCTCTTTGAGGCAGACGTAGTTAAGGCGCTTAGTAAAGCGCTCCTCATAGTAGACCGTCGTGCCCTCCTCGACCATCAGGGAGAAGGCCTCGTAGGATCGGCTCTTTAGCTTTTCCTCATCCCTATGCTCTATACGAATGACCTCTATGGATCTATTGGCCGAGGGGCCTTCAACTGCTCGGACAAGTCCGCAATGAACTTATTCAAGCGCTCAACCTCAAGTTTGAGGGAGTCTACTTGATCCAGGACCGTCTAAAGAGCTTCCTGAAACGAGGTCAACTCATTCTTTAGTTTCTCGAAGGCTTCAAAGCCCTCCTTCCACTAAGAGGCATTTGGAACCGCCTCATCCCGCTCCAGGTTAAGCGTCTGCCTGGCCAGCTTCTCTCGTTGGAGTGCCTCGCCAATCTTGACGATGTCCTCAATATGCCGAGCTGACTTCTCAGAGAGAGCCGTAAGGGCCGTTTCATAATGGATCTTCTACAGGGCCAGGTTGCCGGTGGTCTCATCTTGAAGCCGATTGATGGTGGCCCAGGCCGCCATAATCTTCTCATTCTCCTTATCCTTCCAATTCAGGAAGGCACTTAACCTGAGGAAGATCTACATTTGGACGGAAACACGTCAACAAAAGCAAACTAAGAAAATAATCTAAGTATGAAAGCAAAATTAAGCCAAGGGAAGTTACAAAATGCTACCTCGTAATTACAGTTGATCATTGGGCCAAGGAAGCCCTCATTTATTCGGCGAAATTTGTCCCACTACTCCTTAGGGACTTCCCGTTGCATGGCCTCCCTAATAGCTTTCCGGTCAGCGCCTGTGAGCGACTGGCCGGATAGCTTCATATGCATCTTCTCGGCAATGTCTGCACAAAACCAAGAAAAGTGTTAGAGTAAACAAGCATGTTCTTAAAAACATAAGTCAACAGCCGTACGAAGATTCAGCTTACTGTAGGGTTTCGTAGTGACCCGACACTACGCAGAAGGAAACCCACCAAGACCCGCCCCTTAATTAAAGCAATTAAACAAGCATAAACTTAATCAAACAAGATTAAGGATAAGAATTATACCTTTGACGCGTACTTCGCTCCCAAGGAGCTCTTACTTCAAAATCCCTAAAAGACGAGATCTCCGACAGATCGTACCCTCGACCCGACCCTAGAGTCCTAATTCTTGAAGGTTAGTCAAGACCCGGACAAAATAACTATGAGTTTTACGAATCAAAGATTTACTCTTTTCAAGAGTTGCCTTTTTAATTCCACTCAAGGTTATATCAAATCCCAATACCAGGCTTGGTATTTATAGGGAAATGATCCCTTGATTCTCATTCCCCAACCAATGTGGGAGAATGTTTTATTTGTCAATTAATTTATTTCTAAAATAAATCAATAAACAAATGCAATCACAATTCGACAAGTGTCAAGGAGGGAGAGAGTGTTAGGTGAGGACCATGGAGAGGTGGGGGGACCAATGCCTTGCTCCCCAAGGCCTTCCCAAAGCCTTGGTCCCCACTCTCCTCATAAACTGCCTCACCCTAGCCTGCTGCCCAGCTGACAGCTAGCGTGCCAGCTGGCTGTGCCAGCTAGCCCAGCATGCTAGCACAAGCCCAGCAACATCGCTGATGCTCGCTGGTGCGTGCTGGCGCAGGCGCTGGTGCGTGCTGACGCTGCTGCCAGCATCCCCTGCAACGTCGCTGCTCGCATGGCCCAGCATGCGTGCTGCTAGCGAGCCACGCATGCTGGCCTTTTGCCACGCACCGCACTCCTACACCATGCGCACCACGCATCTCTCTCGCACACAGTGCCTAGCATGCGTGCTGCTAGCAAGCCACGCATGCTTGGCTTGACGTTGCTTGCTAGCCTGCCAGCCCCTCGCACACACACTCTCGCATAGCCACACGCATCAGCCCGACACTGTGCATCATGCATGCATATGCCTCGCCCAGGCACCACGCACCACGCATGCGCCAGTGCCTAGCACTAGCTGTGCTTGGTGCGTGTGGCCTTGCCATGCGCCCAACACTATGCTAGGGCTTCTATGGCATCAGGCCATCCTAGGGCACGCATGGTGCGCCTAGTGATGCTGCCTGGGCTGCGATGGCGTCCAGCCATCCTAGGCCACGCATGGTGCGCCTAGTGATAAGCATAGTCCTGCGATGGGCTTGCTGGCTTGCGATGGCGCCTAGCATCATGCTAGGGCTGCGACAGCGCCTAGGCATGATGTTAGGGCTGTGCTGGCGCGCCTGGTGCTGGCGATGGCCAGCCATGGTGCCTAGCCATCATGCTAGGGCTTCCATGGAGCGCTTAGTGACTATGATAAGCTAGCCTAGCCTAGCTATAGCTACGCTCATACTTGTTGATTGTGATTTTGCGACGCTCGGTCTCGACGCCCTAGGCTCGATTTTTGACGTCTGTATTCGTAAAACTCTGTCGACTCATTAAATCCTTTCGGATTAATTCGACGTCTCGGATCGGAGATTCGATTGGGTTCGTTCCGAAGGGTTCAGTTAAGATTAAGCTGTAATATCAATTGTACCTCAATATTACTGATTGGAAGCGGCCTCCACCTAGGCATTCCGATCACTTGACCTTACTGAAGAATTAGGTCTGTAATAATTCTGAACCCTCTATCGGAATAATACACTTGTTGGAAGGACACCATTCCTTTCAATCTCCCACTTGTCCTTCCGGACAGCTGTGCATATTGTGTATAGCTCATTTCCTTTGTCACTTAATGTTTCTTCGTGAACTATAAGGTAAGATTCTCTGTCATCCTTATTACGTTCAGAAGTGTTTCTCGATCTCCGAGTTCGACTGTCAATAAGCAGATGATTTCTAAAATCCATCTGAGCATGGCCATGCATTTTTACAGTCTCACTCTTCGAGCGACCTTTTAAACAACAAAACATTTTCCCTATTGTTAGTAGGGGGACAATCCCAGTCTTGTATTGTAAGTTCTTCTTACTAAGATGACATAGACTCCCGAGTGTTCCCGTTATGATCCCCAGTTACGGCAGACGTTTGGAAACATCAAAGAGCCTAGTACTCAAACAAGAAAACTTCACAGTACTTGTTTCGGGGTTTTTTGATGTCCTGCGGGAGAGTTACAATTCTGAGACTGGAACCGGACGCCTGTACCTGCAAAACAAACGGATGCTCCGGATGATTGGAGATCCGCCTCCAACGGTCAAGTTAGTACTTGATTAAGGAGTAATTCATGCAGAAATAATGTAGTTTGGTCTCTCTAGGTGAGAGTGTTTAATGTGCGTAATCCCCTTTAATGAGGACTAAAGAAGGTATTTATAACCTTGGGAAGCGTGCCACTCTCTAAGTTTAGGTTAAACCTAGGGCTGACTGGGCCTCCAACAAGGATTGGGCCTTGTTGGCTCATTTTCCCATGTGTCATGGGAAAGACACGCGTCGCGTCGCGGCTGGTCCATGGTGGACGAATATTTGGTTGACACGTGGTAGGCTCCCATTGGCCTACGTGAAGGACACGTGGTTGAACCTGGTTGGTCCACGTGTCAGATGGTGATTGGTGGATAAAAATCTCCTAAACATTTGCCCCTCACAGGTGGCACGTGACTGGTCACGTGTTACCTGTGACAGGTGTCGCACCGTAACAGGCGACGACCTGCTACAGGTGTCACTCGGCGAAAGGCCGAGAGATTTTCCCGCCCAAATTTTGAATTTGGGAGTGACCCTTCGCCTTCTCATTTTCGCCTATATAAGGGTGTGTTGACTTCAATCATTTTCACACTTGAGAACTTTTGAAGAGAACATTTGGACCCCTGAACTTGCTCTGACATTCCGGATTCTTTCTGCCTACCGCCTGCTTTGACAAGCCGGTTACTCAGAATTTTCAGAACTTCGTCAACTTCACTTGTTCAGGTAACCGTCGGTTCTCTCACTCTTTTATCTTTTCTTTATTTTTTTCCTTTTCTTTTTGAAATGGCACCACAGAAGCACACGACACGACCTAGGTTAGTGATCAGCCGGTCACCGGGGACGGCTGAATCTAGGACTAGGAGTGCCGCCTGCCCTTTTCCGAACCAATCTTTGCCCTTTATACAAAGTCCGATTGTCTCTGTGTCTATGCAGAACATAATGGCCAGAACAAAAAGAACTGCTAGGATTACAAACTTAGACGGCTCCTCCTACCAGGTACCGATTAGTGAGACATCTGACCAGGTGCCAGATGCTGAAGTAAACCAAGGCGGCTTGACCGCCGACAGCTCTGAGGGAGGGGTCAAGGTGGTCCCTTCCCATTTTACAGTTGACATGTCTACCTTTTCTCCCGCTCCTATCGAAGGAGAGGGGCGGGCCCCTCTGGGAGAGGAGAGGAGTCATCCTCTTCGGATTCGTCAGAGGACGAGTCCGAGTCTAGTTCTCCTGGTCATACTTCTCTAGATACAGAAGAGAAAAACAACCGCCTACAAGAGGCGAGGCTTTCTCACACAGTTGAGAAGGGGGACAATTGGGCGGAGCCGTCCGCCTCTTACAGAGAGCAAAATACCCCTTACTACTGCACTGTCCCAAAAGGCCGGATTAAGGCCATGCAAGAGAAAGTGGGGAGCTTTATTGCGAACCACACAATGGGCCCCGGCTTTTTAGTTTTTGTGCCGGATCCAGAGGACACAGTCATCTGGCCGGCTGGTACCAGCTACGATAGCGCCTGCTTCGGCTGCTACGAGGCGGCCATCAGAGCTGGGTTGCGCTTCCCACTACATCCGGCTGTTCAGCGGATCTTGGATGGGTATGAGTTGGGGTTATGGCAGTTTGCCCCAAACTCTTGGTTTAACGTTCTCGACTATGTGGTCGGGTGCGAACTGCACGGGGTGGAGCCAAACTTCAAGGCTTTCGCCCACATGAACTACCTCAGCCGGACCCCTAAGGCAGGCGGTATCGGCTGGTATCAATTGACCATCCACAGAGGCTACCTCATGACAAGAGGTAAAGAAAACAAGTGGAAGGATTGGCGAAGCACCTTCCTTATCATTGAGAGTTCAGACACGGAGCTGAACCAGCGCTTCAACAGATGGAACAGGGATCCGTTTCTTCTGGCAGGCGGTCGCAGCATGCCACCTGTTCCCCCAAGAGCTAAGAAAGAGATCCTGGACAAAGGACTCTTTAAAGTAGAGACGAGGGTCGACTCTACTACAGGGGTGTGAGAGAAAGTACCCCTGCACTGCGTCCCGAGCTTCAAATGGCTCTATGACGAGTACTTTTTGGCCGCCTGTGGCCTCAGCAGTCGGTGCTCAAGAGGTAGCCGGCCTGTCGAATACTCTGTTTTGCCATGCATTACTGTTATGACTTTTTATTAACTTTGGTATTTGTTCTTGCAACGGACGCCATGAGCAAAATTACCGCCTCCAAGACTGCGGCGGCTATGTTGCGTGCCTCTATCATGCAACAATCTTCAGCCGACTCTCCTAACAAGGAGGCACCCTTGGTAAGTTGCAAGCCCTTCACCCTTTCTCCTTTTTGAAGTTGGGTTTATACAGATACTGACCGTGTGCTTTTTTTTTTTTTTTTTTTTTTAGACGGGCACCCCAAGAACTTCTTCCTCCGAACAGCCGGACTCCAAGACCCGGAAGACGACTGTGGCGAGCTCTCCTAGTGCTGTCAGGAAACATGCGGCGGATGAGAAACAGCCGGCCACTCCTTCTCAAACTCTAAGCAGGCCGCCTAGAAGTATGGAACTGTCCTTATGAATTCGGACTTGCTTCCTTTTTACTATGTCTAACATGCTTGTTTATGCTTGATGCAGCCGGTCCTCAGGAATCGGACCTGGTCGAGGTGGCCAAGTCCATGATCAAAGCCGTCCCTCCAGCTGAGAGAGAGGCGGTCAGGGGTGTCGGCACCCTTGATGTAGACGGAATTGCAGGGCTCCTTGCTGAGGTCTACTTAGTATATTTTTGTTGTTTGATTCCAGGACGCCTGTTTTTTGTTTTAAACCTGACGCCTGTTTCCTTTTACTCAGTCGCCTCTGACTGTGATAAGGTAATGTTTCAAATTGCCCAAAATGAGATTTTCACAACTGATATTCTTTATTATCAGGCGCAGGCTACCTCTGCTATCCGGACTCAGTTGGAGGCGGCCCAGAAGAGAAATAATGAGCTGGAGACGACCATCAACAATCTCAAGGCCGAGCTGAAACCTCTTCGCCAAAAAATGACCTCATACGACTCCTTGGAGAAATCCTTGGAGCGCGTTAAGGAGCGCTTGGCGACTCAGGAGAAGAGTCTCACTGCGGAGCTCTCGGCAAAGGCCGAGCAGGAAAAGCAGGATCTAGTCCGAGAGATGATGGAAGACTCGGCTCGGATCCAGCACCTGACCTGGGGCCGTCTCTTCCCCAATGCCGAATTTGCCTCATGGGAAAAAACGTATCGCCAGTGCTCTGAAAGATATAATCAAGAGATCCTGGCGGCTGCTGAGGACGTGGCGTTGGAGGAGGAGGATCCGGTAGTGGCCCTAGTGCCGCTTGGGGTGGATGCGTCGAAAAAAGATGCAGATGAGGCCGAGTCAAGCAAGAAGAATGCTGACTAGGCGGCAGCTGCTACTGTTGAAGATCTGCCCCCATCTTAAGCTTTTGTCTTTTATTTCTTCGGCCTGCGTGCCGTTTGTTTTTCCTTACCCGGCCAGGGGACCGGGGCTCTGAATATTTTGCCGGTCTTATGGCCGGCTTCTTTTGTATCTTTTACCCGGCCAAGGGGCCGGGGTTTTGAATATTTATCCCGGTCTTTATGGCCAAATGTTAATATAACTTAGGCGACCATTATTTTAGGTCGCCTTTTTGCCAAAATGTTTCAAATTTTCGAATTTGTGCTTTTATTTTGCTAAGCATCGAAACTCTGATATCCAGTTGCATACTATACCGACTGTTTGCATGGCCGATAGTAGTAGACAGGTAAGAGGTAGCCACACTGCCTATGCCCCTGGACGACTGGTTCTCTGTTTCCAGGCTAGGCGATCAGTCAGCCATTTATCCAAATGCCTGACTCATTTTGAAGACTGGATCCCCTTTAGGCGGGCGGTCCTGTCATTTTTAATATTAACCAAGTAGGAAGGTGGTTTCTTACCTGCCATGGTTTTAAGCGAGAAAAACTAGGCGGTCTGGGCCGGCTAGTCCCTGCTGTGTTAACTTAGTGAGAACAGGCGATATATGAACACCTTTTTAGTTTTATACCAAGTTTTAAGGAGTGACCAAGTAAACATGGTTGTTACTTAGACGCCGAGTGACTGAGTAGTAGGGGCTTCAAGCGGTGGGTACCGATTGTTCCCCTTTATTCGCCAATGTTTGTTGGCTATTAACTCATAAGGTACCGAATGTTCTTATCCCAAGTAGTTCAGTCGGTTGTTTGACACGGATGGTTACTACAAACACTTGTTGGACCTGATTAGTCGAGTAAGTGAGAGGTATCCTTGTCTGAGAAACGGCTACGTGGTTGTCTTGGTTAAACAGTCGTATAGGTGTCGTGTAATTATTTTATAGAACAATGTTCCACCCAAAAGGGAGCTGCTCTCTGCGACGAATTTCATCCGGATGGATGCCGCCGGACGCCTGCTATGATGTTGGGATAGGTCGGATTAGTTTAACATTTGAATCAGTTGGCATGGCGCCTGATCTGATCATTTCGGCCATGAGCCTTTGATAGTTCTTGGTGAACTAGGTTATGGGAGAGTAGCCAACTGTTTGTCAGTAGGCATGCCCCTCTTAGTACAAAATTGAATGAAACAAAACTTTTATTAAGTAGCTCTCGGCTATTTACATCATTCAAAAATAATATTTCTTAAGATTATCTACATTCCAGGTTCGAGGCAACGATTGGCCGTCTTGTGTTTCCAGACGGTAGGTACCGTCCCTGACCTTTTCATAGATTTGTTAGGGTCCTTCCCAATTGGGAGTTAATTTTCCAGACTCATTAGCCCTACCGACTGCTTCCATCTTTCTTAGTACAAAGTCCCCCACTTTGAGTGGACGCGTGTGTACTTTTTTGTTGTATGATCTGGTCATTCTCAGGCGGTAAATTTCATGGCGCAAGACTGCATTGCCCCTCCTTTCTGGGAGTGAGTCCAAGGCCAGGCGCATGAATTCCCAGTTTGCCTCTTCGTCATATAACATTACTCGAAGGGTCGGCTCGTAGTGTTCAATTGGAAGAACAACTTCTGCCCCATAGGTTAGGAGAAAAGGGGTTTCTCCAGTCGATCCTTTTTCAGTCGTCCTAATGGCCCAGAGAACATGTGGTAGTTCATCTGCCCATAGGCCGCCTGCTCGCTCAATCTTTTTCTTGAGTCCGTCTAAGATGATTTTATTAAAGGCTTCTACTTGGCCGTTTGCTTGTGGACGACCGACTGATGCAAAGTAATGTGAGATACCTTGGTCACCCAACCAGCTTTTGAGAACAGGCGTCTCAAATTGGGGACCATTATCAAAAACCATAGACATGGGAACCCCGAACCGAGTGATGATATTTTACCAGACGAATGAAATCACATCCTTCGTCTTGATTCCCTTGACAGCCTCTGCCTCTACCCATTTAGTGAAGTAGTCGACTGCCACAAGTATATACTTCCTACCGCCTGTAGCAGGCGTATAGGGACCCAGAATGTCCATGCCCCACTTAGCAAACGGTAGTGGGCTATGAATGGTAGTGAGGTCGGTAGCTGGACGGTGAGTTAGCTTGCCAAACTTTTGGCACTTGTCACATTTTTTCACCATCTCCATTGCATCTGCTTCCAGAGTAGGCCAAAAGTAACCCTGTTGCCTTGCCCGTTGAGCAAGCGACCTGCCGCCTACATGGGAAGCGCAGTAACCAGAGTGGAGATCTTCTAGGATCTCTGGTCCTTTTTCTGGAGTAACACACTTCAAGTAGGGTTGAAGATATCTTCTTTTGTGAAGTTCTCCCTTTATCATTTCAAAGCTGGCTGCTCCTTTTTTCAATGCAACCGCCTGGTGTTGATCATCCGGCAAGGTGTCGTCTGTCAGATACGCCCTGATTGGATCCATCCAGGTTGAACTTCTGTCTAAGGTTCCAATACGGTCTTCCTCAATACTTCTTTTCTCCATCACCTCCCAGAAAACAGTTCGTGGAGTATCACAGGAGGCCGAGGATGCTAATTTTGAAAGAGCATCCGCCTGGTTGTTTTCTGATCTCGGCACTTGAGTCAAATGAACATCTTCAAGGGATCCGACTGCTTGTCGTACTGCCTGTAAATACTTGATCATTGCCGGATGGGTTGTTTCGTATTCGCCATTGTACTGACTCACTATCAATTGTGAATCAGAACAGGCGTTTATCTTTCTTGCCCCTGCCGCCTTACACATGCGGATTCCGGCTAGTAAGGCTTCATATTCTGCCTCATTGTTTGAGGCCTGAAAATTGAAACGTAGAGCATACTCGTACTTGTCGCCCTCTGGCGACTGACATATGACGCCTGCTCCACAACCATTTGAAGTAGAGCTCCCGTCCACATATACCTTCCAGACTTGGTCTGGAACTTGAGAATCAGGGGGACGAGTCATTTCAACAATAAAATCAGCAAAGGCTTGCCCCTTCACTGCTTTCCTAGGGTCGAATGTGACTTCGAGGCTTTGAATTTCTATGGCCCATTTGATCATTCGGCCTGACGACTCCATGGTGGTCAATGGCCGCTTGATAGGTTGATCTGTATACACGACGACTTCATGTGCCAAAAAGTAGGGCTTCAATTTTTTAACAGCCATGAAGAGTGCGAGACCAAATTTCTCCACTAAGGGATATCTCAACTCGGCATTTTTCAGTACATGACTGACAAAGTAGACCGGGAGCTGGCAGCCGTCTCTTTCAGCAAGAAAGACAGCACTTAAAGCATGATCTGAGACGGCCAGATACATGTAAAGTACTTCTTTGGGTAAAGGACTGACCAGCCTCGGCAAGGAATGCAAATGAACTTTCAACTTTTGGAAGGTCGCCTCAGCATCTGGCCCCCATTCAAACCTTACATTTTTCTTAATGGCCTGGAAGAAGTATAAGCATTTGTCGCCTGATCGACTTAGAAATCTTCCCAAGGCCGCCAGACAACCTGTTAGCTTTTGAACCTCTCGGACGGTACGAGGCGACTGCATGTCGATGACCGCCTTTACCTTCTCAGGGTTCGCCTCTATTCCTCTCTGATTGATAAGAAATCCGATAAATTTCCCACACTCAACTCTGAATACACATTTCTTGGGATTGAGCATGACATGGTGCCGCTTAAGTGTGGCGAAAGTTTCTCGGAGGTCCGACAGATGATCTAAATGAAGCTTAGACTTAATAATCATATCATCAATGTATGCCTCGACGTTCCTCTCAATCTGATCAAAGAACACAGTATTTATCATTCGCTGGAAGGTGGCCGGGGCATTCTTCAGACCAAACGGCATGACTGTGTAACAGTATAACCCTTGATCAGTGACGAAGGCCGTCTTCTCCTGATCCTTCTTCCATAAAGGAATTTGATGGAAACCAGAGTAGGCGTCCATAAAGCTCATCAAAGCATGACCGGCTGTTGAGTCGACCAAATTATCAATTTTAGGCAGAGGGTAACTGTCTTTTGGGCACGCCTTGTTTAGGTCCGTGTAGTCTACACACATTTGCCAGGTACCATTCGGCTTTTTAACAAGCACTGCATTCGCAACCTATTCTGGGAAGAAGCATTGCCGAATGAACCCTGCATCAACTAGTTTCTTAACTTTGACGGCTGCCGCCTGACTTCTTTCTTCGCCATGGTTCCGCTTCTTCTGCCTTACCAGCTTCTTTTTCGGATCCACGGCCAATTTATGTACTGCCAGGTCAGAACTGATGCCTGGCATATCATGGACTTCGAATGAAAAGATGTCTTTGTATTCTTGCAAAAGTTGATGAAAGTCATCACCTAAAACTCTCAGAGCAGTCGTCCCAACCTTGGCTGTTCGGTCAGGGCGCGAGTCGCCTAGGATCAGGTCCGTATGCTCACCAGCCGGCTGAGGGCGGAATTCATCTGACTGCTCCTCTGCCAATGATTGCTATTTCTCTCTTTTCTTGCGACCCTCATCTGGGCAGCCTTTCTTTTCTGTCCGCCTGCTTCTTGAACAGGCGCACTCTCCTTGACATTGTCAAGGTCTATTTTTCCACCACTTGACCCAGCGGCCATGACAGTGGGCTTGATATCCGAGAGACAGCACTCTCGGGCCATCTTCTGATCTCCCCTTAGAGAGCCGGCTGTTCCATCATCCCTCTCAAATTTGAGCAACATAAGAGACGGGATTATAACAGCCTTGGAATTATTCAGGGTTGGTCGTCCCAGAATCATGTTGTAGGCCGAGAGTTCCTCAACTACCAGGAATCGGACCACCATGTGGCGACCTTCCCCTTTTTCACCCAGGCGGATGGGTAAATCCACTCGTCCCACTGGGTGGACGACTCCTCCTCCAAACCCTACTAGAGGGTGGGATACCGGATGTAGGCAATCAGTCTTGTATTTGAGCTTTGACAGACATTTGCTACTGATAAGATTTGAGGAGCTGCCGTTATCTATGAGGATTCGGCCAACTCTCTGGTTGGCCACTTTACATTCAATAACAATAGGGTCGTCATGCGGCCCCCTTACCCCTCCTAAATCTTCTTCAGTGATGACAATTTCATGAAATGAATATTTGGAGGGCCGTTCTTGGTGAACGGAATTGACGTCTAGTCGCCTGATATTGTCTTTGTTTCCCCTGATAGTGGGGCCGCCTCCTGAGAATCCGCCTGCAATGGTGTAGACGACTGCATCATTTGTATCAGAGCTGTCGGCCTGTTGATTCTTTTTGGCCGACTGCTTTTTCAAGGAAGTGTTCCCCTTAGATTTCTTGACATAAGAGTCAAGATCACCTTGTTCAGCCAAGCGGTCCAGATACCGCATGAGACTGATGCATTCGTTGGTTTGATGACCAACATCTTCATGATAATCGCAGAATTTTTCTTGGTTCCGGTTGCTCGCAGAACCCTTCATGGGGGCCGGCTTCTCAATTGAGATCCGTCCCTTGATTTCTTTTAGGATAGCTTGGTTATCCTTGTTAAACACATACTTTGGGGAGTATAGTTTGAATTATTTCTTCTTCTTCTAGGCCGGCTGTTTAGATGAATCGGCCGCCCAGACCTCTTTTCGCTTCTTGTCCTCTTTGTTGGACGACTGCTTCTGTCGCCCTTCTTTCTTGTCGAACCTCTTTCCGTCCGACTGCTTTCCAGTATTACAAAGATCAGTCGCCTGTATATAGGCTTCAGCTTCAATCAAGGCTTCTTGAAGAGTCGCTACCCTCTTTTGAACCAAATCAAATTTGAAGGTCGACCCGTCTTTGAGGCCTCTGAAAAAGTCAGTATAAGCCACCTCATCCGGTAGCCCTTGAATCTGTATTCTCATCAGGTTAAACCGCCTGATGTAAGAACGAAGCCCCTCCTTCTCACCCTGCTGAATCGTCCCTTAATTAAGGGTCGTCTTCTTCGCAGGTATGTTCATGGCAAAGTTGGAGGTGAATAGGTAAGCAAGCGTCCTGAAGTTATTCACACAACCAGTCGGCAAGTTGCCGAACCATTGTTGTGCGATTCCTTTAAGAGTCGCTGGGAAACACTTGCACCAAGTGGGATCATCCAACCCTTGGAGGTACATCAGGTTGGTGAATGCCATCAAATGGTCTTCTGGGTTAGTAGTGCCGTCATAGGCGCCTATTAACACATTTTTAACTTTGACCGGCTGAGCGGCTTCAGAAATTTCCTTGGAGAAAGCCGACGGCTGTTCTCCAAGTCTAAGCAGCCGTAGCTGCCAGTCCAAAGGTTGGACATTTTTTGCCGCTTGTCCTCCAAACGGAGGGGGTTGGAGAAAATATTGTTGTTGCGGTACAAAGGGTAAGTATGGCACCGCCTGGTCACTCTGAAAATCAGACCGACGGGAGGTACCGCCTGTCTGACACTCATGATTTGACTGAGCATACCTCATAGAGGTATGGCGCAGACTATCCTAAAAATCTGAAGTAGAGGCCGACTCTGACAGTCGGTCGTTCCTCTTCTGCTCTAGCAATAGCCGAGCATCTGTATATGTTTTCTTCGACCCATCCGCCTGAATATGACGAACGGGTTTCCTCTTTCCTGGAGTAAGAAAGCGGTACTTTGTGAAATCAAGGATAGGCGGCTCCCACTTCCTAGAGTTAGGATGAGGGGTCGCCTCTCGCCCTTGAACAGGCTTCCTCTTCCCTGAAGAGGAAGGTTTCTTAGCCGACTGCTCCTTGGCCGGAGCAAGTGTCTTTTTATTGATCAGCTCCTGAATCTCTCCCTTAAAGCCCCTCATGAAGGTCATGAGTTCGTTCCTTGTAATGGGAGCAGACCCATCAGCCGGCTATTGCTGAGAAGGCGGTGCACCGACTGGATCGCTGAGTCCAATTTGAGGATCATCCCGTTCTCTCCTTTGAGTATGACGGGTGCGCCGGGCCCTTAGGGTCCTGTCTGAAGCTGTATGAGCTTCAACTTCAAACTCTTCTTTAGTATCATGGTCCGACTAAACTTGAGGGTCGTCCAGAGGACGCCTCTCTTCAGGAGTCGGTACAGACGTGGATGCCATCTCAAAAGTACTCTCCCCACAGACGGCGCCAAAATGTTTCGGGGTTTTTTGATGTCCTGCGGGAGAGTTACAATTCTGAGACTAGAACCGGACGCTTGTACCTGCAAAACAAACGGATGCTCCGGATGATTGGAGATCCGCCTCCAACGGTCAAGTTAGTACTTGATTAAGGAGTAATTAATGCAGAAATAATGTAGTTTGGTCTCTCTAGGTGAGAGTGTTTAATGTGCGTAATCCACTTTAATGAGGACTAAAGAAGGTATTTATAACCTTGGGAAGCGTGCCACTCTCTAGGTTTAGGTTAAACCTAGGGCTGACTGGGCCTCCAACAAGGATTAAGCCTTGTTGGCTCATTTTCCCATGTGTCATTGGAAGGACACGCGTCGCGTCGCGGCTGGTCCATGGTGGACGGATATTTGGTTGACACGTGGCAGGCTCCCATTGGCCTATGTGAAGGACACGTGGCGGAACCTGGTTGGTCCACGTGTCAGATGGTGATTGGTGGATAAAAATCTCCTAATCAGTACTCATGGTCTGAGAAAATAAGTTCCGATAGCCATAATGAGGAATGTACTTATGACAAAATTTTAAATTTTCTTAAAGTACTCTCATAGGTCTTATCCAGTACAGTTCTAAACTGTACCTGTGCAAATGATTTATGACTGTCACGTCCTCGCATCACAAGAAACGGTGCTGTAAATCATACTACACACTAATCTATTGCGGTCATCAATCGTCCATCTATTAGATGACCTCGATTAGGGATACTTTTCGATTTAATATTCAATGTTCACTTAACAGGTGTTTCTTTATCCAAGACATGGTCTTGATACCCTGTTTTGAATATTTCAGTAAATCGAATGGATTCATTATTTAATTCTAAACCACAATTAAATTGTAATGGAGTGAATGATAATTTTGCACAAAAAATTAATTACTCCATTAATGAATGGTTTTAGTATAGTGTCTTACATTAAATCAACCCTGTTTAATTAAAACACTTGTACAGGGAATATCAAAGCCAATCTCCTATGTGCTAGATTCCCATTGCCTCAACGTGTATGTTGTGTTTCACTTGAGGCAAAGGTTTAGTCTAAGGATCGGCTACATTATCATCCGTGCCGATCTTACAAATTCTGATTTCACCTTCGGATTTCCATTCCCTTATCATGTGAAATCGCCTTTGCACGTGTTTAACCTTCTGGTGTTCTCTCGGCTCTCTGGCCTGAGCGATAGCTCCACTATTATCACAATAGAGGTCTATCGGTCCCTTGATTGAGGGTACAACACCAAGTTCACTGATGAACTTGTGAATCCAAACAGCTTCCTTGGCTGCTTCCGAAGCGGCCAAGTACTTGGCTTCAGTTGTAGAGTCTGCAATGGTGCTCTGCTTGGCACTCTTCCAGCTGAACGCTCCTCCATTCAGACAGAATATATACCCCGACTTTGACTTGAAGTCGTCTCTGTCAGTCTGGAAGCTAGCGTCGGTGTAACCTTCAACAACTTGTTATTTGTGGCCTCCATACACCAAGAACTTATCCTTGTTCCTTTTCAGGTACTTAAGGATGTTTTTGGCCGCAGTCCAATGCGCCTCTCCTGGATTTGATTGGTATCGACTCGTTGTACTCAGGGCATATGATACATCCGGCCTTGTACATATCATGGCATACATGATCGATCCGATTAGCGAAGCATATGGGATCTGATTCATTCTTTCTCGCTCAACAGGTGTCTGTGGACACTGTTTCTTGCTGAGAGTTATGCCATGGGACATGGGTAAATGCCCTCTTTTGGCATTTTCCATGTTGAATCAAGCCAGTACCTTATCAATGTAAGTACTCTGGCTTAATCCAATCATCCTCTTAGATCTATCCCTGTAGATCTTGATGCTCAATATGTACTGTGCCTCTCCTAAGTCCTTGATTGAAAAGCACTTTCCCAACCAGCCCTTTACGGACTCCAATAATTTTGTGCTGTTTCCAATGAGCAGTATGTCATCGACATACAGGACTAGGAATGCAATATCACTCCCACTGATCTTCTTGTATACACAAGACTCATCTGGATTCTTGATAAAACCAAACTTGCTAATGGCTTCATCAAATCGCAGATTCCAACTTCTGCTGGCTTGCTTTAATCCATAAATGGACTTTTTCAACTTGCAAACCTTTCCAGCATTGCCTGGATCGACAAAACCTTCTGGCTGTGTCATATACACAGTTTCTTCCAAAATCCCATTAAGGAAGGCGGTTTTGACATCCATTTGCCATATTTCGTAATCGTAATATGCAGCAATCGCTAGGATGATCCGGACGGACTTTAGCATTGCAACTGGTGAAAAGGTTTCATCATAGTCAATCCCGTGGACTTGTCTATAACCTTTTGCCACTAGTCTAGCTTTGTATATCGATACATTTCCATCTTTGTCTGTCTTCACTTTAAAGATCCATTTGCATCCAATGGGTGTATAACCCTCGGGCAAATTCACCAAGTCCCAGACTTGATTTTCAGACATGGAGTCCATCTCGGATTTCATGGCCTCTTGCCATTTTGCAGAGTCGGGGCTCGTCATAGCTTGCTTGTATGTCGTCGGCTCATCACCATCCATAACTAGGATGTCTTGATCATCAATTAAGACAATACCGAGGTATCAGTCTGGTTGAGATCTTTGCCGTTGCGACCTACGTAGGGTAATCGGTTGAGCATTTACATTGTCCGTTTGACTCTGACCAATCTTCTAGATGCTTCCAAAGTATCTAGATTGTCAGTTTTGTCAGGTTGACATTGTTGCTCGTCCTCTCGAACTTCGCCGAGTTCGATTTTCCTCCCACTTGTCATTTTAGAAAGATGATCCTTCTCCAAAAAGACACCATCACGAGCAACAAAAACTTTGTTCTCGGATTTATTGTAGAAGTAATACCCTTTGGTTTCTTTTGGATATCCCACAAAGAAACACTTATCCGATTTGGGGTGAAGTTTGTCCGAAATTAATCTCTTGAAATATGCTTCGCATCCCCAAATCTTGAGAAAAGACAACCTGGGAGGTTTCTTCGTCCATAATTCATATGGAGTCTTTTCAACAGCTTTTGACGGAGCTCTATTCAGTGTTAGTGCTGCTGTTTGTAGCGCATGTCCCCAAAACGAGATAGGGAGTTCACTAAGACCCATCATTGACCGAACCATGTCTAACAAGGTCCGATTCCTCCGTTCGGACACTCCGTTCCATTGAGGAGTTCCGGGAGGTGTCAACTCTGAAAGAATGCCACATTCTTTCAAGTGATCGTCGAATTCATAGCTCAAATATTCGCCACCTCGATCCGATCGAAGTGCTTTAATTTTCTTGCCAAGTTGATTTTCAACCTCTTTCTGAAATTCTTTGAACTTTTCAAAGGATTCAGATTTATTCAACATTAAGTAGATATAGCCATATCTACTATAATCGTCGGTGAAGGTGATGAAATATCGGTAACCGTGCCTTGCAGGTGTGCTCATAGGTTCACATACATCCGTGTGTATTAGACCTAATAAGTCACTTTCCTTTTCTCCTAACTTAGAGAATGGTTGTTTGATCATCTTGCCTAATAAGCATCCTTCGCAATTTTCAAACGACTCTAAGTCGAATGAGTCAAGAACACCTTTTTAAAGAAGTTTCTTGATGCGTTTGATGTTAATATGGCCAAGACGATAATGCCACAAGTAGGTTTGATTCGACTCGATGGTCTTAGATTAGTGGTATCAACTTTTGTCATATGTAAATCATGCAATTTAATTGAACATAAATTTGTAAGACAAACTTGAAACAACTATTGTCAAAAATCTTACATTTGAAATTCCTAGGTGTCCAACACCATGGATAATATGTTCAAAGCATGATGAAAACTATAAATAGTTTAATTACATGTCATAGACAAAATAGTGCATGCAAGCACGACCGAAAAAACCATCTTCGTCGTCTTTTGCTCATGCACCAACACTTGATAAGCTTCTCACTTGGTCCTTGAAAAGGCAACATTAAGTGAGTCATACTTGGTATCCAATACCTTATGATAAGCTTAACCCACAAGTGTTAAGGAAGATACTTGAGGTGGATGCTCCATTCCTCTCCTCCTCCTCCCGAAAGAGCTTGCATTCTCTCTTGAAGTGGCCTTGCCCGCCACAGTAGAAGCAACGCATCTTAGCCTTAACCTTGAGATCCCTCCTTCTTGATGGTCTTCTGGTTGCCCCAAATGAGTTGGCCCGGTGCAGAAGCTCCACCACATTCTTTAAGGAATGTGTCTCCTTTGAATCAGAAATATATGCCTTTAATGCATCATATCCTGAGTGGAGTGAAGTGATCAAAATATGACCAGCCATTCCATCTTTTAGTGGAATTCCAAGGAGTTCCATGTTCTTGAAGAGCTTAGTCATTCTTGCCACATGGGGTCGGAGGGGCATACACGGTCTCAACTTAGTGTTGCAGACCGTAGACCAAAGATGGTACCTCTCTTTCGCAAGACAACCTTGATCCGACGGCTTTATATTCATGTCCGTAAGTGACCTAGTCACTTCAAACAAGAGTCCATCATTGTTGTCGTTGAAACTCTTAGAGAATCTCACACCGACAACATCCCTTAGTCCTCCAAGGAACAAGTCTGGGAAAGAGAATGGAAGTTTTTCTTTCCATTCTTCCGGGATGGAGTTAGCCATGAGTTGTGACACTAATTTGCAGTCTTTCGACCATGCACAATAAGTTTTGTCACTCAAGAGGGTCTTGGAACAGAGGGTTGGGAGGGAAGTATCCAGAACATACTCTTTGGAACAACTCCGGAGAGTTCTCCTGAGTTCTTCTTCCCATTCATCAAGGTTTGTTCAGTTAAGATTGATAGTTAACTTTTCGGGGAGTGTCGGACACATTTGGTTGTTGTTTAAGTTACTTGCAGACATGATTCTACAATTTAAAGAATTTGAAGTGAAAAACCATTCATACATCAATAAGTTGAAATTTAAAACGCTCATGCATATATTCAATCTTATTGAGCATTTTATCCACACATTTTTAAAATGGTCCCTTATGGGCGAGAATAAAATGATTCCGAGATCCCAAAGATCAAGAAATAGTTAAGTATGCTTTGGCTTGTCTTAATCATTAAATATCTTAAGGTAAGCAATCCAATTGCTAATAGCTCTAAGCTACTCTCGGTTTGATAATGTCGCATCTAATGCATCCTTGACATTTTATCTCTTTTGCCACAACATCTAAGGACTCCTTACTAATATCGTTGAGCTTAACCAAGAAAACTTGTATACCTAGTATACCTTACGTTCCTAGGGAAGTAGTGATGCCTTGCTTTGGCGTAATCCATCATATACGCGCATTAGTTCAGTAAGTGTTGTTCTTGGAACGGCAAAATTTTAGCTCAATATTATTAAGGGACCTAGGGTTTCTATGTTGGTTGATTTAAGTGAACTTAACTAATCGTCGCAACATAATAGAAATCCTAGACATGCATCTAGAAATCATATATAATAACAATATATAAGGCATAAAAATAGATGCATTTGGCAACTAGCATGACCCCTTGAAATCTTCAATTTCCATGGGTCTTCATCTTGGCTCGTCTTCGTCGAAACGTCGTCTTGAGACATCTTGGCCAAAATGAAATCAAAGGAGCTAGCTAGAACGACTAAGATTAATCTAATAGTATAAAAATATTTAACGGTTCGCAGAACGTATTTAGATTTACAAAAATATATAACGGAACGCAGTCCGTATTTTCTATCCTAGTCGGGCCCCACTAGTTGCCATTTTCAAAGAACCTGTTTTGAAAACAATCTTCCATTCACCCATTCACTATTTGTGAATGGCCCATGCAATTTTACGAAATACATAATTAAACACACAAAACAAGTAACTAACTTAGGTGGTTAATACAATTAACGCGCCTAATTAAAACTAGTCAAAGTGGTTTAATCCATTATTTCTAAACGCAAAATGCTAACGCACTTAATTAAGCTCCCACTAAATTTCGCATCCGTACTTAATTAATCCGATTAATTAAGTCGGTATAACCCATAATTTGTCAAAATATTGCAAAATCGAAAATCGAGGTTTTTAGCCTCGTTAAAATGATTAATTAAAATTATTAACAATGGAAAAATCGCAAAATCATAGCTCAAGCTTAAGCAAAAGGGGCATCATCCTATGATGCTTGGCGCACCATGGCTGCTAGGCAGCCCATGGCCCTTGCGCCATGGTGCGTGGTGCTGGCAGCTAGCAAGTGCGCCTAGCACAGTCTGCCTAGCTTGCTAGCACCAGCAGCATGCTACGCGTGCTACGCATGCTAGCAGCTCGCTGGCACAAGCATCAGGGGGCTGGCTGGCTGGGGCTTGCTGCCTCGCTGCCCAGCAGCCGCACAAGCGTACCAGCAGCCTAAGGCCCCTATGCGCCAGCACACGCACCACACAGCACCCCCTCCACGCCACACAGCTACGCACCAAGCGATGCACACCCATATGCGCACCATAGGCAGCCTACATGTGGGCTGCTAAGCAGCCCGACTAGCCTTGGTGACGCTTGCGGTTTTGCATCGTTTTGCGTGCATTTTACTCGGAATTTAATCCGATTTGTGTGTGACAATAATCAATTCTAAATAAAATTTTTAAAATTAATTTTGAGGGAATAATAAAATAAAACAAATATTAAGTCTAACTTAAACAATTTATTTTATTAGTGCATAAGCCTAAATTTATCCAAAATTTCAATTTTGAACAAAATTAGGTCAAACCTTATGCTTAAAATAAAATGAGCTATGTCCAAAATTGATCTTGCCAATATGCAAATCAATAATGGATTTGACAAAAGGGAGTTGGAAAAATAAATTAACCATCCAATGAGAAAATTTTCCAACTTGCATACTTGTGTAAAATACCAAGATTACATCTTCCAATATGAAGATTAATCAAATTTTACTCACAAGTAATTGAACTTAATGGATTTTAATCAACCAAAACATGAAAAAATCCAAACTTTGTTCAACATGGAATTTAGGGTTAGGGTTCCAATCATTTAAACACTTAAAGATTAAAACTTTAACATTACTTGGGAACTTAAAATAACATAATCACAACAAGTTTTCACACCTTATTGCAATTTATTTGCAAAATCGTGAAAAACAAGTTTATGTGATAAGTTGGTATATCAACTTAAGCACTAATAAACACTCCATTATTATGCTCAAGGATATTTTAAAACCAGTAGATTAGTGATGCAAATGTGCATTTAATCTAACCTTGTAATGCTTGCATTAATCAAGGCTTAAAAAGAATTAAAATTTTCATTGAAAAACGAAAAACCCCAGAAAAAATGGGTTTCTGGTTCGAATTTGGCTTCTGGACAAACCTAAAGGGTTGAAACAGTTCTAGAATGTCGATTCCACCCAAAAATCACTATTTTTGAGCCAAAATCTGGGTTTGACAGCCAAATCGATAATATAACCGAGTTTTAAAAAATTAATTAAAACGAGCATCTAATCTAATTAGATGAACATGAACCAGAAAATTAAATTCTTTAAAACACCTTAATTAAACAATAATTGCAAAAATTAAAAGGAGCGTGGCTCCGATACCGCTGTAGGGTTTCGTAGTGACCCGACACTACGCGGAAGGAAATCCACCAAGACCCGCCCCTTAATTAAAGCAATTAAACAAGCATAAACTTAATCAAACAAGATTAAGGATAAGAATTATACCTTTGACGCGTGCTTCGCTCCCAAGGAGCTCTTACTTCAAAATCCCGAAAAGACGAGATCTTCGACGGATCGTACCCTCGACCCGACCCGAGCGTCCTAAGTCTTGAAGGTTAGTCAAGACCCAGACAAAATAACTATGAGTTTTACGAATCAAAGGTTTACTCTTTTCAAGAGTTGCCTTTTTAATTCCACTCAAGGTTATATCAAATCCCAATACTAAACTTGGTATTTATAAGGAAATGATCCCTTGATTCTCATTCCCCAACCAATGTGGGAGAATGTTTTATTTGTCAATTAATTTATTTCTAAAATAAATCAATAAACAAATGCAATCACAATTCGACAAGTGTCAAGGAGGGAGAGAGTGTTAGGTGAGGACCATGGAGAGGTGGGGGGACCAATGCCTTGCTCCCCAAGGCCTTCCCAAAGCCTTGGTCCCCACTCTCCTCATAAACCGCCTCACCCTAGCCTCCTGCCCAGCTGCCAGCTAGCCCAGCATGCTAGCACAAGCCCAGCAGCATCGCTGATGCTCGCTGGTGCGTTCTGGCGCTGGTGCTGGCTGGTGCGTGCTGGCGCTGCTGCCAGCATCCCTCGCATCGTCGCTGCTCGTATTGCCCAGCATGCGTGCTGCTAGCGAGCCACGCATGCTGGCCTTTTTCCACGCACCACGCATCTCTCTCGCACACAGTGACTAGCATGCGTGCTGCTAGCAAGCCACGCATGCTTGGCTTGACGTTGCTTGCTAGCCTGCCAGCCCCTCACACACACACTCTCGCATAGCCACACGCATCAGCCCGGCACTATGCATCATGCATGCATATGCCTTGCCCAGGCACCACGCACCACGCATGCGCCAGTGTCTAGCACTAGTTGTGCTTGGTGCGTGTGGCCCTGCCATGCGCCCAGCACTATGCTAGGGCTGCTATGGCATCAGGCCATTCTAGGGCACGCATGGTGCGCCTAGTGATGCTGCCTGGGCTGCGATGGCGCCCAGCCATCCTAGGCCACGCATGGTGCGCCTAGTGATGCGCATAGGCCTACGATGGGCTTGCTGGCTTGCGATGGCGCCTAGCATCATGCTAGGGCTACGACAGCGCCCAAGCATGATGCTAGGGCTGTGCTGGCGCGCTTGGTGCTGGCGATGGCCAACCATGGTGCCTAGCCATCATGCTAGGGCTGTCATGGCGCGCCTAGTGACTATGATGAACTAGCCTAGCCTAGCTATGGCTACGCTCATACTTGTCGATTGTGATTTTGCGACGCTCGGTCTCGACGCCCTAGGCTCGATTTCCGATGTCTGTATTCGTAAAACTCTGTCGACTCATTAAATCCTTTCGGATTAATTCGACGTCTCGAATCGGAGATTCGATTGGGTTCGACCTGAAGGGTTCAGTTAAGATTAAGCTGTAATATCAATTGTACCTCGATATTACTGATCGGAAGCGGCCTCCACCTAGGCATTCCGATCACTTGACCTTACTGAAGAATTAGCTCTGTAATAATTCTGAACCCTCTATCGGAATAATACACTTGTTGGAAGGACACCATTCCTTTCACTTACCGTCAAAAAAGGATGGAGGAGATGGAAGGTTGAATGAAGGAGGGGGCATTGGCTCATCCCCTTCCTCTTGTGTGCGGCCGCATTGTCCTTGGCCAACTAAGAAGCAGCTTTCTACCACTCAGATTTATCTACTACCTCGACATACGGAGTTGAGGCCGAGTTGCCGGTCGTTTTGGCCGGGGACGACTTACCCCCACTGTCACCATGGATGGACTCATCGTGGACCGCCACAGTTTGCGGATCCACGGGCTTGAAGACTCCACTAGGTGACAGCTGGGGTGACTCTCCTTCAGACTTCTTCGAAGCAGTCTGCGGCGTGACCTTGGCCACTTTGGTGGAAGACTTAGCCCTTGAGGTTGTTGCCTTCCTGGCTTTGGACGACTGGCTGTCCTTGGAAGCAGATTCTGGATTCTTTCTCTTCGGCCGGGGAGTAAGAGTGGCCACCTAAAAGAAACAGGATAAAGTTAGATGAAATGAACAAGTGTCCGAGAAAAGTTGAGAAGGAACACCTTCCTAACCAATCAACTAGGCAAACATAGACAAAAGACAGCGCCCGAGTGAAATCAGATAGGATATCTTTCCTAACATATCAACTCGGTGTAAAAACAAGTTGAATTGTGTCCAAGTGAAATGGGGAAGGACTCTTCCTCTAACACACCAGCTTAACACAAAAAAAGAAAAACAAAAAGAAGAACGAATTGTCACTACCTTCTTAGCCTAGTCGTGCTACTGTTGGCGGAGTTTATACCACACTAAGTTTAACTCAGACATGTCGACCTCCCCCTTCTGCTCTGGATCGAGCATTCCAAGAGCTATGTTTGAGGAAGAAAAAAGAGGAAAAAATGTTAGAATATTTTTATGTTTCAAATAGCATTCGAATGGCTAAGTCACAAGGTTCCACCTTGAGGGTAGTTCTGGTACAGGCCACAGGCCGACATGAAAACTGGGTTCCTAAGCCACACGGCCAGAGGAATCCAATTGAGCGACATGGTCACTGTCTTTCCATCCCTGACTACCTTTCTGACTCCGAAGTAGTCTAGTTGGTGCATGTAGTCAGGGTGGACGGGCGGCTTGCTGGGTCTATGCTACCCGCTGAATTGGATCGGCAATGAACCGATTCATCCGCAAGTTAAACTTTTCCTTGTCTTAATGCGGTGGAATCAGTGCTTTCAGTCTCGTCACTTGGACGGCCTATCCATCACCACCATATAATCTTCCTAGGTGCTCAAAATAAACCACCCATCCGTGCCAACATCCAGGTGGACCATGGAATGCATATCACAAATAACTGGGACGTCCGGCTTGAAGCCTTGCCGGAGGAACGTCACCAGTTAGCAAAAAATGTTTAACCAGTTGTTCGGCACCAGCTGGAAGATAGCAATGTTGTATTCGTCTAGGGGCTCTTAGATGAACGGATGAAAAGGGAAGCGAAAGCCCACTTCCAAAGCAGCGCAGTAGATGCTGAAGCATTTCTTCCACTGCCTCTTGTTCTCCCAGCCGGCCACTGAGTAAGAGCGAGTGGGCGCTACGATTTCGTAGCCTTCTCCCCCGGGTGGAGGAACTTCTTGAATTCCTCAAACTTTAAGTGTAGGAAGGTCAAGGCAGTGTCGCCAACCGTACAAGCGTACGGGTCCTTGAAATTATCAGCTTAAGGAGCGGCCCCAAATTTAGAGGACAATACTGTGCCTTTTACCTGTATCTTTCCTTCCCCCAGCGTCCGCCCTTGAAGGAGGAGCGTTGCAATGGGGTAGGTTGGCCGGTTCAGCAATATGGATGCTAGTTCTGGCCTGGCCGAGCTAGTATTTTGGATTAGGGGTTGTTCCGCCTGAGATGAGGAAGTATTCCTTCCAGAAGATGGCAGCTCAGACGACATCAAGACCAAGCTATGAATATAATTGTGAGAAGCGTGGTTCCGGATTTCGCCCGGACGCTTCCATGGTGGAATAAGTGCCTTACTGATTTTGGCGCTCTTCAAAAGAGGTGATCACTTCGACCACGGAACATTTACTACCGCTAACAGTAGTTGTGTTTGTGTCCTCTACGTCCGTGTTACTCGGATCGTAGGGGACTAAAGGGTCTACCATACTGCCGTCTGGGTTTCTGGCGGCCTCTTTTTCGTATGTCTGCCTTGTACGTGCCATGTTCGACTACAAGGACAGAGAAGAATAGGTGGGGGTGAGTTGGTACGCTCTAGAAATGGACCTACTCCATAGAGAGGAGGACTCGTCCCCGTCCACTCTAGATTCCTCAGTCCCAAGCAAACGGCCGGCCTCATGAGGAGAAACGTACAAAACCGAGTGTTGTGTTAGTTCATGTTTATAAAAATAAAATAAGTAAAAGAAAAAAGGAAGAAGTAAAGAAGAGCAGGCGGTTACCTCTGTACGTGTAGAAAACTTTGAAAGTCTTTGAAGATCTTGAAGGTTGACCGAAAAACTTAAAAACCTGACCGGCAAACTCAAAGAACACGGCGGAGCTCTCGAAGATTTGGGAGGAAAGTAACTTTCTCTCTCTAAAAGCTCTAACTTATCTCTAGAATTCTTAAGTTTTCAAAGTATCAAAATGAAGTCAAACAAATTCTATTTATAAACCAAATTTATGAGGGCCAAATGGTAAAACCATCTTTCCCGCCTAGAAGTTCGAATGGGAACTTTTGAAAAAAGTTAACCTAGAAGCTGAACAGTTAAAAAGTCGCTCCGTCATATAAGACGGGAAAAGGTACAGATACACTGACCGCATGTCAAAATAGACGGCCAGGTTAGCGAAATTCGAACCATCATTCTGCAAAATACGGATGACAGGTGTCCCCCTCAAGCCATTCGGCACAACCCGTCAGCCCAATTTTAAGACTCAAAGTCCATTAAGTAAAATAAGTCGGACTAAACAAGGCAGACAGCCCAAAGGAGAAATCCCACTGATGGACGGATGGTAGCGTCCGTCTTCCACCAATGATAATGCTCCATCCGCCCGACACTAAGACGACACCGGACGAGTAAAATATTAGAGGAGGCGACCCGTATGGTATGAGTCAACCCCTCCGAAGGGCAAATGTGTAGGGTAAAATATACCCCAACATGTGGCCTAATCCTAAAGAGACACATGGCCTAATTAAAGGGCGACACGTGTCCTTATAGGAAGATGACACATGTCAAGCATAAAGAGCACATGAAATGAGATAAAAGGGCCTCCTTACATCAGGAGGCCTAAATCCCAAGAAGGTCGCAAAACGGCGTTGTATATGGACACATGCCTTTACCTGATTCCGCCGCCAATCAGAGCACGCCATCCTAGGTTATCAAACCCTAAAGGGCACAATTTCCCACCCTTATAAATATCCTAATCATTTATGATGGGAGGGTGGATTAAGACATATCATTCTAAGAGCACTAAAAGCTCCAACTTCTCTCTACTTTCTCTCTCTACATTTATTCCATTTTCGGTCACTCACTTGATCGACGGAGGTGAATATTCTATCAAATGGAATATTCGTTATTTTGCAGGTGTCCGCGTCCATCCAGTCGTGTTCAAGACCAGTATCCCGAGGGATTCCAATAAACCCCGAAACAAGTATGTTATCATGTTTCAACCGTTCAACAGTTTCTTTTAACTTCAAATTATCATTAAACAAATCAAAGAATCTTTGTTGAATATCAAATCTCATATTATCAATCCATTCACTGTGTTCTTTGTAAGTTTTAAGAGCCTTATCACTTTGTGATGTTGCTACATGTAAGTCCATTAAATCACCTTGAACTTCCAAAACAGTGTCATCAAATTTTCTTTATAGAAATGTTTTAATACATCAGAAGTAAACCATACCTCAGCCTCTAATGCCTTTAGTTTGGTTTTTTCATCTGTTTTGGCTGTCAGACACATGAGTTCTAATTGTTCTGAGGGTTGTTGTTGTTGTTGTTGTTGTTCTTCTTCTTCTTCTTCTTCTTCTTCTTCTTCTAATTCTAACTCCGAGTCTCCCCATGTAGCTATCATACCCTTCCTTACATCCACCTTTGAAAATGATGGTTTGTAGGCTTTGGACTCTTTAGCTAAATCCTTTCCTTTGAACTTTGCTCTATCATTTTCCTTTAGAGGACAATCTGTAATGAAGTGATCTTTTGAACCACACTTAAACAGGTAGTTTCCTTGGAACTTGAAAATTTCTTATTCCTATCATACTTCCTATTACCAAGCATCTTCTTACCAATATGGCCATCTCATCTTCATCAACTTCTGACTCATCAGTGTCATGAGCCTTCAACGCCAGGCTCTTGTTCTTGGAACTTTCAGCATTGGTTTCTAAGTGAAGTTCATGTGTCATCAAAGATCCAACCAGTTGTTCCATGTTGAACTTTGTGAAGTCCTTGGTTTCTTGAGGAAACATCTTGAGGAAGACTTCTTAGTACCTTTCTTGCCTGTTCATCTATAGGAATATGTCTACCAAGAGAACCCAATTCATTAATTATATCATTGTATCTAGTAAAAATTTCTTCTATGGTTTCCTTAGGTAGCATTTCAAATCTTTCATATCAATAAATCAATTTTGGAACATTTTACCTCATTTGTACCTTCATGAGTAACTTCAAATAGATCCCATATTTTCTTAGCAGACTTGCATCCCATGATTCTGTTGTGCTCATGGGGTCCAAGTCCACAGTGCAACAATTTAATAGCTGAAGCATTTAATTTTCATATTTTTGAAAATCTTCTTTTTCAAAATCAGATAAAGGTTTATGAACTACCTCGTTTTTGTCATTAGTTTTGGTTACCTCAAAATCATCAGACTTAATAACACGCCAAACATGGTAATTTTCAGCCTTGATGAAAATCTTCATCCTGTTCTTCCAGTAGGTGTAGAACTTACCATTAAACATAGGTGGACGTTGGGTAAATCACCCTTCTTTAAGCTTCTCTCGATAATTCATCTCTCCTCATGAACTTACTCAATAGAGTTATTTCTTTATACGCGAGTACAAGGCTTTGATACCAATTGTTAGTTGAGACGAATTCTACAAGAGGGGGGTGAATTGTAATTGAGTTCCTATTGACTACTTTGTAGGGTTTCTTAGTGACCCTCACTACGCGGAAAGAAACCCCCCAACACCCGCCCCGATAACTAAAGCAATTAAAGCATGCAAATATAATTAATACATAATTAAGAAAAAGAGGGATTGAGAATTATACCCTAGACGCGTGCTTCACTCGCTAAAAGAGCTCTTACTTGAACCTCGCAAATGCAAGGCCTCCGACGGTTTGTACCCTCGAACCCGACCCGATCGTCCTAAGTCCCGAAGGTTAGTCGGGACCCGAAAAAAATATAAACTTGGAGTTTTATGAACTTAAGGTATTCTCAACAATGGAGATGCCTTTATAGCTCCACTCAAGTGTGTTCATTGACAAGCGCACATTAGGGCGCGCTTTAAGGCATATAAATGGGTGATTTTGGATGTATTTAGGCCCGTTTTGGTCGTTTATTGCCTTGTTACACTCGTTTCCTTCATATTACGTGCTTCACGGGTTTCGGTCTGTTTTTGGTGTGTTAACAGGTATAGTTGACCAAGTTATGTCGAGTCCCAAACCATTGGTGCGTAATCAGGCTATTATCGATCCTAGTCCACCAAGCTAAGACTTTGCTGCGGTTCTCAAGGCTTTGAAAGGCAAGTTAAGTAGCAGGCAAGGCAGAACAGTTCACAAATATGACACCTGTTCACTATTTTGCTCATAACCTTCGGTATACAAATGATATTGGAGTGATTCCAATTGCATTAAGAAAGTAGACTTGAAGAGCTTTCCAACGATATATTGCACGCCTCAAACGGAGCTCTAGATAAGAAGTTGTGACTATTTTAAGAAGACCAAAGTGCCTGCAACCTTCCTGCCTATGCTTGCACGGCCGTGCCAGGCATTAGCACGGCCGTGCCAGGAATTAGCACGGCTGTGCCAGGCATTAGCACGGCCGTGCCAAATTCAGCACGGCCGTTCCATTCTCCAGATTCAGCACGGCCGTGCCAGGCATTAGCACGGCCGTGCCAAATTCAGCACGGCCGTGCCAAAATTGAATATATTGCGGATCAGCTACTGCCATGCTTGCACGGCCGTGCCACTTCTAGCACGGCCGTGCTGATTTACGAAGGGCAGCCTGCGCAATTGCTTTCTAAATTAAAACATATATATATATATAACCCTATTGTGAGGGTTAAGTGGAGACAGATTTAGAGACAGTTTTTTAGATATAGTTTTGAGAGCCTTTGTATAGAGTTATTGGAGAACGTTCTTAGTATTAGAGATTCATTAGTTTTCTTAGAGATATTTCTAGAGATTTTAGATTTCTTGGATTGATTTGAAGCAAGATTTGCGAAGATTCTTTGTATTATTCATTGACGACGGATATCAAAGTTCTGAACTTTTCCATTGATTCGCATCAATACAATTGGTATTATTCATTCTTGTTTATTAATCAAGCTTTATTATTCCTTAATCAGAATTCATGTTTATATCTATTATGCTTTTGGAATTCATTATTGCTTTGATTATGAATATGTGTGAGTAGTCTCCTAGCTAGGGTTTCGGGAGGAAACCCGGCCTAGGTAATCTATGTAATTGAGGATTGATTTTGATAAACGGATTGTGATTAAATTGATTATATGCGATTGCATGTTAATTCATTATAATAGGAGTATCGAACCTAGAATCTTGAATTTGATTGCATGATATTCTTGATTTGAACAAGAGATTGTGAATTAAGTATTTCATTATTGAATGTGGTTTGATTATGTATCGAGTAATGTTAAGTGCATGAGAAATCCAAGCTTAGTATTGCCCGTTGTCTTCCTATCACATGATATTGATCAGACTTATAGTCTTTGCATATCCCGTTTGTCTCTGTGATTCCTTGTTTCTTAGTTACCAATGGTTAGGCGGATTCCCGTTCTCCCTAGTGTCTTAGTTTATTGATTTATTCCATCTTATTAGTAGTATTTTAGAACACCATTTTCCATTGATTTCGAACTAGCTTAGGTTTAAGATTGATTTGCAATTACTCTCGTTCCTCGTGGACCGAACCTTTATTTGCCATTGTACTTGGTTATAGGGTGTTCGTATAAGTATTGTTTGATTGAGAGTTAGATTGTAGCGACCGAATTAACCCTCGTCAAAATGGCGCCGTTGCCGGGGAACGGTGTTTGTTAATTGCTTTTTGATTTCTTGAGTCTAGTTCATCATAAAAAAGCACAAAAAGATTTTTCCCTTTTGGCTACACTTGTAGCCCTGCTATTTAATTGGTTTGGTTAGTGTGTATGCGCAGGTCTAAACAAAGAGAATTAATACCCTTCGATCAGAAATCGAAAGAACTTTGAAGAGGAATCGTAAATCTCGATTGACGTCATCAAACTCTCAAGGAAAGGAACACAACACACAACAGGTTCCAATGGAAGACATACCGCGCCAACCCAATCGGCCAGCACCACGACCCCTTAAGGAGTTGGGAACTCCTGGGGCGTATAGAGCTTCAAGTGGGATTGCTCCACCCACTACTGAGGCCAATGATTTCGAGATCCGGCCGGCTATGATCACCCTCATCGAGAGAAGGCAGTTTAGTGGTGCCAAGCATGAGAGTCCTTTGGCTCATTTGAACGAATTTGAGAAGTACTGCAATACCATCAAGGTTAATGGGGTGAATCAAGAGTTCGTGAGATTGAAGCTTTTCCCCTTTTCACTTATTGGGAGAGCTCTCGAATGGTTAGAGAAGGAGGTGAAGCCGAACTCTCTACACACTTGAGATGATGTCACGACAGCATTCTTGGGAAGATTTTATTCCCAAAAGAAGACGGCCGATGCTAGAGCTTTGATCCAGGGATTTCGGCAAAGGAGTGGGGAGTCAATCTACGAAGCATGGGAAAGGTACAAGGAGTATCAAAGAGAGTGCCCACACCACGGAATCCCAACATATCAAGTTTTACAGATTTTCTATGGAGGATTTAGTCCTCAAGGGAAGACCAGTTTGGATGCGGGAGTAGGTGGCCCCATTATGAACAAAACCGAAGAAGAAGTCATTGATATCATAGAAGATGTGGTACGACACCACATGGATTGGCAAGATGGAGAGCGAGAGGCCACGAGCAAGAGTGGAGGAGCGGTCTATTCGGTAGACCATCTTAATGCAATCGGGAATTTGACATCGCAAATTGTAAATCTAGGTAAGGAAATGTCAATTATCAAAGAGAAGCTCAACGCTCCACCGCATCAAAATCTTCCATCCTATTCTAAGGGAGCAGGTATGCACTCTAACTCTAATAATATGCCTGCTGGATGTATATTCTGTGAAAACTGTGGGTCTAATGACCATGATACCTCTGCCTGTAACGTAGATTCCCAATTTCAATCCAACTATAATGATGGTAATGAGTGTGATAATGAACAAGTCAATGCCTTTTCTTATGATAATAGACCTAGGAATGACAATAACAGATATTTACCACCTAATCAAAGAGGGAACAATTATAATCAACAGGGTAATAATTCTGACTACCAACAGCAAAACCAGTGGGGAAACAGGAACCAAAGGGACCAAAATCCCCAAGGGTCTTATAATCAACATGGTAATTTTGGTAATCAGAATAATTACCAACAAAATGCAGGTAATCAAGGGCAATACAATCAGAACATGAATGCCAATAACAGGGGAAATTGGAATAACAATGGTAACATGAACAACTTCCAAAATCAAAATCCCCAACAGTCTAATGCGCGTGGCTCCCGAGCCTCTAATGACAACTACAATGCTCAAGGACCATTGCAAAGGACTAGTTTGGAGGAGATGATGAAAGCACAGATCAAAATGTTCAACACTTTCATGGCCACCAGTGACAAAAAGTTTAATGAAGTGATGACACATAATAAAATGCTTGAAACCCAGATTTCTCAGTTGGCTAGTGCTATAAAGGATGGGGTTGGAGTGTCAAAACTCCCACCTCAAGGTATTGACCCTAAAAACTCTGTAAATGCTATCACCACTAGGAGTGGAAAGACATTGAGGGGGAGCGATGAAGTAGTACCCCCTAGGAGTCAACCTGTGACTCCACCTATCACTGATAATGTTGTAGGAAGTGAGGATGAGAGGACTAGAGAAAAAGATAAAATTAATGAGGTCCCAAAGGAACAGGTGGGAGCACAAACCAATGAACCCGACCTATTACATAGACTCCCCTACCCCCAAAAATATGTGAGACATAAGCTAGATGCCCAATTCGGGAAGTTTTTAGAGACCTTGAGAGAAGTCCACCTTTCTATACCATTAACTGATGCTATCAAGCAAATGCCTAACTATGCTAGGTTTTTAAAAGATATATTGAGTGGTAGAAGAAACTGTGAAGGGGTAGAAACTGTTAACCTCACTGAACACTGTAGTGCTATAATAATGAACAAAATGCCTCCTAAGTTAGGAGATCCGGGTAGCTTTTCAATCCCTTGTGCTATAAACAAAATGAATATTGATAATGCTTTGTGTGATCTTGGAGCTAGTGTTAGTCTCATGCCATATTCTGTTTATCAACGATTAAATATAGGAGAACTTCTTCCCACTAAAATATCCCTTCAATTAGCCGATCGATCGATCAAATTTCCAAAGGGTAAAGTGGAAGATGTTCCCCTAAGGGTGGGGAAGTTTGTCATACCTGTTGACTTTGTGGTCCTAGATATGGATGAGGATGTTCATATACCTATAATTCTAGGACGTCCTTTCCTAGCTACTTCGGGGGCCCTTATTGATGTAAAGGGTGCCAAGATTTCATTGAAAGTAGGAAAGGAGGTTTTAGATTTTGATTTAAATAAAACTATGAAATATCCTTGTTCTAATTCTGATAATTGCATGATGGTTGACACTGTTGATTCCGTTGTCTCTGATATGCGTAACGAATTATTCTATACTAATCATGATTTTGAGTTGAATGAGAACAAGGAAAACAGGGACATGGAGGAGAAATTTCTAAATGCATTAGATGTGGCCACTGCAAAGGAGGCTAATGAAGCACCAAAGGTAAAGCTAAAACCCCTTCCAACACATCAAGGAGCTTCGCCGCATCTCATGTTGTCTTAGTGTGTTTTCAAGAAGCATTTGGTGAAATCTTTCCCTTTTTCCTTTAGTTTTTTGTTTTGGTGTGCTTAGGATAGTTTAGTTTAGGAAGAAGTTGAATGGTTCGAGGATGTTTGATCGGTTCTAAAGAACCTGGGATCATTGATGTTGATATCAATTGATCACTTGTTTGTCGATTGGGATTATTATGTGATTTTCATGCCTCTTTATGAGCCATTTAGCTTGTTTAGATTACTTAGTTGTTTATATATGTGTGCAATATAGGAAAAGCTTCTGTTATGAGAATGTGTAGTCTAGTTTATATTTTTTGCCTCATAGTCTTTTCCTATATTTTTGGATCGTGATAAACTTGTCTAATTGCATAAACTTTTGGAATAATGCTCATATTTGGATTCGAAACGTGAATGAATGTGTGTGGAATATCTATTTCTACTTAAGCTAGTGATTAATACACAGTTTGAGTCTATTGTTGATCAATGTAGACGAGTCTAGGCGAAGGTAGTTGGTTGGAACACTTTTGTCATGTGAAACTCAATGCCTTTGGGCTGTGGTAAGATGGAGTCGCTTCCCATTTGTGGATTTGATCCCCTTAATTGGTAGTTTCTTTGTTTTTGGATCCCGTGAGGTTTTATTGTTCTAGCCTTCATCATTCTTCTTGAGTGGCATATTTGGATCCTTGATTACGCATGTTTCGATCTTTGTGTTGACTTGTAGATCCCAAGACCGACTTGACACTTTTAAGGGAGGAAGAGGGCACCTTTTTCATTTTTCTTATTCTTGTTCCTTTTGTTTTGTTACAAATTAATTTTCTTTTTACATCATCTTACTTGCTAACCATGTTGAGCCTTTAATTCCATTCTTGGTTACCCATGTTACAAACCCGATGGCCGATGTTTTACCAACCCTTAGTTGTGAAGCGTTTACCTCGCAAGGTTTGTTTGAGCTTATTGTGTATAAATCAAGAATAATGATCGATATTTGGTTTGAGCAAGTTTGAAAGTGAGCTTAATTGTAAAGATGTAATATGAAAATTTGTTTTTGAAAAAAAAAAAAGAAAAAAAAAAGAAAAGAAAATCAAAAAAAAAAAAGGAGAACAGCCGTCCGAATTGTGAAAAAGGCGAGGACATATGAATAAAAGCTTTGAAGTTTGAAAAAGGTGATTTGAGTGTGTATAACATAGAGAGTTTGGGATGTGTAAAAGTGTGATCAATGTTTATTGTGGAATGTGAATTGCATCTTTTGAACTATTGTTTTTGAGAATTGTGATTCTTGCGTTTCATTTAGGAATTAACCCCATTTTTTAAATTGTTTTCACCTACCTTACCCATTGCCAATACATTACAACCCTTTAAGACCCTTAGACTTTAGAGGTGTTCGGTTCTCAAACGGTGGAGGGAGATACCTTTCAACCCTATGGAAAGATTATGCGTAATCGAGTTGTCGGGATACCTTTGTTATTTCCTCAAAATATCACTTTTTCTGGTTCCTTCGAGGGATCACGAGGGGCCAATTAGGGTGGTGATTTGAAGCAAAAGGGGAGGACGTGGCCGGTTTGGTTGGGTTTAGAGGGAAGCATGACTTATTTGTTCTCTATGCTTGGTTTAGGTTTTGTTTGCATTTTGATCAACGATACCTTGGATTGTGTGTCTCGTTGCTTGTTTGAGTGAGTTTTCATTCCGTGCATGGTTGTTCTAAGTAGGATCCATTGACTTCATTCCATGCTAAATTGGATTTATATGTAATGGCAATAGTTTATTTGATCCTGTGTGTGTGTATCCCTTAGTTTTGCTCGAGGACTAGCAAAAGTGTAGCTTGGGGGATTTTGACAAGCGCACATTAGGGCGCGCTTTAAAGCATATAAATGGGTGATTTTGGATGTATTTAGGCCCGTTTTGGTCGTTTATTGCCTTGTTACACTCGTTTCCTTCATATTACGTGCTTCACAGGTTTCGGTCTGTTTTTGGTGTGTTAACATGTATAGTTGACCAAGTTATGTCGAGTCCCGAACCATTGGTGCGTAATCAGGCTATTATCGATCCTAGTTCACCAAGCTAAGACTTTGCTGCGGTTCTCAAGGCTTTGAAAGGAAAGTTAAGTAGCAGGCAAGGCAGAACAGTTCACAAATATGACACCTGTTCCCTATTATGCTCATAACTTTCGGTATACAAATGATATTGGAGTGATTCCAATTGCATTTGAAAGTAGACTTGAAGAGCTTTCTAACTATATATTGCACGCCTCAAACGGAGCTCTAGATAAGAAGTTGTGACTATTTTAAAAAGACCAAAGTGTCTGCAACCTTCCTGCCTATGCTTGCACGGCCGTGCCAGGCATTAGCACGGCCGTGCCAGGAATTAGCACGGCCGTGCCAGGCATTAGCACGGCCGTGCCAAATTCAGCACGGCCGTGCCATTCTCCAGATTCAGCACGACCGTGCCAGGCATTAGCACGGCCGTGCCAAATTCAGCACGGCCGTGCCATTCTCCAGATTCAGCACGGCCGTGCCAGGCATTAGCACGGCCGTGTCAGGCATTAGCACGGCCGTGCCAAATTCAGCACGGCCGTGCCAAAATTGAATATATTGCGGATCAGCTACTGCCATGCTTGCACGGCCGTGCCACTTCTAGCACGGCCGTGCTGATTTACGAAGGGCAGCCTGCGCAATTGCTTTCTAAATTAAAACATATATATATATATAACCCTATTGTGAGGGTTAAGTGGAGACAGATTTAGAGACAGTTTTTTAGATATAGTTTTGAGAGCCTTTGTAGAGAGTTATTGGAGAACGTTCTTAGTATTAGAGATTCATTAGTTTTCTTAGAGATATTTCTAGAGATTTTAGTTTTCTTGGATTGATTTGAAGCATGATTTGCGAAGATTCTTTGTATTATTCATTGACGACGGATATCAAAGTTCTGAACTTTTCCATTGATTCGCATCAATACAATTGGTATTATTCATTCTTGTTTATTAATCAAGCTTTATTATTCCTTAATCAGAATTCATGTTTATATCTATTGTGCTTTTGGAATTCATTATTGCTTTGATTATGAATATGTGTGAGTAGTCTCCTAGCTAGGGTTTCGGGATGAAACTCGGCCTAGGTAATCTATGTAATTAAGGATTGATTTTGATAAACGGATTGTGATTAAATTGATTATATTCGATTGCATGTTTATTCATTATAATAGGAGTAGCTAACCTAGAATCTTGAATTTGATTGCATGATATTCTTGATTTGAACAAGAGATTGTGAATTGAATATTTCATTATTGAATGTGGTTTGATTATGTATCGAGTAATGTTAAGTGCATGAGAAATCCAAGCTTAGTATTGCCCGTTGTCTTCCTATCACATGATATTGATCAGACTTATAGTCTTTGCATATCCCGTTTGTCTCTGTGATTCCTTATTGCTTAGTTACCAATGGTTAGGCGGATTCTCGTTCTCCCTAGTGTCTTAGTTTATTGATTTATTCCATCTTATTAGTAGTATTTTAGAACACCATTTTCCATTGATTTCGAACTAGCTTAGGTTTAAGATTGATTTGCAATTACTCTCGTTCCTCGTGGACCGAACCTTTATTTGCCATTGTACTTGGTTATAGGGTGTTCGTATAAGTATTGTTTGATTGAGAGTTAGATTGTAGCGACCGAATTAACCCTCGTCATTCATTCCCAAATGCCAAAGCCTTGGTATTTATAGGGAAATGAACTCTTGAATTTCAATCTCCCACCGATGTGGGAGAATGGGTAAATGTGATATTTTATTTAATTGTAAATTAAATAATTAATCAAAGCAATCACCATGCAACAAGTGGCAAAAGGGTAGAGAGGTTGAGTGAGGACCATGTCCCTTGGGGGGGACCATTGCCTTGCTCCCCAAAGCATGCTCCAAGCATTGGTCCCCACCTCTCACAAACCGTCACCAAGCATAGACTGCTGGGCTGGCAGCCAGCTAGCATGCTAGCGTGCACCAGCCAGCACGGCTAGCCTGCACCGCATCATTGCCAAGCACGCAACACGCACCAGCCAGCACGCCTAGCACATGCGTGCTGCTAGCGAGCCACGCATGATGCTAGGTGCTGGGCGCTGGGCGAGGCTAGTGCTACTGCTGCCTAGCCAATGCACACGCACACGCACTGGGCGATGCCTGGCATGATGCTGCTGTGCGAGGCTACCAGCACGCTGCTCGCTGCGATGCCATGCATGCACACGCACACATGCACAGGCATGGCCATGCGATAGTGCTGTGTTGTGTGCTGCGATGGTGAGATAGCCCTAGGCATACACACACGCACACACACGCAAGTGCCTAGCGCTGCGATGGTGCTGTGCTTGTGCGATGGGCTGCGATAGCACCTAGGCACACACATACGCACACACACGCAAGTGCCTAGCGCTGCGATGGTGTTGTGCTTGTGCGATAGACTGCCTGTGTGCCTAGCACTCATGGCGCGCCTAGCACACGCATGGTGCGCCTAGGCTTGCGATAAACTAGCCTAGCCTAGCACTCACACGGCTAGGCTAATGTGATGCTACGGCTATGGTCTTACTTGTTGCTTGTGATTTTTCGACGCTCGGTCTCGACGCCCTAGGCTCGATATCCGATGTATGTGTTCGTAAAACTCCGACGACTCATTGAATCCTTCGGATTAATTCGTTGTCTCAGATCGGTTGTTCGATTGGGTTCGACCCAAAGGGTTCAGTTAAGATTAAGCTGTAATATTAATTAGACCTTAATATTACTAATCGGAAGCGGCCTCCACCTAGGCGTTCCGATCACTTGACCTTACTGAAGAATTAGCTCTGTAATAAATTTGAACCCTATATCAGAATAATACACTTTTTAGAAGGACACCATTCCTTTCAATCTCCCACTTGTCCTTCCGAACAAGTGTGCATTCAGTGTATAGCCAATTTCCTATGTCACTTAATGTCTTTTCGTGAACTATAAGGTAAGATTCATCGTCATCCTTATTACGTTCAGAAGTGTTTCTCGATCTCCGAGTTCGACTGTCAATAAGCAGATGATTTCTAAAATCCATCTGAGCACGGCCATGCATTTTCACAGTCTCGCTCTTCGAGCGGCCTTGTAAACAACAAAGACATGTTCCCTATTGTTAATAGGGAGACATCCCAGTCTTGTACTGTAAGTTTCTCTTACTAAGAGGACCTAATCTCCCGAGTGTTCCCGTTATGATCCCCAATTATGGCAGACGTTAGGCAACATCAAAGAGACTAATACTCAAACAAGAAAACTTCACAATACTCATGGTTGAGGAAACAGGTTCCGATAGCTATAATGAGAAATGTACTTATGACAATTTTAAATCTCTTAAAGTACTCTCATAGGTCTATCGAGTGCATTTCTAAACTAGCACTTGTGCAAATGATTTATGATCATTACGTCCTTGCAGCACAAGAAACGGTGTTGTAAATCATACTACACACTAATCTCTGGTGGTCATCAATCGTCCATCAGTTAGATGACGTTGATTAGGGATAATTTTCGATTTCAATATTCAATGTTCACTTAACAGGTGTTTCTTTATCCAAGACATGGTCTTGATACCCTGTTTTGAATATTTTAGAAATCGAATGGACTCATTATTTGATTCTAAACCACAATCAAATATTTTGTGGAATTTAAAGAAATTTTAATTCCACCATGAAACCTTTCAGCGTTTCATCTTATGATAAATGGTTTTCTTCAAATGTTTTAAGAGTAATATCCTTTATCAAACATTTATAGAAATCACACCCATATTTAATATGCTTGATTTCTTTCATGCAACTATGAATGTTGTTGTTCGCTTATTGCATAGGTTTAGTTATAATTCACTTTGCAAATCTCAACATCTTCATTAAAGAACACTTTCATAATAAGATGATAGAATTTAAGAGTGTTATGGATTATATGTGATTTAGGATGTATTGTCCATGTGATGGCTCCCACTCATTTTCATGATTTGAGATCTTCAACATGACAACCTACAATCAACGTTCGACGACGAACTTTCCATTGAACACCTTTCTTTATTATTGCTTTTAAGGCAACAATATTCTCAACATATATTTCAGTAGAGTTCCTGATGAGGCTTTGCTTTGGATTTTATTCCAAACAGCTCACAATGATTTGGGAGACCCTAATCACTTGTGATTATGGAAATTTACCTTAAGTTTCCACACATTATACATGGATCCGCGTCCATGTTACCATTCTCAAGCAACGACGCATTCTAGCTCGGCTTATAAACAACTTCCTTATAAAGGATCTAATCCTTGCTGAGGATGTGCTTGCAACATCAATTCTCAAATTACAATTGTTTCCATGCGTCAAGAACTTATCCCCTTTTACTTGTCAAAGTACTTTGGATTTTTCTTGATCATAATCTAACGATTCATCACTTAAATTTAGATTGATTGGTATTTTATACTTCATATGCTCTAAGAATGTAAGTTGAGTGACGACTCCATATCATAGCATACATGATGGTTTTAATTGCAGAATTATTCCCAATATGTTCCATTCATGTGACCTTTTAGCTCATCCAGTTTCACTGAGTCTTGCTAAACTGTTTGCTATGTGATACGCTTGAAAGTCTCTACTAGAGTCTTTCTTGTTTGACTTAGTATATGACCATCTTATACTTAGTTCAAACATTTACTTAGTTTAATACATATGGGTCGAAAGCCTTTTCAAGTTCTTCATGGTTAATACGGTAAATTCCTCTACACGTTTAAACATTTCATTAAGTCTATCCAATAGATCTTAATTCCCACTATGTACTAAGTATCGCCTTTTGCTTGGTCCATTGTTGAAAATCCTTTCAAACCTAAGCATTTAGTATTTGATAGTCATTTCACAATAGAGTTCACAAACTTCTTTTTGGACCATACAAGATTGACTCTTGCTCCCACTAAACTTCTTGTTTATAAGAATTTCTATGATTCTCCATTAGCCAAACCTTTTATTGACTTTATGAGAATACATGTTCCAATTCCTACATGCAATGCTTCATTTAATTCCACAATGGATTTCTTGAGCTTTCTTTCAAATCTAGCATTATTTAGAATTACAAAACCCTTAGACTATTTCCATAGTCTCTTCCAAAATCCAATTTTAGGAAGGCGGTTTCGTATTTTGCCATATTTCATATGTGCAATTTTGCTAGAACAATCACGAAAAGACTTTAGTTTTCCGATTGGTAAATAGGTTTTTATTAAAATCAACATTGTGAATTAATTGTATCCTTTTCAACCAATCTAGCTTTGTATGCTTATGCATTTCCACCTTTGTCAGTTTTCTCCTTGAAAACTTATTTGTGATTGATGGGTCTGTCACCCTTTATGCAAATGAATCAAGTTCCAAACATGAAGTCTATTTCGGATTTTATGGCTTTAACCATTATTCAGAATTTGGATTTGTCGTAGCTAATTTACAAGACACTATTCCCTCACCATCCAATGGTGAATAATATGGTTGTAAGTCTTAGGTTTATTTCTAACTTGATAAAAATTTATAGGATTCAATCCAAGCCTTTGGTGAATTCTATACCTATACGGGGTATTAGGTTGAGCATTTAAATTGTCTGTTTGATTCTAACCAATCTTATCAACTGCTTTTAAAGCATTTTGATTGTCAGTTTTATCAGGTTGTCATTGTTGCTCGCCCTCTCGAACTTCGTCCGAGTTTGATTTTCCTCCCACTTGTCATTTTGAAAAGGTGTTAATTTCCAGAAAGACACCATTTAGAGCAACAAACACTATGTTCTCAATTAAGTTGTGGAGGTAATGCCCGTAGTCTCACTTGAATACTCACAAAGAGACATGTATATTGTCTTTGGGTAAAAGTTTGTTGTGAAACAAACAGTTGGCTTCTTCTCGAGTTGTCTTAGCCCTTATTGAGCCACTTAGCTCCCACTGAGTCAATGAACTCCCACTGAGCTAAGAGCCCTAGACATATACTTGAAAAGACACTAGAAACTATTTCTATCCATAACTGAATATGGTGTCCTTTCATAGCTTCGACACTTTTGTTTAGTGTAACGTTTAGTAATTTGTGCAAATCTTTAAGAACTTCATAGGAAGGGATGTGATCCATCATCATTCGAGTCATTTCCAAATGGCATCGAGGTCTCCATTGCCACAACATCTAAGGACTCCTTACTGATATCGTTGAGCTTAACCAAGACAACTTGTATACCTAGTATACCTTACGTTCCTAGGGAAGTAGTGATGCCTCGCTTTGGCGTAGCCCATCACATACGCGCATTAGTTCGGTAAGTGTTATTCTTGGAATGGCAAATTTTAGCTCAATATTTTAAGGGACCTAGGATTTCTATGTTGGTTGATTTAAGTGAACTTAACTAATCATCTCAACATTTGAAATCCTAGACATGCATCTAACATTCAAATATATAACAACTATATATATAAGGTATAAAAATAGATGCATTTGGCAACTAGCATGACCCCTTGAAATCTTCAAATCTTCAAGGGTCTTCATCTTGGCTCGTCTTCATCGAAACGCCGTCTAGAGACATCTTTGCCAAAATAAAATTACTAGCTACTACGACTAAGATTAATCTAAAGTACAAAAATACTTAACGGTACGCAGACCGTATTTAGATTTACAAAAATACATAACGGAACGCAGTCCGTATTTTCTATCCTAGTCGGGTCCCACTAGTTGTCATTTTTCTCAAACCTGTTTTGAAACAATCTTTCATTCACCCATTCACTATTTGTGAATGGCCCATGCATTTTACGAGATAATACAAGTAAACACGCAAAACTAGTAACTAACTTTGGTGGTTAATCCGATTAACGCGCCTAATTAAAACTAGTAAAAGTTGTTTAATACATTATGTATTACTAAGGTGCGATTTGTTCACGTAATTAGCCAAGCTCCCACTAAATTCCGCATCCAACTTAATTAATCCAATTAATTAAGCCGGTTAACCCAAATTTGTCAAATCAAAAATTTTGCAAAAGCTGGAAAAATCGAGGTCCAACCTCGTTAAATTAATTACATAAATATTTTAAAACGGCAAAATTTTCGCAAAACCACATAGCCCAAAATTAAGCCAAAAACGCCCACTCGTATCCTAGAGGGCTGCGCACCATGGCTGGCAAGTAGCCCATGGCATGTGCGTGGTGCTTGGTGCTAGCATGCTGCGCCCAGCATAGCACACTACGCTGGCTAGCACCAGCTGCTTGATACGCATGCTGGCGCCTGCCAACAAGTAGTGGGCTGGCTGGGGCTTGCTACTATGCTGCCCAGCAGCACCCCCAAGCATCCAGCAGCCTATGCCTCTGCCCAAGCACAGTGCACTAGCATCCTCTCGCCACACAGCAGCGCCACTTCAATGTTTAGCCCCTCTGCGCACCATAAGCAGCCACGTACGGGCTGCTGGGCAGCCCGGCTAGCCTTGGTGACGCTTGGGGTTTTGGCCTCGATTTGCGTGCATTTTCTCGGGATTTTAATTCCGATTTACGTGCGACGTAAAATTAATCTAAATTTATTTTAGAATTAATTTAGGGCAAAATGAAAATAAAATAAGTCCAACTTAATTAAATTCAATTTTAACGGTGCACAAGCCTAATTTTCCAAAATTACTTTTGAATATTTTAGGTCTTTCTTGATGCTTAAAATTGAAAGAGCTATGTCCATAATTAATTTAGCCAATATGTAAATTAATAATGGATTTTGACAAAAAGGGAGTTGGAAAAATAAACCAATCATCCAATGAAAATTTTCCAACTTTTGAACTTGTGTAAAATAACAAGATTACATCTTCAAATATGAAGATTAATCATCATTTACTCACAAGCATTTGAACTCCAAGGATTTTAATCAACCAAATATGAAAAATCCAAAATTAGTTCAACATGGAATTTAGGGTTAAAGTTCCAATTATTTAAACATTTAAAGATTAGATCTTTAGCATACTAGGAACTTAAAATTACATATTCACAACAAGTATTCACACATTAATGCAATTTATTTGCATAATTGTGAAAAACAAGTTTATGTGAAAAAGAACATATCAACTTAAGCACATATTATAACTCCATAATCATGCTTAAAAGATATTTAAATTGCAGTAGATTAGGGATGCAATAATGCCAAAATCTGGGTTCGACAACCAAAACGAGAAAAAAATACGAGTTTTAAATTAATTAAAACCAACTTCTAAACCAATTAGAAAAGCAAAACCAGAATTTAAATCTACTTTAAAACACCTTAATTAATAAATCATTGCAATAATTAAAAGGAGCGCGGCTCCGATACCGCTGTAGGGTTTCGTAGTGACCCTCACTACGCGAAAAGAAACCCCCCAACACCCTCCCCGATAACTAAAGCAATTAAAGCATGCAAATATAATTAATACATAATTAAGAAAAGGAGGTATTGAGAATTATACCCTAGACGCGTGCTTCACTCGCTAAAAGAGCTCTTACTTGAACCTCGCAAATGCAAGGCCTATGACAGTTCATACCCTCAAACCCGACCCGATCGTCCTAAGTCCCGAAGGTTAGTTAAGACCTGAACAAAGTATAAACTTGGAGTTTTACGAACTTAAGGTATTCTCAACATTGGAGATGCCTTTATAGCTCCACTCAAGTGTGTTCATTCCCAAATGCCAAAGCCTTGGTATTTATAGGGAAATGAACCCTTGAATTTCAATCTCCCACCGATGTGGGAGAATGGGTAAATGTGAAATTTATTTAAATCAAAATTAAATAATTAATCAAAGCAATCACCATGCAACAAGTGGCAAAAGGGTAGAGAGGTTTGAGTGAGGACCATGTCCCTTGGGGGGGAGCATGCCTTGGGGACCACCTCTCACAAACCGGCACCAAGCATGGACTGCTGGGCTGGCAGCCAGCTAGCATGCTAGCGTGCACCAGCCAGCACAGCTAGCCTCCACCGCATCATTGCCCAGCACGCAACACGCACCAGCCAGCACGCCTAGCACATGTGTGCCGCTAGCGAGCCACGCATGATGCTAGGTGTTGGGCGCTGGGCGAGGCTAGTGTTGCGGTTGCCTAGCCAATGCACACGCACTAGGAGATGCCTGGCATGGTGCTGCTGTGCGAGGCTGCCAGCACGCTGCCAGCACGCTGCTCGCTGCGATGCCATGCATGCACACGCACACACGCACAGGCCTAGCCATGCGATAGTGCTGTGTTGTGTGTTGTGATGGTGCGATAGCCCTAGGCATACACACACGCACGCACACGCAAGTTCCTAGCACTGCGATGGTGTTGTGCTTGTGCGATGGGCTTCGATAGCACCTAGGCACACATATACGCACACACACGCAAGTGCCTAGCACTGCGATGGTGTTGTGCTTGTGCGATGGACTGCCTTGTGTGCCTAGCACTCATGGCGTTCCTAGCACACGCATGATGTGCCTAGGCTTGCGATGAACTAGCCTAGCCTAGCACTCACATGGCTAGGCCAATGTGATGCTACGGCTATGCTCGTACTTTTTGCTTGTGATTTTTCTATAGGGTTTCGTAGTGACCCGACACTACGCGGAAAGAAACCAACCAAGACCTGCCCCTTAATTAAAGCAATTAACAACCATAATAAACTTAATCAAACAAGATTAAGAACAAGAATCATACCTTTGACGCGTGCTTCGCTCCCAAAGAGCTATTACTTCAAAATCCCGAAAAGACGAGATCTCCGACGGATCGTACCCTCGACCCGACCCGAGCGTCCTAAGTCTTGAAGGTTAGTCAAGACCCGGACAAAATAACTATGAGTTTTACGAATCAAAGGTTTACTCTTTCTTGGAGTTGCCTTTTTAATTCCACTCAAGGTTGTTCATTTCCCAATACCCAATCTTGGTATTTATAGGGAAATGAACCCTTGAACTTCATTCCCCAACCAATGTGGGGGAATGAATAATTTTGCTAATTAATTTATTTCTAAAATAAATTAATAAATAAATCTAATCACAATGCAACAAGTGTCAAGGGGAGAGAGAGAGTTAGGTGAGGACCATGTACCTTGGGGGGGACCATTGTCTTGCTCCCCAAGGCATGGCTCTAAGCCTTGATCCCCACTCTCTTCACAAAACTGCCTCAAGCATGCTGCTAGGCTGGCAGCCAGCTGGCACTGCCAGCATGCCCAGCCTAGCTAGCACCAGCCCACCAGCAACCTTCGCATCCCAGCCAGGCAGTACTGCTTGGTGCTGGGCGATGCTTGGCACTGGTGCGTGCCAGTGCTAGGCGTTGGTGCGTGCCAGTGCTAGGTGATGGTGCGTTCCAGTGTTAGGCGCTGGTGCTGCCCCTGGCATCCCACGCACCACACGCATCCACGCTTCACCCTTCGCACATGCTCGCACACCCAGCATGCGTGCTGCTAGCGAGCCACGCATGCTGGCCCCCTTTGCCTCTTACACCACGCACATACCTTCGCAGCATCTCTCGCACACGCACTAGCCACGCACCATGCGCACTAGTCATGCACAGCGTGCATTGGCCCTCGCACCACACGCATGCCCACGCATCACACGGCAGCCTTGGTGCGTGGTGATGCTGGGCTGCTGTTCGTGGCCTAGCACTATGCATGGTGCGATGCTTAGTGTTGCCATGCGAAGGCTAGAACACAAGCCAGCACACATGCAGCGCCAATGCTAGGCAAGCACCCATGCTAGCACTTGGTGCCTACGATGGTGCTGCCATGCTAGGCACGCACGCGCGCAGCACCTAGTGCCTGCGATGGTGCGCCTGGTGCCTGCGATAGGTTTCTAGGTGCGCCTGGTGCCTGCGATGGGTTGCTAGGTGCACCTGGTGCGCCTATTACTTGCGATAGGCTGCCAGGCCGCGCCTAGGCTGCAATAGTGCCTAGCACACCATGGTGCGCCTAGGCTTGTGATGAGCTAGCCTAGCCTAGCTACGGCTACGCTCATACTTGTTGCTTGTGATCTTGTGACGCTCGGTCTCGACGCCCTAGGATCGATTTCCGACGTCTGTATTCGTAAAACTCTGCTGACTCATTAAATCCTTTCGGATTAATTCGTCGTCTCGTATCGGTGATTTGATTGGGTTTGACCCGAAGGGTTCAGTTAAGATTAAGCTGTAACATCAATTGTACATTGATATTACTGATCGGAAGCGGCCTCCACCTAGGCATTTCGATCACTTGACCTTACTGAAGAATTAGCTCTGTAATAATTCTGAACCCTCTATCAGAAGAATTCACTTGTTGGAAGGACACCATTCCTTTCAATCTCCCACTTGTCCTTCCGGACAAGTGTGCATACAGTGTATAGCTCATTTCCTATGTCACTTAATGTTTCTTCGTGAACTATAAGGTAAGATTCCTTGTCATCCTTATTACGTTCAGAAGTGTTTCTCGATATCCGAGTTCGACTGTCAATAAGCAAATGATTTCTAAAATCCATCTGAGCAGGGCCATGCATTTTCACAGTCTCGCTCTTTGAGCAGCCTTGTAAACAACAAAACATTTTTTCCCTATTGTTAGTAGGGGGACAATCCCAGTCTTGTATTGTAAGTTCTTCTTACTAAGAGGACATAGTCTCCTGAGTGTTCCCGTTATGATCCCCAGTTACGGCAGACGTTTGGAAACATCAAAGAGTCTAGTACTCAAACAAGAAAACTTCACAGTACTCATGGTCGGAGGAAACAAGTTCCGATAGTCATAATGAGAAATGTTCTGATGACAAAATTTAAATTTTCTTAAAGTACTCTCATAGGTCTTATCCAGTACAGTTCCAAACTGTGCCTGTGCAAATGATTTATGACCATCACGTCCTCGCAGCACAAGAAACGGTGCTGTAAATCATACTACACACTAATCTATGGAGGTCATCAATCGTCCATCTTTTAGATGACCTCGATTAGGGACAATTTTCGATTTAATATTCAATGTTCACTTAACAGGTGTTTCTTTACCCAAGACATGGTCTTGATACCCCATTTTGAATATTTCCGTAATTGGAATGGACTCATTATTTAATTCTAAACCACAATTAAATAGTAATGGAGTGAATGATAATTTTGCACAAAAATTAATTACTTCATTAATGAATGGTTTTAATACAGTGTCTTACATTAAATATCCTATTTAATTAAAACACATGTACAGGGAATTTCAAAGCCAGTCTCCAACATGCTTGATTCTCATCGCCTCAATGTGCTTGTTGTGTTTCACTTGAGGCAGCGGTTTAGTCAAAGGATCGGCTACATTATCATCCGTGCCAATCTTACAAATTCTGATTTCACCTTCGGATTTCCATTCCCTTATCATGCGAAATCGCCTTTGCACGTGTTTGACCTTCTGGTGCTCTCTCGGCTCCCTGGCTTGAGCGATAGCTCCATTGTTATCACAATAGAGGTCTATCGGCCCCTTGATTAAGGGTACAACACCAAGTTCGCTAATGAACTTGCGAATCCAAATAGCTTCCTTGGTAGCTTCTGAAGTGGCCAAGTACTCGGCTTCAGTTGTAGAGTCTATAACCTTTTGCCACCAGTCAATCCCGTGGACTTGTCCATAACCTTTTGCCACCAGTCTAGCTTTGTATATTGATACATTTCCATCCTTGTCTGTCTTCACTTTGAAGATCCATTTGTAACCAATGGGTGTATAACCCTCGGGCAAATTCACCAAGTCCCAGACTTGATTTTCAGACATGGAGTCCATCTCGGATTTCATGGCCTCTTGCCATTTTGCAGAGTCGGGGCTCGTCATAATTTGCTTGTATGTCGCCGGCTCATCACCATCCATGACTAGGAAGTCCTGATCATCGGTTAAGACGATACCAAGGTATCTTTCTGGTTGAGATCTTTGTCGTTGCGACCTACGTAGGGTAATCGGTTGAGCATTTAGATTGTCTGTTTGATTCTGACCAATCTTCTAGATGCTTCCAAAGTATCTAGATTGTCAGTTTTGTCAGGTTGACATTGTTGCTCGTCCTCTCGAACTTCGTCGAGTTCGATTTTCCTCCCACTTGTCATTTTGGAAAGGTGATCCTTCTCCAAAAAGACACCATCACGAGCAACAAAAACTTTGTTCTCGGATTTATTGTAGAAGTAATACCCTTTGGTTTCTTTTGGATATCCCACAAAGAAACACTTATCCGATTTGGGGTGAAGTTTGTCCGAAATTAATCGCTTGACATATGCTTCGCATCCCCAAATCTTCAAAAAAGACAACCTAGGAGGTTTCTTAGTCCATAATTCATATGGAGTCTTTTCAACAGCTTTTGACGGAGCTCTATTCATTGTTAGTGCTGCTGTTTGTAGCGCATGTCCCCAAAAAGAGATAGGGAGTTCACTAAGACCCATCATTGATCGAACCATGTGTAACAAGGTCCGATTCCTCCGTTCGGACACTCCGTTCCATTGAGGAGTTCCGGGAGGTGTCAACTCTGAAAGAATGTCATTTTCTTTCAAGTGATCGTCGAATTCATGGCTCAAATATTCGCCACCTCGATCCGATCGAAGTGCTTTAATTTTCTTGCCAAGCTGATTTTCAACTTCTTTCTGAAATTCTTTGAATTTCTCAAAGGATTCATATTTATTCGACATTAATTAGACATAGCCATATCTACTATAATCATCGGTGAAAGTGATGAAATATCGGTAACCTTGTCTTGCGGGTGTGCTCATTGGTCTACATACATCTGTGTGTATTAGACCTAATAAGTCACTTGCCCTTTCTCCCAACTTGGAGAATGGTTGTTTTATCATCTTGCCTAATAAGCATCCTTCGCAATTTTCAAACGACTCTAAGTCGAATGAGTCAAGAACACCTTCTTGAAGAAGTTTCTTGATGCGTTTGATGTTAATATGGCCAAGACGACAATGCCACAAGTAGGTTTGATTCGACTCGATGGTCTTAGCTAGTGGTATCAACTTTTGTCTAATTATATGTAAAACATGCAATTTAATTGAACATAAATTTGTAAGACAAACTTGAAACAACTATTGTCAAAGTCTTACATCCAAAATTCCCAGGTGTCCAACACCGTGGATCATAGTATGTTCAAAGGGCATGATGAAAAACTAGAATTAGTTTAATTACATATCATAGATAAAATAGTGCATGCAAGCACGACCGAAGAACCATCTTCGTCGTCTTCTTGCTCTTGCACCAACACTTGATAAGCTTCTCACTTGATCCCTAGAAAGGCAACATTAAGTGAGTCATACTTGGTATCTAATACCTATGATAAGCTTAATTTACAAGTGTTAAGGAAGATACCTGAGGCGGATGCTCCATTCCTCTCCTCCTCCTCTCCTCCATTCCTCTCCTCCTCTTCCCGAAAGAGCGTGCATTCTCTCTTGAAGTGGCCTTGCCCGCCACAGTAGAAGCAACGCATCTTAGCCTTAACCTTGAGATCCCTCCTTCTTGACGGTCTTTTGGTTGCCCCAAATGAGTTGGCCCGGTGAAGTAGCTCCACCACATTCTTCAAGTAATGTGTCTCCTTTGATTCAGAAATATATGCCTTTAGCGCATCATATCCTGAGTGGAGTGAAGTGAGCAAAATATGACCAGCCATTCCATCTTCTAGTGGAATTCCAAGGAGTTCCATGTGCTCGAAGAGCTTAGTCATTCTTGCCACATGGGGTCGGAGGGGCATACCTGATCTCAACTTAGTGTTGCAGACTGTAGACCAAAGATGGTACCTCTCTTTTGCAAGACAACCTTGATCCGATGGCTTTACATTCATGTCCATAAGTGACCTAGTCACTGCAAACAAGAGTCCATCATTGTTGTCGTTGAAACTCTTAGAGAATCTCACACCGACAACATCCCTTAATCCTCCAAGGAACAAGTCCGGGAAAAAGAATGGAAGTTTTTCTTTCCATTCTTCCGGGATGGAGTTAGCCATGAGTTGTGACACTAATTTGCAGTCTTTCGACCACGCACAATAAGTTTCGTCACTCAAGAGGGTCTTGGAACAGAGGGTTGGGAGGGAAGTATCCAGAACATACTCTTTGGAACAACTCCGGAGAGTTCTCCTGAGTTCTTCTTCCCATTCATCAAGGTTTGTTCAGTTAAGCTTGATAGTTAACTTTTCGGGGAGTGTCGGACACATTTGGTTGTTGTTTAAGTTACTTGCAGACATGATTCTACAATTTAAAGAATTTGAAGTGAAAAACCATTCATACATCAATAAGTTGAAATTTAAAACGTTCATGCATATATTCAATCTTATTGAGCATTTTATCCACGCATTTTTAAAATGGTCCCTTATGGGCGAGAATAAAATGATTCCGAGATCCCAAAGATCAAGAAATAGTTAAGCATGCTTTGGCTTGTCTTAATCATTAAATATCTTAAGGTAAGCAATCCAATTGCTAATAGCTCTATGCTACTCTCGGTTTGATAATGTCGCATCTAATGCATCCTTGACATTTTATCTCTTTTGCCACAACATCTAAGGACTCCTTACTAATATCGTTGAGCTTAACCAAGAAAACTTGTATACCTAGTATACCTTACGTTCCTAGGGAAGTAGTGATGCCTTGCTTTGGCGTAATCCATCATATACGCACATTAGTTCAGTAAGTGTTGTTCTTGGAACGGCAAAATTTTAGCTCAATATTATTAAGGGACCTAGGGTTTCTATGTTGGTTGATTTAAGTGAACTTAACTAATCGTCGCAACATAATAGAAATCCTAGACATGCATCTAGAAATCATATATAATAAAAATATATAAGGCATAAAAATAGATGCATTTGGCAACTAGCATGACCCCTTGAAATCTTCAATTTCCATGGGTCTTCATCTTGGCTCGTCTTCGTCGAAACGTCGTATTGAGACATCTTGGCCAAAATGAAATCAAAGGAGCTAGCTAGAACGACTAAGATTAATCTAATAGTACAAAAATATTTAACGGTTCGCAGAACGTATTTAGATTTACAAAAATATATAACGGAACGCAGTCCGTATTTTCTATCCTAGTCTGGCCCCACTAGTTGCCATTTTCAAAGAACCTGTTTTGAAAACAATCTTCCATTCACCCATTCACTATTTGTGAATGGCCCATGCAATTTTACGAAATACATAATTAAACACACAAAACTAGTAACTAACTTAGGTGGTTAATACAATTAACGCGCCTAATTAAAACTAGTCAAAGTGGTTTAATCCATTATTTCTAAACGCAAAATGCTAACGCACTTAATTAAGCTCCCACTAAATTTCGCATCCGTACTTAATTAATCCGATTAATTAAGTCGGCATAACCCATAATTTTGTCAAAATTTTGCAAGATCGAAAATCGAGGTTTTTAGCCTCATTAAAATAATTATTTAAAATTGTTAAAACGGCAAAAATTGTCGCAAAATCATAGCTCAACTTAAGCAAAATTCCCCACACAAGCATTAGGTGGATGCGCACCATCTGCTAGGCAGCTCATGTGCTGCACTTGCTGTGCTGTGTGCAAGCATCCACGCCCAGCATGGCATGCTGCGCCAGCCAGCACTAGCAGCTCGATGCGCATGCTAGCTTGTTAGCTGGTGCCTGGCAGCGTCTGGCAGGCTGGCTAGAGCTTGCTGCCTCGCTGCCCAGCATCACGCACAAGCCATTCCAGCAACCCTGCCATGCACGCAGCACCATGGCAGCACACCACTCCCAATGCCACACAGCAGCCACGCGCATTGGTGCAATGCCCTTGCATACACCATAGGCAACCACATGTGGGCTGCTAGGCAGCCCGGCTAGCCTTGGTGACGCTTGCGGTTTTGCATCGATTTACGTGCCAATTCTTGGAATTTAATTTCGATTTGTGTGTGACAATAATTAATTCCAAATTACATTTTAGAATTAATTTGAGGGAAAATAAAATAAAATAAAATTAAGTCCTACTTAAATAAAATTTATTTTATTGGTGCACAAGCCTAAATTTATCCAAAATTTCAATTTTGAACAGAATTAGGTCTAACTTTATGCTTAAAATAAAATGAGCTATGTCCAAAATTAATCTTGCCAATATGCAAATTAATAGTGGATTTGACAAATGGGAGTTGGAAAAATAAATTAACCATCCAATGATAAAAATTTTCCAACTTTTATACTTGTGTAAAATACCAAGATTACATCTTCCAATATGAAGATTAATCAAATTTTACTCACAAGTAATTGAACTTAATGGATTTTAATCAACCAAACATAAAAAACCCAAACTTTGTTCAACATGGAATTTAGGGTTAGGGTTCCAATCATTTAAACCTTTAAAGATTAGAACTTTAACATTATTTGGGAACTTAAAATACAAAATCACAACAAGTTTTCACACTTTATTGCAATTTATTTGCAAAATTTGTGAAAAACAAGTTTATGTAAAAAATGGTATATCAACTTAAGCACTAATAAAAACTCCATTATTATGCTCAAGGATATTTTAAAACCAGTAGATTAGTGATGCAAATGTGCATTTAATCTAACCTTGTAATGCTTGCATTAATCAAGGCTTAAAAAGAATTAAAATTTTCATTGAAAAACGAAAAACCCAAGAAAAATTGGGTTTCTGGTTTGAATTTGGCTTCTGGACAAGTCTAAAAAGGATGAATCTGTTCCAGAATATCGATTCCACCCAAAAATCACTATTTTTGAGCCAAAATCTGGGTTAGACAGCCAAATCGAAAATAAAATCGAGTTTTAAAATTAATTAAAACGAGCATCTAATCTAATTAGAAGAACATGAACCAGAAAATTAAATTCTTTTAAAACATCTTAATTAAAAGATAATTGCAAAAATTAAAAGGAGCGTGGCTCCGATACCGCTGTAGGGTTTCGTAGTGACCCGACACTACGCGGAAGGAAACCCAGCAAGACCTGCCCCTTAATTAAAGCAATTAACAAGCATAATAAACTTAATCAAACAAGATTAAGAACAAGAATTATACCTTTGACGCGTGCTTCGCTCCCAAAGAGCTCTTACTTCAAAATCCCGAAAAGACGAGATCTCCGACGGATCGTACCCTCGACCCGACCCGAGCGTCCTAAGTCTTGAAGGTTAGTCAAGACCCGGACAAAATAACTATGAGTTTTACGAATCAAAGGTTTACTCTTTCTTAGAGTTGCCTTTTTAATTCCACTCAAGGTTGTTCATTTCCCAATACCCAATCTTGGTATTTATAGGGAAATGAACCCTTGAACTTCATTCCCCAACCAATGTGGGAGAATGAATAATTTTGCTAATTAATTTATTTCTAAAATAAATTAATAAATAAATCTAATCACAATGCAACAAGTGTCAAGGGGAGAGAGAGAGTTAGGTGAGGACCATGTACCTTGGGGGGGGCCATTGCCTTGCTCCCCAAGGCATGGCTCTAAGCCTTGGTCCCCACTCTCCTCACAAAACCGCCTCAAGCATGCTGCTAGGCTGGCAGCCAGCTGGCACTGCCAGCATGCCCAGCCTAGCTAGCACCAGCCCACCAGCAGCCTTCGCATCCCAGCCAGGCAGTGCTGCTTGGTGTTGGGCGATGCTTAGCGCTGGTGTGTGCCAGTGCTAGGCATTGGTGCGTGCCAGTGCTAGGCGCTGGTGCGTGCCAGTGCTAGGCACTGGTGCGTGCTGGCACTGGTGCTGCCTCTGGCATCCCACGCACCACACGCATCCACGCTTCACCCTTCGCACATGCTCGCACACCCAGCATGCGTGCTGTTAGCGAGCCACGCATGTTGGCCCCCTTTGCCTCGCACACCACGCACATACCTTCGCAGCATCTCTCGCACACGCACTAGCCACGCACCATGTGCACTAGTCATGCACAGCGTGCATTGGCCCTTGTACCACACGCATGCCCACGCATCACACAACAGCCTTGGTGCGTGGTGATGCTGGGCTGCTATGCGTGGCCTAGCACTATGCTGGCGCCCAGGCCCTCGCATATGCATGGTGTGATGCTTGGTGTTGCCATGCAAAGGCTAGCACACAAACCAGCACACATGTAGCGCCAATGCTAGGCAGGCACCCATGCTAGCACTTGGTGCCTGCGATGGTGCTGCCATGCCAGGCACGCACGCACGCAGCACCCAGTGCCTGCGATGGTGCACCTGGTGCCTGCGATGGGTTGCTAGGTGCGCCTGGTGCCTGCGATGGGTTGCTAAGTGCGCCCGGTGCGCCTATTGCTTGCGATAGGCTGCCAGGCTGCGCCTAGGCTGCGATAGTGCCTAGCACACCATGGTGCGCCTAGCACACACATGGTGCGCCTAGGCTTGCGATGAGCTAGCCTAGCCTAGCTACGGCTACGCTCATACTTGTTGCTTGTGATCTTGCGACGCTCGGTCTCAACGTCCTAGGCTCGATTTTCGATGTCTGTATTCGTAAAACTCTGCTAACTCATTAAATCCTTTCGGATTAATTCGTCGTCTCGGATCGGTGATTCGATTGGGTTCGACCCAAAGGGTTCAGTTAAGATTAAGCTGTAACATCAATTGTACATTGATATTACTGATCGGAAGCGACCTCCACCTAGGCCTTCCGATCACTTGACCTTACTGAAGAATTAGCTCTGTAATAATTCTGAACCCTCTATCGGAAGAATACACTTGTTGGAAGGACACCATTCCTTTCATTTTCGACGCTCGGTCTCGACGCCATAGGCTCAATATCCGACGTCTGTGTTCGTAAAACTCCGACGACTCATTGAATCCTTCGGATTAATTCATCGTCTCGGATCGGTTGTTCGATTGGGTTCGACCCGAAGGGTTCAATTAAGATTAAGCTGTAATATTAATTATACCTTAATATTACTGATCGGAAGCGACCTCCATCTAGGCATTCCGATCACTTGACCTTACTGAAGAATTAGCTCTGTAATAATTCTGAACCCTCTATCAGAATAATACACTTGTTGGAAGGACACCATTCCTTTCATACTTTTGCGAAATTAAAACAAAATAATAAAGGAACTTGCAATACACACAGGATTTTACGAGGAAACCTTCCAGGGCCCAACTGGAAGTAAAACCTCGACCCTCCAAGGGATTTCACACAAAACCAATCCACTATAATAGGGCAACACACCTAGTTACAACCTATTAAACACAAAGCTTTACTCACAAGTTCCAGACTGAACTTGCTACACAGTAGAACCCTATTCTACCCAACCTAAGTCCCTAACTTAGATTCACTAAGCACTCCTGGAGTACTCACACACTCAGCATCAACCTTGAAGCTTATAATCTGTATGCGATAGCTAAACACTCACCCTAGTACCTGCAGACGTCATTCAAAGCGCGCCTACGTAAGAATGTTGTGAATATGTTTGGCACTCATAGGAAATGGGAATTGACATACAATTTGGGACCAAATAGGGACAAAGCAAAGTAGGGAGCCGCCAACAAGTTTTTAAGGAACTTGTAAACCATTCACGAATCATTTAACGCAACCATGATTAAGGGACAATGATAAGCTACAACGATTGACTCGTGAAGGTTAAACCCCATTCATAATCCATGAGATTACTAACTTCATATGATTCGGAACCACGAAAGGAGGATCGAGGATGATGGTACGAAGTGAGTCATATAGTCACATTCACCCGTATTGGCCTCTACTCGATTCTTATTGTGAAAAGTGATTCCTGCGATCTCAAAGGCATGCAAACAAAGATTTAATTTTCTCCAAACTATTTTTAAGCTAAATTGCTTGAATATTAACGCAACATATAATTCTAAAATATTGTGATCCCTTGATTTAACAATAAGATTAAAAAGGATCCTAACCAGTTGTCCAAATAATCTTATTAGTCGTGATATTCAATTACATATTCCCATTAAACATGTAATATAGTGATCAACAATAACAATAGAATGAACAATAATATTAGAAGCAATTTAACTATAATAACGTTAGTCAAATCAAATCATAATAATAACCCTAATCATGATACTAGCAATAAGAATAAAATTAAGAGTAATTAAGTGAATTAATTACTCACGTTCCGCGCTTCTTTAAATTGATACATCATGAATAAATTTTTAGTAACTTTAAAGAATAATAAATAAAACTAAAATAAGATTAAAGGAAAATAGAGTTGATTTGGTCCAAACCCTCAATCGGTTCTACCTTTCACGCCTTGGTTTAAGTATGGAACTTCGGGTGCTGTATGGACTCCGCGGAGTGTTTAGACCAGAGCATAAGAGAGAGGGAGAGAATGATTTGGTATAAGAGAGAAAGATAGAATTGTTTGGTCCTCCAAAACTGAGAAATGAGCCTCGTATTTATAGAGAAAATATGAGGGGTGAAGCACGGAATCCTAGAATTGAGCGTCGAGAGGAAATTAAAACTAAAAATTGTCGTGTCACGGCGAAATTGCCATTACACTGTACAATTTACCGTGACGCGGCAAAACTTGCCATGACGCGGCATTTTTGCCGTGGCGCTGCAAATCAGTTTTCCTGAATTCGGTCTACATTCATTTTATATTTTTCTAAAGCATTAAGTACTTGATAATAGGCGTCGTTTCAGCTATTCCGGACTTATTTAAGGTTTAGGGTTTTATTATTTACTAATCGGGCGTAATTAATAAATAAAACGAAATGCATTAAAAAAATGGTTTGGGCTAAAATGTTAGTTGAACTGAGTTTGAATAAATGCTTGGACTGATTTGTAGATAGAATATGTTTGACTGAATATGGATTTTAAGCACTCCCGAGATTAAATACTCGACCCGACCAATAATTGCGGTGAAAGGTGTTCATCATCGGGCTTGGCTTTGGGGAGACATTTTTAGGTGTCTATAGAAGCTCTCACTTTGACTGAGTTTGTAGAAATGTAAGTTTCGAAAACAATAGTCAAATTAGTCAATTAGGACGGAGATTAATTTAAGACGTTCAGCGATCCTAAATCACTCAATATACGCCGATAATGCAAAAAATCGTTAGTTCCACAGATAAAAGAATGAAGAGATAGAATGGATATCTAACACCAGTGTATCGGTAGAAAATACGTTTAATAATATTCTACGCCTCAAGAAATCCACCAAATGATAATTTTCCACGTCTCAGGAATTCTGTTAGATGATATTTTTCCACGCCTCGCGAATTCTGTTAGATGATATTTTTCCACGCCTCGGGAATTCTATCGTGAACCACTGCGCCTCGAGTGATCCACTAATAAAAGGTGACAAGCTTCCGCGCCTCGGGAAACATGTCGTAGAATCCTGCGCCTCGAGCAGCCTACTGAATGATGATCTTCCGCACCTCGGGATGATCACTGAGTGTTTGATGAATGATGATGGTTCGTTTGTCCCCGAACGTGGTATGTAGATGTTGATGGTTCGATTGTCCCCGAACGTGGGTTGTAGATGTTGATGGTTTGGTTGTCCCCAAACGTGGACTATAGATGTTGATGGTTCGATTATCCCCAAACGTGGGTTGTAAATGGTTCGATTCTCCCCAAACGTGGGTTGTTGATCTTCGATTGTCCTCGAACATGGGTTGTAGATGGTTCGATTGTCCCCGAACGTGGGTTGTAGCTGAGACCTGCAAATTGGGGTTTTCCAAAGGACTTGTATAGATTGTGATTGACTTGACCAAGCTTAACTTGACATGACATGACATGTGTATGACTTGTAATTATGTGTGTATAAGTATAGTTTGAGTGTGTGCACAGACACAAGCAACTTAAAATGCAAAAGCAAAAAAAAATTCCGTCATTTTTTGTCATGAGTGGAGGGTACTGACTTTCTCCCGAAAAACAAAGACGTGAAAAATAAAGTAAAAGTTTTCGAACTTTCCTCGATAAAAAATTTGAAAAAGTTTTTGAACTTCCCCAAAAGAAAAAAGATGGAAAAAATGGAAGAAGTTTTTAACTTCCACGCCGAGAAAATATTTGAAAAAGTTTTTGAACTTCCCCAAAAGAAAATACATGAAAAAGAAGAATAAGTTTTGAACTTTCTCATTGAGCAAAGCGAGATAAATCGCATGGATTTTCTTCTTATCAACTTGAATTTCTTGTCTTGATAATAATGTATGCATGACAAATTTTCATAGGCTAGGAGGCTAAGGACAATTACATCATGTGACACGATCAATGAATGCACTTAGGTCTTTAAACTAAGCACAGTAGTTTGTTGTCAATGTATGTTTCTAAGGTCAGGAAGCTAAGCATCATATATAGTGTGTGAAAAAAAAAACAATCTTGAAAGTTGCTTAAGTCTAGAAGCTAAGCTTGTATACAATGGTGAATGTTGGTGAATGATTCTTAGGTTAGGGAGCTAAGCACAATATATAATGTATGAAATAGTGAATGTTCGTAGGTCAGGAGGCTAAGGACAATTACATCATGTGACACGATCAATTAATGAACTTAGGTCATGAAGCTAAGCACAGTATAATCGCAGTTTACTATCAGTGAATGTTACTTAGGTCAGGGAGCTAAGCATCATATATAGTGTTTGAAAAAACAATCTTGAACGTCGCTTAGGTCTGGAAGCTAAGCACGTATACAATGGTAATTGTTGAGTAATGCATGAAATAATGAAAGTTGCTTAGGTCAGAAAGCTAAGCACGATATGTATGTATTCAATAGTGAATGTTGCTTGGGTTAGGGAGCTAAGCACATCTTGCATGAATCTTGATAAATGTACCTAGGTTAGGAAGCTAAGTACATTTGTGATAATGCTATCGAATGATGATGACTTTGCTGGATGCTGTCATGAAGCATGCGTGGTGTGGGAACAACATTTCATGATAAGGGGTTCCTAAGGGAAGGAGGATATGGCCATGAATATGTGAATGAAGTGTGTGAAAGTGATACTAAGGTGAGGCTGCAAAGGTTATGGTGATGGAAAGAGATGTGAAAAGAGCCGAGATGGTGACTCTTTAGGCTGGGTAGGCTAAGTGATGTGGGTTCAAGCCCCCAAGTCTAGCTCTAGATGGATAAGGATGAGCACTGGATATTCTTTAATTTGATGATAGTATGATACATGGATATGAATATGAATGTGGCCGCACCTCGATGTGAGGTTGTCTACGTATCTGTTAGGAATCAGACCGAACGTAGCTCTAGCCCAACTTTGCACAAGTGTATGTATACCTCAGAGAGGTCTTTCGAGGGTTGTAACATGGTTAAGCTAGTGGTTTGAACAAGAAAGGGTGAAAGGCTCAAGACCCGAGAGAAGCCCCCCAAGATGTGTAATCATGTTTTGTAACTTGAAATTTTTGCAAGCTTTATATGTTTTTGCATTTATTATTTTTTTTGCTTTGAATGTTTTTTTTAATTTTTTTTATTAATGTGAGCAATCTCGGATCATGCGGTCCATCACTCACTTAGAATTCATGTTTCTTAGGCACGGTGACTAGTACTTGATGAGAAACGCAACTCGAGACATGTTCGTATCAAAGACATTGGAACACTTGCCCTTAGCCATTGTTATATTTTTATCATTCGTATTTAACTTGCTTTTGATTGTTACACAAATCACACATCTTCCCATCCCTTGGTTAGGTGAATATGGGTTAAGGAAATGAAAGACAATCGTCAGACGAAGCTAAAAGTGGTTAGTGAAGAAATGGGATATATGTTTGAATGGTTTAAGGGGAACGAATGGGTTGCAAAGGTGCCTCAAGTCATTGGTGTACCTTGTGTTTGGTTCGGCAATATATATATATATATATATATATATATATATATATATATATATATATATATATATATATATATATATATATATATATATATTAAAATGACATGATTGAGATGTAAAGGAAAAATGCACATTTTATTGATGAAAAGTGATGAAAGACATTTATGTCACTCTTAGGAGTAGTGTTTAGGTCTCTTTCCTCCTCTTTCTTAGGTCTTTCTACATCATTTCTCCTCTTATGTCTTCTTTATGTGTTGATGAAAAGTATGCTTATTTGCGCTTGTTTTGATAATCTTTATGCATTATATTATCATCCCCTTGCTCTCGTGATTTTTGCTATCTTTTGTAGGTTCCATGGCGGTCCTAAGCACGATGGGAGGCCCCTTGGCCAAGCTTGGAAGCATGGATAAAGGCAAGAGGAGCAAAGGGAAGGAGAGGAATCAAGAAGAGAAAGTACAAGAGGAGGTGTGGCCGAACCTCTGAAAGGTCGGTCGAACCAAGGTGTGGTCAAACTTTTCAAAAGTTTGACCGAACTTCCAAGGTGAAAATGAGGTAGTTTCAAACTAGTTTCAGCGATTTTACAGGAGGGGTCGAACCTCAAAAGTTCGACCAAACAAGGAGCAGGGAGGTTCGGCCGAACCTACCTAGAGTTCGACCGAACCTACCCAGATGTCCGGCCGAACCTACCCAGAGTTCGGTCGGACCTTTTCTCGATCTCAGCCAACTTTGTATGGACTATTTAAGTCCCTCTTTAGAACGTTTTTAGGTAAATTAGATTAGCTTAATTTTCTGGTTTTATTAGCCCTAATTTAGAGAGAGAAACACCCTTAGTTTAGCTCATTAGAGAGAGAAAGTGTGGATTTCTCCATTGTTGAGCTTGGATTTTGAAGAAGGAGCTTAATCAACCTCTTTGTATACTTTCAACTTCAATCAATGAGCAATTCCTTACTCTTTTCTCTTTATCTTACTATTTGATTTTGCTTTAGTTTGCATTTGTTTTGTTGATTACTCATTAATCATGCCTTTGCTTGTTGATTTCATGATTAACTTGTTAATTGCCATGGATAGTAAGTAGTTCTTTAGCTAAGGGTGTGGGGATGATGTATTTGGAATTTATTCATGCTTTGGTTTGGAATTCAAGTTGATTATGATTAAAGCCGTTATTTGCTTAATGTTCCTCGATCTTCTTGCAAAGTGCACGTTGCTAGTTGATTGAGGGTGAATTTATGCTAGGCGCTGCGATCGTTGAGCTAGCTAGATTCATTTATATCGATTTTTACTCAATTGCACCTCCCAATATATGGTTCTAATGTGATAACATAGAGGCTATGTTAGGAGAAGCTAATTGACCTTGATAGGTAGCTAGATTAGACCTTATATCGATATTCAAGCATGTTTAGTTCATGATTAATTTGTTTCCATGCCTATGTGTGTTCAAGTGAAGCCTATAGTTACCCATTTCCCTTAGTGTTTTCATTGCATTGTTTCTAATTCATTTCACTATTAGTTTTAATATCTTAAACAACTTCGTTCCCCCTTTTCGAGATAGCTTAATTGTTGGTTGTGATCGTAGTGCTTAGCTTCTCCCTGTGGTTCGACCCCTCTTCTTGCCATATACTTGTATTAGGTTAGTTGAGTGCTATAAATTGTATTTGATTTAGGGATAGACAAATTGACAGCGTGTTTCTTCCCTTATCAAATTGGCACCGTTGCTGGGGAAACGGCTTCCCTTACTATTTCATTACCTTATTGAGACTATCTTATCTTTTATTCGCTTGTTTGTGTTACTCTTGTTACTTTTCAGTGCTTACCTTCTTCTTATCTTTGTTGTATGAACAGGGGACGAACCCGCTCAAGGTCTTTGGTCCCTATTGATCCCGAGTTTAAGAGATCTTTGTCTTTGCTAAGAAGAGAAGCAAGAGCAAGGAGTAGAAACTCCCATACTCCTACAAAAGAGGGAGTGAGAGAAGAAGAAGACACTCCACCTTCCTCACCTTCAAGTGAAGAAGAAGGTATTCCTAACACTTCATCAAGTTCGAAAATCAATCCTTTCTCAACCTTTGAGTTCGAGAGTGCGCAACCCCACAACATGGGAGAAAATACACCTTTGAGTCGTCTTGGGGCTCCCGAAGCCTTTCGAGCGCAAAGTGGGATCCTAACTCCTACTACTCAAGCCAACAAACTTGAAATCAAGCCAATTTGATTACCTTGATAAGGCGGAAACAATTCTCGGGTGGAAAGTTTGAGAGTCCTCATGAACATCTAAAAGAGTTTGAGAAATATTGTGATACGATAAAGGTCAATGGGGTGACTCAAGAATACATTTGACTCAAGATGTTTCCATTCTCTTTAATTGGGAAAGGTTTAGAGTGGCTAGATAAGGAGGTGCCCCCTAAATCTCTCACAACTTGGGACTAAGTTACTTCGGCATTCTTGAGGAGATTCTCCAATCATAGAAAAACCGCTGAAGCTCGATCTTTGATTCAAAACTTTCGTCAAAAGGGTGGTGAGTCCCTAAGTGCGGCTTAGGAAAGATACAAAGAACTCCAACGCCAATTTCCACACCATGAAATACCCAAGTATCAACTCCTTCACACCTTCTATGGCGGTCTGACACCTCAAGGAAGTACAAGCTTAGACGCCGGAACCGGCGGTCCAATCATGAACAAAGGAGAGGACGAAGTGGAATATATCATAGAGGAGGTCGCAAAGCATTATGAAGATTGGTATGAAGGTGATAGGGATGCTACATCTAGCAAAGGCACGGTCTATGTATGAGAGCAAGCCAACGCAATCAACAACCTCTCCACCCAAATCTCCAAAATGACCAAGAAGATGAATTACTTAATGAAAGAAAAATCCAATACTCGAGGTAATACCTCCCCTTCAACCAAGAGCGGGAATGGTATGAACACTTCCTCCACTTCTTCTTACAATACAATGCCTCAAGGATGTTTGTTTTGTGTTAATTATGGTACCTATGATCATGATACATCTCAATGTGTGTATTCTTGTGAAATTCAACTCCCTCCCCCAATAACATGATGATAATGTGGAAGATGTTAATGCTATGATCTTTGCTCCTCGGATTGGGAATGTGGGGAATATGAGGCCAAACCCCAATCAAATGGGGAATTGGAATCAAAGTGGATACCATGGTTGGAACCAAAGTGGTGGTGGTTATGATAACCATTACCATGGTGGGGGAGGCCCTTCCAATTTCAATGGAAGAGGCTACCCTAACCAAAGAGGGTATGGTAATCAATACCAACAACCCAACTCCCGATACTTTGACCATCAAAATCAAAGTTTTGGTGATCAAAGTAACATGGGAAACAATCAACAACGGAATGCTCCTAACCAAGGCACCAGAGGCAATAGGGGTCAACATGTTTCTCATTATGCCCAAACTAATAGGCCTCCGGGTTTCCATCAACCCCAACTCCCCCCACCTCAACAACCTCTTCAACTTGAGGCTCCACCAAATGATTTTGTCATGGCTAAACTAGATGCTTTATTGAAATTGCATGAAGAGGATCAAAAACGAACCAATGCTCACATGAAAATGCTTTGAAACTCAAATTGCTCAACTTGCATCTAGTTCTTCTAATTCATCCCCTTCCTCTTCTTCTACCCTTCCGAGTCAAGGAGTCAACCCTATACCTATGTATGTTGTGACAACTAGGAATGGAAAGGTAGTGGGGAGTGACCCTTTGATTGAGAAGAAGCCTTATGAAGAAGTGGAGCTTGAGGATGAGAGTGAGAAAGCCAATGAGTCTTTGGGAGGTGAGAAAGAAAATGAAATTATTACGGAATCAAAGGATAAAGAAGCTACCCCCTTGCCCCTAAATCTCCTATCTAGAGAGGAAAAGCTACCCTTTCCACAAGGATTTGTGAGATCTAAGCTTGATGCTCAATTTGGAAAGTTTTTGGATGTCATTAAAAATTTGCATATTCCCCTTCCTTTTGTCGATGCTATGAAACAAATGCCCCACTATTCCAAATTTTAGAAAGACCTTTTGAGTGGGAGAAGGGAGTTTGAAACCGTGAACCTAACCGCCAATTGTAGTGCCATCCTTTCCAGCAAACTTCCTACCAAGTTGAAAGATCCGGGTAGTTTCTCCATTCCTTGTTCCAGCAATGGTGTTGAGTTTAAAAAGGCATTGTGTGATTTAGGAGCAAGTGGAAGTCTCATGCCCTATTCCGTTTACCAAAAGCTTAGTGTAGGAACCCTCTCCCCTACAAATGTTACTCTCCAACTAGCGGACCGTTTTACTAAGTTTCCCATGGGTAAGGTTGAGGATATTCCCCTTAAGGTTTCACATTTTTCGTGGACTTTTATGTGCTAGAGATGGATGAGGATGAGAGGATTCCTATAATTTTGGGTAGACCGTTCCTAGCTACTTCTAGAGCTATCATTTATGTGAAGGACGGTAAGATGACCCTAAAAATTGACAATGACTCCATTGAATTTGATTTGAATAGTGTCATGCAATAACCTTCCTCAAGTGGTGAATGCTTTAGAGTTGATATTCTCGATACTGTGCTTAATGAATTCTCTTGCTCCTATTTGCATGCTACTAATGATCCTCTTGAAAGTGTTTTTTTGAATGGTTCTAAGATAGGTACTTATAAGGAAGACATGCAATTCTATGAGGATTTGCTCGAGGAAAGTAAAGGGGAGTGCAAAGATGCAAGCATGGAGGAAGGGACTCCTTTCATTCATGACCTCTTCCAAGTTGAAGAAAGAGAAGAGGGCTTCAATGGTAAGGGAGCACCAAAGGTAGACTTGATACCTCTACCTTTGGGCTTGAGGTATATATGCATATCTTGACACCCAATGAGTCTTTTCCCATAATCATCAATTCTAATCTAACGGAGGAGCAAACCTCCCTCTTGATCAATGTTTTGAGAAAACACAAGAAGGCTTTGGGTTATACCATTGATGACATCAAGGGTATAAGTCCATCCTTATGCATGTATAAAATTGATCTAGAGGGAGATGCTAAACCCATTAGGCAAAGGCAAAGGAAGCTCAATCCTTCCATGCAAGAGGTTGTACAGAAGGAAGTTTCTAAGCTTCTTGATGCGGGAATTATCAACCCAATCGCTCATAGTGATTGGGTATCTCCCTTACAAGTTGTGCCAAAGAAGGGTGGCATGACGGTGGTGAAAAATGATCATGATCAACTAGTTCCTACAAGGCTTGTTACCGGTTGGCATATGTGCATTGACTATCGCCAACTCAATACGATTACATGCAAAGATCATTTTCCATTTCAGTTCATTGACCAAATGTTGGAAAGGCTTACAAAGCAATCCTATTTTTTCTTTGACGGTTACTCGGGATTTTTCCAAATCCTGATTGACCTCAAGGATCAAGAGAAGACGACATTTACTTGTCCCTATGATACCTTTGCGTACCGTAGGATGCCTTTTGGGCTTTGTAACGCCCTCGCCACATTTCAAAGATGTATGATGTCAATCTTAGTGATATTATTGAGGATGAGATAGAGGTCTTCATGGAGGATTTCTCCGTTAGGGGAACCACCTATGAAGATTGTCTATCCAATTTATCTCGTTGCCTGGAAAGATGTGAGAGGGCTAACCTCGTGTAGAATTGGGAAAAGTGCCATTTTATGGTAGAGAGTGGGATTGTTCTTGGGCACAAAATCTCCCATGCCGGCATCGAGGTGGATAGAGCCAAGGTGGAGGTCATTGAGAAACTCCCTCCCCCTACCAATGTAAGGGAAGTGAGGTCCTTTCTTGGCCACGCCGGGTTCTATTGTCGTTTTATAAAAGATTTTTCTTTGATTTCTAAGCCACTCACATCTCTCTTGCAACAGGATAAAGAATTTATCATTCATAAATCTTGTCATGAGTCATTTTGTAGGTTGAAAAAGGTTCTTTGCACAGCCCTATAGTCACCGAATCGGTCTCTACCATTTGAGCTAATGTGTGATGCAAGCGACGAGGCCATTGGATCGATCCTAGGACAAAGAAAGGATGGGAAACTTCACGTTATACACTACTTTTACAAGACTCTCAACAATGCTCAATGGAATTATACAACTACCGAGAAGGAGTTCTTGGAAATTATTCACTCATTTGAAAAATTTAGAACCTACCTCAATGGTTCTAGGACAACATTGTATACCGATCACTCGGCTCTCAAATATTTGATAAGCAAGAAGGAGGCCAAACCAAGGTTGTTGAGATGGGTTTTGGTCCTTCAAGACTTTGATTACGAAATGAGAGATAAGAAGGGAGCCAAGAACGTGCTGGCGGACCACCTTTCTAGTTTGGGAGGTGCAAGAATACATGAAGACGGTTTGCCAATTGAAGATGCCCTAATGGATGATGTCTTGTATGCCTTGAGGCGAAATCGGAGCCTTGGTATGCGGATATTGTGAACTACTTGGCTTGTAGTGCCATACCTCTGGATTTCACTCCACAACAACGTCTAAGGCTCAAGAATGAAGCAAAGAAGTATATATGGGATGACCCCATTTTGTTGAAGAGAGGGGTTGATAGTCTATTGAGAAGATGCGACCCCAATGATGAGTTTCGAAGTGTTCTTCATATGTGTCATTCCTCTCCTTGTGGTGGTCATATGAGTGCTCAAAAGACCGCTTCCAAGGTTTTGCAATTCATGCTCTTTTGGCCCTCTCTATTCAAAGACGCTTGGTAATTTTTTAAAACATGTGATAGGTGTCAAAGGGCGGGGAACATCTCTAGGAGGGATAAAATGCCTCAAAACCCCATCCTTGAGCTTGAAATTTTCGATGTTTAGGCAATGAACTTCATGGGGCCCTTCATTTCTTCTCATGGGAACAAATACATCTTGGTAGCCGTAGATTATGTTTCCAAATGGGCGGATATCGTGGCTTCTCCGACAAATGATTCCAAGGTGGTTTTGAACTTATTCAAAAAGGTGATCTTTCTGAGGTTTGGTGTCCCTAGGGCTATCATTAGTGATGGGGGGTCACATTTCAAGCATCACACTTTCACTATACTTCTCAATAAGTATGGTGTATCTCACAAGCGAGGGCTTTCTTACCACCATCAAACAAGTGGTCAAGCGGAGATAACCAATAGGGAGCTTAAGGTCATTTTGGAAAAGACGGTGGCAAGAACAAGAAAGGATTGGTCCTCCAAGCTCATTATCTCTTTGTGGGCTTATAGGACCGCCTTCGAGACTCCTATAGGGACTACTCCTTATAAGCTTGTTTATGGGACGAATTGTCATTTACCCGTAGAGATGGAGCACCGAACGCATTGGGCAATCAAGAAAATCAACTTTAATCTCCATAGTACAGGTGAGCAAAGGCTTCTAGAGCTTCATGAGTTGGAAGACTTGAGAATGAATGCCTATGATAGTGCAAGCATATACAAAGCAAGGACCAAGGCTTGGCACGATGCTCAAATTGTCAAGAAGGAATTCGTCAAAGGCCAAAAGGTTCTCCTCTACAACTCTCGCTTGAAGCTTTTTCAGGCAAGCTAAGATCAAGATGGTGTGGACCATTCGTCATCACAAAAGTGTTTCCCTATGGTGCTTTCGAGATTTCTAATGAAGCGTACCCTCCATTCAAAGTGAATGGGCACCACCTCAAGCCTTATTATGGAGATTACCCCATTGACAAGCCGGTTTCAATTATCCTCATTGATGTGCATCACGCATTTGATCCTCCTTATTTGACTAAAGGAGCGTCGAGCTAACGACGTAAACCAAAAGCGCTTCCGGGAGGCAACTCGAGTTTCTAACCCTCTTCTACTCTATTTTATTGATGTTTTAATTCTTCTTTCTAAAACTTTGGATTGATGGTTTTGTGTGTATTTGGTTTGTATTGGTATTCTTGTTTGTCTTGCCTTCAAAGGGAATGCATTTTCCATATTCATTTGGCATGATTATGTGGTATTTTAGTGTGTCTTGAAGAGAAGTTTTGTGCAAATTTTGAAGAATTAAGGATTTTGGGGTAATTCGACCAAACTTCATATAGGTTCGGCCGAACTTTTCAAAAGTTTGACCGAACCCCCCAAGAGTTCGGCCGCTCCTGCTCTAGAATTGAAATTGGGTTGCAATCTGATTATTTTTGTAAAAATTGGGTGGTTCGACCGAACTCCTTATAGGTTCGATCGAACTTTTGAAAAAGTTTAACCAAACCATCTGGAGTTCGACCGCTCCTGTTCTGAAAATTAAAATGGGTTGCTATCTTCTAGATTTTGGGAAATTTGGAAGTTCTACCGAACCTTTCAAAAGTTTGGTCGAACCTCTGCAGGTCCGACCGAACTTCTTCATGGTTCGGCCGAACCTTTTTTGAGCAGCTCCCAATTTAAAAATAAATAAATAAATAAAGTCGCAGCCTTCACATTTCTCCTTCATTCTTTTCGGCCCTTTCTCTCTCTTCTCTTCTCCTTCTCACTCTAAAACTCCATTGTCACCCCTCCTCTAACCTCAATTCTCCATAAAATTCACTCCAATCTCTTCTCTTTCTCACTTATTTTTCATCCACTACTCAATTCCTACAATCTCTTCAATTTTTCCCCAATTTCTAGGGTTTGAGTGACTTGAAATTTTTGGATATCTACTTGCTTCCAATCAATTGTGGTATGGTTATTCTAGCTTTTGCAAGTTCATTTCTTCAATTTCTCTTAGTTTTACAATGGTTTACATGTTCAAGTATGAATTGTGGTACTATTAAAATTGTTAGTCATAGCTTGTTTGATTTATGTGGTTCTTGGGATTTCCTTGTTGTAATTGGTTGGTTGTTGATAGTAGTACTTGTTTCATGATGAATATGCATGTATGCCTTGATTTTTCATGATTTCAAATTATTTGCTTGAATATGTTGATTTTTCACTAGGTTGTTCATGCTACATTTTGATTGAGAAATTCTTGAGTTAGATGTAATTTTGTGATTATTACTCATTGTTATTGGTTTGATTTTGATGAGTTTTGAGTGATTTTCATGAATTTTAGGGGACACATGCCCAAATTCACCTAGGCTTTCTTAGGATTTGCATTTGATTGTCATATGAAATTTAGCTCATGTCTTGGTTTATAAGTGTCCGTTAATGCCTTGAATTGTATTGATGTTATCTTCTACATCTATTTCACAACTCATGGCTTTTACTCTCATTGCATACACTTTTTATCTTGGCAAGCTTCTTGTGTCTCCTCTTGGCTTGAATCTTCCTAATGTTAGTTCTTGGTGATTTTGTAAATTCACAAAGCATCTTTTTGGAAAAGGCAAGTCCAAGAGAAAGAGGACGGGTGAATCTTCAACACCCACTTTCCACCTCCACCCGGCATCAATGATCATGGCATCATCACTCCAAACGAGCGCTTTTGGGATGTCTAAGACCCACATAGATCGTCCTATATGATCGACAAGGTTCTTCTGCGACAACACCTTAAAAAACTTGGCATCATGGATGAAGTAGTTGTTGGGTTTCGTAGAGTCCGACTCTATGCGGAAGAGAAACCTGCCCAAGACCCGCCCACTAATTAAGGCAACTAAGCATGCAATCACATATCAAACAACTATTAAGAGAGAGAAGGAAAAGACATTCATACCCTTGGCGCGTGCTTCGCTCGATCCCGAGCTCTTACTTCAAAAACCTGAACCCCGCAAATGCGAAGGTCTCCAACGGCTCGTACCCACGAACCCAACCCGAACGGTCCTAGTCCCGAAGGTTAGTCGGGACTTGACCAATAAAAACTAGAGTTTTACGAACTTAAGGTTTTCTCACTTTTCTAAGGAGATGCCTTTTTAGTTCCACTCAAGTGTTCTTCCCAAATCCCAAAACTTGGGTATTTATAGGGAAATGAACCTTGATTTCCCATTCTCAATCAATGTGGGAGATTTGCAATTTCCCTATTTTATTTTAATCAAAACAAAATAAAATTGCAATTCAATTAACAAGTTACAAGTGGTAATGGGAGGAGAGGGAGAAGGTGAGGACCACCAAGAAAGGGGACCAACCCACCTTGCTCCTCAAGGAAAACACCAACCATTGGTCCCCACCTTGATCGGCTGTCAACGCCACTTGGCAGGCTGGCAGCTTGCCTTGGCTGCCAAGGCTGGGTTGTCCAACCAGCACGCCCATGCATGAGTGCTGCTAGCAAGCCACGCATGCTGGGCTGCTCCTATGCGCTGCTAGGCGAGGTGTTGGGCTGCTGCTATGCGAGGCCTAGCACGCATAGCGTGCTGCTGCTTGGTGCACCTACGCAGGCACGCAAGCACAGCATGCAACGACACCTGGCCCAGCTTGGCTAGCAAGCACGCACAGCCTAGCACGCTGCTAGCATGTGCGATGCTTGAGGCTAGCGATGGCTGGGTGCTTCGCCTAGCATTCTAGCAAGCACGCACCATTCTTGCGATGCTTGCGGGTTGTGCTAGCCTATGCCTAGCACGATGCAATGACTAGCGGTGCTATGCTAGCACGCCTAGCCACGCATGCACAGCCACACCACACGCATGCACGCATCTTGCGATGCTTGTGCCATGCGATGTGCGTTTGCTAGGGGATGCTAGGCACGCATTGCTTGGGACCTTGCCTAGCCTAGCACTCACATGGCTAGGCTAATGCGAGGCTACGGCTAGGCTCGAACTTGTTGCTTGTTTGATTTCACGTCTCGTCGAATTCTAAATTCGACTCAACTTGCGACGCTCGGTCTCGACGCTCTAAGCTCGATATCCGACGTCTTTGTTCGTAATACTCTGACGACTCATCACATCCTTCGGATTGATTTGTCGTTTCGGATCGGTTGTTCAATTGGGTTCGACTCAAAGGGTTCAGTCAAGATTAATCTGTAATATTAATTGTACACTAATATTACTGATCGGAAGTGGCCTCCACCTAGGCATTCCGATCACTTGACCTTACTGGAGAATTAGCTTTCTAATAATTCTGAACCCTCTATCGAAATAATACACCTGTTGGAAGGACACCATTCCTTTCAGTAGTCCGGCTCACACAAAACTTTGGTTGGGGCGAGTTCATCAACGTCCACGCTCATACCTATGATCGTGTCACATTAGATTTCCTTGCTTCCCTCCGCAAGGAAGTCATTGAAGAAGATGATGAAGGGAATGAATCTCAAATTGTTCTTCACTTTCGCATGTTCAACGAAGACCATTCCCTAACCGAGAGTGAGCTCAATGACATCTTCCGTTGGCAAGAAACCGGGTTATATCGACCTTCTAATATGACCTCAATGTGTCGCATCCCTATAATGAACAAGAATGGTGGCGGAGCATCTCCACCAAGCCCGTTTTTCGCACTAACACCGCAAAGGTCAACGACATCATTCATATTGCTTTGAGATACTTTGACCGGCTTCTTCAATATGTCGTTTTCTTCAAGGAAAACCTCGGCTCTATGGTGAAAGATGAGGTAGCTTGCCTCTACTTGGCCGACAATCATTAGCGCTCGAAGTTCCAATGATCCACCACCTTTATCTCGATATTGTTGGACACTCGTGATGGGCGGCTTGGTGATGAGATACATATGTGGGGCATGATCACTGTCATTGCCCTTTCTTTGAAAGGTGGAGCTTACAAGAACCAAATTTATTTGCTCCCCCATGGGCTCCAAAACAAAGAAGAAGAGGTCGTCGGCTATCCTCCATATGCTCTTTCTATTGTTGCACTCCGCAACCAACGCTTGATCAACTACACCACCCAAAAACGCAAATTTATCCTATTGGTCGATAATGGAGAAGAATGGTGTGTCCTCCTGGATCCCCCTCACACTTTGGTAGATCCTTCTAACCCGCTAAAATGGAAGATTGCGCGGAAATTCATACCTGATGAATTAAGGAAGAATCAAGTCTGCGGCGCAATTCCACACCCTCAACCGGTCTACCAAATGGGGCAACCCGTCCCCCCCCCCTTTCTAGTGGGGGAGGTGAGGCATCTTCTTCTTCTTCCTTTTCTCCTTTTGATATGAGTGTCCTCCGTAGTACCCTCGATGGTATTCGTCATGATAATCAAACTTCCATTGAACAATGGGGGTACTACGGAAGGATGAACTATGATAATCTTGGTCCGGTTCCACATTGGGGCCCCTATGACCCTAACACCCCCACCCAACAACACCTATGCTTATTGAGAAGGTCCTATCGACCCATCCCAACGTGTTGGTACCCCACCATTTAACCCATATCGGCCGGGTGGGTGTGACTACGCCTATGATCCGGCATGTCCATCAACCCCAAATGCTTTTGATTGTGGTTAAGGTACCCAAGGGTGTCCCTATAAGCACTTTAACCGACCCTTCCATCTATTCATAGATCGCCCTGGTTTGATTTCAACAACCCTCCTAAGGAACGGGAGGATAAAAACCCGCAATGAGCGTTCTCCCCCTCCCTCCCCGCCCCCACCCCTCCCCCCACCCCTCGGATTTCCATGTCTTTCACTTTTGCTCGAGACGTGCAAAAGACTAGCGTGGGGAAGGATGTTCCTTTTGGTTGAAGTGTACATAGGAGGGTAGTGTGGTAGGGTGGTAGCTTGTGCATATGGAGAACCATCGAGGATAATGATTTTGTTGTAGTTAGTGATGATTTTCGGTTGTTTTTTTTATGATGATGATGATGATTCGTATAATGATGATGTTATTGTGTGAATAATTTTGAATAAGTTGTTGTTCCCTCTTCTCTCTTGATCTAATGAACAAATTTTCAATCCAAATCCCATAATCCAAATCCCTTAATCCAAATTTTGCAGATAGCTTTTTGTTAGTCATTTTCTTTTGTTTATAATTCTAGTCTTTTTCTTTTGTTCACTGACTTTTCTTTGTATAGTTGTAGTGTCTTTTCTTTTGGCTCACTTTCCTGATAGCTTGAAAACGGAAACACAAAAGGATGGACTAAGGAGCAACTCAAGCTCCAGAACCTTGGTGAGATCGCAATATTTGTCTTGTGTTCTAATTCAAGCGGCATTTGGTGAGACCTTTCCCTACTTTCTTTTATTTTCCTTTGTGTGCATATTTAGTTTAGACTAGGATGGAGTTGATTGTTCGAGGTTGTTTGCATTTGATTCCACGGAATCTGGTGATCGTTCGTGTTGATGCCGAACGATCTTTGTTTGTCGATTGGGAATTATATGTTTACTTGCCTCTTATCTCTCTTGTACTCCTTACTTTTGAAAAAAAAAATCGAAAAATGTGAAAAATTAGAAAGATTTTCCTTTTTGTTCAAGGCAAACCACGAAAAGATTAGTTGTTTCATTTTCATTTCGAGCATAATAAAGTTAACTTGTGTGTTTGAATGCTTTGCTTCTTGAGTGTTATAAGTTTGCATGCTTCGGGATTGCCATTGGTTGACTCTAGGATATGTTCATGCTAAGGTAGTTGTTCTAGAACTCGTAAGGCCCATCGAACCCAAATTCACTTGTTTGTGGTAAGAAGGTGTTGTTCTCATTAGGAGATTTGAAGCCCTAGAGATAGTTTTTGTAACCTGATGTGAGCTTTATCGTTCAAGCCTCCAACATTACTTGTATGAGTGGCGTAAGATCCTCACCAAGGCATGCTTAGATCTAGAACTTGGCGTCTGGCTCCCGAGATCAAGACCGAACTAACCTAGGAATGACAAAGGCATTCTTCATTCGGTGACTATTTTGTTTTCTAGGATTAGCTTTTATTTTTATTATCTTTTGTATTTTTTGTTGCATTTGCCCTTTTTCTCTTATCATGTTGAGCCTTCCCCTCCTTGATTATAGCACATTACAAGCCCATGGCCATTTTGTTTTACTTTCACCCTTAGAATCATGAAGCTCGAGCCATGAAAGCTTATTGTAGTTTTGATTTGAAAATTGGAAGGTAATGGTTCTAAATGGAAAGTGAAGTAGTGATTTTGTGAATATGTGTTCAATAAAAGCGAATGCAAATCCTAGAAAAAGTCGTCCATAGTTACAAAAGGCAAGGACAATGGAATAAAGTTGAAAAAAAATGAGAATTTACAAAATGGCAAAAGCAGAAGAAAAAAAAAGAAAAAGGAAGAAAAGAAAAAAAGAATTGATAAATGAAGATGTAAGAGGAAAATGAAAGCTCAAAAGTATTTGGCAATGTAGTTCAAGTTTTTGGCAACGTAGTTTGAAAATTGGTAGATGTTTGATTTTGAAAAAGAGGCTAGATCACCCTTTACTTCACGATTAGGCTAAGCACCAATTTCCAAATTTTTCCACACCCTTACCCCCTAGCCAACGTTACAACCCTTTCGATGCTCTTTTGACCTAGGTTGGTTGAGTCACTAGTCGGTGGAGGGAGCTAGATTTCAAGCATATGGAGAGGGCATGACTTGGTAAGATGTCGGATTCCCCTATTGTGTATTGTTTTATCTTTGTTCCGGCTCCTTCGAGGAGTCACGAGATGCTACCTCCAAGGGTGGATTTGAATCTAGATCAGGGAACGCGGTAAGATTGTAAGGAATGCGGGGAAAGTGGTTCATGTTAGAGTTCTCTATGCTTAGCATGACTTTTCCTTCAATCAACCTTCGGCATCCCCTTGCATGCTCACTTCTACTACTTAGAAAGTTTGGCATTCATTCATGTTTGTTATCTCTAAAAGCTTGACTTGACTATGATTTGTGTTGGATTTGTTTCTTTTCTTTCCCTTGTTTTTGGTTTGTCTTGAACACAATTTTGTAAGAGTTGTGGGGTATGCTCTTTGGAAACCCTCACGAGATCACAACTCGTCCTCATCAGCGACCTTGGGGTTTAAATGGCTTGTTGCTTTTGCTAATAGCAATTTCGGCTTTTCTTTTGTTCTTTGCTTATTTAAAATCTTAATCTTTCTCCCTTGTTCATCTTCTTTTGCTTTGCTCGAGGGTGAGTAAAGCCTTAGCGTGGGGGAGTTCGATGAGTGAAATTTATGTCACTCTTAGGAGTAGTGTTTAGGTATCTTTCCTCCTATTTTTCTTAGGTCTTTCTACCTCATTTATCCTCTTATGGCTTCTTTATGTGTTGATGAAAAGTATACTTATTTGCGCTTGTTTTGATAATCTTTATGAATTATTTTATCATCCCCTTGCTCTCGTGATTTTTGCTATCTTTTGTAGGTTCCATGGCAGTCCTAAGAACGGTGAGAGGCCCCTTGGCCAAGCTTGGAAGCATGGATAAAGGAAAGAGGGGCAAAGGGAAGGAGAGGAAGCAAGAAGAGGAAGTGCAAGAGGAGGTGTGGTCGAACCTCTGAAAGGTTCGGTCGAACCAAGGTGTAGTCAAACTTTTCAAAAGTTTGATCGAACTTCCAAGGTGCAAATAAGGCAGTTTCAAACTAGTTTTCAGCGATTTTGCAGGAGGGGTCGAACCTCAAAAGTTCGACCAAACAAGGAGCAGGGAGGTTCGGCCGAATCTACCCAGAGTTCGGTCGGACCTTTTCCCGATCTCAGCCGACTTTGTACGGACTATTTAAGTCCCTTTTTAGAAAGTTTTTATGTAGATTAGATTAGCTTAATTTTTTTATTTTATTAGCCCTAATTTAGAGGGAGAAACACCCTTAGTTTAGCTTTTTAAAGAGAGAAAGTGTGGATTTCTCCATTGTTGAACTTGGATTTTGAAGAAGAAGTTTAATCAACTTCAATCAATGAGCATTTACTTAATCTTTTCTCTTTATCTTGCTATTTGATTTTGCTTTAGTTTGCATTTATTTTGTTGATTACTCATTAATCATGCCTTTGCTTGTTGATTTCATGATTAACTTGTTAATTGCCATGGATAGTGAGTAGTTCTTTAGCTAAGGGTGTGGGGATGATGTAGTTAGAATTTATTCATGCTTTGGTTTGGAATTCAAGTTGATTGTGATTAAAGCCTTTATTTGCTTGATGTTCCTCGATCTTCTTGTTGCTAGTTGATTGAGGGTGAATTTATGCTAGGCGATGCGATAGTTGAGCTAGCTAGATTCATTTATATCAATTGTTACTCGATTGCACCTCCCAATATATGGTTCTAATGTGATAACATAGAGGCTATGTTAGGAGAAGCAAATTGACCCCGATAGGTGGCTAGATTGGACCTTATATCGATATTCAAGCATGTTTAGTTCATGATTAATTTGTTTCCATGCCTATGTGTGTTCAAGTGAAGCCTATAGTTACCCATTTCCCTTAGTGTTTTCATTGCATTGTTTCTAATTCATTTCACTATTAGTTTTAATATCTTAAACAACTCCGTTCCCCCTTTTCGAGATAGCTTAATTGTTGGTTGTGATCGTAGTGCTTAGCTTCTCCCTGTGGTTCGACCCCTCTTCTTGCCATATACTTGTATTAGGTTAGTTGAGTGTTATAAATTGTATTTGATTTAGGGATAGACAAATTAACGACGTGTTTCTTCCCTTATCAAAAGGTGAATAAAGAGAAGACATAAACACAATATAGTCTGGGAATTAAGAGGAAAAAACCTATGCTAGACATAAAGAGGGGAATGGAAATGAATAATAAGAAAAAGAAATCATGAGATCTTGCACGAAGGATTCGTCGTACGCCTTGTCTTCATTGCTTTTTATTACTTCTTGCCGCCTGGAGGGACATGAAGTTTGTTTGCATCCACTAAATCTTGAATAGCATCCTTTAAATTCAACCATTGCTTAGTAGTGTGGCCCCTTCCTTGATGGAACTTGCAATGTGCATTGGGATTCCACTTGGCGCTCCTTCCTTCAGGTTTTGGCTCTGGGAATGGTCCAATAGGTGTGACCAAGCCTTGACCGTAGAGGCGATCAAAGGCAACGTCATATGTCATTCCCAAAGGAGTGTAAGTTCTCCTTTTCTTGGGCAATGGAGCATCAAGAGCCAAAACTTCATTGAGATCAACCTTACTTATGTTGTTGGTAGTATTTTTAGGCTTAAAAGATGAAGAAGAAAGAAGGTCGTTCTTCTTGTTTTTCCAAGTGTTATTATTGTTATTACTACCAGCAGTCTTTATTAGCTCATCCTCAATATTGATGCCAATATCGTATACAACTTCAAAAGTGTTCAGTGGCAAAAATTTGAGATGTTGCCTGTACTTGTGAGTCAAATTGTGGATAAAGAGACGAACCATCTCCTTTTATTTGGGAGGATCCACCAAGAGTGCAGCTGTTTCCCTCCACCTGTTCAGATAAGCGGTGAAGCCTTCATTCTCTTTCTATTTGAGAATGGAGAGTTCACGTTCAGAAGTTTTAGATTGAATGTTACACTCCCCGTATTATTGGGAGCAAGTTGTACCGCACTCATAGAAAGTGGGAATTGACATACAATTAGGGACACGATTAGGGACTTGAAGTTTTTGCAAGTTTTATATGTTTTCGCTTTTTTGTATTGAAGTTTTTGCAAGCTTTATATGTTTTCGCTTTTTTTATTTTATTTTTTTGGCTTTGAACTTTTTCTTTTTAATTAATGTGAGCAATCTCAGATCATGCGGTGCATCACTCACTTAGCATTCATGTTTCTCAGTTACGGTGCCAAGTACTCAATAAGAGACGAATTCGAGACATGTTCATATCAAAGACATTGAAACACTTGCCCTTAGCCATTGTTTTATTTTTTTATCATTCTTCTTTTTTTTTAACTTGCTTTTGAGTGTTACACAAATCACACATCTTCCCATCCCAAAGTTAGGTTAATATGGGTTGAAGAAATAAAAGTCAATCGTTAGACGAAGCTAAAAGTGGTTAGTGAAGAAATGGGATATATGTTTGAATGGTTTAAGGGGAACGAATGGGTTGCAAAGGTGCCTTAAGTCATTGGTGTACCTTGTGTTTGGTTCGGCAATTGATTTTTTTTTTTTTTTTTTTTTTTTTACTAATGCAAAAATGACATGATCGAGATGTATAGGAAATATGCTCATTTAATTTATGGAAAAGGTGAACAAACATATAGCAACATATAGAAATTCAGAATGATGCTGGACAAAAATGGGGAAAAAGGAAATGAATAAAGAAAGTAATCATGAGATCTTGCAGAAGGACTCGTCGTGCGCCTTGTCTTCACTACTTCTTGCCGCCTGGAGGGACATGAAGTTTGTTAGCATCAACCAAATCTTGAATGGCATCTTTCAGATTCCAACACTGTTCTGTAGAGTGACCTCTTCCTTGGTGGAACTTGCAGTGAGCATTAGGGTTCAATTTGGCACTCCATTCTTCAGGTTTCAACTCTAGAAATGGCCCAATAGGTGTGATCAAACCTTGACTGTAAAGGCGATCAAAAGCAACATCATAAGTTATTCCCAAAGGAGTGTAAGTTCTCCTTTTCTTGGGCAATGGAACATCAAGAGCTAAGAATTCATTGAGATCAACCTGGCTTACATTGTTGGTAGTATTTTCGGGCTTAGAAGACGAAGAAGAAGGAAGGTCGTTCTTCTTGTTTTTCCAAGTATTATTGTTGTTATTACTACCAGCATTCTTTATTAGCTCGTCCTCAATATTGATGCCAATATCGTATACATCTTCAAAAGTGTTCAATGGAAAGAATTTGAGATGTTGCCTGTACTTGTGAGTCAAATTTTGGATAAAGAGACGAACTATCTCCTTTTCTTTAAGAGGATCCACCAAGAGTGCAGCTATTTCCCTCCACCTGTTTAGATTAGCGATGAAGCCTTCATTCTCTTTCTGTTTGAGAATAGAGAGATCACGTTTAGAAGTTCTAGCTTGAATGTTACACTTGTAACGATTCATAAAACTTACAATGAAATCTTGCCAAGTTGTAATGTGCTTGGTATCTAGAGAATAAAACCATTGTTGGCAAGCATGCTCTAAGGAGAGAGGGAACACCGAAGAGTGTTACATCTAGTCCTTTAAGAGCCATAGTTGCAGAGAAATCCATCAAATAGAACATTGGGTTTTCAGTAGGCTTGAACTTTGGTATATAAGCAGTGGAGAACTTTTCCGGGAGTTTGTCCTTCACGGCCAAAGAAGTGGCAAGCTATTCCACATAGGGAGAAGTCCTCAGAAATCTTGCTCACTTGCTCTTTGATCCTGTCAACTGCAGCAACAGTGACCTTGGTTTGTTCCATGGTATTAACTTGGGTAGTGAGTATTTGCGTCATGGCGGAAAGTGTCTCGATGGACTTGTGAATGCCCTCAATATCTCCTAAAGGAATGGTGTCCTTCCAACAAGTGTATTATTCTGATAGAGGGTTCAGAATTATTACAGAGCTAATTCTTCAGTAAGATCAAGTGATCGGAATGCCTAGGTGGAGGCCGCTTCCGATCAGTAATATTAAGGTGTAATTAATATTACAGCTTAATCTTAACTGAACCCTTCGGGTCGAACCCAATCGAACAACCGATCCGAGACAACGAATTAATTCGAAGGATTTAATGAATCAACGGAGTTTTACGAATACAGACGTCGAATATCGAGCCTAGGGCGTCGAGACCGAGCGTCGCAAAATCACAAGCGACAAGTACGAGCATAGCCGTAGCTAGGCTAGGCTAGCTCATCGCAAGCCCAGGCGCACCATGTGTGTGCTAGGCGCACCATGGTGTGCTAGGCGAGGCATGAGTGCCTAGGCGCCATCGCAGCCCTAGCATCATGCCTAGGCGCCATCGCAGCCCTAACACCACGCACAGCACCATCGCAGTTCTAGGCACATGCGTGTGTGCGTGTGCGTGTGCACCATCGCCCAGCACCAAGCCCAGCATGCATGGCTCGCTAGCAGCACACATGCTAGGCCTTGCGTGCGTTAGGGGCTGGCTGGCATGGATGTGCATAGCATGCGAGTGTGTGCGAAGAAATGCGTGGGAGTGCTAGGGCCAGCGCCTAGCACTAGCACGCACCAGCGCCTAGCACCAGCACGCACAAGCGCCAAGCATCGCCCAGCACCAACACGCACTGCCTGGCTGGGGATGCAAGGCTTCTGGCTAGTGCTAGCTGGCAGCGCTAGCTAGCACGCTAGCTGGCAGCCAGCATAGCCCACCTTGAAGCCGGTTTGTGTGTGGTTGTGGGGACCAAGCAAAGCCTTGGGAAGCAAGGCTATGGTCCCCCCCCACCTAACCTTGGGCATCACTCATTTGCATGTAATTGTGCCACTTGTCGCGTTGTGATTGATTTAATTATTTATTTAATTTGGATTTAAATAAATTGTTGAATTTACCAACTCTCCCACATTGGTGGGAGATTGGAAATCAAGGGTGCAGTTCCCTATAAATACCAAAGGCATGGGTATTGGGAATACACAACCTTGAGTGGAATTAAAAAGGCAACTCTTGATTTAAGTAAACCTTGATTCGTAAAACTCATAGTTTTATTTGTCTGGGTCTCGACTAACCTTCGAGACTTAGGACGCTCGGGTCGGGTTCGAGGGTACGATCCCGTTGGAGACCTCGTATTTTCGGGGTTCAAGTAAGAGCTCATTATTGAGCGAAGCACGCATCAAAGGTATAATCTTTTATCCTTTCTTGTATTTAATTATGTTTTGCTTGTTAATTGCATTTATTATGGGGGCGGGTCTTGGCGGGTTTCTTTCCGCGTAGTGAGGGTCACTACGAAACCCAACATCTCCCTTAGTGGCCATTGGAATGAGTTGAAAGTAAACAAGAGATGGTGATGGAGATAAACTTCGTGGAGACGATTGTGGCGGTTTCCTTGTACGCCTCTTATGTATAAGAGGTTGTTGTGGCAGTGACTCGAATCGTACCAATCTACCCCTGCTTCTTGACCAAGTACTGTGAAATAAAACAAATTCATTTAATGGTTTGACTCGACATTCCAAATAGGAAAGAAAAAGAGGGAGGAGATTTTATTTTTAAAAGAAAAAAAAAATAGATAAGAAAACTCCACTCATTCTTTATTGTGACGAAAAAAAGGAGACACATGCATGAATCTAGTGTACGATCATAAACGACATGGTGCACGACTCGAATCAAAAAAATGTGTGGACTATACTTGACTCGTGAGTGATAAAGTAATGTGATAAGACTCGTGGTATGATCGCATGGCTAGACATGTAAACAGTATCAAAATGACTGACGCGAAGACCAAAAATAGCACAGAAGACTAAATATGGACTGACTGAACTTAAACTTGGGCACCGTGGAACGGCACTACTGCCTAACACGGCAAAAAGACGGCGCTGATTTTCATGGCGCGGTAGTACTGCTATGGCACGGTAATCAACTCCAGGTTTTGCTTTGTGCGTTTTTTCAGGTTATTGTCAATTTTAGAGTTTGTGCTAATTACTAAGTACGGTCCGTTGGCATTCGTTAGTCATGAAATAAACCAACACCATAGACAAAGAATTGTCATTAAGGTTAGGATCAAAACGATCAAATATACACACATAAGGCACATAGTCATAGTGATGCAATGAAGTTCGCAACCTATGGTCAAGTTAACCACAAGAAAAAACAGAAGCACTGTTGAATTTTTAAGATTGTCGTGCCATGGCAGGAATTGCCATGCCACGGTACAGAGTGCTGCGTCAAGTTAACAAGAAAAAACAGAAGCACTGTTGAATTTTTAAGATTGTCGTGTCATGGCAGGAATTGCCATGCCACGGTACGGAGTGTTGCGTCGCGGTACTCTCTGCCGTGTCATGGCAATTTTGTCATTGCGCGACAGACACTAGTGGAAAAAATGCTATCCATAATGGGCAAAAACAGCCTATTCATAACGGGCGAGGGGCGTTACATATGCGGCCGTTACAAATAACAAATGTTATTTGTAACGGGCGCTTGCCCGATACAATAAGTAGTTATTTGTAACGGCCCGTTACAAATAAGTAACAAGTGCCCGTTACAAATAAGTAGTTATTCGTAACGAGCACTTGTTTTGCCCGTTACAAATAACGGGATTATATGTAACAGGCACATTCTGCCCGTTACAAATACTGTGAGATCCAATTTAAAAAAAAGTCCACATGTTGGACAGCTAGCTTTCACAATTATTTTATCAATTAATTAGAGATATATATTTTATATAAGTATAGTATACACCTAATATACAATCAGCAAAAGCCTGCTTTCATTATTACCTAATAACTAAAACATAAACCAAAGCAAAAGAAAAAGCAAAAGCAAATCTCAATTGTAATAATAATAATAATAAAACAAGTTTACTTAAGACTACCATAAGATTTAAATTATTTTACTCTAAATTAGTGTTGAATAATTTACATCTTCCACCATTTTTCCGAGTAGCTGCAACTTTGATTTCAATTCCGAGGCTGCCTTAGAAACCTGCAACAAAATCACCATGCATTAACAACTAATCAACTAGCATGCATTATGCAGTATAAATAAAGCAGGGCAGGTAAAAATAACCACACATATGTCGTAGTAGCAACATCACTATAAAAGGCATATATTTATCAACTTCATCTTACACAACTAGCGCACAACGATTGCATGAGAATATAAGGTACTAAAATATGTTCAGGGTGCAACGTATAGCAGCCCGTATAGTGGTTTGATTAAGTAAATTTCTGGTTCACGGATGAGGTTACAATACCTTCTATGATTGATGTTAATTATAGTGATTTGAACAATCCAACTTATTAGGCAAATAATTTGCATTACTTACACAATAATTTGAATGTTTGTAAGGCAGTAACACCTATACGAGCTGTTATACGTCCCTTTCCCCACAATGAGTCTCCAAACTTTCTCTACTCCACCTTAATGCCTGAGTCAGACCAGATTATCACAAGAATCAGCTTAATTGCAGCCAACGGCTTTCTCTACACCCCATAATTCTTCTCAAATCAGAATTCGAGTCACACTAAATATTATATTTAGCTAGGTTGTAGGTTGCCCATGTAGTGAATAGGAGGCATGTTACTACTATTAGGTAGCTTATGTATTATTCAATCAACAAAAATCCTTAACATACATTTGAACTAATTCAATTGTTAATAGTATACCAAGACAATGACACAAACAAAAAAAGAAAAAAAAAAACAAAAAACAAAAAACAAAAAAAAAAACAAATCTCATGACATATAAAATCAATCAAACCACAATCAGATTGTAAGAAGTTAAGAAATGACCGCTGATGCCGATGTCGGTGATGCTGCTGAAGCCAAATTATCAACACCAAGCAAAGATCCAAGTCCCTGAAATCCATCAGAAGTGGGTTTCCTAACAGCTAATCCAGAAACATACAAAAATTCCAATCTTTCCTGTCTCCTAAAACATCAAAACAAAAATCATATATTAGCATATTAAGAACCCTAACCCAAACCCTAAATCAGCCACAAAAACACAAATATGAGACAAGCATAAGCTTCTATAGATAGAAATAAATTTGAAGATGTGCAAAGTGTTAGAGCATCCAATGCCCTGAAAAACTAATAAAATGGAGGGACTCTGATCTAAGCAGCTTGTGAGCTTTAAGCCTTGGCTGCTTCAATTCTAAATGTCTCAGATATACATTGAGAGCAAGTAATAGGAAAATCCACAAAGGGAAAAAGAAATAGAGTTACTTGAAGGTATATACTCGTTTCATATTGGATTTTTAAACCATACTCATTAAATACAAAGGCCAAAGATAAGCATCAATAATATTTTATTATACAAACCTAACAAGGAAAATGCAAGTTACAAAGATCACTTACAAAGATCAATGTATAGATGTATGCTCCTGTTGAAACAGGAAGTCCCAATGCAGATATGAATATGAGTAACAGAGCTAGAGCTGCCCACTACAAAAACAATACAACATTGAAAATTATTGTTCATCCATAGCATAAATGAAGCGAAATACTTAGCATTGTTATAATTCATAAGCTCGTATTGTTATAATTCATAAACTCAATATATACGGGATTTAATCAGATTACTCACCAGAATAATAGGAAACTTACATCTCATTACCATCCTTAGCTGGAAATCAATTACCAAAACCTGTAAATGTGAAGACAAAGATAAGATATGGTGTCCTTGTGAATGTAATAAAAGCAAACATAGTGACATGTAAAAGCTACCTTCACTGTCAAAGTAATTACCATAAAACTTATCATGTAACTTAATCACAACTAATAATTGTACAATGCAAATAGATAATTCCTTGAAATCTTTCCTACTTCAAAAACAACTAAATAAAATCGGAAACAGGCATAGCGCAGCACCGGAAATTTCAACCAAAATCTAGCATCAAAATCCTGGCCCAATCCATTTAACTACCTCCAATCACAAGGGAAAAAAAAAAAAAAAGGTTCATTGAATCCAACTCTATTAGAAATAGCATTATTCCTATGACGAGATTCATATAGTATATGCTCATTTAAAATTCTAACAAAATTATTGCAATTATGCAAAATCAATTATAGATCCTACAGCAATATGAAATTAAGCAAATTATAAATAATAAATAAAAAGGCAAAACTCGAAAATAGGTAAATTACACAAGCAAAAACACTGAAAATATCATGTTTAACAAAACGTACCATACATAACCATAAATTGCGTACCTAAAACCAGTCAATAAGCTAGAAAAATAGCTGATAATTTGACGAATAAGGTGAAACAAACGACGGAAATCTGAAACCGAGCACAGAAGCTGATAACGACGCTCTAATTCATCCCGACCTTCACCACCTCTTGTGCCGCCAGGTTTTTAACCGGAAAACACCTTTACCGAGTTAGACTGGTGTTGGAAATTGATAAAATCGGTGGATGTTGCGGAGGAGAGAGAATTGGGCAGTCGAGTTAGGGTTTGAGAAAGAGATCGAGCCATTTTTATTAGATTTTGATTCATTGTAGATGGGTTTTGGGTTTGGGGATTGGATCTTGAAGATGAACAAGAGATGATGGAAGAGACGAGACTACGAGAGAGTGGTGGAACGTCGTTCGATGGTGGAGACGGAAGTTGGGAGATGAGGGAAGAGGGAGATGAGGGATGAGAGAAAGTGTGTTTGAAGGAGAGGTAGGCGGCTAAAATGAGAAGTGAAGTTAGATAGGGAGTACTAGGGTTTTTTATTTCATTGACAAAGTTATTTGTATCGGGCAAAAGGTGCCTGTTACAAAAACTAAAGTATTTGTAACGGGCAAACTTTGCCAACTTAGTTTTTGTAACGGGTATAATTTTGCCCATTACAAATACTATATGTCCTACCCATTACGCTACTTTATTATAACGGACTATTATTTTGCCCGTTACGAATAAGTTTTTTGTAACAGGCATATATGTGCCCGTACAAATAAGGCGTTACAAATGAGCTTTTTTCCACTAGTGAGAAATAAAAATTTAGCAGTGCTTTTATTTTTTCGATCGCGATCAAGTTATTCAATTTTTCCTACAAGGTTAACCTAAATACGATGTTAAAATGTCGATGCATATGCAAAAATGCCAAATTAATCACAAGAATACGATTCAAGAATCTTTCAAGTCTCATCCACTCATCTCATTAAATACCGATCACTCAAATCGATAAATAACCAAGAATCCTCCCCAGTGGAGTCGCCAAATTGTAGGCGTCATTCGAAGCGCGCCTATGTAAGCATGTTGTGAATATGCTTGGCACTCATAGGAAGTGGGAATATTTCTTACCGAATATAGGTTTTAAGCACTCTTGAGATTAATTACTCGACTTGACCAATAATGGCGGTGAAAGGTTGTTCATCATCGGGTTTGGTTTTGGGGAGACATTTTTAGGTGTCTACAGTACCAAAACAATACAAACCTTTGACTCTAATATGTGATAGGAAAGCTACACATGAAATCCAAGACTAATATGACAAAGTTTAGACTTGGCAAACTCACACTTTTCGCACTCTTCAGATTTTTCACGCATAAACTCACCAGTTGTGCAAATTATGAATTTTACTATATATACAAGTTGTACTCATATGTAAAGAGGGTTTTCAAAAGATAGAAATTAATAAACTACTGTTTTCATAATCACAACACTTAAGTAAATCTTTTAGAAGAAAATCTTTTGGAAAACTTAACAAAGATATAATTTTAGAAAAGAATAATATTTTGTAAAACCCGGATTTTATAAGATAAAATCTCTTAAAAATCTTTTCATAAAATTAAAACTTATCTTTAATAAACTTTTCATATTTAAAAGCTTGTCAAGCTTTGCTACGCCTCTAATAAATTTCATGCATAAACTAACCTTAACATTTTTACAACAATCCTTAGAAGAATAAACTTAACAAAAGACTTTTATTTTAAAGCTGGATTACATCAATCGCTGTAACGTAAGAATACTTGGGCTTCACGCAGACTAGGACTAAGTTTATGCTGTCTTCCATTCTCCAACTCCTTGCTGGAACTTGAAAGCCAAGTTCTTATGGAACTTGTCGTCTTCAACGCAATCCAAGCTAATCTTCTTAGCTTGCTGTCAAGCTCCTGTTAGGGAACTTCTCTTCGTGTTCCCGTTAGGGATCACAGCTAGTTCCAGTGAGGAACTCTTCTTCTACTTTCTTTAGATCTCCTTGACTCTTTTTTAGATAGGTTACTCTTCCACTTCCAAAGTCAACTTCACCTGTTCTAATCAAACACTTAGAGAAATCACATCAGTTGAAGTTTGCTTTTATTCATCATCATCAAAACTCTTAAGCTTCAACAAAAATCCCTTTATAATATGATTAATTCATGCATTGATAATTGATTGTTGTTCTTCATCCCGAAATATATATTATTTACTAGTGAACTTATGCCCTAGGCTTTAATTTATTGATATTCTTATAATTTTGATTCACTAGTAAAAATGCTATTTGTAACTAACAAAAACGGGTTATTTGTAACTAACATTGGGGGTTACAACTGCTGGGGTTACAAATAGTCCAGTCATTTGTAACGGACATTGTTGGTTACAAATAGGTACCTATTTGTAACAGATATTTCAATTGTCCATTACAAATAGGTGTCTATTTGTAACGGACAACCTATTTGTAACGGACATATCAATTGTTAGTTACAAATGCTTATTTTCAATATTAAAAAAAATACCTAGCAAATAATGCTAAGCTGAGATGTCCCGTTGAACCTGAACCCGAACCCGACAATATGAACCAAACCCAGGCCACCCCCACTACCCCAACCACGACACTATCCCACATCGAAAATCATCCTCACTACCACCACAACCCACCAGGCCCCAACCCCATGACCCACACCACCACCCACTACAAGAAAGTCATGTTTTTACTGATGGCCACAATAAGAATCCCACCACCCTAACTCGTACACCTTCTCCTCCACCCACGACCGCCACAAAAACCACCAATACACACCAAATGCCACCACAAAACTCACATAAACAACAAACCATCATAAAAATAACAAAACCTTAAAATTATACACAAATATTACAAAATTAATAGACAACAAATTTGTGTTAATAACAAAATAATTCAAAAATTAACAGAAATTATATACAAAAAATTCCAAAAATTTGAAAGGAATAAATAATTATACAATTATCTAAAAATTATAAATTAAAATTGCAATTATATAAAAAAATAATAATAATAATTACAATTAGAAATTTAAAATAAACAAAACTAGATCTAATGTCTAATCTAAATGAAAATAAGATCTAAAAATCAAAAACCTTGGGTTGACAACGGAGGCTTGGGTTGACAGTGGATGCTCAGTTGTTAAGCGGTGTGTGCACGGTTGTTGACGGTGGATATATGTTCGTGGGTTGATGGTGAAGCTCGGTTGTTGACGATAAAAGTACATGGGTGGCGCGCAGTGTGGACTTGAGGATTCTCGTGGATGCTCGTGGAGGAATGAATTGCTAAGAGATTGAGGGAAAGATGACAGAGAAAGAAGGAGGATAGAGAAATTTGAGAGAAAAGAAGGAATGAAGGAAGAGTGAAATAGGGGAGAAGGATAGATTGAGAGGAGAGAGAAAGATGAGAAGGGAGAAGGAGAGAGAATAGAGATGAGAAAGAAAGAGGGGGGGGGGGGGTTGTAGTTGTATTTAGGGTTAGGGAAAATAATAATGGGCTTTGGACGATTATAGAAAAATATCCTTCCTATTTGTAACCAACTATATGTTGTCAAATAGGATGTATTTGTAACTAACATTATGTTGTCCGTTACAAATAGGATGTATTTGTAACCAACATTAGGTTGTCCGTTACAAATAGGATGTATTTGTAACCAACGTTAGCTAATGTTGGTTACAAATATAGTACTTGTAACTAATAAAAAATTGTTGGTTACAAATAAGGCATTACCAATAACATTTTTTCTCTAGTGATTGCTTTAGTTTAATTATTTCTTTTAGTATAGTTCATATAAAATCACAATTGATTACTTGATAATTTAGATTATATTAATTTATTAGGAATATAAGAACGTTGTTTTCCTGTGGATTCGACCTTGCTTCCCTATCTGCTTTAGTTAGAGGACTTATTAATTTCTTTTGATTAGGTGATACGACTTTAGCCTGTCATATATGCACGTTAAGTGCACTACAAGAAAGAAGCTATTTTGCGACAACCAAAATTTGTCGCAAATAATAGTTATGACAGTTAACTGTCGTAAACAATTTGTCGCTATCAGCTTTGTCGTAAAATTTTAAAAGAATTATTACGACAATTTTACTAATTTCAACGACAATTTTATATTTAGTCGCTGAAATTTGTCTACAATAGTGTAAAGCCGTCGTAAGTTACGACAAAAACAAAAACTGTCATTAAAAATGATTTTACCAACGGCTGGGCATCGCAAATGGCTGTCGCAAAAAAAAAAAAAAAAAAAAAAAAAAAAAAAAAAAACCAAAAACCAAAAACCCTTCCCCCTGCCCCCCTTACCCAGGCCTCCTTGCCCCCTTACCCCTACTGCAACCTTTCGCACCACCACCACCACCGACAACCCCCTCACCTAACAAAAATCATTAAGATCTAATAATTAAACCCTAAGAAACAAATTAAAAATCAAACCAAAAACCGAACATAATAAACAAAGATAAATGAAAATATAGAACAAAATGCATAAAAATAACAAAATCAACCAAGAAATACAAATGTACATCAAATAATTAAAAACCCACAAAAAAAATAAAAAAAATGAACGAAAAAACAAAATTTATCAAAAAGAGTTCAAAATTCGAATAAAAAAGCCGCAAAAAATGAAATGAAAATAAATGAAAAACAAAAAAATCAAAAGAAAATTCACGAAAGACAAAAACCTCAAACGAAAATAAACGGAAATTAAAAAACTCGAATGAAAAAACCGAAAATCAAACGAAAAATAAAATATAAAACGGAAATACAAGCGAAATTAAAAAAAAACCAAACGAAAAATTAAAATATCAAACACCTCAAACGAAAATAAACGAAAAATAATGAATTTAGACCAAAAAAAAATTCAGAAAATAAACAAAAACCACAATAATAAAAATGAAAAATACAAAAGAAATTTAACATACCTTCGAAAATTTCCTCTTCTTTGGGTTTTCATGGTCAAATACCAAATCTGGAATTTTTATGATCGAATTTGACCAAATGAACTCCAACATAATGAAATTGAACCTCATAACATGTTCATGCTCCGCCACCGCCACCATGTAAAAAAATGAACCCAAAGAAATTCGACCATTAAATTTTGTTTCTTTTTACATGAGAAAGAAAGAAGAGAGAGTAACATAGAGAGAAGAGGAGAAAGAACCTGGGAGAAGGTGGAGAAAAGGAGAGAGAAACATATAGAGAAGGAGAGGAGAGAGAAAGAGAGAGGAGGAGAGGAGAGAGAAATAGGGTCGTAGCAAGGCCAGGGTAGGTGGGGCGACCGCCCTGGGCCCCCAAACCAAAAGCCCATCTTCAGATTTAATAAAGGCCCCAAAATTATTTTTTTAAAAAAAACAAAAAATAAAAGAAAAAAAATAAGAAGCGTGAGTTTCAGACTTTCAGAAGAATTCCAAAAGCCAATTTCGCTGTTCATGGTTCATCCTCCTTCCTCCCTTATATTTCTCCCAAAATATTCACTTTCCTAAGTGAATTTTGATTAACCCAAAAATAAAAATGTCATTAATTCAATTCCATCCCCTTTTGTCGGTGATTTTGTTCTTCAAAATGTATCTCAATTCAATTTTCGGTCAGATTAATTCCTTCTCCTTCGTGATTATGATAAACGGTAATTTTATCCTTTAATTATCAACGGGAATTTATCTAATTATATATAATCCTCTTTGTATATACTACTTTATTTATCAAAATCTTTTCTTTCTATTAAGTTTTCATAATCTTTACAATTTCTTTCAATTATTAAATTGGGGGAAAAAATTATCTAATTCATTGATTGGTTGGAAGTTGAATTGGTTCGTTTGATAAAATTTCGGTTGTTCTTATTGATAAAATTTCGGTTGAATTGGTTTGTTTGATAAAATTTCGGTTGTTCGTTTGATAAAATTTTGATTAACTCTGATTGTTCTAGTGGGAGTAATTGCTTATTTGCTTGATTTGCTAGTTTGCTACGACCCTGATTGCTTGATTTGCTTGGACTCCTTCGACCGTCGACGAAAGCTACGGCCTACGGGATCATCATTTCATCAAAATGCTAGATTGCTAAGGTTAATTCTTTATTTCTTATTTAACTTTTTAATTTTGTACTTTTTCATTCCTAAATAATCATAAATTCATAATTAATTTTTTTTTTAATCTAGAGTGTTAAATGATGAGGATGTTGTTTTTGAGGTGATGAGTACTTGAATGGCCTTGATTGTGGATACGAGTCGTAATATTCTTCGAGGACATTTTCGTTTTTAGTATATGAGTTTGTTTATAGGATAGTGTCATATATATTAATTGTTTCAGTCCTTCGACCATCGACGAGAGCTAAATTTTTTTGTTTCAATTGTTTTCTATTTTTCAGATTTGATTACTTGAGATGACATTTGTTTGGAGTGTAAATTGAGCGTACTAAGTCTTTTGTTCAATTGCTTCAATAATCAGGTGTTTTTGTTCTTTTCTATACTTATTAATTTATGATTGGCTTTGTTTGATAGAATGTTACCTAGAAAATATTTATCTGGTAATGATAAGAGAAAAAAAAGAAAACGGGCAGAAGAGTTAATAGAATCTCAAAAGGGTGTCATTGACAATTTTTTTACTAAAGTAGTACAAGTAGAAGAGTCTTCTAATGAATTGGGTGAAAATGAAAATCATGAACAATTTAATGAGAATATAAATAATGAAAATCGTGATAATGAGGCAAATGAGCCTAATGAGGATGCGACTAATATGAATGAACCAACTAATGTACCAAATACATCCGATGTTAATGATGTTGGCATTGATCAAGTAGTCCCTCCTTTAGATATTTATGATCTTAAAAGTTGGGGTAATCTTGACATTAAAGGAAGGGATATTTTGATATAAAAAGGACCTATTAGAGATTTGAACCTTGTGTTTCCAATTGATAACAAATTAAGGCATTTTTCATATGCCTATTATACTAAGAAGTTGAGTAATGGTGAGACTTTTTGATAGAAAATGGTTGGTTTACTCAAAATTAGCTGATAAAGTATATTGTTTTTATTGTAAATTGTTCACATCTCAATATAACAAAACTTTTTTAGCAAGTGATGGTGTGAATGATTGGAAACATCTTGGTGAGAAACACAAATTACATGAGAATAGTGTTGAGCATATGACTAATATGAACACTTGGTATGAAACAAGAGTGACACTTGGTATGAAACAAGAGTGAGACTAGAATTGAATAAAGGCATTGATAAAGACTTGCAAAAGTCAATTTCAAAGGAAAAAGAGCGTTCGAGGCAAGTCTTAATTCGAATTGTTTCTGTTGTGAAATGTCTAGCTAAAAATAATTTAGCTTTTCGTGGATCTAGCGGAAAACTTTATGATGATAGTAATGGTAATTTTTTGGGCTTAATTGAAATGATAGCTGAATTTGATTTGGTAATGCAAGATCATGTTAGACATATTCAAAGCCAAGAAATTCACAAACATTACCTTGGTCCTCAAATTCAAAATGAGCTTATTTATCTTTTATCTCATGGTGTTCGGACTTCAATGATAAAAATAATAAAAGAGTCAGAAATATTTTTCTGTAATCCTTGATTGTACCCCTTATGTAAGCCATCAAGAACAAACGACTTTGATAGTAAGATGTGTGAATGTATCAAGTGATAAAATCAAGATAGAAGAGTTTTTTTTAGAATTCTTAAAAGTAGATGATACTTCTGGTTTGGGACTTTTTAATGTATTGTTAGATTTATGTAAGTCCCTTGATTTGGATATTGATGATGTAAGGGGGCAAGGTTATGACAATGACTCTAATATGAAAGGGAAACACCAAGGGGTTCAAAAGAGATTGCTTGAAATTAATCCAAGGGCTTTATATATGCCATGTGTTTGTCATAGTCTTAATCTCACTCTTTCTGATATGGCACATTCTTGTGTTAAAGCTATTTCTTTTTTAGGAATTGTACAACGTATATACACATTATTTGCACATTCCACTAATAGGTGGAAGATTTTAGTTAACAATGTCCCGAGTTTAATTGTTAAATCTTTGTGCAATACTAGATGGGAGAGTCGAATTAAGAGTGTTAAAGCTATAAGGTTTCAATCTCCTCAAATTAGATTAGCTTTGTTGGAATTGTATAATTCTAGTGGTGATGATGCTAATATTGCTAAAACAAAAAGTGAAGCCGAAAGTTTGGCTAATTCTCTTGCAAGTTTTGGATTTTTACTTGGCATGGTAATTTGGTATGGCATTTTATTTGCTATTAACATTGTGAGTAAAAAGTTTCAATCTAAATGCATGAGTATTGGAGTTGTCATGAATGAAGTGCAAGGTATGATCACATATTTTGAGAAATATAGAATTGAAGGGTTTGAATCTAGTTTAAATACTAAGAATGAGAATGACGATAATGATGAGGAAATACAATCACCCGAGGAATCTTTTAGAGTCAATTATTGTTTGGTGGATATTGATATTGAAATAGCTTCTTTGAAAGATAGATTTGAGCAGTTGGAGGTATTTGATAACATTTTTGGTTTTTTTATTCGATGCAAAAAGGTTGAAATCATTGGATAATGACGATTTAAGAAAATCTTGCACAAGCTTTATGACTACCTTTACTCATAATAATTTTTCGGATGTTGATGCAGATGATCTTTTTTCTGAATTGAAAGTGTTACAAATGACTTTGCCAAATGATTTGATGTCAGCATTTGAAATCCTTGAATTTGTCAAAGTTGCAAATTGTTATCCAAATGTTTCTATTGCCTATCGAATCCTATTAACTATGCCGGTGACAGTTGCGTTTGCTGAAAGAAGTTTTTCAAAGTTAAAATTACTAAAGACCTACTTGAGATCTTTAATGTCACAAGAAAGGTTGAATGGTCTAGCTACTTTATGTATTGAGAAAAATATTTTAGAACATATTAATGTAGAAACTATTATTAGTGACTTTGCATCTAGAAAGGCTCGTAGAAATATTTTCATATGAACGCTTAGGCTTTGATTTCAATGTTGTATGTATATGAAATTTGATGTTTTTAAAGATTATTATGCGTAATAAAATATGTATTTTTTTGCCTACCCAATTTTTATTTTATTTCAAAATATTATATGTGAATTAGGGCCCCAATTTATGTCTTCGCCCCGGGCCACCGAAATTTCTGAAACGGCCCTAGAGAGAAACAGAAAAGGAGGAGAAACGGCGGAATATTGATTTAGGGTTTGGTGTGGGCTTGTTGATTTGAGTATTAAATGCCATTCATTTATAAAAAAAAATACTCAACGACAGCCAAAAACTGTTGCAAATTGCGATAGTTTTAAAAACCGTCGTAATTTTACGACATTTATAGCTGTCGTAAATATTTAATTTTTTATAATTATTTTTAATGTCTATTGTGACAGTTTTACTGGCTAAAAATTGTCGTAACTCAACGACGGTTTAAAAAACCATTGTAATATTGACAACTAAAAAACCGTCGTAGAATAAAAAAATTACGACAGTTTTGCTAGCTGTCGTAGAATAACTGTTGTTATTTATCCGGATTTTAGTAGTGGTGGGGGGTATTGTAGTTGCTCATTGCGTTGCTCAATGGGAAACCACTTATAATGTGGAACACATTTGTATGAACGATTTTCCTCAAAGTTTCTTATATTTGGTGGAAATTAACTTAATATACTACGTAATAATATCCCGCTTGTGTTATTCATTTGACCTACTTTGACTAATGTTTGTGATTATTGATTTTCAATTATTCTAATTTATACTTATGGGTAATTAAAGATAATATTGGTAAAAAATTTGCATCAACATTTGTGTCTAGGAGAAATTTAGCACTTATTATATATCAAGGAAACCATTTTATATTAAAAAAAATTATGCAAAAACATGAAACAAAAGGCAACTACGCATTATAAAAAAAAAAAAACATGATCATGCTTCAATTAATACTACGCTGCATCCTTTTGCCTCATGAAACTTCATTTGAATCGTAACATTAACATTCTCTCTTACCTTAATAGCATTATGAGGCTCATAGATTATCTCAGTAGGCCAAGATAACTTCGTATTTTCACTATTCCTAGTGATTCCCCACTACATCAAACAAATTAAGAACCTCCATAACTCGGATTGATAGAGCGATTAAAAATACTAGTTAAAATTAAATCCTTGTATCCAAGTACTACCTAACATAGTGCAACATTCTAATGGCAAGATAATTAACAACTTGTTAGGTTTTCTGCAATTTTCCTACCAATTAAAACTAATCATACAAATTTCAATCCTCAACTTAAACAACTATACCCAAATGCCTTTTTTTTAGCTACAAATAGTAAGAATTGCGCACTTTGCTACTGTCCAGGAAAATAAGACACTGAGCATCCACACTCTACACTATATTATACCCCTTGCTTCATTCTCATTTCATTTGATAGACATTGGAATTTCTACACACCACCACATAAAACAATATAAATAAAAATATAATTATGTAGAATAAAAAATTGAAAATTGACTAGTATAACAAAATCCAGATTTAAATCTTGCAGTTGATGTATATGTCAAGAATGGCTTGACAAATGTAGATGTCAAGAATTAAGACAATAAAACCTAAAAAGTCTTTTTTACATCAATTAAGAGGAAGAGTAAACTCACAATCATCAAACCATTACCCAAACTCATTAATATAGCATGAATCAATCAAATATAGTACTACCAAAATTAATTATATACTAATGCTAAAATACAATAATACTACCATCAAAAGCTAAAATCCACTAAATAAATCTTTCCAATTCAATTCATACAGGAACATCTCCATCAATTACTCATAAATAAACAACATACCTCAACTTCAATTCTTTCAAACCCGACTCGCAATTTCAACTTCATGCTGCAACTCGCGTTCTTCCCAATTTTTCGTAGAACCTTTACCAACCTCCATTGACAATACTTCCTACCAAACAACAAACAATGACTTAATTATTTTACAAACCCTAATTTATCTAAAATCTTCTAGCCAAACAAAATTCCCACTTCACTATACTTGATTTCGAATTCAACCGCCGCTTCGGGAAGTTTTTGCCGGAGTTTTAACAAGATTGTTCACCGCATCAGGTTTCCTCGTAATTTCTCTCTCCCCTTTTACACTCCGGCGCCAGGAGATTTTTTTGCGGGAAAGGGGAAATAAACTTACCACCTGGTTCTATTTTTTTTTACCCTACCCTTATCCCTTTTACCTTTTCTATAAACATTTGCCTTTTTTTAATTTGCAAAAAATATTATTTTATTGAGGTATTGGGCAAGGGAACCCTATACCAGGTGGTGGACTATGCTTACTCGATAAATAAATCTTTTTGCAATTCATCAAAGACGAAAAAAACACAAAATTTTATATGTGGCTGGCCATCGTGTGACCAACCATTGTGGGAGTTACTTTGTTAGAGCTATAGGGGTTACTCACTCGGTTAGGGGTTACTTAATCAGTTAGGGATTACTAAGTCGGTCATAGATTACTTGGTCGATTAAGGGTTACTCGGTTAAAGGTTACTCATCGATCAAGGGTTATTTGATGTGTCATCTGACGGTGTGGCTAGCCGCACACAAAAATTGCTGCGAAAAAAAAAAAAAAAGAATATGGCGGAAATATTTTAACGAAGAGATATGTGTCATCCCAATTCCCAAATACCCTTTGATTGACAAACAAATTGGGTCCAACCTGAAACAGCCGCAGCACCCATAACTCGGCGCCTCCATTCTCCACCCTCTCTTCTGTGTGCCGCCATAACAAACTCAATGGGCTCTGCTAAGAGGAAATCAATAGATGGAGAAAACCCAACAATGGGGTCTAAACCACCACCTCTTAAAATGATGAGAGAAGATAACAACACTATTGCTTGCTTCCATGACGTTTCATACCCTCAAGGCTATGTCCCTCCTTCTACCAACTCTTCAACCTCTACCCCTGCTAAGGAATTCCCCTTCTCCCTTGACCCTTTTCAGTCTGAAGCTATCAAGTGCCTTGAAAATTGCGAGTCTGTTGTGGTAAGGGTTTTTGCTGAATTTTTCTGGGATTTTGCTGAATTTTTCTGGGTTATTTGTAAAATGTTCGTTTGATTTTTATGACTATGTTATAGTGATAATTTGATAGTATACTATCAAGTGCTTCATTAGAGTGAGTTTTCAAACTTACACTCTCCTGTTGATTGTGACATAGTACTTTGTTAAGGTTTAGATATTTGGAGCATATATGTAGTTTATTATTGTTGTATAAATTGAAATTCCTATATACATAGTATATAGATTAAGGAGTAAAATATCTACAAAGGGGTGTTAATGTCATCCATAGATCATATACATACCCTTTTGGAGTTATATAATTCAATTTATCAAAGCAATAAGCAAGGTCAGATGTATAAAAGGGCGGATGGGGATCAAAAAGTTTAAGGATGTTTAGTAAAACATCAATTTGTCAGAGGGTGGGTGTAGAGGCAATGCATAGCTTACCACATTGCAAAAAATTATCTTAACTTCTTATGTAGAAAGAAACAAGTATTGATACTACACAATTGCATTCTTATCCTTTCAGAATTAATGTTCACAAGGTTTGAAATTTTCGACAAATAGGAAGGCTGTTGATGATCTTTAGGCTGATGAGGAATATGTTATGTAACTTTTTAATCTAATCCAGTACACTTAGGGGGTGCTTGGTTCAAATAATTTTGGTACGGGGTATGGGTTTAGAATAGGTGAAACCCATACCTAGTGTTTGTTTAAGGAAATTCCAATTTTCAAATCCATACCTCAAACCCACTAGGCATGGGGTTTAGACACTTTCGAGGGGAGCTATACCATAACTTTAGGTATCAAATGAAAGAGGAATGCTCATTCATAACCAAATGCATAGTATTAATTATCAAGTTACAACTCCCTACCATCTTTATTTCATACTTGATTCCTAACTCATACCATTTTGTGAACAAAAATGCCCCCTTTGTAAGATCATCCCATGATAATCCCTTTGTAATAGTTGTTTTTATCTTTCTTCGTCACTTATTCGAATTGGAGGTCCTTTATCTCTCCTTTCATTTCTATATATTAATGTTAGCTGATTTTAAACACACTTAAAACAGTGGAACAAACTAATAAGAATAATTTTAGTAGAACAGTGTATTATAAGCATTGATAAAAAAAAAAAAAGAGACAAATTTGTTCAATTAAAATGGAAAGGAGGACAAAATATTTGATCTGAGACAGAGGGTGTGCTGCTTTAAAAATTTGATAAATGCTTAATTGCATCTCAGAATAGGTGGACATTTTTTTTCCGGGTGAATTTCCGTTGAAATTTTAATCTTCCACTGGTATTATGACTGCTTGTTGGTATTATACTTGCTACTTTAGGTGGAGCCGTGGAGGTTCCCCTTATTTCTGTAATGATTGTTTTCTGTTAAAATTTGAGTTGCAGCGTATTAACTTATTCTTGATATTAGGTGTCAGCTCATACCTCAGCTGGAAAAACAGTGGTGGCTTCATATGCAATTGCTATGTCGTTGCGGAACAAGCAAAGAGTCATATATACTTCCCCTATCAAGGCTCTTAGCAACCAGAAATATCGAGAATTCAAAGAAGAATTTTCAGATGTTGGTTTAATGACAGGAGATGTCACCATTGATCCTAATGCTTCTTGCTTGGTAAGTTGTTGTTGGCTACGTGTGGCAGTTGTATGCTTGTTGTCTATAATATTTTATTTTAGGTTTCTAAATTACGTCAATGTGCAGGTGATGACAACAGAAATCTGGCGAAGTATGCAGTATAGAGGATCTGAAATTGCAAGAGAGGTTGCATGGGCAATATTTGATGAGGTTCACTATATGCGTGATAAGGAACGAGGTGTGGTATGGGAAGAGAGCATAGTGATGGCTCCAAAGAACTCTCGGTTTGTCTTCCTATCAGCAACTGTACCTAACGCTAAGGAGTTTGCAGATTGGGTTGCTAAGGTGAAATATCTGCCTGTATTTTGATGGATTTCTATGTGATCCTCGATTATTTTTGTGTTAAGTCTTAGTGTCCTATGTGAATGTGGTATGGTATTATTCCTCAATTTTGGTATGTTTTATATCATATTGCACAAGGATTTAGGCTTATATATATGATCAGTTTCTCTCTTGCTACGGATACTAACATTAAACCCTAGTTACTAGCTTCCTATTGCACAATTTTTTTTTTGGGTCAGATAGGATATTGGGTCATTAGTGATATTTCATGGAGACTAAATTGATATATGCTGTTATATATTAATTTGTGTATTTTACCAGCTTAAAGTATTTTTTTACTATGGTTTTGCCACCAGTTAATGGATTCATGGATGACGGAGGTCGTTTAATACAAAACAATATTTATATAGTTCAATTTTAATATCAAATTCGTGACTTACCACCTTAAAAAAATGTATTTTGATTTGCCACCAATGGATTCAAGAATGGAATCTGTTAAATGGTGGGAAAATAAAATAATTTTTTTTTAAAGGTGCTAAAATGTAAAAATAAAATTATTCAAGGTAATTAAATCCAAAACCGGGTTTTGTAAGGCGGTAAAAGTAAAAAAAAATCCTATTATTTAAACGAAACATCAAGAGCTTTGAATATTTACTGCATTTGTTAAACTTCTATCACTCTGGATACTCTCTCCAATTTGAATCGAAGTTGAAAAATTCTTTTCACAAATCTAAAAGGATTTATGTTTTTATCTTCGTCTTATACATTCATCTACATACTCAATAATGTCTTGGTCTGGACTTCTTAGAGCCACTTTTTTGTAGAGTAATGAAAGTCTACTATGTGATTGAATATCTGAGCTATAGCTAAATGTGATTATGCTACATAGTATAGTTCACTAAAAAATCCTTGTGATGTTGAACTTCCACAATTACTTCACGATGGCTGAATGTAGTATTGCTGATGCAGGTTCACCAGCAACCATGTCATATTGTATATACAGATTATCGGCCAACACCGCTTCAACATTATATATTTCCTTCAGGTGGAAAAGGCCTGTACTTGGTGGTGGATGAGAAGGCCAAATTTCGTGAAGATAGTTTCCAGAAAGCCTTGAATGCTCTTGCCCCTGCTGCTGAGGGTGAAAAGAAGAGAGAGAATGGGAAGTGGCAAAAAGGTGTGGTTGTTGGTAAGTTGGGAGAAGAAAGTGATATCTTCAAGCTGGTGAAAATGCTTATACAGCGTCAGTATGATCCTGTTATATTGTTTAGCTTCAGCAAAAGAGAGTGTGAATTTCTCGCCATGCAGGTAAGGAAGCCGTACTAGTTATCACCCTCTTCAGTATATTGAGATTGAACTTGACTGCTTGTAGATTCTAATTTAAAATACTACCTTTTATATATTTTGATGTTATGTTAACTTGCTACGTTTAGCTTGGGCATGTTGGGTCACTTTTGTCAAAACTTATGACCTCTTTTTATGTCTCTGTTTGCTACCTAGAAACATTATTGGCGGCTTTGGATTTATTGAAATTTCAAACATGTGTTTATGCTATAGTTTTTAACTGGTTATTGATTTTGTGCTAATTGTTGCTTTTACTATTTTAATGCTAGAGATACTCTTCTATTTCTGTCATGCAAGAATAACATCACTGTTCTGTTTTCACTTTACTTATCTATTTGTGTTCTTCAGTCTTTGCTCTTTTGTTGTCTTTTAGATGGCAAAGATGGATTTGAATGGGGACGATGAAAAGGCGAACATAGAACCTATTTTCTGGAGTGCGATGGACATGCTGTCTGATGATGACAAGAAGCTCCCTCAGGTTACTGCATATCTGCTGTTTAATTATTTCAATTCTTTATATAGTACTTCTGAGTCTTTAAAGAGTACTCGTCTTTGAGAGAAAAATGAACAAAAAACTAAGTATCTATTTGTGTTTTGAGTTGCTCTTTTTTGCAAGAGCGTGACTTATCTCTTATATTGTTTGGGCTCTAATCTCGTAACGATTTTTTTTTCTTCTTAAATTAATAATATGAAAACATGGCATTGTGATTCCTAAATATGAAGAAACTACTTTCTCCTCTGAATTAATGCAAGGATAAAAAAAATTTCGATAATAGATGTATGCTTTATGAGGTCTAGTCTTGTCCATCCGCCTTTCACCCTATGCCTAAGCTTCAGACATCTATTATCACCATGTGCACATCTAACTGATTTAAAATGAGTTATTCTGCAATTGTGAATGTGTTTTTTGCATTTACTTGAATGTATTATACTTCTTCAGTGGGAGTTAGAAGAGGGAAAATCTGTATAAATTGTGTTCAAAACTGTTAGATGGTAATCGTTAGACTAAGGAAAGATGTTCATTAAATGATCTTGAACATAGGTTTAAAATCTTTCCTGCTCATTGGGTGATCATCCCTTGGGTACCTCAATTTGCTTAAGCAAAGGTGTGCATTAGGCAAGATTTTGAAGCTTTCTTTTATGTCTTTAATATTCGATTGCTGTTTTCTGCTTTACTAAAGCTAGTGTTACTGTTGCTCATTACTTTATTAGTTTTAAATTAAGAAGAATTGTGCCTTAGTTTGCCCCTCTAGTCTTGCTAATATTTGGTTACATTGGTTGCTAAGCCTTGTGGTTGAGCATTTTTTATCAAAATTATTTGGGACAATCTTCAAGTGTTCAACAAGAACAAGAGGTAGACATCCAGCTTTAGAGGATACATTTGAGGCTTCAATCTGGCAACTTTGATGCATGAAGTGAATTGGAAAAACTTCAACTTGCTAATCTTAGATTGGAATCAAAACCTGAATATAAAGCTTCTGAATCAGTTCAATCCCCCCCTCCCCTTTTTATTTTTTGGAAAATATTGTAAAATTTGAACCTAGCCCTAGAACTTGATTTGACTTGGTCAAGAAATACCGACAGAATCTTATTGATAAACTTCTGAATCCAACTAAACCATGGTATAGAAATGAACATATAGCCCATAAATTTAGATTGACCAGCCCAAACCTGAACCAATAAATGTGTTTAACATGTCTATGTGAGGAGGATACTTTATGTAAACTAAGTCTTTAATACATGCAATAGCATTTTTCTTTCTCGAATGCAGTGTGCGAGGTCTATTTTGTATGATGAGGGATATCATATACTTCCTCAGTACTTTTAATCGCAACATTTGGAGTTTTACACTATCGCACACACTCCTTTGATCGTCTTTTGTGATTTATATGGTGGAAAAAATAGTCATGTAGGATCTTGTTAGATTCGTCTCGAAATACATTTTCATAATATAAACTTTTTATAATTTTTATTACAATACAACTTATGATATTTAAGTTGTAAATTGCATTGGCAAGCGCGATATCCCCAACGTTGCGATAAAAAAAAGGGGTGGAAATACTATACAAGTGGCTAACTTTCCCAAATACACTTCTTCCCCACACCACTGCTATGTTTTGTCATTATTTTTAATTTGTAATACTCGTGCTTTAAACTGTTGTGTAACTCTTGTGTTCTTGATGTTGTGTAGGTTACAAATCTGTTACCTCTCTTAAAACGTGGGATAGGAGTTCACCATTCTGGCTTGCTTCCAATTCTGAAGGAAGTAATTGAAATTCTATTTCAAGAAGGGCTTATCAAGGTAAAATGGCACACATCATGCAATTTATGAATTGTGATCATGTAGAGTCTAATGGGCTATTGTTGTTATGTTGAACTTGGTGATTACTTGTGTAAATATTGTCTAAAAGATCCTATAAGGGTTTTTAAGAGAACTCTACGAGTGTTAAGATTTTTGAACTCAAATTGGATATTAGTATGTACTCCCTCCGATTTAATTAGTTGCTCCACTTTCTGTTTGCGGCCGTATTCAAATAATTGCTTCGTTTCCTTTGTTTTGGAAACTTTTAACAATATTTTACCATTTTCCTCCCCACTAGTGGTCCCTTCACATCATATTTTAATATTTTTCATATTCTCTCTCCTCCCCACTTATACCCTGTTACCTACTTTTGCTTTTTCAGATTTTTTTATTCTTCAAACCTCACTTCAATCATAAATTAATGTTTTTCTACTATTCCTCTTAAAACTCCGTGTCCAGAAAAGTGGAGCAATTAATTAAATACAGAGGGAATATAGAATTTCTTTACATGTTTGATCAACTTTGAGTACACCATTTGTACATGCTACTTTTTATTTAATGTTAATGAGTCTTGAAGAATGATTATTATGCGAGAATGCCAAATTGAATGAATTTTCTTCAGTGCTTGTTTGCAACAGAGACCTTTAGCATTGGTTTGAACATGCCTGCAAAGACCGTTGTGTTTACAAATGTCCGTAAGTTCGATGGAGATAAGTTTCGATGGATTTCTAGTGGAGAGTATATACAAATGAGCGGTCGTGCTGGTCGGCGAGGTATTGATGAGCGTGGAATATGTATTCTAATGGTGGATGAGAAGCTTGAACCTTCAACTGCCAAGATGATGCTTAAAGGGAATGCTGATAGTTTGAACAGGTATCCATCTATATTGCTTTTGTGGTGGTGGTACTTTGAGTTATTGTTATGTGGAGAGAATAATCTACCGACCTCACTGCATTTTGAGCTGACATAGTGTGTCTTTTTATTTATCTATCAAAGTACCAATAGTATCACAAAAATCATAATTCATTTGGATTGCCAAGGTCTGTATATGCCGGATAATTATTCATGAAATGTTTGTCCTGCAAATATTGTCTGACACCAATTTCTTTGTATGAAGTGCCTTTCATCTGAGCTACAACATGCTTTTGAATCAATTGCGGTGTGAAGATGGTAACCCTGAAAATTTGCTCCGTGACTCATTCTATCAGTTTCAAGCTGATCGTGCCATTCCTGATTTGGAGGTTAGTATTGACATCCTGGAATTTTTTTTAGTCTGAGGAACTTTTTTTTTCAGTATGCATGCTGCTTTCTAGTTTTTGACTTCATTTCTCTTCAGAGGCAAGCTAAACAGCTTAAAGAGGAGAGGGATTCAATTATTATTGATGAGGAAGAAAGCTTGAAGAATTATTACTCTTTATTCGAGCAATACAAAACTATAAAGAAAGATGTGCGTGATATTGTTTTTTCTCCCAAGTATTGCTTACCTTTCTTGCAGCCTGGAAGACTTGTATGCATTGAATGCACAAGAACTGATGAAGATCTTCCATCTTTCTCCATTGAGGACAATGTGACTTGGGGTGTCATTATAAATTTTCGAAGGATTAAGAGTGTTTCTGATGGTGGGTGACACTCATCTGCGCACTCCAATATATTTTTGATACCATAAATGACGTGTACTTTGTTTTTATTTTTAATATACTTTTATGAATGTGGGACACTTGATGATATCTTTTATAGCTAATATCTTTACATGAAATAACTTTTTTAAACAAACACGCAAAGTAAAAGAAAAGAAAGTAGCAAACAATTTTTTAATGTTTTAAAAATTTGTGGGGGATTATAGGTGACAAAAGTGTCTTGAAGTGTTTTCAAGTAATTTAATAGATATTTTTGGGATGGCTTTCTCTTGTGTTTGTATCATCTCTTTATCCTTTTCTGTATCCGTTAAGTATGATCTAGTCTGTAAGTCACCAGTTTCTATTTTATTAGTAGCTTGTTTGCTTATGTTTATAATATTCGTCAGATGAAGGCAGTAAAAAGCCAGAGGATGCACGCTACACTGTAGATGTTCTTGCAAAATGCATGGTGAGCAGAGAGGATGGAGCAAAGAAAACTACTAAAATTGTTCCACTGAAGGATTCAGGAGAGCCTATTGTAGTGTCTGTTCCACTTTCTCAGGTAAAATCACCTTTTGTTTATTAGATTTTCCTGTATATGTTTTCTTTCATGACTGTAAATACTTTTTACTTTAGCAAATCTACTATACTCGTTTTGAGACATAGTTAACTTGTTACAAGCACCCCCAGTTTAATTTTTGGAGCACTCCAACTGTTAAAGCTTGAATTCTAATGGACCGACTACACCAGGTTTACAATGTGAGTAGCATACGTGTGATTATGTCCAAGGATCTTTTGCCATTAGAGGCTCGAGAAAACACTTTGAAGAAAGTATCAGAAGTTCTGTCCAGGTTTTCTAAGGATGGAGTTCCTTTGCTAGATCCTGAAGAAGATATGAAGGTAGACTAATTGAGATTTCATCCCTTTTGCTACTTCCTATCAGCTTACTTCAATTTATGTATATCCTTCAGGTTCAAAGCAGCTCATACAGAAAGGCTGTTCGCAGAATTGAAGCATTGGAAAGTCTGTTTGACAAGCATGAAGTGGCAAAATCTCCTTTGATTAAGGAGAAACTTAAAACGTTGCATAAGAAGCAAGAACTTGCTGCCAAGATAAAGTCTATTAAAAGACAAATGAGGACGTCTACTGCATTAGCATTCAAAGATGAGCTCAAAGCAAGGAAACGAGTTTTGAGGCGGCTTGGGTAACATTTTTTTGTCTTTATTGGTCTAGCTCATTAGTGCTTTTGTGAAAAATTATATTCTCGCTGTTTTTAATACGTTAATAATATTTGCCCTTCAAACTTGATTTTCCCTAGCATCAAGAAAGAAAATTTCTTCTCTACGGTTAGACATCAACCTCCTTGTCTCTTACTAGAATACATGCATGTCACTAAGGTTACCATAACCTATCAATGGTGTCTTCAGATGATTTGCTGTCTTTCTAGTCTCTAAACATAAACATTCCAGCCATGATACAGGAGCTTCAAATTTTAACCTATAAAATATAAGTATCTAGCTTTACAATAAATTATGATATAATCTTATTTGATGCTGACTATCTGACAATGTTTTGTTCTGTTTGTGTTACGAATAGGTTAGTCTGAAATGCTCTTCATGTTCAATATGCTTACCTGATCTCTAGAGGCCACAAATTTGGTTGTTGCATTTAATGATGTTACTCCTCCCCCCACCCCCTCTCTTGCAGGTATGTTACCAATGAAGATGTTGTGGAGTTGAAGGGGAAGGTAGCCTCTGAAATTAGTAGTGCTGATGAGTTGACACTAACAGAGCTTATGTTCAGTGGCATTTTTAAAGACATAAAGTTAGAAGATATGGTGGCCCTTTTATCATGTCTTGTATGGCAAGAAAAACTTCACGATGCTCAAAAACCTAGAGAAGAACTTGAGCTGCTCTTTGTACAGTTACAAGATACAGCTAGGAGGGTTGCCAAAGTCCAGCTTGAGTGCAAGGTAGCTAGCTTAACAATCATGTTTTCTTTGCTTTTAGCATCCCCCCCCTCTTCTCTCTCTCTCTCTCTCTCTCTCTCTCTCTCTCTCTCTCTCTTACACACACACACACACGCGTGGGTAAAAACCAATACAAGCTGCATTATCATTATCATTGGTTGTTGAAGCTATTCCTCTCCACTTTGGCCCTTGTTCTTTTGAACTTTATTATTATTATAGGTAATATAGAAATAAAAGTATATATAACCTGTAAATAATCACATCTTAAATTCTGTTTGGATATGAAAGGAAAAGAACAATATTGATGATAGTTATTGAAAGTATCTATATTTTCGTACTAACCAAAAATAGATTATACTTATACATGTTACAAAATCAGTGGTGTTTAAATTAGAATATTTTAATGGCAAAATTACATTCATTGACACCAACTTTGGGGGGTTTCACATTAATTGACATCAACTTATATCACTTGTTAGATTGACACAAACTTGTTCCAAAAGGTACAAAAATAACATTAATGATATTAAGTGGGCCCACTTGCTACATAGTTGAAGTTTTCTTTATATAAATCATCTTAAGCATTCATAAATGAATTATGAAATTGTAATTTATTTTCATGAGTTATTTTTTTTTTTTAAAAAAACCAAATTAATAAAAGTAAAATAGAACCCAATTCTTCTCTCTCCCCTTTCTGAAGTATTTCTCATCTCTTTTTTTTTTTTTTTTTTTTTTTTTTTTTCCTGTTTCACTCATTTCTACTTACTTTCCCCTTAATCATCTTTCCTTAAAATTTGGTATCAATGGTTGATAATTTTTTGCAAAAGGAGACAATTTCATGAAGCTTAATTTGGTGTCAATGGTTTTAGTTCCTCTTCCAAAATCTTACAATGATAACTTTCATACGGAAATTAAAGCTGCCATAATCTTGTTTAATCAGTATCTCCATTTTCAGATCTTTGTTCTCATTTTTTCAAACGATTGATAAACCTCTATATCACGAATTATCAATGTCGTACCATTTTAAAAAATTCACATCAATTTGGACATCCATAGAGATGTTTCACATCATTCCTTCACTTCCAAGTAGTACTTATTTGTGGGAGAAGATGATGAAGATAAGGAAGAGTTGGCACTGGCAGAGAAGATGATTGAAGAACGAGGAGAGAGAAAGAGTTTTGGGGTTCGTTTCATGTTTTAATTTGGGAATTTACAAAAATAAATAAATTAAGCAGTAATTAAAAATAAATTACTGATTTCATACTACTTAATTCATTTATAAAATGCTTAAAATGATTTAATGTTATTATTATTCTTTTTTTAACAAGTTGGTGTCAGTCTAACAAGTGGTATAAGTTGCTGTCAACAATTGCAAAACTCCCCAAAGTTTGTGTCAATGAGTGTAATTTTGCCTATTTTAATTACCAAATTATCAAATCTGATGTATTTTTGAACTTAACTCATTTAGTTAATTTGTTCAGCATCGAACAAATTGAAACCTACTTTCACGTGTAAGGAATACCAATTTGATGACAAACTAGTAACCCTAACATGTGATAGTAGGTTTGTTGATAAATTTAAAGGTTGAATAGATGATAGGTTCAAGCAGAATAAATTGTGAATCAAGTAAATATTATTATAATGTGAGGAATTTTGGAGTATTGATTTTTACTGAACTATTCTGAATTTTTTTTTTCCTTGAATTGATTTTCTTTGAACTTGCTTTTCTGAATTGCTATTAAGTGATTTGGTTGATAATTTGCTTGTTTTATCTGATAAGAAGAGCAAAACCCTTAGAGCACTTGCTCAAGTGACTAATGTAATTAATTATTTTTTGGTAGTCAAATAAAAAAATTTCCTTTTAAGGATTACTGGATTAGTGAGAAGAAATTGATAAATTGGAAGTGAGAGAGAAGTGTTTTCCATTTGGACATTCCTGTTTTCCATCCACCTACCTGCCTCTCACCTCAAACTAATCCTCAAATGGGTTTCCTTATTTGATGACAATGGGATTGCCAATGCCCATGATACGTTATGCGAAGGCTTGTAGTTGGTTTTGTCTTAATGTTTGGGAGCATTTGCTGGGTGTTTAAGGCCACCTGTCTTGGACAGTGTAGAATTAAATTGCCTGGCTCTTCCTAGTTGCTACAGTAATCATTAAAAATGTTTTAGGTTTTTAGTTATTAAATTCATATTCTTGTGACATTGTTGAAAGTGCCAAAATGAAAATGTAGCCTGGCTAAAATTTTGTAGCTGCGATGTTCAAAAGATTATGTTGCAGTCAGATTTTCTTTTCTCAAACCTTTGGTTGTGCCTACTTTGTGTGCAAAGATTCTTAGTGCTCATAACACTTCTGTTTCTATAGGCTATTAACACTTTCTGTTTTATCCCGTTTCTGAAATTTGTGAACACTTTCACCTTTTTTCCATTTTTTCAAACCCCTTTTTCCTACACTCATCCACGGATCCACCCACTCACATTTTTAAATCTTCTTCATCTCTTTTTCCTACACTCACCATATCACATCACTCACATTCCATTTGCCTTTATGTGTTCAAACAGTGTATGTTAATAGCTTTAAGAAAAACAGGTAATACCACACAATGTCAAGCGTGGGACTGTGTGGGCAATTGAATGATGTTGTATAAGTGGACTGATTATCATGAATTGCATTTCAGCCAAATTAGCTCAATGTTTATTTGTGTCCATTTCATTTTTTATACGGGTTTCCTTGAAATTTTGTGGGAAATCAAGACAAAGAAGAAACATATTAGGCAATAAAACATGCACTGAAAAATGAAATTAAATTTCCCATCTTAAATTTGAAGAGAAGCTTTAAATTTTGAAGAGAAACTTTCTGATCCACATATATGATGGCTTTGTTTATTTTGGTACTGACCAAAAATTCCTCTTTGTACTTGGCTATTTGACATCATTCTTCTTTTTTAACGATAGGTCCAAATTGATGTTGAGAATTTTGTGAGCTCATTCCGGCCTGATATAATGGAGGCAGTCTATGCCTGGGCTAAAGGATCCAAATTCTATGAGATCATGGAAATTACACAGGTTTTTGAGGGAAGTTTGATCAGGGCTATTAGGAGATTGGAAGAAGTCCTTCAGCAACTCATTCTCGCAGCTAAATCTATTGGGGAAATAGAGCTTGAATCTAAGTTTGAAGACGCTGTCTCCATGATTAAAAGGGATATTGTCTTTGCTGCATCATTATACTTATAATCTCTGAACCATATTTGTCTTCGTTTGCTTGGTGAGATTTTTTGTAAAATTCATGCTCAATTTATGGATCTGTCCACAAACTTGAAGATTACTACATAGATTGAGCCCAATGCAGTTGACATGACATTTCCAACATTTTATATTAGGCGCATGAAAAAGAAGCCACTACGCCTTGGCTACAGCCCAGAAGTCAAGTCGAGAGCTTGAATTTCAGATGGAAAAAGCTACTCCAACATGTACGACAGCTCCAAGTAATGCAATAATTATAATGCAACACCTACAGACTAGAGTCGATTAAGAGGTGCTTCTGTTAACTTATTTGATGATCCATAGCCTACCAGAATCTAGTTAATCAATTTTGTTAGATTTTTAATTTTTAATTTGTACCAATACTAAACTTGATAATGTATATTCTATCCTCAAGGTGAATGGAATCTGTTATTGTACCGTTTTTGCAAATTTTCTTCCTTTTGTTGTGCATCATAACGCTCATCTTCCAGTCACTATCGTAACAACATCAAGACTCAGGATTTATCCTTTTGAGCTTTTCTTTTTGTTTCAGCAATCTTATGTGAAACCAGTGGTGGTTTTTTTTATTGTTGTTGAAAACTACATTTCTATAAGTTTTTAACACTTAATTTCTTTCATTCAAAATGTTCTCATCACTTTCCCTTTATTCTAATTTATAACAACATTTGAAATTTCCTCTTTTTTTTTTTTATTTTTTTATTTTTTATTTTTTTTTTAAGTATAAGATCAAAAACATTAAAATCCAAAATCTTCAAATTAGTATATAAACCATGGGGATTAGTTTATGGAAGTAAATAAAGTATATAAACCAAGGGATTAGTCTTAAAGGAACAAATTGAGGAGAAAAGACTTTAAAATGGTCAAAATATTCGTTATATGGGTCTTACACTCGGAAACTTGACCAGAATCAAAGTAAGAGATAGTAGTAAAATTAATTTTATGTCTATTATGGGTGGTTTTTAAATTAAAGTTTTAAAGGATTGTAAAATCAATGTGGTGTTTTTAAGAGTCTTAAAGTATAAGATATTGCATAGGTAGAATCTTATTAGGTTGGTTTCGATACGTAGATTCCAAAATATTTATACGAGTTTATTATAATACGTATATATATATATATATATATATATATATATATATATATATATATATATATATATATATATATATATATATATATATATATATATATTTTTTTTTTTTACAACATTGTAATACTCTATATGAACTTAAAAAAAAAAAAAAAAAAACCCTTAAATTGGTTATGCATTATAAATTTATAATTATGAAACATGCATTACTACTATTCCTTAACATCAGCTGAAGCCATCAATAGTGGAGCAGCGCTTTGACGTCGAGAGATGTTTAAGCAGGGAATGAAGCAGCGAAAGAGTAAAGCACTCACATCGACTATACATCCAAACAATCCTACTACAACATCGTTTTCGCTGCTCGGCTGTAACTCTGAGCTACCGGAATCGAGTATTTCATTCTTATCTCGATCTTGTAAGTTACCACCACTAGTATTAGTATCAGTAGTAATCACCATTTTCTCTTGGGATATACGAATACAATGATCATGGTTCTTGCTGGAGTTTGAAAATGGGTCGATCGAGTTGAAATAATCATCAGAATTATAACTCTCTTGTAGCTGTGGTTCAAGCCATGAAGGTAAGGGTGGCGCCGAGGGCTCAGCAGGATGGCAGAAATGGCATTCACAGCCATCTGGAGATGGTGGCAGCATCGGTGGTGATTGAGGAGGAGGAGGAGAATGATAAATGTATGGGTAGAAGTCATATTGTGGAGGTAGTTTGTGGTAAGACTCGTAATAAGTATCAATCTTTGTCTTCTTGCTTGACCAGAATTTGAGCTTCTTCATTGCTTTCTTCAACTTCATTTTGTTTTTTAAAAGGTTCTGATTGTTGTGTGTTATGTTTTATTTTAATTGAAAAAACGATATGAGAATGAAGATTTAGAGGCTTTTGTTTGAAATATGAAAGTGATGAAATGAAGCTAACTTTTCAAGCTTACTTACCGTTGAGCTTTTGAAACTTTTGGTGACCTATGACCCCAGGCACCCACCCAAAAGAGTTATAGTTCAACCTTTGTGAGTGTGAATGTGAGTATACAAGTCTGGTTTAGTAATTAGTAGTATAATCATTACTGGTATTACTCTATTTTTTTAAATGAATCACTCGTTTTATTTGGTGGTTTATTAAATGGATGAATGCATCACTCTAAACAATAATTTTCCTTACAAAAAAAACTCTAAACTATATTTTAGTTATCTCTTTTTCCTAAAATCATACTCAATATACCTTACACAAGTATATTCTTAAATCTACTTCCATAATTCTCTAATTTAATTAAAATTCAGATTTCAATTACTGTTTATGATCATGTTTTGATCATGTTTATACGAATTTTATTTACATAAATTATATGTTATAAATTTCATATTGATGTGGGAGCATCCAAAATTTCCTTTTTTTGACTCGGTCTTGATAGTTTTTTATGTTTCTTTAGATAGATTTTTGCTTATAAGTTTTTACCATTTACTTAAAAGGGTTTTTCTTGTTTTAAGCACCTCAGGACTCTTTGATTAGTCGTGTGTTATTTTGATTAGTATTTTAAAAATCAGATTTTAGTTAGGTAGTTAGTTTAATGTGGGTTACTTGGAATTCAAGTTAGAGTAGACTTGGTTTTCCTAAACCTAATAGGATTAGGATTATATCTATTTTATCTTTTCCTTGTAAAGCTTATAAATAAGCAACAAAATTATCAATAAAGGAAGAGAGATTTGTTTTGGGAATTATGTTGAAAACCACAAACTTTATTTTAGAAAAAACTATTTTTGTATTGCTTATATTAAAATAAGATATGAGAGGATAATGATGATTGTTAATTCTCATCCTCTACATAATTAGCAAATGAGATGATACAAATTCAATGTTTTATTTTCAATAAAATGTAATAGAGACAGATTGAAAATTAAAAAGGAGAAGAATATAAGGAGAAGTTTTATTATATTAAGGAAGAGTATATTTTGTTATCCCGGGTTGTAACCCACATTTATTCCTCCATATCATCCTTATTATTATTTGAGTTAGCAATTTGTAAAATGATATAACTCCTACATTTGGTATCAGAGCCACGTTATTTGTAATATCTCAAAATGTCTACAAACTTTGTTCAGCCACAATTACCCCAATTGTCAAAAGAGCAATATGAAGATTGGTGCATCAAAATGAAAGCATTATTTGGTTCCCAAGATTTGTGGGAAATTGTTAATGATGGGTTTGAAAATCCATCGGATGAAACAAAAGCGGCATTAAATAAAGAGAAGAAAGATGAGTTGAAAGAAAATCAGAAGAAAGATCAAAGGGTATTATTTTTGATCTATGCAGGATTATACCGCGAAACATGTGTGAAAATCTCAAATGCAACCACAAGCAAGGAAGCTTGGGATAATCTTGCAACTATATTTAAAGGAGTCGAGAGAGCTCAAAAAATTCGCTTACAAGTACTACGAGGTGAATTTGAGGAAATCAAAATGACTAGTAATGAGTCAATCTCTGAATATTTTTCTTGCCTACTTACAAATGTTAACCAACAAAAATTAAATGAAGAAAAGATTGAAGATAAAAAGATTGTTGAGAAAGTACTTCGATCATGCAATAAAAAATTTAACCATGTATTACCTGCGATAGAAGAATCAAAAGATATCGATTCATTATGAATAGAAGAACTTATGGGATCCCTTCAAGTACATGAACAAAGAATTCAGAAGAATGATGAACCAAGCACTTGAATCAAAGTTGTCATTAAATGAACAAAGAGGTGAAAATCAACGAGGTGGATTTCGTGGACGAGGAAGAGGTCGTGGTAACTACCAACCTCGCAACCAAAGTAATGAGAGAAGTTTTGGCCAAGGGAGAGGGTCAAACAGAGGAGTAAAGAGTTTCAACGAATGCAGTAAATTAAATGACATTCAATGCTATAATTGTCAAAAATATGGACATTATGCATCTGAGTGTTGGAGCAAACAAAAGGATCAAGGCAATCGATTAAATTTCGCCGAATCATCAAGAAACAATGAGGAAAGTCCTACATTGTTACTAGCGCATGAAGAAGCTAGTAATTAGCAAGACATGTGGTTTTTCGATTCTGGAGCTAGCAACCACATGTGTGGGAGAAAAGAATTTTTTATTGACCTTGATGAGAAGATTCAAGGTAATGTAAGTTTGGGAGATTCATCCAAACTACAAGTTGAAGGTAAAGGAAAAATACAATTTTTTCTTAAGAATGGAAATGAAGAATTCATTTCTAATGTTTATTACGTACCTAATATGAAAAGTAACATTCTCAGTATTGAACAACTTTTGAAAAAAGGATTTATTGTTCATATGGAGGGTGATAATCTTCAACTAAAAGATAATAGTGGAAGAATTATTGCTCAATTGAAAATGGCGAAGAATCGCATGTTTCCACTGCAACTTAACACCAAGGTTCAAAAGTGTTTCTACGGTGTTATGGAGAATGAGTCATGGAAATGGCATAAACGTTTTGGACATTTGCATTTTAATGGCCTAATACTTTTGCAATCAAAGAATATGGTGCATGGATTACCTACCATTGAAGACCTGAAACAAGTTTGTGAAATATGCACAATTGGAAAACAAGCTAGACTTCCATTCCAAAAGGGATTATCATGGAGAGCTAAAGCACCATTAGAATTGGTACACACAGATATATGTGGACCATTGGAGCCAATATCCTTGAGAGGTGATTAGGGGATTTTTCCCGCCACGAGACCAATTAAATTCTGCCACGTGTCATCCACATGGACCAACAAGAGTCTGCCACGTGTCACCTTGTGAGAGGTCCAGGGTGGACCAATCAGGCCACGACACGTGGCAGACAGATTGCCAACTAGGAAAGTGGCCTTCCACGACCCAAATACCTAGGCAAGCCCAGTCAGTCCTAGGTTTCTAAAAACCTAGTACTGGACACACATTTCAAGTCCCTATAAAAGGGAGATGGTCCCCTTGAGGAACATCATTCAGAAATTATTAAACACACGTGTACATTAATTGCTGAGCATTAACTCCAGCTTTAATTGCACTTCTTGAGAGCTAAGGCTCGGATTTCGAGGCTATCTCAGATAGCCGGATGATCACTTCTCTCCTAAGAGGAGCTTGATCCCCTTTACATTCCGCACTTTTTTTATTCGAACGCGTTCTAACTTGATTGTCGGAGGCGGAACTCCCACCCACATGAGTCTCCGTTGTTTTGCAGGTACAGGCGTCTAGAGGCCAGTCTTGGTGTTGTAACTCTCCCACAGGACATCCAAAAAACCCAAAACATTTGGCGCCTTCTGTGGGGAGAGTACTTCTAAGATGGCTTCACAAGAACCTGTACCGCCTCTTAATGAGAATCGGCCTATGGCCAACGTCCAGGTCTATACAGACCAGGATACAGATGACGACTATGAGGTCGACACACACACGGCCCCTGACGGATCCCTAAGGGCTAAGCGCATTCGTCCCATCGAAAGGAGGGAACGGAATGACGAACAGGCGGGCCCTAGTGAACCAGTCGGCCAGTCGACTGGTCAACCCTAGGTGGCCGAAGGTTTCATCCCTATCACCAAAAACGAGCTCATGACTCTCATGATAAGTTTCAAAGGGGAGATTAAGGACCTGATTGATAAACGAATGTCTGTTTCCACCAGGGAACAGTCGGCCAAGAAACCTTCTAATTCTGGGAGGAATAAGCCGGTCAAAGACCGAAAGGCCACTCCTTACCCTAAACTTAGGGAGGGGCAGAGGACCTTGTTAAATTTGGCTAAACTCCGGTTCCCTGAGCAAGGGAAGAGGAAGGCCATCCGGCATTTACAGCCGAATGGTTCAAAGAAAACTTATTCTGATGCCCGGATGTTAATCCAACAGAAGAAGAACATGCAACTGTCAGACTCGGCTTCGACGTCGAACTTGCAAGATAACTTTCAGAATACCTCAATGAGGTATTCAAAATCAAATCGAGAGAACCAGACAGGCGGCATGTCCGCCCACTAGTCCTCAGATGCTCCATGCGGCCCCGTATGCGCCTCAATAGCCATATGACCCTGTTTGGGGGGCAGGCGACACATAATGTCCAACCCTTAGACTGGCAGCTCCGACTGCTAAGAATGGGGGAACAACCCTCTGCGTTTTCCAAGGAAATAATTGAGGCTGCTCAACCAGCCAAGGTGAAAAATGTGTTGGTAGGTGGTACCTATGACGGTACCACCAATCCAGAAGATTACCTTATGGCATACACCAACCTTATGTATCTTCAAGGGTTGGATGATGACGCATGGTGTAGATGCTTCTCGGCCACATTAAAGGGCGTCGCCCAATAATGGTTCGACAACCTGCCAGCCGGATGCATAAATAACTTTAAGACGCTTGCATACTTGTTTGCATCCAACTTCTCAATGAATATCCCTGCAAAGAAAACAAGTCTTGACTTGGGAGCTATACAACAGGGAGAGAAAGAAAGGCTACGGTCATACGTCAGGCGGTTCAATCTGATGAGAATTCAGATTCAAGGACTGTCTGACGAGGTGGCCTATATAGATTTTTTTAAAGGTCTGAAGGACGGGCCGGTCTTTAAATTTGACCTTGTCAGAAAGAGGGTTGCTGCCCTCCAAGAAGCACTGATGGAGGCGGACGCCTATATACAAGCGACCGAGCTTTGCCATGTCAGTAAATAGTCGGACTCAAAGAAGTCCAACAAAAGAGAGAGTCGGTCATCACAGCCGGCTAAGAAAGAAGAAAAGAAAAGAAAAGAAGTTTAGGTGGCTGATACCTCTAAACAGCCGTCCAAGAAGAAACAGAAAGAATCTGAACCATACACCTCAAAGTATGAGTTCAACAAGGATTGTCACTCCATCCTCATGGAGATCAAAGACTGGGTGACCATTGAGAAGCCGGCTGCTATGTAAGGTTCCGCTAAAAATCGGAATAAAAATAAGTAATGTCATTTTTAAATCTTCTTCATCTCTTTTTCCTACACTCATCCACGGATCCACCCACTCACATTTTTAAATCTTCTTCATCTCTTTTTCCTACACTCACCATATCACATCAACTCACATTCCATTTGCCTTTATGTGTTCAAACAGTGTATGTTAATAGCTTTAAGAAAAACAGGTAATACCACACAATGTCAAGCGTGGGACTGTGTGGGCAATTGAATGATGTTGTATAAGTGGACTGATTATCATGAATTGCATTTCAGCCAAATTAGCTCAATGTTTATTTGTGTCCATTTCATTTTTTATACGGGTTTCCTTGAAATTTTGTGGGAAATCAAGACAAAGAAGAAACATATTAGGCAATAAAACATGCACTGAAAAATGAAATTAAATTTCCCATCTTAAATTTGAAGAGAAGCTTTAAATTTTGAAGAGAAACTTTCTGATCCACATATATGATGGCTTTGTTTATTTTGGTACTGACCAAAAATTCCTCTTTGTACTTGGCTATTTGACATCATTCTTCTTTTTTAACGATAGGTCCAAATTGATGTTGAGAATTTTGTGAGCTCATTCCGGCCTGATATAATGGAGGCAGTCTATGCCTGGGCTAAAGGATCCAAATTCTATGAGATCATGGAAATTACACAGGTTTTTGAGGGAAGTTTGATCAGGGCTATTAGGAGATTGGAAGAAGTCCTTCAGCAACTCATTCTCGCAGCTAAATCTATTGGGGAAATAGAGCTTGAATCTAAGTTTGAAGACGCTGTCTCCATGATTAAAAGGGATATTGTCTTTGCTGCATCATTATACTTATAATCTCTGAACCATATTTGTCTTCGTTTGCTTGGTGAGATTTTTTGTAAAATTCATGCTCAATTTATGGATCTGTCCACAAACTTGAAGATTAC